>NC_140591.1:757911370-758511370 GCF_964204655.1 Triturus cristatus
GCCACGCGGCAGAACCCAGGACGGAGCCCAGGGTGGGGAGGCCGCCATCCCCAGGGCCCCCCAGGGGCCCGGCCGGAGATGCGAGCGGCCGAGTGGATTTGTCGAGCCCTGGCCGGTCCTGAACCCGATCCAGCGAGAGGAGGCTCCCCGGCCACAACGGAACCCCGTCCCGGGCCTTTGGGAGTGCCGCAGGCCGGGGGACGGGGCCCGGGGCTGGAGACCCCGACCCGGGGCCCGACCGGGCCCCTGGACCCAGACGGAGCTCCCGGGCTCAGAAGCACAGGGGGAGCCTCCCCGGGCCCTCCAGACCCCGCCCCGGGCACCCTGCCACGCGGCAGGACACAGGACGGAGCCCAGGGTGGGGAGGCCGCCTTCTCCAGGGCCCCCCAGGGGCCCGGCCAGAGATGCGAGCGGGCGAGTGGATTTGTCGAGCCCTGCGCAGGGCTCGACAAATCCACTCGCCCGCTCGCATCCAGGGGCCCGGCCGGAGCTCCTGAACCAATCCAGCGAGAGGAGGCTCCCCGGACACAACGGAACCCCGTCCCGGGCCTTTGGCTGTGCCGCGGGCCATGGGACGGGGCCCCGGGCCGGAGACCCCGACCCGGGGCTCCCTGGACCCAGCCGGGGCTCCGGGGACCGCAGGCGCAAGGGAAGCCTCCCCGGGCCCTCCGGACCACGCCCCGGGCACCCTGCCACGCGGCAGGACCCAGGACGGAGCCCGGGGCGGGGAGGCCGCCCTCCCCGGGGCCCCCAGGGGCCCGGCCGGAGCTCCTGAACCCAGACGAGCGAGGGGAGGCTCCCCGGCCACAACGGAACCCCGTCCCGGGCCTTTGGCAGTGCCGCTGGCCGGGGGACGGGGCCCGGGGCCGGAGACCCCGACCCGGGGCCCGGCCGGGCCCCTGGAACCAGCCGGGGCTCCCGGGCTCGCAGGCGCAGGGGAAGCCTCCCCGGGCCCTCCGGACCCCTCCCCGGGCACCCTGCCACGCGGCAGGACCCAGGACGGAGCCCGGGGCGGGGAGGCCGCCCTCCCCGGGGCCCCCAGGGGCCCGGCCGGAGCTCCTGAACCCAGACGAGCGAGGGGAGGCTCCCCGGCCACAAGGGAACCCCGTCCCGGGCCTTTGGCAGTGCCGCAGGCCGGGGGACGGCGCCCGGGGCCGGAGACCCCGACCCGGGGCCCTGGAACCAGCCGGGGCTCACAGGCCCACAGGCGCAGGGGAAGGCCCTCCGGGCACCCTGCCACACGGCAGGACCCAGTTGCCGGCTGAGGACCGAGAGGGGTCCCAGAGTACCCTGTCCCTAGTAATCCGGAGGAAGGCTACCCCCGTTCTTGAAACCCGCGCACTCCGAGTGACGGAGGGGACCCTAGGGGCGAACGCACCCGGCCTCCTGGAGCCCTGGCTGGGATCCGAGAGGCAAATGGACCCTCATCGGGACTTCCAGACCTGGCCCTGCCATCTGGTCGCCCCATTGGAAAGCATTGCGCGCGACCAGATGGCCGAGGGGAAAGGAGCGACCGGGTAGCCGGCAACTGAAATGAGCCGTAGCGGTAGGGCTCCCTGCCTGGAGCCAAGGGCTCGGGGGGACTCTGCTTCCCGGGGTGGGCTCGGAGGAACCTGGCTGGGCCTCAGGCACGGGGAGGACCACCGGAGCTCTCGGGGCCCGGGCGCCCAGGGGGAGAACTGCCCGGGACCCGTGGAGCCCGTCCCTGGGCACTTTGCCACGCCGCGGGCCGGAGGAGGGAAGGAAGCCCCGGAGGCCTGGGAGGATGTTGCCCGGGCGTAGCCCATCTGGTCCCCGGCAAGGAACTGCCGGCCCCGGAAGGGTGTTCCGGCATACCCTGCCCCTACTAATCTGGAGGAAGGCTACCGTCCTTTTTTGTAACCCGCGCGCTCCGGGTGACGGAGGGGACCCTAGGCGCGGACGTGCCCGACCTCCTGGAGCCCTGGCTGGGATCCGGGAGGCGAATGGACCCTCATCGGGACTTCCAGGCCGGACCGGCCATCTGGTTGCCCCATTGGAAAGCATTGCGCGCGACCAGATGGCCGAGGGGAGAGATGCAACATCTGTCCAACCCCTAGCCTTCGCGCTAGGGTTCCCGCCTGCCCACGCAGGGCTCTGTGGCTGCAGGGCTCCGTGGCTACAGGGCTCCGGGGTTGCAGGGCTCCGGGGCTGCAGGGCTCTGGGGCTGCAGGGCTCCAGGGCTGCAGGGCTCTGGGCCTGCAGGGCTCCGGGGCTGCAGGGCTCCGGGGCTGCAGGGCTCTGGGCCTGCAGGGCTCCGGGGCTGCAGGGCTCTGGGCCTGCAGGGCTCCGGGGCTGCAGGGCTCCGGGCCTGCAGGGCTCCGGGCCTGCAGGGCTCCGGGCTGAAGGGCTCCAGGGCTGCAGGGCTTTGGGGCTGCAGGCCTCGATGGACGCCCAGGGGGACCCATGGAGCCCGTCCTGGGCACTTTGCCTCGCCGCGGGCTGGAGGAGGGAGCACCAGACGCCCCGGGGAAATGTCGCCCGGGCTTGGCCCATCTGGTCCCCGCCTGAGAACCGCCATCCCCGGGAGGGGTGTCCCGGCATACCCTGCCCCTACTAATCCGGAGGAAGGCTATCCACTTTTCTTGTAACCCTTGCGCTCCGAGTGACGGAGGGGACCCTAGGCGCGGACGCGCCCGGCCTCCTGGAGCCCTGGCTGGGATCCGCGAGGCGAATGGACCCTCATCGGGACTTTCAGGCTGGCCCGGCCATCTGGTCGCCCTTATTGGAAAGCATTGCGCGCGACCAGATGGCCGAGGGGAGAGGTGCAACATCTGTCCAACCCCGAGCCTTCGCGCTAAGGTTCCCGCCTGCCCACGCAGGGCTCCGTGGCTGCAGGGCTCCGTGGCTGCAGGGCTCCGGGGCTGCAGGGCTCCAGGGCTGCAGGGCTCTGGGCCTGCAGGACTCCGGGACTGCAGGGCTCCGGGGCTGCAGGGCTCTGGGCCTGCAGGGCTCCGGGGTTGCAGGGCTCCGGGCCTGCAGGGCTCCGGGGCTGCAGGGCTCAGGGCCTGCAGGGCTCCGGGCCTGCAGGGCTCCAGGGCTCCGGGCTGAAGAGCTCCAGGGCTGCAGGGCTTTGGGGCTGCAGGCCTCGGTGGCTGCAGGGCTCCGGGGCTGCAGGGCTCCGGGCCTGCAGGGCTCCGGGGCACAGGGCTCCGGGTCTGCAGGGCTCCGGGGCTGCAGGGCTCCGGGGCTGCAGGGCTCCGGGCCTGCAGGGCTCCAGGGCTCCAGGGCTCCGGGCTGAAGGGCTCCAGGGCTGCAGGGCTTTGGGGCTGCAGGCCTCGGTAGACGCCCGGGGGACCCATGGAGCCCGTCCTGGGCACTTTGCCTCGCCGCGGGCTGGAGGAGGGAGCACCGGACACCTCGGGGAAGTGTCGTCCGGGCTTGGCCCATCTGGTCCCCGCCTGAGAACCGCAATCCCCAGGAGGGGTGTCCCGGCATACCCTGCCCCTACTAATCCGGAGGAAGGCTACCCACCTTTCTTGTAACCCTCGCGCTCCGAGTGACGGAGGGGATCCTAGGCGCGGACGCGCCCAGCCTCCTGGAGCCCTGACTGGGATCCGGGAGTCAAATGAGCCCTCATCGGGACTTCCAGGCTGGCCCGGACATCTGGTCGCCCCATTGGAAAGCATTGCGTGCGACCAGATGGCCGAGGGAAAGGTGCGACCAGATGGCCGGGACCGAAAGGACTCCCAGCTGCCCACACCGAGCCATAGCGGTAGGGCTCCCGCCTGCCCTTGCAGGGCTCCGGGGCTCTGCACCAGGGTCCCTTGTCCCGGGCAGATGGACACTTGGCAGGCCGCAGGGCGTGGGATCCCAGGCCCTGACCAAAACTCAGGAGGCCCGGGGCCGGTCCCTGCTTCTCAACGCAGCCAGGCCGGGGAGATAGGGGAGCCTGCCCAAGCACGAGGGACCCCAGTCCCGGGCACACGGTCCCTCAGGTTGTGCGCTCGTTTTCCACAATTTTTTTTCAAAATTCCGCGAAGAGGCATTCCGCAAATTCCGCCCAGCCCTAGTCGAGACCATTTTTGCCCTCAGTAAACATTTTGAACTGGACTCCTTCTCAGAGAGTGTTGGGGAAAAAACAGAAACAGGCCTCTTTGAGCATGCCTTTGAAGTAAGCAATTCCGAGTGAAACGAATTTGGTGCAATACCATGACCTATAAAATGATTAATGACTTTTTGCACAGATGATTCTGCATACGTCATCTGCATTTGTCATGCAACATGTTTCACACACAACTTACTGTAATACTCACAACTAGCACTAGAAATCAATCCTGGGCACCACGGAGTAACAGGCTACCAGCCTCACGGGGGTCTCGAGGGAAAAGCGCGCCAGCTCCATACCTACTTTGCAGATTTTCTGCCCAATTACATGCGCAGGCGGCTGCTTAGTACTTTAAATGGGTCAGAGAGAGGTTCGGAGCCCCAGTGTAACTTTAAACTAGGACTGGGTGGCATTTGCCACAAGCGGAACTCTCTGGAATCTCAGTCTCAGTTTCAGGATAACTCAGTGGAATTCCGCGGAGTAGAACTCCGTGAGTTCCGCCCACCCCTAGTTTTTTTATACTTACAAAGGTCAGTAACCTGAGCTGGGTGCTGGCCTTCATGACAGTCTGTACTTGGCATGGGAGGCAGACCGATAGCCAAAAGCAAGGTAGGCCCCCTGACCCTGCTGGTCCTGGTGGGGTTGCTCAAGTCTTGGGTGACCTCTGAGGGTAAGCTAGGTGTTGCCCTAACAAAGTTAGGGATAGAGGGCCCCTCACTGCCCAAGGGAAAACAGGAGGAAGAAAAAGATACGACTGTAGCGAAAGTTCAATTTCAAATAGGTTCTGTTACTGTTGAGCTAGGTCAGCTGCCCAGAGGGAGTGACCTTAACAGGAGGATGTAGGCCCTGCAATAGTACAGCCAGTTTTCTTTATTTTCAACCTCACCTGACAAGCCAAGAAAACTCTCCCAGGTATGGGCTGAGCCCCCAGGGCATGTTTGCACCATTTGGACTGCTAGATTCTGTTTTTTGACTCTGACACTGCTCCGAAGCCTGCTAAATAGGCTCCAGCACCAGTGTGCTTTCCCTAAAAGTTGATGTGTGTAATTGGCATTCCCAATTGAAAAGGACTCTACCCCCTTATAAGTCCCTAGTATATGGTACCAGTGGTACACAGGGCATGGGTGGTAGAGGTGTACCCAGGGCTTGAAGCACTGTTTGTGTTACCCTAAATGACGAAGGCAAACTAATGACAGCAGGCCTGCCATTGCAGACTGCAGGAACAGTGTCAACTGATCTATTGCGACTTTGTCCTCACCACATGTGACAAACCACTGCACTGCTTTTAGTACATATCAGTCACCTCTAGAGAAGGCCTCCTGTATTCAGGATGCAAAAAGAACAATTGATGGACAGAAGGCAGAACGATGTCATACATTCACCCCAGTACAGAGATCTGGGCCTAAATCCATCGTTTTTTGCTACCCATGCACTCCAGTTTGAACCCAGCCATATGCAAAGCAGTTTTGACCCTACTCCTCATGGGAACAGTCCAACCCTGGACTGGAAACAAGCATCAGCCAGGCTAGCTTGACTTGAGTGGCATGGAGAGTACGGGACTCACGTTGGGTATACCTGTCCCACTCGTGGTGACAAATGCCACTGGAGTCAAGCTACAAGACTTTGTCATCAGCACCAAAACTAAAGAGTTATACTTTGTCCCTGAGGCAACAGACTTGGAATTGAGCGCACAACCCTTGTCGTTGGCTAAAGCGTTGCACTCCCAAAGAGAGGGATCACTGAGGAAGCTAGAAGCACCATCAGACTCCTCTGGACTCGTGGCACTAGTCCCCTGCAAACTGCAGGACAAAACCATAGTCGGATCCAAAGAATTACTAGCCATCGGGCCCTCCATGGGTCAACCCAAATCCAGGAAGTCCAGTGCATTGTACAAGTGTAGTCTTGCTTGTCCCAAAGTTTCAGGCCTCTATCTCACTCCCCCAGACCCAGCAAAATTCCAGTACCTTTTAGCTGAGCTAACTGCTGTCAAGACTTGCTGGTCACCAATTCGGTAACCGACCCCCAGACTCGACGCTGCATCTACAGGGAACACTGTGCAACCAATATCCGACATTAGCAGCTGTTTATCTGTTGTGTTTTTGCATTCTATTTCTTGAAGCCCCGTGCAAGCAGTAAAATCAGAACCACAGACAGCCAGGTATTTTGCACCCGGACTCCATAGGCTAGGTAAAATTGATTTGACTGTTGAGGCCTGGTTCTGGGGCCCACATGACCTTAACCCTGTTAGGGTTCCACTTAACTTATCCTGCAAGTGACTGAGTGTCATTAGTGTTTTTTTGCTAATGACCATAATGTTATCTTTTTCCAGTATTTTTCTGCACTGACTCAATATTGCTTTAAAAATCTATAACTCCGGTTATATGTATGCTATTCCGTTCATTTTGTTGTGTAAATTAAGAGAAACGTACTTTCTAGTTTTATAAATTGCTGTCGGAATTCTCTAAAGTTGTGTCAATTACTTAGGGCCCATGTTGGTACTCTGAATGCTTAGTACATGTTCCTATAGTAAAGTCTGACTGCTCTTTGCCACTCCACCAGGACTGAGCTAAGGATTTATTAGTATGAATCCAAGGACCATATTTGGGGTATTGTGATAGTATTACATGGTAAGGCTGCCCAACCATACCACCATCGGTCTACCCTGGCTTTTGGCTGGAAGGGTGTTGGACTCGGCCCTTTTCCCTGAATTTTTCGCTTTTATGGGGAACCACATGTTATGTAAATGCAAATATTGAATGCTGTGCGAAGGTGTACGCAGCTTTTGGAGGGAAGCCTGGCACCCAGGGTGCTCAACCCCTCCCCCTAGGCCAGTTAGAACCAGTTTCCCCAGACGTTTCTAGAAGCTTCTGGCACTGTCTGGTAGGTGGGGTGAGGGGCGTATAAAGGGCGGAGCTGGGCTGCCATGTGCTCAGTCAGAGGGTGGACCTGAGAGAGAGGGGACCTGCTGCCAGGGGTTACCGCCACATGGGCCCTGAGCTTACCTACACCCCTCTACTGTCCACAGGGCGAGGGAAAACTATAGTTGGGGCGATGCTGACCTGGAGGAACCTCCGCAGGAGTTTTAGGCGGTAGGGTTTAGCCAGGGACCTATGCCACTGGAAGTGACAGGGCTTAGGCGCTGCCTTTTAAGTTGGGTGAGGGATCCTGAACTAACTCACTGATCTGGCCCAGCGGGAGGAGAACCCAGGGACGACCTGCAGAGACTACTTACCCTGCCGTCAGTCACCAACTCAACTTCCCCCCCTCAAGAGACCCTCAACCAAGGGCGCAGGAACCAACAAGCGCCTCGTGGGACCCTGACTGCAGTCCCGGCGGAAAGAGAGCGCGATATTCCAGCTGCCGGCGGAAGGAGGACGCTAAATTTGGTGGGCGCTAAATTTGAATTGACTATGCCCTGCTGTTGAGTGCTGCAATCCCGGCTGCCTGCTCCCCAGTGCCTGGTGGGTGCTGCATTCCGCTCCCTCGGTGCTGCCGCGGTAATTGTGGCATATAGAAGCCAGTGAGAGCCCACCCCATGGTTCTGGCACCTTTGAGAGTAGTTGAATTGGCGCGGGAGCCCACCCCGCATGATGCCGTCCTTGTGTTGATTTAAAACTCACAGTGGGTGCCTACCCCGTGCCGTGCACCCGTATCGCGGGTGCCTACCCTGCGTTTGAGCTGCCCAGAGGGCGAGGGTACTTGCACTGAAGGCGGGAGCCCACCCCGCACTCCGAATCCTGGAAGAGCCGCCGCGCTGCCTCCGGCGACCCGGAAGGCCTACGGATTGGCTGGCGTGGGCGGAGTCGAAGCAGGAAGGGGCTGCCTGGTCGAGCGGGGCTCCCGGGAGCGAAGGAGAGCCCCGCGTGAAGCCTGCGCCGTCCGGAGCCTCGCAGGCTCCATACGAAGTCCCGGGTCCCAGGAGGGGGCCCGGGTGAAGCCCAGGGAGGAGCTGGCCGGCGGAGCACTTCGGGAGGCGGGCGCGCAGGAGGTGCCGAAGGCGCCGCCCGCTGCCGGGCCTGAAGCCGCGAGGAAGTGGGAGCGTTGTCCAAGTTCCGGGTCCCAGGAGGGGGCCCGGGTGAAGTCTAGCGAGGGGCTGATGGCGGCAGGACTACCCGTGAGCCGAGGAGAGCCCCGCCTGAAGCCTGTGTCGTCGGAGCTGCGGCCAGAGGGACCGGATGCGGCCCTAAAGAACGGAGTCCGTCCGTGAGCCCGGTGAGTGGGGCTCTGCCTTGCCTTAGTGGGGGGGGTGAAGTCGGGGCACACAGTCGGTGCCCGCCCCCGGTGGCTGCCCGGAGGGCCCCGTGGGGCCCGTACTTGCTTGGGAGGCATTTCCTGGCCTTCCGAGTCCCGGAGGGGACCCCAACATTGCGGGAACTTGGTGCACTCGGCACAGCTGCCCCGCAGGCCAGTGGGCAGCTGCAATGAAGGGGGCCATTAATCCAATCCCCGGGTCCCAGAGGAGGGGCCGCCATGCTCTCCGGACTGGCCTGATTTACTTTCCTCAGCTGCCCCGCAGGACAGTGGGCAGCTGCAACGTCTTTGGGCATGTGTAGGCGGGTCGTCCTGACGTATGCCTGATTAGTCGCAGGTAAGACTAATGAGGTTGCTGTCCCCCCACAGGCTTACATCGTGGGAGTTCGGCCTGCTGGTGAATCTAGGTGTGAAGTCATGTGGGCGCTAATGAAATGCTCAACCTGCGGTCTGATTGATGCCTGATGTTTTTATTCCAGGCTAAGGCTTAGGGACTTTACCTGTCTCTCTTCACACGTAGGGTGTGCCAGGGGCTCCTTGTTATTGCCACGAAGAGGGCCACATTGATGGATAGAGTCCTAGAGTAGGAGGGCTCCCAGGCGCAGTGGCGCCAGCGACTACCCTGCAAGTGTGGGGCCGTTATGTCAGGTGGGACTACATGTGCACCACTGGTGAGGGGTTAGGCCTTATGAGCAACGGGTCTACCTGATGTTGCATCTATGCCTATGTCAATGCTAAGGTGCGTGTTTAGTGTTGATGCCTCCATGCCCAGGTGCATTTACCTAAAGTGTACTGCAAATGTTTTTATACTCACTGTTAATGCTGATTTATGCGAAGTGCATGGCCTCGCCAGCGACTGCTGGCGGTCACACATTTACTGTTGGTGTTTTGCCTCATGAAGTTCGGCCTAATGGTATTCTCTTACAGCTTTCCGGCCTCAGGGGTCATTCATATTGATGATGCATATGGTGATGTCATGATGTTTTATTACAGGTGTTCCGGACTATCGCCTAATGTTATGCCCTGATGTATTTTTATTGCAGGATTGAGGCCGATGGACTGTGCCTTTGTTCCCACCTACATTTCCTCTATCTGAATGTCGCAATGGTTCCGGCAGGGGCCCGATTGGCCCTGCCATGTATATAATTCCCCCCTGTAACTTTTGACCCGGCACCAGTTGGCGCAGTATAGAGATTGCCCAGAAATACCTTGTGTTTTGGTAATACAGAAGTTTATTCTTACACAAACTGGTGTGATGTCTCTTTTTGGAGTGTGCCTTGTGTGTCGCCTGTGTGTACTGCGTGGATGCTTTACACATTTCCTCCAGAGTTTGGCCCACCCGCTCTGCACCACGCTACCCGTTTCCAACAGTGCCAGACAGCGCTGCAAGCAATGTTGCTGCAATGCCCTGTGACAAAACTACATGGCAGGAATGCGCCCCATCAAGAAGATAGTACGCATTCCTGGGCCTCAGTCATGAAAAGTGTTGCTGCGCTGTGACAAGACAGCGTTGCAACACTTTTCACTACGCCCTTCTTGCGACACCACAGATGCACTGTATTCACTGGACAGCACTCCATGACGCAAGTAATGACAGATACGTCTGGAATCCTGACGTATCTGTCTGCGCTAAAGTAACGCATTGCTGCAGTCGTATCACAAGAATGATGCAACTCCAGCAATGCATGGGGCCAGCCTATACCTGTGGCACTGCGTCACCCTCACGCTTGCCCATCAGGCAGGCGTAAGGTACTGACGCAGTGCCGTCCTATAATTGTCGCAGTGAAATCTGAGGGATTTCATGGTGCCACTCCTATGAGGCCTTGTCGTGTGGGAATGCACTCCCTGGGTACATCATACCTGATGCAGGTATGATGTGGTATGATGTGGCACAGGGCTTCACAAGGTCACGCACATGCCTGCATGCGTCACTTTGCAAATACGGCACAATGTGATGCTAGTTTTGCCTGGTCATTCTTGAGGGGTGCCAGGGTGTCAGCGCAGATGGAGATCCATCGGTGCGTGTTGCGCGCTGTGGTGTCATCGTCTGTAAGCGTTGGCGGAGGGGTGGTGCTGAGGGAGTTGGAGAGACGTTCTTCGGTGGCCTTGATCCAGCTGCGAGGGGGGGCGATGAAGGCGGTGGTGTACGATGGGCATGGTGAAGATGTGATGTATACAATGATGGTCGGTCCAGGAGAGTCCAGCAGTGTGGCTGTAGTTGAAGTTCCCGCTGGCGGAGGAGACGTGCTTGACCGTGTGTCATGCTATGTGGCTAGCTGAGGTGACTAGCTGCTTGAGTCTGATGTTGGGGAGCTGCCCCAGGAGGGTCTGGTATTCTGGTCAGTGGGGTTGTCCAGGTGAAACTTGAGTTTGCCGAGTAGGATCTTGTCAGTGGATGGGAGGGCCTGGTTTGCAATGAGGTCTACAATGGTATCGGAGAATGGGTGTCCATGGCCCAGGGGGCCTTCAGATGAGGGTGCCGCAGAGGATGGGGTTGGGGTTGATCCAAATCAGGAAGTTGAGGTGTTCCATGGTCACTGTTGGGTCATTAGAGTGCGTGGTCAGTCACAGTGTGCTTCTGTAGGTGATGGCAATGCCTCCTCCTGGACGGTCGGGGTGGTCCTTGTGGGTGATTTAGTAGCCGTCAGTGATGGCAATGGAGATGTCCGGACCGGAGCAGATGTTGGTCCTGGCAGGCGATATGGCATCCAGGGTTGATGGCAATGAGGGGGATGGCACCGTAGTGGTGGAGTGTCCGAGACGAAGGGTCCTTGGTGCTGAGCATGGTCCAGGGGCAGACAGACGCAGACGGGCTTGCCTATGGCTTGCCTTTGGCACGGGAGATGTCCATTACAATACAGGCATTACATCGAAATGCCTTTACAGCGCAACCCCAACAACACAGGTGCCTTAGATTGCATTCCATTACAACGCATTGTAAGGTCAGTAATGGGGTATTTTTAAGTTTTAGAGTGGGTATGGGTTTCGGGTGTCGGAGATGAAATTTGGGGTATATTATGGGGTAAAATTTGAAATTTGGGGTGTGTTTTGGGGTCAATCATGAAAATTGGGGTGTGTATTTGGGCCAAATATGAAAATCGGGGTGTGCATTTGGGTCAAATATGATTTTTAGGGTGTGTTTTGGGGGCTCAAAGATGAATTTTAGGGTTCAGGGTTTGGTTTGGGGTGCAAGGGTTAGTTTTAGGGATGCACTCACTGAAGTGGCAATAGTAATGTTTACATCCCCGCAATCCAACACCTTCCCTACTGTTGCAATATGCCTAGTATTAGTATGCATTGTAATGGAATGCGATGTAAAGGTATGCGTCGTAACTCTATATATACCTTTGGCTTACCAGTGGTATGCCCTCTTCACGTGGCCGCACAGCGGCCGCCATTGAGCAGTGCTATGGGGGAACTGGACAACTGGGAGGTGGGAAACACTGGAAAGAACATTGGATGGGGCATGGACGCGGGGGGCGTGTGAGCGGGTGTTGTAATTATTTAAATGAGTGAAATCTTCCCTCGAGGCGGGTCCCGTGTCTTTGTTGCTCATGCTCTCCTGAGTCTGCTTCCAGGAACAGGAAGTAGGCAGTCAGGCTTCCTCCCCTAAGCCAATCACAACTCTGCAATGCGGTGTTGGGATTGGTCATTGGCATCAGGACGTGGCGTTCAGCCAGGGGCTAGAGGGGTGGGCATGTTCTCCATGCAGGCTATAATGCAACTGCATTGCAAACAGGACAGTGCGCATGACTGTTTTGGGCATCTTGAGCTGGCCGACCAAACAGTCACTGCGCACTTGAGTGGGCATGCCACTACGCCCCTGCCCTGCTCCGTGAGTGGAGCAGACCCACAAAGAAAACATGGCACAATTACATAATGGAAGTTATCATTATGTGATGATTGTTCCTCTTCTTGCACTGCTTGAAAGCAGTGAGGCAACGCTCTTCCGCCATAACGGATGAGCCACCACTGGGGGTGCATCATCTGCAGGCGCTAGGCCCGGGCGACTCGACCCCCGGACCTCCTCCGCTACGTGTCCCACCTTCTCCTTACCTGGACATTGACACCGTGGCGCAATCCGCTGCACTCTCTCCAAATCTGTGACTCAGTTAGCAGGAGCCTCGGCCAGATGAGATTTCACAAGCCTGGGTAAAGCAGTTGCCACCGAGTCCGCTGGTGAACCTCCTGATGCAGTTGATGCAGCTGGGCCTCCTTAAGTGTGAAGTTGCTGCGCTCCACCACACAAGTTCGGCACAGCTCAGGGGCCTCACCCTCCACTGCGTCCGGCCAGGGCAACATCATCCGGCCTGTGATGCAGAAAGGCGCCGCCCACCAGTGGTAATCCCCTCTGTGGACCCCGGTGTAGTGGTGGATCGTAGTATGTGATGCAGACCTCCCTACTTTGGTGCGCAAGAGCACCTCTACTATTCACAGCTCCAAGGGGAGCAAGGCGGTCTTCTCACACAGCTCAGCAACGTGTCTCCATGCTACTGGCCAGACTTCACCACCAGGTACGGGCGATCACTGCACCTCAATGTCTACCGCCACGGCTCATTGACTCCACAGCTCCTTCGCATCCCACTCCAGGTTCCAGACGCAGGTCCAGCAAGGCATCCAGGCGCTAGACGCAGGTCCAGCGAGGCATCCAGGCTCCAGGCGCAGGTCCAGCGAGGCATCCAGGCTCCAGACGCAGGTTCAGCGAAGCATCCAGGCTCCAGACGTAGGTCCAGCGCAGGTCCAGCGAGGCATTCAGGCTCCAGGTACAGGCACAGGTCCAGCGAGGCATCCAGGCTCTCATCCTGGATGTTGGGTGGCTTGAGGGGGTTGTTGATGTGCGCTGCACTTGTCCCTGGCTGCTCTATTCTCCATTTCATTGTTTTATTTGCCTATTTTCTATTCGAGGTCGACTGATAGGCTATTTTTTCAATTAGAGGCAAAAAAAACTCACGTTGGGCTGCCTAACGTGCGTTTTTTTTGCCGCTATTGGGCCTTTTGTTGGTTTTCACCCCTACCGCCGTGATTCCTACCGCCTTCGCGCTAATGTTAGCTGCAGTTTTCGCCCCCGGTCCCTGAAGCTATCACCATGTAGGGACAGCTTGTAAATACGCCACTAACATGGCGATAGTTTTCAGCGGTACGCGGCGGTAAGAAGACTGCCACTAACTAAGATTAGCGATAGTTTTCGCCAGTCCTTGTACATATCCCCTTAGTTTCTAGAGAAAAGACCATCACAGCAGTGATCTTTTTAAATGACACTTTAAAATGCATTGCAGTGCGTTGTCCCAACAGTAATAGAATTCCTGATCACCATCAAGATGTCCCGAATGACATTCCAAATGTAGGGGGAAGAATGGTGAGATGAAGGTTTGAATCAACACTCCAATGGTTACCGCCAAAAAGTTAACCTTTCCGATTTATTTCTAATGAGTGCATCTATTTGGCCGTTTTATTTCCCAGTCTGCTGAGAAATTACAGCAGGGCAGTTCTGCTTTCTTATTACGTTTAAAGAAACATTTGGATGCAAAACGTATTTACATTATTAAAACAATAAATGTTACCTGAAATAAATTAATACAAAAGCGTGGAATCGCTTTTCTGTTTGTTAACATATGATTTTAATAGGACTCATAAGCCCCACACATATGGCACACATACCATCAAAAATAAACAATGAGGCATTCGTGGGAGACATATGCCTTGCTTTTGAACAACGCATGGGATGGCAATCTGTCAATTAACAAAGCAGCATATTTGATGGAGTGAAACAGCCTAAGAAACATGTGCGGCAGAAGTAAGTCCAAAGGAATTTCGTTGAATTGCTAGGTTCTAGTGACATGTGTTTCCTGTTTTTTATCAATATATTCCAAACAAGACACTGTTCAATCCAGTACTGTTCAGATCAAATGTAAGGGCTTACAGGATCATAACTTTTCTAGTGTCAATTAATCGTTTTGTGTCATGATACTAGGATTGTTTTTAATTTGTTTTCAGTTAGTTAAGCTGCCATCGAAATTTGCCGACTTCTGCAGGAAAATTCTCACACGAGAGTCAATTTGCTGACATTACTTTTAGCAAAATAGTTTGCTGAAAATCAAACCAAAAAAAAGTACATTTGCATATTTTATTCTTGCAAAAACAATTTGTGAATGCTTTTTCTCTTGCAATTTCCTTTTAAAAAATTCACACATTTTGTGAAATGTGTGAACTTTACAGTAGACATTCATTACATTTGTAGAAGCGAAGTCCAACTGCACTAGTCAATTGTTGTGTCCATGGTAAGAAACCACTGTCTCAGGCTTACTAAATTTGTTTACAATTTACTGTTCTGTGTTTAACCCCTTGTATGCTCATGACGAGCCCAGCTCGTCATGAGGCACAGTGGAGCTGTGCTCATGACGAGCTGGGCTCGTCATAACGGTCGCGCCACTCCCACGCGTAATTGATTCCCCGCCTGTGCGGGAGAATCAATTAGTGGGCGGAGTTGTGACGAGCCCAGCTCGTCATGAGCACAGCTCCACTGTGCCTCATGACGAGCTGGGCTCGTCACAAGCACAGCGCCGCTGCCACACCCCCGTACCGCTGGGGAATTACCCCTGCGGCAAAGGGGTTAAGCAAGAGGGAAAATACAGTAATGACTGATAACTACTAAAATTGGGCTGCTGGAACTGTCATGCAGGCTAATCTTAAGGGCATATGTGCAACAGAATGGAGAGTGCGGTGTTATACTACAAGTTGTAACGCCGCGCTCCTCCATTCTGAAAATGCAGGGATGCACCTTATTTGCAATGACATGGTGCACCCCTACACTTCCCCTAGCACTGGCGCTAAATTTAGCTGCCTAGCGCCAATACAGGCCCCCTTGCAAGGGTTCAGCGTTGCAGGGAATGATTGTTCATGTGCAGGAAGGTGTTCCTTCCAGTACATGGACAATTACTAATAGTGATTTGCTCTTTCTATCTCTGCTGCAGAATGCAACACATATAGAAATAGCAAAAACAAGGAGAAATTAATCATTTCTCCTTGTTGCGGTAGGTTAACACCAGGTTTTCCCTGGTCTTATTTTTGGTGTTTCCCCTTATTTACGCCACCCTTGTAAATATGGGACAGTATCAAAAAGCAATGTGTGTTGCGGAGGAACGCTCACTGCAGTACCCATTGCCCGCACCTGGCACGCTAAGTGATGCATGAAGGGGGCATTATTTACAAAGCGGCGGTAAGCCACGTTAAGTGGCTTACCGCCGCATTGCAAATACGGTGAAAGGGTTATCGTCACCGGAGCATCACAAAAAGCAACGTTCTGGTGGCGATAAGCCCTTGTAAATGTGCTCCTAAGTATCACCTGTCTGGCGACAAATGGAGACACCCTAAATTCCTGGAATTAGTGCTTGGGCAGTCATAGGGGGTTCCTGCAAGTCACTCAAAAGCTTCAGAGCAAGACGGACATTTATTAAAAGTGATATATCTTCAGTGTCAATTATATATAGACCATATTTTGAAAACCAAAAGTGATGTGTTAAATCACTTTCCAAATTTCACAGCTGTCCAGTATTCTGGCAGGTGAGTGTACAGAAATCTTTCTATGCTGATGCGAAGAAATTTGGGAAGTGATTTTTTTCCCTCTCTGCTGCATGATTTAAGTGGCCCTGGTCTTTACCCCTGAGATAAATGCATTGACTATAACACATTGTAAATATTCAATTTTATTTTTTGCAATAATGAAGGCGAAATGAGACATTTGACATTTGCTGCCCTAGCTTCAATACGCCTGAATTTTCTTTTGCATATCTTTTCAGCCCTTAACCATGCTCTAACATGCACACAAACACACTGACAAGGGCACACAAAGACAAGCACACACACAGCATTCATGACCTTTTTCAAATCTAATACAGGGCATATAATTCCAATTTCCACTTGCCTGACTCAGGCTGGATTTTCCAAATGCGCATAACAAGGTGGGACAGACACTGTGTCACACCAATGTAGTTGGCCCTGCGCTCTCAACCACAGTGTGACCCAGGGCCCACCATCCAAGAAGCTCTGGTGCAATCTCAGCAGAGAGCTACAGTAGTGCCTGGATCTCAAAGTGGTGGCAGCCTCATTCTCAGCAAAATCTGTGTTTTCAGCTGCTGGTGTGGGTACTCTAGGAAAATAAAATAAGGAGTGCCAGTACTTAGTACCGTTGAGTACCGACCCATCTAAAGCACTGCATGTCACCCATAAGATCTCCACATCAGGAAAGGTCCTAAGGGTTGAGAAGACTCTAATCCACCAATTGTAAAGTGCATAGTCATCAGGGGAAATATTCTGTGCAGAAAGCTCCTATTTCTTATGCAGATCATGATTACAGCTGTGGCCAGAAGAACAGGGTAAAGGGGAATGGGACATTTAGAGGTCACGGCTTGCACACTTTCCTAAACCAACCTTGGCAGCATTGATACTTCTCAGTCAATTTATGGTGATCTATAACTGGGAACAGGAACACACGAGTCACTCTGAATAGTTGAGTAACTCGCTTTAACAAGTGCCCAAAATTATATAATAAAAAATTGATTTCGGATCTATACCTGGTTTGGAAATTTATGTTGCAGCTCCTCAAACGTTTACAATTACTATTATCTTCATAGTAATTTCAAGAAAAGTTCTAAAACTATCACTTCACAAATCTACTAACAATTATAGCCTTTCCTTCACAAGTACAAAAAGTAATACCATAAATGTTAAATCATACAGCAACTCCTTTTGTAACCCGGTCAGAAAACCTACCCAAGAAAGTGGTACCTGATCTTTTAAATGTGAACTTGAAGGTGAGGAGGAATGAAATAAAGCGCAGGTTACTGATACTGAGGACCTGGAGTGGAAGAAAACACCGGCGCTTACCAGAGCGGATAAACACCAACAAATAATTCAGCATAAGAGAGGTAGTGCAGAAAGATCCAGCAAGCTAATGCAGAACAACGCTGCGGCCAGAAACTAGACAGGACTACAGACAGCAAACACATTCCAAATAGCTAGTTGTCGAGTACATAAACCTTGTAGGTAGTGTTCTTTATGCCAAAACCCCTGCCTACCAGGGTGCCCCAGGAGGCACTGTAATACACAAATCCACTGTCCACAAGGAATGTCCTGTACAACATGTTTACATTACAGCGAAGATGCCCTTCCAGTATGGTATAGGACAGAGTAAATGGTTATAGCCACTGTGTTCCTGATACCAAGCTCCTCAACTCTGGGAAACCTTCTGCTGAAACTCTATTGCCCCATCCTTATCTAATGTACAGCCAGATGTAAGTAAGGCTTTCATAATTGTCTTTAACAAACTATTATAACTTGCTGGAAGTGATCACACATCAAACAATTGCACAAATGCACACCAAATGACATTCACATTTTAGTTAGCATGCTATACAGCGACTAAAATAGTTCCTAGGCTGATTGTGTTCTGGTTGGGGAGGGCCTGGTTTGGCAGTTTGCTCTGGACTGTTCCTATTGGAGCAGGGAAAAGACTGTTTTGCATATAGCTGGGTCCAAACTGAGGTGGCTTGGTGTGCAAAATAATGATGAATTGGGATGCAGCCTTGAGTGATTACCAGTGACTGAGATTAATTCAGGCATTCCATCCATCACTGTTTTGTAGACTTTAATGAAAATAACAAACATTGTAGTCTGCAACTATATTTACTCTCTAGACCTGAAAATCTGAAATAATCTTGCTTGACCTAAAGTTGTCATGACTAAAAAAATGCTGGCATAACCTAAAATGTTTATTTGTTGACCTTCCCATTGACATGTTTTTTCTAAATAAATAATTGTTGCATAAATGTTTCCATATATTCCCGCAAAATGTTTCTACTTACACAAAGGTTACTGTTAACAATGTTTAGAAATTGCCTGACTGGAGACAGAAGAAGTAACATGTTGCAAAGCTTCCTGATACATGTTGTCTATAATCGTGTGTGTGTTCCTAGAGTAGGTTACCACTTGCCATTATGATTTTTCCATTTGTCTTTTCTGCTTTGTTCTCACTCTCTCGAACCAAAACTCTTTATGGGTTCTGACTGGCACCTTTTTCACAGTTTCTTAGAATAAGGATTCTTTCAAATATGGAACGCGCTTAATGCATTTTATTATGATTATTGACTGATATTGATCATTGAATTCTGTTCATATTTGATACTTGAGATTAATACAAATTGACTTGTGATATTAATAAAGCTGAATTACTAAAGGATTTGATTGATAAAACCCTTTAACTCGTACCAAACTCTATTTATTGACTGAAAATAGATGACTGATTGTGATTATAATTTATGTGATGCATAGCTCCTGATCTTCTCTAAAACAATGGCAAAGATCCATACAACCTCAGAAGGTAAATAGAGTGGGAATTAGCCTGAATGATAGTAAACCGACAAATCTTCAATTGTGAACTGATTCCTGCTCCAGCACAATCAGTTGCCTGTGTTCTCCCATTAAGGATGTAAACCTGGATTCCAGCTGCAGGATGGCGATTTGTTCTCTCTTATAGCTTTTTTTTCATTGACCAAGTGCATAATCACATTTTTACAGAATTAAAAGTTTGTCTAAGAAAGCAATCAAAAGTCTGTCATCTTATTGAGGGCAATGATCTTGGCTCAAGTTAGAGCATTTGGATCGATTATCTCATTATGAATGAGTTTCCGGTGTAAGAGGAAGTTCACTACAGTCAGTAAGCACTGTAGTGGCTTTCATTGTAGAATGGAATGTTATGAGCTAATCGGTGATTGTTGTTCTTCTTCGATATTTAATGAAGGGATAGATGGCTTGAGTCTTTGGTTTTGCCCACTGCAGCAGCATTAGTCTGTCTATCATATTTATTAAAGCAGATTGACTTACCCCTGCATTATTGTAGTGTGGCAAGGGTCTGTCCTTGCTTTGCTTGATGTATCACATCAAATACAGCCTATTCAAACAGCATCAAAAGGATGACAACCATCTCTCTTTATTCTTCCTATTCTGATGATCAAGCAGAGTACCGGTTCCCTCGGGCTGCCACAGCATGGCCAAAGTCTGTCCAGAATGATAGTGTCATATAGCTTACCACTTTGGAATTACTGAGACCAAAAAATGTTTGGAATCCTCCATTTCACTCATTCTATTTCCTAAGTCCATGGGAGAAAAGATTGAAAAAGGCTGGGCTATCAAAGCCAATACAATACATTTTCTTTCTAAAACATATATGGATGATGAGATGACAGGCAGGCATGAACACAGTTATAATTTGTGTGTTACTTTACATGTTTTATTTGTATTGCTTATTTGAACGTGGACCTCATGGCACTATAATTCCACCTCATCCTCCTTGGATGCCTAACTGGTACAGACGATGCCATAAGAATTAGCACGGAAATGGGAACTTGCATGTACCCTAAAAGGAAAGTTGTTACTGTTGTTAATTTGGTCTTTCACCTTCAATGTAAACAATGTAAAAAAAAACACCTATTTAAGAAATCCTTAAATGATGTGCTTAAAAAATTGCTAATAAAACAAAAGTGTTAAAAAAACAGGTATGGGTGATATATTTTTTTGTTGTGATGGTTTAGTAGGCCAGCTAGATGGATAATCACCAAGAATCTTTGTATGATATGGGGGACTTCAAGAGGGCTTTGGACATTACTCAGATGTTCAAGACTCTCCAATATCATGAAAAACACCAGTATTAGCTTCACCAATGTAAGAATGTTCTTCTATAAAAGTCAACAGTAAAATAACACTAACAGAGTGACATTTTGAACCTCACTTTTCTAGATGTATTGTGAAACCATCAGGACTTCACTTCTCCTAATTGCACAGTTGTGCCCTTACTATTCATGTTATTTTGGAAAGGGAATTTATTAAATATTTTAGTCCTCACAGCAGGTCGTAGCTAGTGTTCAGCAGCAAGTCTCACCCTGGGCCCAACAGTCAGTCCGAGTCTCCCCAAGAGCCTGACAGCAATTCCCCCCAGGTACCCAACAGGACATCTCACCCAGCTACTGACAGGACGCCTCTCTCATTGCTCTGAAGAAAATCTCACCCACTGACCTATACCAAGTCTCCCTCAGTACTTAAAAGTAAATCTCGCCCGGTGCCCATGAGCAAGTCTCGCTTCGTATAACGAATTTGAAAGTACGTGCACAACCTTTATGTTAAACCTCACGTTGTGGTAAGGTGTACCGTGCCTCCTGGGTGTCACTCACTGAACTCGAGTGAACATTCAAACAAATTGGCTGCACCCCCACTGTCGTGTGGTATGTCCCCAGGGCACTGGAGTAGTAGCCTCCTACAGAGGTTAATATTTTATCCCAAATTTTTCCACGTGTTTGTAAATAATAATGGGGCATATAATCAAAAAACGACGTTAAAATTAATGGTCTTGATAATATGCCCTTGAGAACTCCCATAGAAGCCCATGTTCTGGTGTCAACATGGGGTTCTATTGGAATTCTCACAGCCATATTATCAAGCCCATTATCGCCGCTCTGGCGGCAGTTTTCTGCCGTTAAAGCGGTGACAATTTTAACGCTGTGCTTGATAAAAATCCCCAATATTCTTTACTCAAGTTGATCATTCATCAGTTCTTTGTATTGTTTCTTTGTAACGCAATTACACTTGATTCACTGCATCTTAATATACAATTGCAAAAGCTTTTACTGGTCCCAATGCATTTCGGCCGGTCTGGCCTTCATCTGGGGACGATCTGTGAAATGAAAATGGGAGCCATTGCTCACTATACATGAAGAAAACCATAAACAAGTATACACATGCAGTATGTGACTTATGAAATTCATCAACGGTGTAATAATCAAGTGTTAAAGTGAGGTGTGCAAACCAAAATGTGTGGGGTCACTACATAAGGTTGAAAACAACGACGGCCTTTACTGTGGTTACTGTGGTTCTATGGTGTATTGTAAGTGCTCAAGGAAGTGCACATTAGTCTAGATCATCGCGCGTCAATTCTGCTTAGTGAAACGGACAAACTGTGATGGCGTCTCGCTTAGCGCCAAAAGCAAACATCACCCGGTACTCTCCTGATGCAGTCTTTGTCAAATAACGCGCTCTTCATATATGTCCGCGTCAGGCTGCCTTATTTATGAATGTGGTTTTTTTTGCACATACATTCAGTCAAAAAAGTCTTATGTCCCCATAAGGAATTCTAAGAAGTAATATAGGAAATACATGAGTGTATTACAGGAATAGCAAGTGCACCCTTCTGCACATTGGGTACCAAAAAAGGATGGTGTTTAACGTAGAAGTCCATACTATGTTGCAGCAAATTGTGAATGGGCAACACCAGTCTTTTGCAGTGCAGTCTCTTTTGGTCTGTGCCCCTTGTTTATAGGATGTTTATAGGGCTTAGTCCTCAGGATGCATGTAAACAGAAATTGACCCATTCAGAATAATTAGGCTTTCCAATGTCTAGTTAAGAGTCTACTTTGTAGTTCACAGCATTGCTCCCTGTCTTTATAAGGAGTTTGCTCACAAATACACTATCACCATGTATACAAAAACTGCCATCCATAAAAACTAAAGACACACAAATGAAGGACGGAATGCAGAGCAAATCAAACATTCACCCCCAGTCGACAGATCTGAGTTACATTCTTGTTCTTTTGCTCACCACGCCACCCCAGTTTAGACCAAGCCATATGCAAATCAGTCTTGACCCTGTCTCTCATGGACCAGTCCAACCCGAACTGCCAAGCCACGTTCTCCCTGGACCAGAAACAAACATCCTGGGACCAGTTTTGGAGATGCTTGATTCCAGTCCAGGGAAGAGCTGGCTTGGCAGTTTGGGCTAGACTGTTTACATGGGGAACAGGGTCAAGACTGATTTGCATATGGCTGGGTCTAAACTGGGGTGCGAAGTGAGCTTAAGAACAATGATGGATTCAACCCTGATCTCAAGTATACAAACTAAAACACTAGATAAACTGGTACTAAAAGATTTTTAATAAGTACACTTTTATGGGCCAGATGCAGGATTTTTTTTTTTGCATTCCCTAAATTACAACTCCATAGAAATCGCTATTTACGAAATGCAAAATGGTATGTGCAAAAATTGAGATTCCCTAATAGCAATTTCTACAAAGTAGGAATTGCTGTTAGGAAATCGCTATTTAGGTACTGCCAAACTATTCGTTCCTATGGCTATTGAAGCCGATGGGTCTGAAGGTTTTTTTTTTTCCGAATTTGCGATTTCCATTTAGGAAACGCTTAAGCAAGGGTGACATTCAGCCTAGGGCCCCCCTCTCTGCACCCTGAAAAAATTCCTTTGGTTTTTGCATGTGTAAAGCGCACATATGCCCTAGGGGCATGTGAATGCTTTATAGCTATTTTTTTTAAGCATTTTTGAGTGCTTTTTCAAATTTGCACATGGTTAGCATTGACTTTGAGCTGATGGTAATTGCATTTCCTTGATGCCCAATACTCATGCAGAATGCTTTGTACGTGTTCACTGGGAGTCGCAAATAGGAAATCCCAATATGCAATTTCCAATTCGGGTGTCAAAAAATGCGATTTCTCCTGGGTAGAAATCGCATTTTGCGATTCCCAAACGGCCTTTGTACATGCCAAAAGGCTATTCAGCATTTCTTAACGTGCCCTTATAGTGATTCAGCCTGTTAAGAAATGCTAAATAGCATTGTACATCTTGCCCTTAATGTTGAGAGTTGCCCTGTGTGTGTTGCAGAACTGAATTGCTTCTTGGCACTAGAGCACTGACAAAACAATCACAAGCAAAGTGACAGAGCTCAGACATGAAGTTTGGCGTGATGTGCTGTGTAAATGTTTAGTTTATCTAGGCAGGGAAGAGACTATTTCGTCTTTTTAACGAGAAGTTGAAGTTACCATCCTTCTAATAATAGATCATAGGTGAAGTAGTCATGGCAATCTGTTGACATACAGACTGGCTGGTCGTCTATTATTATCCCAAAGACAAAAGCTGAATCATGATGTAGGTGGGAAATAGACAAAGAATGAAAATCAAATCCATAGTGACTGATAAATGCGGATACATTTGAAAGAGAAGCTTTCAGCATCTGGAGATGGAACGTGCTTTGATTTACGTCTTTTTATTTCCACAAAAAATCTCAAATACTTGTAAACACACAAAACAGCTCTATGGTTTATAGATGGGTCATTTGTGAACAAATTTGGGGCCCGATTCGCAGAAGTAATCTGAGACAAAATCCTAAATTTACTACTTTTGGTATTCACAGAAGGCATTTAGTAGTAGTAAAGTTAGGATTTTGTCTTAAGTCTGTCTTAAGTCTGTCCTAAGTTTGTCTTAAGTTTGTCTTAAGTTTGTCATAAGTCTGTCCTAAGTTTGTCTTAAGTCTGTGTTAAGTCTGTCTTAAGTCAAACTTAAGTCAAACTTAAAACAAAATCCTAACTTTACTACTACTAAATGCCTTCTGTGAATACCAAAAGTAGTAAGTTTAGGATTTTGTCTCAGATTAGTTCTGTGAATCGGCCCCATAGTTAGATCTAAAGCGGTAAAGATCAAAATTAGTAATTACATCATAAAAAGCAAAGAGCAAAATTAGTAATTACATCATAAAAGAGTAAAATGTAGGAGACAACTTAAAAGAACTATCTTAGAAAGCTACATCAGAAGAAAGAAAGTGCATACAAGGCAGTTTTTTCAAGTGTTCTAAGGTTCAGATTTTTGATCGCAGTCATTCAAGGCTTCACTTAGGAAGGGATGGAGTCTGAAAAGAAGTTGTTGGTGGAAAGGATAACAGACCCAAATGAGGGGTGTGGCAAATGGCATGGGATGCTTTGGCTATGGATAGGGTTCTGTCTGGTATGGATGAATGTGACAACCAGGGGTTTAGGGCCTAATCCTCAGAGGAGGGAGAGGTCCGATACTGACCTGGAGCGAGCTCAGGACAATGGTGAACACAGTCCAGCAGGGGAGCAGGTGGAGGATGAATCCTCTGACAAAGGGCAAGGTAGCCCTGCAGGAGAGGTGGACATCAGGGCAAGAGGCAAGTGCAGGAATGGCAGGAACCACAGCGGTATCAGCAAGGTGGCAAGTGGCCACGGAGCGATGACAGCTGGCACCACCACAGAGAAGGGCCAGGATGTGGGTACGGTGTTTGGTCAGACTCATGGCTGGAGAGGGACTAGGCAGGTGGAAAGAGGGGTTCTGGGATATCGGGGGTCCAGGGGTCTTGGTGGCGTGGGGGAATTTGAGCGCATGCAGAGAGTATGGTGGGAATTGTGGGAACAGTTTTTGGCAGCACAGCTAGGGGTGAGAGTTACTTAGATGAGGCGTGTTGGTTAGAACCTTTTGTTAGCCAAATTGACAGCATAGAATGTGCAGCTCAGACAAAGGTCTAGGTACTCTGCCTGCCAGTTGTAAATAAGGTGGCCTTTTGCACTCGAAGCAAGCAGAGTGGTGTGATCATTTACTCCCAAGATGGGTCCTGAGCGTGGGCAGAGCAGAGAGCTCGGGAGGGTTGAGAGGAAGGGGTGGTAACAATACAGTGACATGGGAGCCCTAGCGCTCACCACATAGTGTCAGCGCGTATAGCAGCTAGAGCACTTTCTTTTGCTCCTCTACCTAACTGAAGCCCATTGCCCACCCTGGTACATGGGGTAGGGGTTTGCGTTGGGTGTTTTATTGTTGGGTGTAAGTTATTGTTGTGTATTGATGTCGCTGAATGGAAAGAAGAGGGAAGCAAGCTGTGCAGCTGATTTGGGGAAGGATGGGAGTGTAAGAACAAGCAGGTAACAATGGAGCCACAATTTGGGGCAACGATGAGAGCCTGGTCCAAGAGCGGGCACGCTTAACAAGATGATTGATGTTGGTTCTGGTGTGAGGATCACAAGGCACTTAATTTGGGTTCCGGTGCGAGGACCACGAAGACTAATGGCATTTCAAAGGTTGTGGGCAGTTCAGAAGTGATTGAGGGATGGGATGATGGGGGTGGGGATTACTTAAGGACAGAGGACTGGTTAGAACCTTTTGCTAGCCCAGTTGACAAATTAGTCAGCCAAAGGGCTAGGTACCCTGCTTGCCAGTTGTAAATGAAGCAACCTTTTGCACTCAAAGCTTGAGGAGTAGTGCGATCATGTGCTTTTAAATGACTGTTCCCACTGCCTTGAAGCCGGAATACTGTTAGAACAGAGAATGCATCAACATGACCTGCAGGTAGAATCCCTGGCTAGTGGTCACCTCTGAAAGGAATGAAAACAGAACCCTTTTCCACTTGCATCTCTGGCTCTAAGGGCTAATCCAAGGACCAGGAGACCTGGCTCTTGCTAACGTCTTAAGGAACAAGCATTGAAAAAACCATTGGGTCTGGTTTACACAAGCTGGTGCTTTTTAAAAAAATATATTTTTGCAAGTTGATGCCACTAAATGTAAAAGAAGAAAAAAAGTGTCACTGCTTAAACGTGGCAGACTTATGTTCGAAATAATCTGAGATCTAAAAAACACGTAACCATTGCATATGATTATAATACAGCAGTATTGAGGCTTCCTCTACCTCCCTTTTATTTTAAAGCGCATAACAGTAAAACGCGATTGTGCTGTTGGCTTTGAATAACTGAAGACAGAAATTAAACATACTTTCAAAACTAATATAATAAAAAGGTATGAAATGGCAACAAAAAAGCACTCGCAAACAAAAATATTGCTGCAAGGTCCTACTTGACTTTGGACATGCGCACGTGACTAGGCACACACGTACAAGGAGCGCCAGTGGCTGTAATAGGCTGACTAATGTTTTATGCTCTGGTGACCAGAAGCAAGATGCAAATGTCAATTGAAGAGAAAACTGGATGAAGATGAGTCACCCAAAACCCCTCTAGGTATGGATATATGTGTGTGTTTAATATTCATGATTTGTTTATGACATGAGGCGGCTGACAATGCTAAAGCTTTAGGCCAGACCTAAAATGTATGCAGCAGCTGTTGGTGGCCATTGCCCTCGAGCTGTAGCAGCCAAAGGCACCATCTCACTCTCCTGCCTTCCAGATGGGGGAGGGGCATGGGGGCCCGTGGAGAATGTCTTTTGCCTGTGGTGTGCTGATGTGAATCTCAGTTGAAATCTGTCCTATCTTCGTTGAATCTGTGTCCACTTACAACTAGCAAACAAGCATTTGCAATGCAATAGGTTTCGCATGAACGCGAGGTTAAGCTATTGGCATTGTAAATGCCAAAGCCTTTTCTTTATGTTTTAAAAACAAAAACAAAAATAAAAGGCATTGTCATTTACAATGTCAATAGCTCAAACTTGCGTAAATGCAAGGCCCATTGTATTGCAAATGCTCGTTTAGGTGGTGTTGAGGAAGGGATTACTTCACATGGAAAAACTTTGCTGTGAAAAAACGTGCCTGTGCCCATGCCCCATAAACCTAATGGGTGCTGATGGTCCACAGCGGCTGGGATAGAACTGACGGGCGTATCATTCCTCCCACGTTTGGGAACCACAACAAATAATTTTCGGGGGTTGGAGACCAAATTCATGGCACTGACGTGGTGGCTTTGACTACCGAACGAACGCAGGATTAACGTGACCCTGGGAAGGACTCACCAAAGAAAAACAATTGACCAATTAATGAATATCACCCTGCAGAAGCTTCTTGTCACTAGACTTAGATCAATAATACCATCACTGGTCCGTGTCTGTAATGTCTTCATAAAAGTCACGCATTCACTTTTTGCCAAAGACATCTCCCACGTTTTCAACAAAAACAAGGGAACCCAATTAGGTAGGCAGGGATCTTGGGTATCAATTTTTATCACGGACAATGGTCCTTGTCAGAGGTCAATAAAGTTAAATAAATATAGAACGGAATCAATTCTATATATTGACTATCCAGCCGGATAGTGGGATTTAATCCAATTTATTCTTAATTACCAAAGCACAAGAAAATACACAGTGGGATTCAGTCCTGTATCCAGAGACATGAAGGTGAGGTAGTTTGTGAAGAATTGGTGACATTTGAACAAAAGAACAAAACATTCAGGCAAAACAAAACAAAAAGCTTGTTGGAAAATGTAAAGGATGAAACAAGCGTGATAATAAGCACAGCCGTGACACAGGTTTAAAGAAATAATTTGTGTGCACGCTGTTTACAGAGGTCGATGACGTTTCGATCCCGTTTACACGAATAGTAGAATCATCATCAGGACAGACGATAAGTGCCTGAACAACATGTGTGTCTAGTGGTCGTAGGTTGTTAAGTTTCAAGCGCGATTGAGAAAAATACGGAGGATGCGGAAGGTATGTTGGGAGCAATGCCCAACAACAGTGACCCTTTGTGTAAGCAATTTAATGTAAGTCCGATGGCGGGGAATCTGGTGGCAAGGGTTGAAAGGTTTCCAGGGGCGGGGAACGTCGGTACGTGATCCCCGGGGGGGCCAACATTTCTCCTCGTTTTGCCTGTTTAAGACCAGGTTTTCCCTCGTCTTAATTTTGGCGCTGCCTCCTAAATACGCTGCCCTTGCAAATAGGGGACAGAGTCAAAATCAATGGGTGTTGCGGTGGAATGCCCACCGCAACACTTACTGCCCTCCCCTTTCACGCAAAATACAGAGTGAAAGGGTGCCTTATTTACAAGGCAGCGTTAAGCCACATTAAGTGGCTTAATGCTGTCTTGTAAATAAGGCGAGGCCCCTATCGCCATCCCAATGTCACTGAAAGTGACGGTTTGTTGATGATAGGGCCTTGTAAATATGTCCCTTCCAGTGAGCCTGCCCAAGGCAAAACCCTTCCTCATTTGCCAGGGGGTACCGGTGCAAAGTGTTCTACACAAAGCTGGGAAGTTTTACTATAAGGAAAGAAAAGTATATGTTGGCCGACCGCAAGAGTTCCACAGGGATAGGATTTCAAGAAAGCTGTCATGTCTGCTAGATAATTAAGTCTCATCTAAATTGTCTACACATGCTTGCTATTTAAATAACACCCATAGGACCTAACCGGTACGCATGGTGACTATACATTAATTTAGAAGTATATCTTAGGCAGCTGCTGGGTTAAGTTAATAAACATCCGTTTTTAGATTGATAAAGCAGTAAATGTTTCCAGACTCTACTAGAGTACATAAAGTGATTTCTCAATGAGACAGGTGATTAGCATGGATTTTTACTGCATTGCCATAGGAAATATATGCAAGCATGTTAGATTTGCTCCACCGGTCTCACATCCTTGCCACAAACATTTGCAGTAAGGCAGATCTGAAGGTGCAAGAAAGAAATCATTGAGCCAATCACATGATACAACAAAACGTATACACATATAGGTTGCATTAATGGGCGCATGGCCTGTTAGCCACACAGAGATATGTTGAGATGCCAATAATGATAGTCTGTATTGCCACAGATGACAATTTTTATATGGAGGGCCATAATAATCACATTCCCGTATGTAACACCCGATAAGAAAAAGCCATATAAGAGGTGATGCTCACAGGCTAAATGGAAATTTACGGGTAGAACTCCACAATCGTACAGATTTGAAATGCAGGGAAAAGCCTTGCCCCGCAGACCACATCACCCACACTTTTAGAGAACCACTGTTAAAGAGGTCAGAGGTATCTCAAATGACTCACTTGCCGCTCCATAGACAAATCCCACAAATCACAGCCTTCATTCTGAACTCTGAGAACAAGAGGTTTTGGAATGGCTGAATACTGCACTATACAAAAATTCACAACGTGCATCAAGGATTTGCACAAGTATGTTTTGAAGACATTTAGGAATCCCCTCAGTGAGGGCAAACGTTTGCATATATGTATGTGGTAAATCTACAGTGCAAATTTAGCCAAAGGCAGTGGAGCACTGTACAGCATCAAAGTCAAGCATAATGTCTGGTTTGCGGAAAGTTAATACATTGTGATGTAGTTTTCATTAACGAGGTACTGAACTCTTTCCTAAACTGAAGCAGCATAGGTGCAGTCCTGATGTATAACAGTATTCTTGTTCCCGATTGCTGGGTGCATAGATGGAAAAGGCATGCTGCCTTGGTTTTTTTTATGCTCCTTATTCTACCCATTGAAGGTGTTCCAGCTCTAGGTGTGCTGAGAACCTTCAGAGATAGCGAGCTTGTTGCATAGGAGCGGGGCTCTTCTCCTGATGGCGGTGGTTAGTCAAAATATCGAATTTTAAATATCGACCTACAATAATATCGAGTTTTTAATATCGTAGGGACAGAATATCGAAGTCAAGAATATCGTTGACCAGAATATCGACCCCAAGGTAAGTAATATTGTTTTTTTTAATATCGAAGTAAGTAATATCGAAGTAAGTAATATCGTAAGTAAAAATATCGGTCAATAATATCGATTTTTTTTACTGTTATGTATTTTAGTATGTATTTTATATGTATGTTAAACATTTTCTTAATGTATTTTAATATATTTTAAAATAAATGTTCAGAAATTAGTAATTTTGTTAAAGTAAATTTTGCGTTTTAGTATCAGAGCGGGTTGTGGGTTTATAGGTGAATAGGGTGGGAAGTAATTTAATTATAATTAATTAATTAATATGTTTGTTATTAATTGGTATTTATCATTAATTAATTGTTAAATAATTATTAATTGGTAATTAATTATTATTAATTCGTTAATCATATTAATTATAATTAATGTGTTATTAATTTGTATGTATTGTTATTGGTAATTAATTTATTGTTAATTAATAATTAATTGGTAATTTATTTTTATTAAGTGATTATTGATCATTCAATTATGTGATTTTTTATGTGTAGTGGGTTGTGGGCTTATAGGGGAATAGGGTGTAATGTAATTAAATTAAATGAATTAATGATATTGTTTTTATTTATTGGCATTTTTTATTCATTAATTGTTAATTAATTATTAATTGGTAATTAAATGTTATTAATTAGTTAAATATATTCAATATAATTAATTTGTTAATAATTTATATTTGTTGTTATTGCTGATTAATGTATTGTTAATGAATAATTAATTGGTGAATAATTATTATTTGGTAGTTAATATGTATTAATTAGTTCATTTATAACTATATTAATTAGAAATAATGTATTCTTAATTGTTATTAATTGATTAATTGATAGTTAAATTAATTGTGTTTTTTGTATGTGTAGTGTGTTGTGTGTTAAAGGGGGATTAGTGTGGGATGTAATTTAATGTTATTTAATTAAATATTAATTTTAATGTATTGGTATTTATTAATAATTATTTTGTAAATTAATTATTAATATGTTATTTTTTTATAAAACAATATTTACTTGATAATTATGTTAATTTAAACCCTACGCTATCCAGCACTTTCCCTACTGTTGCACTCTCTGGAGTTGGAATAGCAATTTTTACCCCTACGCTATCCAACGCTTTCCCTTCTGTTGCACTCACTGGAGTGCAAATAGTAATTTTTACCCCTACGCTATCCAGCGCTTTCCCTACTGTTGCACTCTCTGGAGTGGGAATAGTAATTTTTACCCCTATGCTATCCAGCGCTTTACCTACTGTTTCACTTACGGGAGTGGGAATAGTAATTTTTACCCCTACGCTATCCAGCGCTTTCCCTACTGTTGTACTCTCTGGACTGGGAATAGTAATTTTTACCCCTACGCTATCCAATGCTTTCCCGACTGTTGCACTCTCTGGCGTGGGAATAGTAATTTTTACCCCTACACTATCCAGCACTTTCCTTACTGTTGCACTCACTGGAGTGGGAATAGTAATTTTTAACCCTACGCTATCCAGCGCTTTACCTACTGTTTCACTTACTGGAGTGGGAATAGTAATTTTTACCCCTACGCTATCCAGCGCTTTCCCTACTGTTGCACTCTCTGGAGTGGGAATAGTAAGTTTTACCCCTACCTTATCCAATGCTTTCCCTACTGTTGCACTCTCTGGAGTGGGAATAGTAATTTTTACCCCTACGCTATCCAGCGCTTTCCCTACTGTTGCACTCTCTGGAGTGGGAATAGTAATTTTTAACTATACGCTATTCTGCGCTTTCCCTACTGTTGCACTCTCGGGAGTTGGAATAGTATTTTTTACCCCTACGCTATCCAACGCTTTCCCTAATGTTGCAATATGTGGAGTAAGTATAATTTATATATAGATGTTTAATTAATTTTAACATTATGGTGCCGATTCCGATCCTGTAAAACCCGGGTACAAATGGTCGTACGGAGCGTTTTCTCCGTACGACTCGTACTTGGGAATTCCACCGTACAAACCAGCAAGTACGATTCGTACAGAAATACCATTTCCATACGAATCGTAAAAAACACCATACGGCTAAAAAATACATACAATTCCGATCCTGGACAGCGCGTACGTGCGGTCCGCACGGAGTCAGTCAGCGTTTTACGGACCAGCAAGTACGATTCGTACCTACAGCACTCCGCACGGCTATATTTCTACGGGAGCCAAAAAGTGCCGGAAAAGCTAAGTACGCTGCGATGCACGAGGAAAAGGGGGCCCGCTACGCAACGTACACGCCATCACCCACATCGTACATGTGACATCATGTACGGTGCGTACCCCAACCTTGCATATGTACGGACCGTACCCCCCACCCCCATATGTACAGACCGTACCCCCCACCCCCACATGTACGGACCGTACCCCCCACCCCCCCGTACGTCCGCACCGTACCCCCCACCCCCCGTATGTACGGACCGTACCTCAGGTGTACCCCCTACCCGCGTATGTCTGCACCGTACCCAAGGCGTACCCCACCCGCGTATGTCCGCACTGTACCCCAGGCGTACCCCCCACCCGCGTATGTCCGCACCGTACCCCAGGTGTACCCCCCACCCGTGTATGTCTGCACCGTACCCCAATCCTCGCGTATGTACGGTCCGTACATATGCGAGGATTTGGTACGCCTGGGGTACGGTGCGGACATACGTGGGTGGGGGGTACGCCTGGGTTACGGTCCGTACATACGGGAGTGGGGGGTACGATGCGGATGTACGGGGGGTGGGGGGTACAGTCCGTACATACGGGGGTGGGGGGTACGGTGCGGACGTACGCGGGAGGGGTGGGAGGCTGGGGGGAGCGTACGACTCGTACCCCGGGCACAAATGTACTCAGGGTAGGGGTCGTACAAAGTTCGCTCCGTACGGGGCCTTTTCCATGCGCTTGTGTTTTCGGACGGGCGGTACGGATGGTACTTGTGCGCTCGGACTTCAGTTTTACGAGTTGTAAGTAAACCTGTCCGGGGACGTCTCGTAGACTTTTCCCGAGGCGATTCTTATGTATTTTTCACGTACGAATCGTACTTCGCTGTTTGTATGGACTTGTACGTAAATCCAGGATCGGAATCGACCCCTATATGTATTAGTTATTAGTTTTTAAATATGTTTAATATTTATATCTATAATTTTTTGAATATATGTATTATTTACTTATTTTTACATTATTATTAATGCATTTAAAAAAACGAAATTTTTAACATCGTTATTTTTGACATCTATGGGGCCGATTCCGATCCGTTTAAAATTTACCCCGTACGAATCGTATCCGGATTTTTTTACGTACGAATCGTACAAGTCCCGTACAAACTGGCAAGTACGAGTCGTATGTAAAAAACTCCATATGAATCGCATCGGGAAAATTCCCCAACACGTCCTCGGGTCGGAAAAAGTGTCCGACACGTCCCCGGACAGTTTTACGTACGGATCGGGAAACCGAAGTCCGAACGCGCAAGTACGATCCGTCCCGTCAGTCCGAATGCACAACCGTATGGTGAAAACACCGTACTTAGCGAACCACTATAGCAACCATGGAGACGTCCAAACATGTGCCCGCATACGCGCCGGACCCCCAGCCACCCCCGTATGTACGGAGCGTACCCCCACCCCACCCGTGTATGTACGGTGCGTAGGGGTACGCTCCGTACATACGGGGGTGGAGGTACACACCGTACATACACGGGTGGGTTGGGGGTACGCACCGTATATACACGGGTGGGGTAGGGGTACGCTCCGTACATACGGGGGTGGGGGTACGCACCGTCCATAATGGGGTGGGGGCACACACCGTACCCCCAGCACCCCGTATGTACGCGCCGTACCCCCAGCCCCCCCATGCACATGTCGTACCCTGGGTTCACGTATGTACGGCATGTACCCCCAGGCCCCCACACCCTGCCCGTGCCTGTACGCACCCTACCCAAGGCCCCTGCACCAGCACCCTCACCCAGCCGTGCGCATGTACGAGTCGTACCAAGCCATAGCAAATGTGAGCACTGTACAATAACATGGCCGATGTACGCCCCGCACAGACGCGAAAAACACACGTACTGAACCAGGACACTGCAAAACACCACAAGGAGAGTCAATTCGAATCGCACAACACCACAAAACACGTCCAACAAGCCCAAATACACCCAATACACTGACCTGCAACAGCCAAACAGGTAAACGGAGGCCCAAAACACAACCACCCCTTATAACACACCCACCCAAAGTTCAAACACAGCCACACCCACAAATGGACCAATAAAAAGGGCCCACACACACAAACCATGAGCCTTTGCAACAGACCCACTGCTGCCAGACCCCACAGACAACCCACAGCACCAGACTTGAACCTTTACTACACCTTACACTTGCACTCCTTCACACAACCACCATCACAAACACACCCTTATCAATGGTGTCCGGGAGATTCTATACAAAGCCACATGAACAAGCCAATGGCCTTTGAAAGACCTGCAAAGTGTGTGTGCCCAGGAAGCTGGGCTGAGGTGACAGAGGGTGACAGACAGACGGAGGGAGAGGGAGAGGGAGGGAGACAGAGGGTGACAGAGGGCGACAGAGGGAGACAGAGGGAGACAGAGGGCGACAGAGGGCAACAGAGGGTGACAGACAGACGGAGGGAGAGGGAGAGAGAGGGAGGGAGACAGAGGGCGACAGAGGGCGACAGACAGAGGGAGGGGGAGGGAGGGAGAGAGAGGGAGGGAGACAGAGGGCGACAGAGGGTGACAGACAGGGAGGGGGAGGGAGAGAGAGGGAGGGAGACAGAGGGCGACAGAGGGCGACAGAGGGTGACAGACAGACGGAGGGAGAGGGAGAGAGAGGGAGGGAGCGGGAGAGAGAGGGTGGGAGACAGAGGGAGACAGACAGACGGAGGGAGAGGGAGAGAGAGGGAGGGAGAGGGAGAGAGAGGGAGGGAGACAGAGGGAGACAGAGGGAGACAGACAGAGGGAGGGAGGAGGGTGACAGAGGGAGGGAGAGAGAGAGACAGAGGGAGACAAAATCACCCTTGGGTGGTGTGGGCATGTCCGCTCATCAGCAGGTGGACTGTGTGCATGTTGACAAGGTCTGGCAGTGCGTGAAACGCCCCTCATTCGTTTGGAAAGCACTGGTCCATGTGTCAAACTGTGCACAAGTCGATCCTCGCTGCAGGCACAAACCTAACCTCACACCCAGTATACCCACTCACTGTGTTTGTTAGAACCCAATCACAAATGCATAAGTTTCCTACCTGCATTCTCCAATAGACATGACAAAGCAACATTTGGCCGCGTACAGTGCAACACGTAAGTCGGTTCTGCAGCGCTCGCTACGCACGCTTGCTACACTGCTCCCTGCGTTCAAAACTGATGCAACAACAAAGAGTGTGTCACACATAGGAAAAGTGTTGACAGCCGTGGCCAAGGGACATACCCATGCACCATGCACAATGCACAGGGTCTTGCCAAGTACAGACAAGGTAGATGACACTTGGCCCTGCTGTAGACAGCACAAGGCAAACCTGTGACCACTGTACACCAAACACCAACTCCACATGCCACCTACCTACCACAGGAACTCACATTCACTGTCATGCCAGCAGGCACCATGAGGGGATAGACACATCACTTGGTAGACCCAATGACAAATCACACCACACCCAACAGCATGCCCGGTCACACCCCCCCCCCCCCCCCCCCTTACACAAGCACACACCCCCGGGGCAGCCAACGCAAATTGGCACTCCCACAATGGATATGTGACACAACAACACCAATCCATAGCCAAATAAGCATCCCAACACTCATTAGACAGGCCAAATAACCAGGAGTACATATCAATCTGACCCCCGCAACATACCCATCCACAAGTGCACTGTGAGAGGAATGCTAGAGATATCCAACTACCCAGAGCAACTGTGCCAACTTGAATATGTATGAAACATGGATGACGCATGTAACACCATTAACATTGTCTCTCTCTCACACACAGGGCAACGTCATCGATCTCCCCCCAACACTGTGGGGGAAGACACACAGGACCAGGCTCGGCATGACGATGATCCCACCGGCAGCGACGACTCTCACCACACCGTGGATGACCCCGACCAACCTGGCCCCTCTGGTGCCCATGCACCTGCAGCACCTGCGTCAGGTACAACTGTGCCAACCACCACCCCCATTCCTGCCACATCCCAGGATACACACAGGAGCCCTGCTCGCACACAACGCAGCCAGTCTGACCAGGAGGGACGAGGGACCCCGGGCACCCAGGAGGAGGCAGGCGACCCCGCAAATGCCATCCCTCAGGGGTCCCGGTGACCCGACGTGCCCACAAGGGCAGGCCAGGCTCAAGTGGGCAGGGGTGGTGGGAGTGGAGGATGGCGGAGGCACGAGCCTGGCCAGCCAGCTGAGGATCCGGTTATGTCACACGTCCGCAACATCCTGGACACATACCGGCGTGACACCAGAGGCATGGACCAGGTCGTGTCAAGACTCTCCGAGATGCAGGGGACCCTCGATGAGATTAAGAACCTGCAGGTCGAGCATCATGCCAGTCATCAACAACACCAAGGACGGATGGAGGCAAGACTGGCAGAGCTCCTGGCGGTGCACAGGGACGTGAGCCAATCACTCCGTCAGATCGCCCAATGCCTGGCAAACCCTCCCTGTGCCACCAGGCGTAGACCAGCACCAGACACAGGGAGGGAGGAGGAGGAGGATTCATCTGACGGAGCGTCCCCAGCATCGTCAAGGCCTGCATCTGAGGGTCCCCGGAGGAAGGTGGGTCGTCCACGCAAAAGACTGTGAGAGTCAGCGGACCATCACCATCTCCCAGGGCACCTGGCCTGGCACCTGGCCCTCTGGCTTAACAGCAGCACCTCATCAAATGACATTCTCTGCCACATGGACTTGCTGGTCACTGTCTGACCAATGTTGACAAAGACTGCGGCATGGACCCTGATGACTTCCAATGGCAAGGATACCATCTCCCCCTGTGAACTTTGGATTCTATACCCCCGGTACAGCACCTAATTGCATCCCCCCAAACACGTACCCCACCACCAATGAAAATATTAGAAATCACGTGATGATGCCATCATTTAGCATTATTCCATTACATGTGTGTGTTGGCAAGTCAAACCATGCCTGAGTCTTGAAGTAACTCCAACCATGCATACCCTGGGGTCTGAGTCTGGCAAAGGACACACATGGGTCACAATGTATCATCCAATACAGACATGGAGCACCATACTCACCCGTGATGGGCCCAACCAGCTGAGCGGGTGCCTGCACAACTGTGCGGACAGACCTATTTCGAAGAGCAACAGTCATGCACAGAGGTCAGGGATCATGTGGAGTGTCCTGGGGTGGGAGTCCCAGGTATGTGTAGCCAGGTGGGAGAACTATGTCCTGCAAGCAGGAGTCAGGTGGATGTGGAGAATGGTGGCCAGGCCAAGGTTGGATGCATGGAGATGGCACAATGGGGTATTGGATGACAGTGCCACATGGTTGTGTTGGGGGCGTGGTCGTGGGCTGCATCCTGAGTGTGGCCGTGGATTGTGAAGGTCATCCTGCAGATGACAGTGATCCATTGCTGCTATCCCTGTTGAACGGTGATGTGGCTGGGTTGCTGGATGTTGAAGCAGAGCTGTGCAGATGCACCGTGGATGTGGACAAGTGTCATGGGAGTTGTAAGGTACTTCTCCCAAGAGTGCAGGGTAGGATTGAACATGGATGTCGAAGTTGACCTGGGGGATGGTCTGCCTTGCCTTGAGGTGGATCGAACAGTGGACCGTGTGCATAATGCAGAGTGTTCTGAGGCCTGAGGTACAGATGCTGGTGATCAGCATAGCACATGTGAGCAAGCATTCCATGATGCACACCAGCTTGTGTGCGTGGACACTGTGTGCCTGTGCAGGGCCCTTGCGGGTGGGACACAAGCAGTTGACCCAGCTGTAAGGGGACAATCCGCAGATGAACACCTCAGTCATGTACAAGTCCAGCATCAGGTGGCAAACGTGCAGCCATCTGCCAATGGATACCATGCATTATTCAATATGGGAATTGGCAAGGACTGCGTTTTTGGGGAGGGTGAGGAGCACCTGCCTGTCAATGGGACACCAGATGATGATGAGATGCAGTGCGCATGCCATGGTGTAGAGGGGTATCCTGGACACATTGTAGACTGACACGCTGAGACATGATACCTGTGCCATGTGTCCCACAACGACACCATACTACATGCAGAGGCCTGGAGTACCACTCACATGGCCATGTTGGGGTACAGAGCCGGTTGGGAGTAGGAGGGACATGACCTGGTTGATGTGACAGGGCCTGGAAGGCGTGCCAGCGCTGTGTAGGCAGTTGGAGTTGCACACTCATTATGCAAAGGTGTTGTGTGGGCGATGAGGGCATGCCTGAGTGCATGCAACAGATGTATTGGATGGACATTGCTTGGTGGGTGGCCTCAACATCATGGTGTAGCGTAATGTGGCACATGCAAGGACTTGAGGCACGTGCAATGTACACGTAGCATGTGCAGACCGTCCAGCCTTTGCCACCGCAACTGTGTCACACACAAGCAGATTACACCAAAATGAAGGGGTGGAGGGAGGAAGGGGGGTGCGTCTTAGAGGCGTGTGTGTGAGGGCAAATCTAGAAACTCTGTGTGCCCTTGCTGCAGGGCCGGCAGCAGCAGGCGCCATGTCCTGGAAACGATGCCACAAGTTGCACACTAACACAAGAATGTCAGAACGGACTACTGCAAAAGGTGTATGAGAAGGGAGGAGTGTCTGGTTCGACATGGCACACACACAGACAATGGATGCACATGTAGCAAAGTGGCCGTTGTGGGGACTGAGATGGCAAAATACCTACACAGCCATGTACATTGTGCACAATACATATCATAATCCCTGACAAACAGCTTGCATCTTGCTACCCTACACATAGACTCATATGCACAATCTGTGACAACTATGCCAGACATGCCGCATGCACAGTGGCAAGAGACCTGCATTGACAGAGATGAGGCACCTTGGAGGCTGAGGGACACCTTTATTAGTCATGTTTACCGGAAGGCAAATGCATCTATATTAACAGATGCACAGGTCATGTGGATGAACATGTGGAACCTACACTGGCACCCCCCTTTGCACCACAGATGCAGGAAACCCATAGAACTGGCACACAAGTGACAGGTTTGAGGCAAACACCCCGTGCTGCTCACGGAGAGGCTGCAATTCACCATTGAACCACTAATGGGGATGTCCCACACTATGTCAACCCGGTGCATCCCGTATGTTTCCGAGGGCAGTGTTACACACATTGATGCCTTCATCACAATCCACAATCACATTACAGATGACTGTCACCAAGTGTGACTATCAATTCAGGTGAATCCAGCTCCATGTCATGTGACCCATGGTGATTCTACATGTATGCTAAGTAACCAAACATGAACAGGAGCAGTGCACACACGTTCCAAACACATAGAACACCCAAAAAGCCGTGGTGCATCCCTTACCCTAAGGTGATTTTTCGACATGTCCGTGCATGTTCTGCTGATTCAGCACACGTTGCTGTATTCATGAGGAATGGCAGGAGCACAACAATGCCACTAGCAGACAGCATGTGCAAATACCTGGGGATGAGAGACACACAAGAAGTGAGCCAAAAGAAGCACATCCGCATGCATGGGCATGTACTCGACACGTATAAGGTTGTCAACATGCTAGGTGAAAATAGTGTCTCAGGTAAGACATACTGTTATTACACCATCACTTGAGTGACACATCCAAACACACCTCTGACTCACTTGCCAGACATGCAGATGGACCCACACATTGCAACACATGCCACACAAGGCTCAATGCGTGCACACTCAGACACTGCAACTCACCAGTAAGCAAAGAAGTTGCGTATGAGCCGACTCCGGATGTCCTCTTCCTCCTCCTCCTCTACATCACTTGCCTCGTCACCAAGCCCCTCGTCCTCCACGGGTGGATGTTCCTGCTCATCCGGATCCAGGATGAGTGGCACCTTCACCGCTGCATATGGGAGTGCGCCGCCGGTCTTGTCAAGGCGCCGGAAGCGGCTCTTCAGGAGGCCAAAGGTCCTCTCTATCACTCGCCTGGTCTGCCCATGGGCGTTGTTGTACCAGTGATCGGCAGCCATTCTGGGGTTGCGGAGTGGTGTGATCAGCCATGGTATGTTGGGATAGCCAGAGTCCCCTACATGGATGGAAACATCATGGACAGAAGTGGGTCAGGAGAAGCAGTAAGACAGAAAGATGAAGCTAAATACAGGAGTAACAGAGTATACCCACCAACAAGACATGCTCGTTCGTTGCGCAGCTGCAGCATCATTTCAGGCACCCTGCTACGCCTCATGATGTAGGCATCGTGTGCTGATCCTGGAAAACGAGCACAGACATGGGAAATCACCATGTTAGCAAGACACACCACAAGGGCATTAATGGAGTGGTAATGTTTCCTGTTCCTATAGGCTACCTCCTGTGCCTGTGGTGGTACCAAAGCCACATGTGTCCCATCAATAGACCCAATGACATGGGGCATCCCTCCCAGGGCATAGAAGTCACCCTTGACACCTGTCAACTGCTCAGGAGTTGGGAAATGTATAAACTCATCCAGGTGAACCAACATGGCCTCTAAAAAATCATGCAGGACACGGCTGAACATGGTCTGGGACATGCCACCAACATGAGCAATGGTATGTTGGAACGTACCCGTGGCAAAGAAATGTAGGGCTGCCATCACCTTCATCTTGGGTGTCAGTGCAGTAGGATACCTGTGTAGCGGTTGGAGGTGTGGTGCCAGCCTTGCTGTCAAGTTCAGAATCAACCGTTGGGTGAAGCGGTAGCGGTGTATACAGTTACGTTCCCTCAGGGCAGCCAAGTCTGGGATTGGACGGGGGAGAGGCGGAGCCCTGCAGTAATTTGGAAGGGACAACGAAGAGTGAGTACAGTACAACAACACTGTCAATTTACTGAGCACATGTTGAACAGCCAATAGACATATGCTACATGCAGAGTCAGGTCTGTGCAATATATCCTGGACACGTATGCCAGGCAGGTGACACTCCTACCAAGAGCCATCTACAAACGTGGATTCACAAGCTCAACATGACATGGCATGAGACTAGCTGTGGGCCAGTGTAAGTGAACAGGCAGACGCATTACAGGAGTGACAGACATCCACATGTGTGCAGGAGAAGGATGTTTATCATACAGACAGGTTGCGGAACACTAGAGGCACAGGTCACATGTCCCTGAAAAAAGGACAGACCACACACCTTGCCATGAAGGGGTACATGTCAAAACTGATCACACATACATTAATACTACGCAGATATGTCCTTGTCTCGCAAGTCCATGTTCGATGCATACATACACACGTTACTTCTGATTCCACATGTGTCCTGGTGTGCATAATAGTGTACCATGCCCATCCACACACATGCACATGTTGGATGCAGCAACTGCAGATGCATTGGACGGTACACCAACAGCAAGCTTATGGGAACACATGACACACACATGACATACTCACATCGTGCAAAGCCGGTAGTCACATGTCAGGTGTCATTATCCGTGTACCTGGCATCAGGGGACAGTTGCGGGTGTTGGCGACTGTGCTATGCCAGTGATGCAGTGCTCAACAAGTCTGTACTACATGCACACATGTCAAAGGTGTGAAGGGGATGTGTGGCACATAGTGCAGCTTGACACATGACATGTGTACACAGCTCATCACACATCTACTGGGTTCAAACATGAGGAAATTTATGCCACATCACAGCCTGACACACCTAGGCCCGAGACATGTAGGACTGCGCTGACAATGACTTGATGTCCAGCCTCGGCCAAGTATGACAGCTCAATTCCTTTCTGTGTGCCGCCTGTCACCAGTGTAAGGTGTGAAACGCACCATACACACGCTCTGAGTCGGTTGGAGACAATATACAAAGTTGCAAAGTAGTTGTTGACTTGACATCATGCTCATTTTTTTAAACATGCAAAGGCACCCACTGGGGTAGGTTTAAAGGGATTGGAGGAAACGTAGGATGCAAATGAGATTGACCAATCACTCTGTACTCCTGTAAATGTAACAGCCCAGCAAGGCAAATATAAGGCAGCCAGGCCCCATGAGAGAGCACTTGCCTGAACAACCTTTCATTCCACACCACTGCTGCTGCTGCTCGTGATACCTCTGGCACCATGTCCAGGTCTGTGGAGAGGGCCCAGCCATTCACCCAGGAGGAGAACCAGGCCCTGCTGAATGTGATCCTCCCACAGTACCCCAGCCTGTATGGGAGACCAGGGGTGCAGGTTAGTGGTGACTCCATTAGCTCAGACTGTGCCCCTTTTTTGTGACTGTCACTTCTGGCATTGTGTCCAGGTGTGACAGACATGCAATGTTCTTTAGAGTGGGTCCCAGGGGGGGGAATCCCTCATGTCTCCCATGCAGAGCATGCTGTAGTGCATGTCTGCACTCCTCACTTGCATATAAGCCTGGGCGAAGCACTACGCTACGCTCGCGTAGTTTGCGAAGTTCGCGCTACTTCGCACTACGTGAACTGCACGTAGCACAGTGCGAACACGCGTAGCATAGTGTTGCGGTCATTTTTTGCTTGCTCGCGGTCCTCAACGTCAAGTTGGCGACCGCGAGCAAGCAAAATGGCATCCCGGCGAGACTTTTTCCTTGTTCGCGATCAGCAACATCAAGTTGGCGATCGCGAGCATGGAAAATAAACCTCCCGGCGAGATTCCCAACGCGAGGAGGTCAGGTTTCTCATTGCGAGGGGTCGCGTATGCTCGCGACCGCTCGCGATGAGAAACTACCAGTTCGCGTTGAGAAAGCTGCCGCTCGAGTAAAAATCTACTCGAGCAGCAGAAAACTACAGCTCGCACTGTGCAAGATGCCATTTTCAATGATTGCACAGTGCCGGTTGCTTGTCCGCACTGTGCAGTCATTGAAAACAACATCTTGCACAGTGCGAACATGTTACTACGCAGTTCGCGAAGTGCTACGCGTAGCTCGCGTAGTGCGAACTTCACTTTGCGTAGCTTCGCGAAGTGCTACTTCGCGAACTACGCCCACCCTTACTTGCATAGTGCTTACTGTGACAATCACTGCATGGTGCATGCCACATTCAGCCTGGCTAATCCTCTTGGGAATGTTGTTTCTACAGTCCTGATGTGATTCTGTGGTCCCCCCAGTGTGACAGGTGACTGTACCCACAGATGTGTGTGAGTTGAGTGTACCTGTGGTGAGAGTGTCCAAATGATGTGTTCGTCCCCTGGACATTGGTGTGTGTGTAAGTCCCCTGTCATGTGGGTGAGTGTCTATGTGGAGTGTTGCCCCCCAGCTGCATGAGGGATGCATATACCCTACCCAACTGATGTGAGCAGGGAGCAGTGCTGTGTGTCTGACGTGCTGAGCCTGCCCCACACCTGTGACACCCCCCGGTCTAGTGCCACATGTGCAGAGTGATGTTTGTACCCGCAGTTGCCAATGGCAGGTGATTGTCCTTTGCCTGTGTGTGTCTGTGTACCCTGCTGAGGTTGCGCCAGTGGCCTGGGGCATGTGACTGCTTTGAGGTGCTGTACATAATCGTGGTGTAGCTTGTGATGCACAGTGTGAGCCGGGATCAGTGATTGTGTTGCACCCCTCATTCCACCTGTGTACTTTCAATGCCACGTCGTGCATTTGGCCTTCCCCAGAGGATAATGTCCCTATGATGAAGGTGCAAAGATTTTGCTGCATACTATGCCCTGTTCAAACCAGCCACATTGTTCAAATGTGTGTCTCTGTGACATGTAGCAGGTGTATTGATGTTGTCTCACTTTGTCATCCTCACAGGTAGGCATCCATGCCAAGGGGGAGATCTGGAGGGAAGCCGTCATTGCCGTGAGGTCGGTGGAGGGTCGGAGGCGGCGCCTGCCCCAGGTGAGGAAACGCTGGCAGGATATCCGGTGCTGGACCAGGAGGATCGCCCGGATCCTGCTGGGGGACTCACCTGAGACCCACAAGAACCGTGGGCGCCGGCGCCTGACCCACCAGATGAAGCGTGTGCTGGCGGTGGTCTTCCCTGACTTGGATAGGGGCCTAGCGGAGAAGCAGCAGCAGGAAGGGGGTAGGTACATGTGTATTTGTTGTGTGTCACCAGCTTTTGGAAGTGCACAGTTGCATGGATACACTGCCAGGGTTCATATGTGCAGTACATATCCTGTTCCCCAAAATAAACCGGTGCTGTTCTTCCTCCCTTCCCCTCCTTGACACGTGTTCCCTGGTCTGTGTGTAGTCACTCTTGCACAAGGTCATCTAGGCTGCCAGTTAATCCAAGTGCCCAATGCTTGCAGCATCATGTGTGGGGGTGGTGTGTAACATGTGTTGGGACCTTGCCTGTGCCCTGGCCAGTTCAGTCAATGTGGGGTCCATGTTAGTTGGCACTGATGCTGAGTCCCGACATAGGAGTGTGTCTGAAAAGTGTACTGCCTTACAGCACGCATGACCAATGTTGTGGCCTCAGACATGATGTGCATGAGTGGGAGATATGCATAGTGCAGGGACGTTTGCTTCTGTTGCAGTCATATCCATCCCGGACCATGGAGGAGTGTGGCAACTACAGTCCCCTGGGGCACCTTTTCCGAGGTGTCATGTGTGTCATCCATCAATGTGGACATTCACTGTGTCTTCAGCATAGGTTGGGCTCTGTGGCATTGTACCCTGGCCTAATGTGTATATACGTAAAGTGTGCTACATGTGTCCACTGTACAGGGTGACCCAATTTGGCTTGTGCATACTCACAGTGGCTGGTGCCAGTGTGTTTTGGTACAACTATCTGATGATGGTTGTTTGTCAATTTTATGTGTGGACAGGCGCACAAGGGTTAGTTCGTGTACATTCAGGATTTATTGAAGGGCATTTTAGTAATCACTGAGTAAGAGGTGTAAGTACTTCCTCGGTGTCACTCACATTGTCTCAGGTGGGGGGGGTTTGTGCGGGAAAGGACTACATGTCCAAACCGTATGTGTCCTTGCCAGGTCTGGCCTGTGTGTGATGATTGTCTGGACATACACTCAACATGCAGTGACCCAGTCATGTTGGGCAGGGTTTAATGTATTTGCTAAGCAGCATGTGCCAAAAGTTACAAGACATGGTTCCTGCTCATCCCTTTTTTGGCTACGGTGTGTGGTCCAGATGCTGTACTCGGCTGTCCCCAGAGACTTGCTCCTCTGTCTAATTTGATATCAAGTTCTTTGCTTTTGTGTCATGCTCTCCATTGTTTCTCAGTGGCATGGTGGGTCAACCAACTGTGTGGTGCAGGGCCTACATATGTGCGTAGTATTGTAGATGTTACTCATGTTGCTTTTCATGCCATGCACTGTGACCTATGTAGTTTTGAATCATGTGTCATATGTATACAGGTGTCTGATTATTTCCTGTCTCTTCACCTTGCCCACAGCAGCGTTGGGGGAAACCGAGGGAGACACTGGCACGGAAATTGAGGAGGGATCCAGCAGCGGTGCCACCAGTGCTGGCGAGTCTGTCTCAGCGAGTGGCACGGAGGCGGAGGGGAGTGCGGCGGAGGACCTGTCCAGTCCCACCACCGACTATGACGCTGACGGGTCCGAGGCTGAGCTCCCTTAGAGGGCGGACGCTGCTCCCAGAGCTGAGAGCAGCACTCCATCTGTCGCCGCCCCCTCCATTCCTATCACCCGCCTCCCACCTGCTCGGGTCCCTTCCCACCGTGCTAGGCGCCAACAGGTCTCCTTCGTGCCAGGCACCGCACCCCCTGCCCCTGTCTCCCCTGCTGCCGTCAATGCCGAGTCTGTGGACATTCAGCGGCAGTTGCAGGTTGGTCAGGCATCGATGCTTACTGTCCTCCATGAGCACACCAGACTGCTGACACAGATGTTGTCGTACATGGAGGGCATGTCAGCAGCGATGTCTGATCAACGGATGTTGCTGAAGTCCATAGACTCCTCACTGACTGCAGCAGTGGATCTCCAGCAGCGCTCCGTCCCCCCCCTACCCCTGCACCATCCACACTTCCTACTCCCATGCCTGTCCCACGCACACCCAGAAGTCCCCATGCACGCACCCCACCAGACACAGGCAGCACACCACCAGGGAAGGCAAAGCGCACTCCTCCAGTCATGCACACACAGGGGGAAGTAGGCACACCCACTGGGTCTGGGGGAAAACGGCAGGCACGCAGCCAGAGTGGGAGTCCACATTCCTCAAGACCCACTTCCTCCAAAACCACTCCCCTTAGCTCTCCTGGCCAACTGTCACCGAATGAGTCCTTGGTGGCCACTGTGTCCCTCAGCCCCAGTGTGGCACCACCCCGCAAGCGGTGGAGGCAGTGTCCGGCTGCGGGAGTAGAGTCCCCCCCTGTCCACCCCCCCCCCCCCCAGAAGCACGGCAACCCATCCCTACGACCCCCCCCCCCCTCCTTGGGGCCTGTGGTTCATTCGGGTGCAGGGGAGACGCTGGGCGACCTGGCAGTAGTGTGTAGCGCCGTGCTGGAATCCACCTTTGGCGCTGCCCCACCCCCTGTGGTGGAGTCGTCCGTCCCTACACCCACAACACCTACCCTTGCCCCTCCTGTCCCTGCGGTGCCTGGTCCTTCCCCCCAACATGATGCCCCCTCTTCTGTGGATTAAATGGACATGTGAACTGTGCAGGCAAGCTAGGGGACACATGTCCCGATGTGTCCCACCCCAGGACTTTGCTGATGGCCTGGCCCATGGGCCTTGTAAATAGTGGACATTTAAAACAATTTATTTTTAATGCTGAATAAAGCATTTTGATTTTCATTTGCACACTTATGCTTTCCTGGACTTGCTGTTGGTGGTGCTGCTCCATGATTTGGGGTGGTGATAATGTGTTAGGTGTCTGGGAAATGTTGTAGTGTGCTGCTCATGGGGTGGACCCTGGTATCTGTGTGCCATCACAAGGGCTCTGCAAATAATCTTTAATCACATGTGCTCTTACTGTATGGTGATATTGTCCCAAGGTGTGTTCCTTCCTCTGTGGACCCTGACATCTTCCCTGCAGGCTGTTTCCCAATTGTTGTGCTGAGCTGTGTCTACATATCCTGGATGTGTGACGGATCCCTTCAACTTTGGCCATGCCTGCTCAGCAATGTCTCCACCTGCATCATTTGTGGCATCCTTGGTGGTCACTGTACTAGTGTATGAAGTACATTGACATGACTTCATGTGGACATGTTCCCTTTTACGCCCTATGCATATGTGTACTTCCAGCCTCGCACACATGTGTTACATGTTCTGCAGGGTCTTTGGTCACCTGACTGACAATTGTGGGCATTGTATCTGTGGGTACTCCACCCTTTTCCTTCCATGGGAGGCAACAACTTGTTGGCTGCCCCAGCACCTGTACATTCCTATCAGTCCTGGAATGTGCGTGACAGTGTGTGTTCCCTTTGGGTCTCTTAGTTTAGTAGGGTGGCACATGAGTATACAGTCTTGTTGCATGCTCTCATTGTGTGTATTGTGCTGCCAGCACCAGGGGTGGTTATGCATGTGTCATATGTCTGGGCACTGCTGGGGGGACTCTGCACCCACCCCTCCTATGTCTGGGCACTGCTGGGAGTGAAAGGCACACACCCCTCCTCTGTCTGGGCACTGCTGGGAGTGATAGGCACACACCCCTCCTATGTCTGGGCACTGCTGGGGGGACTCTGCACCCACCCCTCATATGTCTGGGCACTGCTGGGAGGACTCTGCACCCACCCCTCCTATGTCTGGGCACTGCTGGGAGTGATAGGCACACACCCCTCCTATGTCTGGGCACTGCTGGGGGGACTCTGCACCCACCCCTCCTATGTCTGGGCACTGCTGGGAGGACTCTGCACCCACCCCTCCTATGTCAGGGCACTGCTGGGGGGACTCTGCACCCACCCCTCCTATGTCTGGGCACTGCTGGGAGGACTCTGCACCCACCCCTCCTATGTCAGGGCACTGCTGGGGGGACTCTGCACCCACCCCTCCTATGTCAGGGCACTGCTGGGGGACTCTGCACCCACCCCTCCTATGTCTGGGCACTGCTGGGGGGACTCTGCACCCACCCCTCCTATGTCAGGGCACTGCTGGGAGTGATAGGCACACACCCCTCCTATGTCTGGGCACTGGTGGGAGGACTCTGCACCCACCCCTCCTAAGTCTGGGCACTGCTGGGAGTGATAGGCACACACCCCTCCTATGTCTGGGCACTGCTGGGAGTGATAGGCACACACCCCTCCTATGTCTGGGCACTGCTGGGAGGACTCTGCACCCACCCCTCCTATGTCTGGGCACTGCTGGGAGTGATAGGCACACACCCCTCCTATGTCTGGGCACTGCTGGGAGGACTCTGCACCCACCCCTCCTATGTCAGGGCACTGCTGGGGGGACTCTGCACCCACCCCTCCTATGTCTGGGCACTGCTGGGGGGACTCTGCACCCACCCCTCATATGTCTGGGCACTGCTGGGGGGACTCTGCACCCACCCCTCCTATGTCTGAGCACTGCTGGGAGTGATAGGCACACAACCCTCCTATGTCTGGGCACTGCTGGGAGTGATAGGCACACACCCCTCCTATGTCTGGGCACTGCTGGGAGGACTCTGCACCCACCCCTCCTATGTCAGGGCACTGCTGGGAGTGATAGGCACACACCCCTCCTATGTCTGGGCACTGCTGGGAGGACTCTGCACCCACATCTCCTATGTCAGGCCACTGCTGGGGGGACTCTGCACCCACCCCTCCTATGTCTGGGCACTGCTGGAGGGACTCTGCACCCACCCCTCATATGTCTGGGCACTGCTGGGAGGACTCTGCACCCACCCCTCCTATGTCTGGGCACTGCTGGGAGTGATAGGCACACACCCCTCCTATGTCTGGGCACTGCTGGGAGGACTCTGCACCCACCCCTCCTATGTCTGGGCACTGCTGGGAGGACTCTGCACCCACCCCATCTATGTCAGGGCACTGCAGGGGGGACTCTGCACCCACCCCTCCTATGTCAGGGCACTGCTGGGGGGACTCTGCACCCACCCCTTCTATGTCTGGGCACTGCTGGGAGTGATAGGCACATACCCCTCCTATGTCTGGGAACTGCTGGGGGGACTCTGCACCCACCCCACCTATGTCTGGGCACTGCTGAGGGGACTCTGCACCCACCCCTCATATGTCTGGGCACTGCTGGGGGGACTCTGCACCCACCCCTCCTATGTCTGGGCACTGCTGGGAGTGATAGGCACACACCCGTCCTATGTCTGGGCACTGCTGGGAGGACTCTGCACCCACCCCTCCTATGTCAGGGCACAGCTGGGGGGACTCTGCACCCACCCCTCCTATGTCTGGGCACTGCTAGGGGGACTCTGCACCCACCCCTCATATGTCTGGGCACTGCTGGGAGGACTCTGCACCCACCCCTCCTATGTCTGGGCACTGCTGGGAGTGATAGGCACACACCCCTCCTATGTCTGGGCACTGCTGGGAGGACTCTGCACCCACCCCTCCTATGTCTGGGCACTGCTGTGAGGACTCTGCACCCACCCCTCCTATGTCAGGGTACTGCTGGGGGGACTCTGCACCCACCCCTCCTATGTCAGGGCACTGCTGGGGGGACTCTGCACCCACCCCTCCTATGTCTGGGCACTGCTGGGAGTGATAGGCACACACCCCTCCTATGTCTGGGCACTGCTGGGGGGACTCTGCACCCACCCCTCCTATGTCAGGGCACTGCTGGGGGGACTCTGCTACCACCCCTCCTATGTCAGGGCACTGCTGGGGGGACTCTGCACCCACCCCTCCTATGTCTGGGCACTGCTGGGAGTAATAGGCACACACCCCTCCTATGTCTGGGCACTGCTGGGAGTGATAGGCACACACCCCTCCTATGTCTGGGCACTGCTGGGAGGACTCTGCACCCACCCCTCCTATGTCTGGGCACTGCTGGGGCTGATGGCCACACACCCCTATGTGTCTGTCCACTGGCGTGGTACAACCCGTACCCACGTCCTACGGCCTGGGTACGGCCCATACCACCATTGCAGTGGTGATGTAGGGGTACGCTTGGTACGAGCCGTACCCACATCCTTTAGGCATGGGTACGGGTCGTACCCCCATTGTTGGGGTGCCGTAGGAGTAGGTACCGTACCCATGCCTTTAGGACGTGGGTACGGCTCGTACCAAGCGTACCCCTACATCACCACTGCAATGGTGGTACGGGCCGTACCCATGCCTGTGGGACGTGGGTACGAGCCGTGCCACCATTGTGGCGGTGACATAGGGGTGCGCATGGTACGGGCCACACCCACGCTCTGGGGGCATGGGTACGGGCCGTACCACCATTGTTGGGGTGCCGCAGGGGTACGCACCGTACCCGTGCCTTAAGAGCGTGGGTACGGGTCGTACCACGCCCACCCCTACCTCACCTCAAGAATAGCGGTACGGCTCGTACCCATGCCTTTGGTACGTGGGTACGGGCGGTGCCGCCATTGTTGGGGTGACGTAGGGGTGGGCGTGGTACGCCCCGTACCCACGCTCTTACGGCGTGGGTACGGTGCGTACCACAATTGTTGTGTTGCCGGTTCGCGTCCATGTTGACTTCCGTTGTGGCGGACGCAGGCCTTGGTGGAGATGCCCCCACCCCCGAAGTGACCAGGCCCTGGGGGTCAGGTATGTACAGGGCATGTTTGATTTTGGACTTGGGTGGGGGTTATGTTTCCTGCCCCTGCCCCCCCCCCTTTGACCCTGGGTGTTGTTCTGACCTTCTGCGGCATCTGCGTCGGTTCCTGTACACCAGGTGGACTGCAATGAGGGCCGGGATGACACGTAGGGTTGGGTCCATGGCTGTCCATCGCGTACAGGTGCTCCTTGTGCGCGCCGTCCTGATTTCCCGACAGTTTTTGGCTCCCGTAAAATATTGTCCGTGCGGAGTGATGTCGGTACGAATCGTACTTGCTGGTTCGTGAAACGCTGCCTGACTCCGTCCAGACGTCACGTCCGCGGTGTCCCGGATCGGAATTGTGGGTATTTTTTGTTCGGTCGGTGTTTTTTACGATTCGTACGCAAATGGTGTTTGCGTACGAATCGTACTTGCATGTTTGTAAGGTATTCCAGGATCGGAATCGACCCCTATATTTTTTTACGATATTTTTGTACTTACCGTTATTTAGATAGGACTTCGATATTTTTGACTTCGATATTTCTGTGTCGATATATATATTTTTTTTTATTAAGTACTTTAGCAACGTACAAGAGAAAAAAAAAATTAAATCAAGAGTACATGAAATTGAATACAACGAAAACCAGCTCAGCCTAGAGTATAACAAAACAGAAATTTTTTAGACATTGACTATCGGGGAAATCAATCAGAATCAAAATAAAGCCCCCAAATTTTATCAAATTTTCTTATACCTCCCACCCGCATAGCATATATTTGCTCATTTTTCCTAACTCTCCTCATTTTCTGTATCCATTCTACTTTAGATGGAATTTGTTCTGACCGCCAATTCTGCAATAACAAGGATCTTGCGACTGCCATTGCTATATAGAGTAATTTAACAAATTGAATAGGAATTTTAAGATCCGGGTCAAAACCATAGAGCATCAATTTTTCATTAAAAGGAACCGTAATTTTATAATAAACCTGAAAAAAAGCAAAAATCTCCTCCCAAAATATCCTAATTTTCTTGCAATAAACCATTACATGCGACCAGTTGGCAGGAATATGCTGTATACATCTAAAACAGTTCGATGGATGATTTGAATACATTTTGGAAATAGCGGCAGGAGTACGATATAATAACCATTTCCCAAAGAATAGCATTCTGCGCCAATTAGCTCCTCTAAGCACACTAAAGTTGAGCTGGTTGATGGTCTTCCAAGTATTCGTAGATAATACATGATTTTCCTGTTCCTGCCATTTTTTAATTACTTTTTGACTTAACTCCGTTTCTTTACTAGCCGTTAAGCAACGCTTCCACTCCCCAGGTCTCCTTACACCTTCATTCAAAAAGATATCTTTAATCAGTTGGGTTGGTTGGTTAAGTTGTTCAGTATCAAGTTGTGACAAAAATTTGAAGATAGTATTGTAAGACCACACCAACAAGAAATTCCTCTAAATAAGACATGCCATCTCTGTGGGAGTTATCCATACTCCATTTCTTAAAAAATCGACGATTTTAATGAATCCTACTCTGGCCCAATTATCTACTATTGGAGATCCTATTTTAATGCCTATCAGTGGGAAGATACTAGACAGCAAAGTTGTTACATTAATTGATGGGAGAGAGTATCTTTTAAACATAGCAGTGCGTTTTTTAAGAAACCATAGCAAGGTCTTATAGCGAACTAATTTGGGAGATTTGAAAATCTGCGGTGGGGGTGGTATCTCATTTTCTAGACAAATTAGATCAAAAAAGAAATTTATAAATAAAGTTTGCCCATGAGTTTGATTCTTAAACCTCGACAGATATTGTATAAAAGCTGCGTTATAATAATCTCTAATATTTGGTAAAGAGAGTCCTCCTTGATCTAAATCCGCGTAAAGCGTATTAATTGCTATGCGTGGTGGCTTTTTTGCCCAGACAAAAGCAGAGAACAAAGATTCTACCCTAGAAAAATAGATACCTGCCAAAAAGCAAGGAATGGTAGAAAACAAAAAATTAAATAAAGGAAGAACGGACATTTTTATCAAGGCGACCCGGCCCAGAATCGAAAGTGGCAAAGAATTCCAGCGTGTAAACATTGATCGGATCTTTAAAAGAAGGGGATCAAAGTTGAGCGTAAATAAATCCAACACTGTGTGGAGAAAAAGACCCCTAGATAACTTTTTGATTTAGTATTTAAGCAGCACCTTAAGTCGGGATATATTTCTAGGTCACTATTCCCGCACTTCAGAATCTCCGTTTTCTTTTTATTAATCCGATAGCCGCCTAAGGCTTCGAATTCCTCAAAAATCTGAAAAATCTTCATTTGTGAGTAAAGTTCAGGTTTAATTAATAACATAATATCATCTGCGTAGAGTTCGATCTTCGCCATTAAAGGAACTGGGGGATGAATACTAGTGCAGTTTCTTATTGCGGCAGCCAGGGGCTCAATAAAAAAAGCAAACAAAACTGGGGATAAATGGGAGGAGCTTAGCGCGCATCCAAGATGGTCGCGTGAGCACAGAGCTCCCCGGACCCTTGCCACTCCTCGCAATTTATCCTGATGATATCCTGATTTCTTGGACGGGCTTTTGAAGGTGAACCTAGACTGAGTCCATAACTCCTTCCAGAATTTGAATCGGACTTGAGGGACCGAAATTACAGCACTTTGAACTTTCGAGGCCCATCTCGGGGCCGTGCCGGGGACTTGGTGATCTGTGGATCCGAGACGTAGTTGAATAACAACGGCATTGGGACCTCACCAGTGGCCGTATCCCCACTTTCAGTTTCGCTTTTGGTTTCTGGCACGGTCTGATTGAGGGTCTGTTCCGCTCTGCCGGAGACCAGTCCAGCCTTTGCCTGGTGTCATCGCTGCTTTCTCCCTACGGCGTACTGAGTCAAGTCGTGACTTTCTCCGGACCCCACGGCCCAGCTTCTCGGCCGGTTGGTGCCCGGCCGGCCGGCGGCCATTTTCACTCGGTCCTGCGGGCCCCTCCGGGGTGCATCTTCCACCATGACGGGCAGGGGTGAACCCGAGAAGCGGAAGACCAAGACGTCTCTTCGCGGGGGACAGTTGCAGACAAATGTTATGGACCGCTACACTCAAGCCAAGGGATCCCCAGGGCCCTCCAGCAATACCCCGGAGGATGCTAGAGAAGGCCTATCTGCCCCTGTCGACTTGTCCCTGCAGGACATTATGGGCGCCATTACCGGTATGAAGGAGACCATCGGCCAGCAGTATGAGGCCCTGGCTCGTAAACTTGACATGGTCGCCATCGATGTCACTTTAATCAGGGCTGACCTGTCCAAAACTAACGAGAAGGTGAAGTCATTGGATTTGAAGACCTCCAGCCTCACGGCCGATGTGTTGGAACTTCGAACAGACCTTGGCGCCTTGAAATCGGCAAACGACTTGATGTCCCATCGGTTGGATGATTTTGAGAACACGGCAAGACGCAACAACATCCGCGTCATAGGTGTTCCGGAGAATCCCGAGACTCGTTCTGTTGACCTCCTGATCGAAGATCTAATCCTCACCCATCTTGCCCCTTCTGGACTTAGCAAGTTTTTCGCTGTGGAGCGTGCACATCGTGTCCCGGGCGGTAAGCCTAAGCCTGGCGCTCCCCCGAGGCCTATCATCGCCAAGCTTTTCCATTTCAGGGACCGAGATGCGATTTTGCAGGCCTCGAGGGTGCACGGCCCGGTGAAATTCGACAACTCCTCTGTCAATTTTTTCCCGGACTTCACTCAACTCGTTCAGAGACAGAGGATGGGCTTTCAGGGGGTTAAGCGACGTCTTCGGGACCTGGGCTTGAAGTATGCAATGCTTTTCCCTGCCAGGCTTCGAGTGGAACATGAGGAGCGGACCTTCTTTTTCGAACGACCGGACAATGTGAGTGACTGGTTGGATTCCCTGCCTGGTCGGGGCGATCGAGCGGGGCACCCTGGTGGTGCCGAGGGTGGCGAGCCTCCACAGAATTGACTTTTCGGTCCCTAACCTTGATAATCGGACATTGCTCAGTTGGGTTCTACCTCTCTTGTATATTTTGTCCTATAGTGGCTCTCGTCTGGGTGGCGGGTGGCGGCTGGCCTTCCTCCTCCTCCGGGGTCTTTTTGTAGAATGGGATTGTTAGGGCGACAGGCACACTGCATTTTGGGGTGGTTTTACAGTTTCCAGGGGTGCAGGGAGGGGGGAGTTGTAACGGGTTTTGGTGGGGGTGTTTGTGTTCAGGGGTGTTTTCTTTTCTCTCAAGGCGGCATATTTGTTCTTTCTTTGTTTCCGGTGTCCTGCTCTCTGTGGGGACACTCCTGCTACTTTTGTGGGGATGGGGGGTAGTGGGTTGAGGTTGCTAACTTGGAACGTCAATGGATTGGGGGATCGTATCAAACGGGGTGTTGTACTGCAATATTTGCGTCGTTTGGCGCCTGATGTTGTACTCCTGCAGGAAACGCATTTGGTTGGCAATGTGTGTCATGCTATGAATAGGTGGGGATACCGATTGGTTGCACACTCCGGGTTCACCACCGGTTCCAGGGGGGTCGGTATTCTTGTTCGGTCTTCCCTCCCACTAGAGATTGATAACGTCATCCTTGACGACAGAGGGCGTTATGCCGCCCTAACTGGAAGGTGGGAGGGTAAGACCCTTTCCTTAGTCACGATATATGTTCCCCCAGGCCTCCAGACCTCCACTTTCTCTGATGTTGGTCGGATGTTGCTTGAACTCCCTGATAGTCTTCTCTTCATGGGTGGTGACTTCAATTCTGTGCTATCCGGCGACCTGGATCGTCATCCCCCCAGGGCCCTTCCCGTTTCCCAATCATGGCTTGGTGGGTTCTTGGACACTTTTGGGTTGGTGGATTGTTGGAGGTTGATGCACCCGACGCAGTGTCAGTACACCTTCCACTCCGGGGCGCATGGGAGTCTTTCCAGGCTTGATTACTTCCTCATGCCCGCGGCCCAGGCCACCCACATTGGGGAGGTTCGACACTTGGCCTGGGGCATTTCAGATCACTCCCCTGTGTGGCTGCTTTTCGATACGGGGACGCAAGCCGCGGGGCGGATCGCCCCCATTAACCCTTGGCATCTCCGTAACCCTAAGACTCGCGATAGCCTCCTTAAGTCGCTCGACCACTACTTCTTGGAGAACAAGGGGTCTGTCTTGTCCTCAGTGTCCTTGTGGGAAGCCTTTAAAACGGTCATACGGGGCCAGGCCCTCTCTTTAATAGCTGAGACCAAGAAAGCTAGGAATGGGGAGGTCGTGGGGCTAGAGGCTGAAATACTGGAGTTGGAGGCTGAACTAGACTCGGGTGTCACTCAGGAGGGGCTTCATGCCCTTAGCTTGAAACAGTTTGAATACAAATCCCTTGTCACTGATGCCGCCAAGACACTGTACAGGGAACAGCAAGGTAGACTGTATGATGTTGGGGATAAGGCGGGTAAACTGGTTGCTTGGCTTGATAAGAAGGAGAGAGTGAACCGTGTGGTCCCTGTGCTTCAGAACCCCGATGGGGTGCGTGTGACTGACCCTGGCGAGATTGTGGAGTGTTTTGCTGACTATTTTCGTGTGATCTACTCCCCGGTGTCCGACAGAGATGAGGCTGACTCTTGTTCCTTGTTGAGGGATAGTGCGCTGCCTTGCCTGTCTGAAGAGGACCGAGAGTGCATGGATTCGTCGTTGTCAGCCGACGAGATTGCTGCCGCGATTCGTTCCCTTCGTACTGGTAAGGCTATGGGCCCCAATGGCTTGCCCATTGAATTGTACAAATTGTGCCCGGATAAAGTTGCGCCGTTTCTCCGTGATATGTTTTTGGAGTCGCGTGAGCTCGGTTCCCTCCCTAGTGACCAACGTCTGGCCACCATAGTTGTGATTCCCAAGGAGGGCAAGCTTCGTGATCTTTGTGCCTCATACAGGCCCATTTCCCTATTAAACGCTGAACCGAAGATTCTCGCCAAGGTCCTCGCTAATCGCTTACTCGCTGTTATCTGTGACTTGATTCATCCGGATCAGTCCGGTTTCATTCCGCACCGGAACACTGCTCTCAACCTGCGGCGTTTGCATGGCGTTCTCGCCAGGGCGGAGTTTCTTTCCGAGCCGGCCATCTTGGCTTCCTTGGACGCCACAATGGCCTTTGACACGATCGAATGGCCATACCTCTGGGCCGCACTGGCGAAGTTCGGTTTCGGGGCGGGATTTATCAGTTGGGTGAGACTTTTATATACGAATCCGCTAGCTCAGGTTGTTGTCAATGGGAGGGTGTCCCAGCCCTTCGCTCTCGGGAGGGGCACTAGGCAGGGGTGTCCGTTGTCCCCCCTGCTCTTTGCTCTTGCTTTAGAACCGCTCGCAGCCTGGCTCCGATGGGAACCGTCGATAAGGGGCATTCAGTGGGCCCCTGGCTTCGAGGACCGAGTCTCGTTGTACGCCGACGATATTCTCTTGTACCTCATCTCCCCGCGTGAATCCCTTAATGTCCTTTTGAAGTCCTCACTTCTTTCGGGAAAAACTCCGGGTTGACTATTAATTGGTCCAAATCTTGTGTGTATGTCATTTCCGGTGGCCTTCCCCCCCTGCCGAATAGGTTTCCCATTCAAATTTCGCAATCCGGTTTCAAGTACTTGGGGGTCTATGTATCGTTGGACCCGGCGGTCCGCCATGAGCATAATCTCCTTCCTCCTCTTCGGCGATTGAAGTTGGATGTGGCTCGCTGGCGTAGGTTGCCGTTGTCGCCACTCGGTCGAGCGGCACTTTTTAAAATGATGTCTCTGCCCCGATTTCTCTACGCACTCCAGAACTCCTTTGACATTATTCCGGCTGCTTATTTCCGGGAGGTAGAGGGTTTGCAGAGGAGACTTATTTGGGATGGTCGCGCTCGTATACCTCTCGCAAAACTGACTCTCCCCTGGTACGACGGGGGCATCGCGCTCCCGGATATCAGGAGGTATTATTGGGCCTCCCAGCTGTCCGCTATCAACCATGCTACTTACGCACCGGGTCCAAATCCAGCTTTCGAGATGGATAAATATCAGTTGCCTGGTGGCGACTTCAACAGAGCACTCTATTCTCGGGCGGCTGGGAGGAACCTAACAGGACCCACTAAGATTGCAGTACGTGTGTGGAGGGATGCTAATGTAGCCATGGGTTGGAATGAGCACCTGACACGAGTGACCCCCTTGTTTGCGTCGGACGGATTGGGATGCCTCTGGACAACGAAAGGCTTTGAGAACTGGGATATGATTGGCATCAGCAGAGTGGGTGACCTCTGGGTGAAAGGCGCGGTCAAATCCTTTGCGGTGCTTCAGAGTGAGTATGAGTTGAGTGAGAGGGACTTCTTCAGGTACGTACAGGTTCGCCACGCTCTGCTGTCGGCCTTTGGGGCGGGTACCACAGTCCCCGCAGCTTCCCCACTTGAGGACCGTATACTTGATGGTCATCTGCCCGATAGTACGATTTCCTTAATTTATAAGAAGTTAATTAATAATCGGGCAGACCTCCTTGTGCATCTTCGGGAGGCCTGGACCAGAGACGGGTTGGAGTTGGACGACGAGGACTGGCAGTCTGCACTGTCCTCCCCGAAAGAGGTCGCCATTCCGGCCCGTCTCCGTCTTGTCCAGCTAAAAATTCTTCACCGTGTTTATGTGACGGGTCCTCGTTTGGTTGTGATGGGTTTTTCTTCGGATGGGCTGTGTAAGCGCGGCTGTGGATTGAGTGCCACCTTCCTTCATATCCTTTGGGAGTGTCGCGAGGTCGCGGCTTATTGGCGCGGTGTGCATGCGGTAATGGAGGATGTTACTGGGGTCGCTCTGTTGCCTGAGGCTCGTCGATGTTTGCTGAATGTATGGGAGCCTACTGATTATAATGTTGCCCAGGCCCGGTGGGCGGCGTTTGGGAACATGATCGCAAAGAGGGATATCGCGCAGCATTGGGGTTCCCGACGGCCTCCCACCGTGTCAGTGTGGAAGGAGAACATGGACTGGTGTATGTTCAGAGAGAAGACGGTATATCTGGTTCGGGGCAAGCCTGGGGCGTGGGGTAAAATTTGGGGTCAATGGAACGCCTACCGAGGTAACATTTGTACGCCCCCTTTTGAAGATACTTCTGACATTCCTCTGTCCCCCTGATCCTGGGGTTCCCGGAATACTGTACTCGTTATGCGGATGGTTCTGACTTCCCCGCTGCCTCCCCCCCCCGGGTTAACTTTATTGACCTCCTGATTCTTTATCTGGTATGGTGGGGTCCCCCCGTCGGCGCTCGGCACCATTTAGACTGTTTCTCGCCTTGAGTTTTGTTTTTTGTTTGTCTTTTTATTTCTTTTCAAAATTAAAAAATGTCTGTATCCTGTCTAACTACTGATTTGCCGAGAATAATTTTGTACTCCTGCTGTGCCTTTGGAGATCAGTTGCTGCTCTGTGACGCTATGTAATTGACTGGCACAAACTAGCGGCCGGCCCTGGTGGTTGTAGGCCCATGTCTGTAATTTTGACTCTCTGCACAATAAAGTTTTAAAAAAAAAAAAAAAACTGTGGATAAAGGGCGGCCCTGTCGAGTGCCGCGCTTGACTGAAACTGTACCGACCATTACCGAATTTATGATGATATTTGCTTTGGCAGTAGAATAAAGATTTCAAATTAAATGTACTATTTTATCAGAAATCCCAAAGTGCGCTAAAATAATAAAAAGTGTCTCCCATACCACCACATCAAAAGCTTTTTCTGCATCTAATAATAAAATCAATGCGGGGATCCCTTGTGTCTCAAAGTAATCTAAAGCTTCAATTAAATAATGTGTGTTTGTAAACAAATGTCTCCCTGGAATAAAGCCGTTCTGATCCAAATGGATCAACTCTGTGGAAATCTGATTCAGACGCATTGATATTAATTTTGTAGCAATTTTATAGTCGGTATTTAGTAAGGTAATAGGTCGGTACGAGTTCGGATCTTTGGCTTCTTTTCCCTTCTTCAAAAAACTAACGACCGTTCCTTCCCGAAAAGAGTCTGGAATCGGGCCACCTTCTAACATCGTATTCAATAATTGCAAAAAAAGATTAGAGAAAGTGCAGAAAAAAGTTTTTAAAAATTCCGCTGACAATCCGTCTGGGCCACAAGCCTTACCATTTGGGAGATTTTTCACTACCAATTCTAATTCTTCTAGGGAGAATGGGCGCATCAATGTTAATTGGTCAATTTGAGAAAGGCGCGGCAATGCGCTATTTTCTAGGAAATCTAATAACTTTTCCTGATCAATATTATGTTGCTGACTATAGATGTAATTATAATGGGAGAGCATTATCTTGCCTATCTTGACCGAATCTGTTACCTCTGTTTGGGTTACTGGGCATTTTAAACCTCTGATCAAATTTGCGGCAGCTTGTTCTTTCACCTGCCAAGCCAGAAATTTCCCAGTAAAATTACTTTTTTCGTGAATTTTTTGGGATTGTCTATAGAAAATCTCCTCACTTTGGGCATAGTAATACGAACTAAGTGCCCGTTTGGCTACATCTAATTGATATGAAATCATACTGGAGGGATTCTGCTGTCTTAGGTCATTTAAGACTTGTATTCTTTGTTCCAGAGTATCTTTTTTACATTTAGCTGCTTTCAATACTGCTGCATCTTTACTGATAATTATTCTACGCACAAAGGCCTTCATGGTATCCCAAATAATATTGATCGGAGCCGTTTCATCATTACGAGAGATAAAATCGCTGATCTCTGACTTCAAAGATGTTACCCATATTTCGTCGTTCAAATGAGTTTTATTAAATACCCATCGTTTAGGAGTCTTTGGGTCTGGTAATAAGGCAAACCTAATGACTAACATTGCGTGGTCAGAAAACCCATTATGAATGGGCTTCTGATACAGCATCTTAAACTGTCTAGATACCAGAAAAAAATCAATCCGGATGAAGACTTAAATCTCCCTGACCAGCATGTGTATTGTTTGCTTAACGGGTACTGTGAGCGCCATGGATCACACAAGTCTAAGATTTTTTTGTAATTAAGAATAGCTTTCAATCATTTAGGTTTGAGTTGGCTCCTTGATTGCGTGGTTGAGTCTAATTTTAAATTCATAAGCAGATTAAAATCTCCTCCGATGATAATATCCCCTACAACCAATAATAGCGATTGAAATAAATCTTCATACACTGAAGAACCATCCTCAACAGGAGCGTAGAAGCTGACAAACGTGATGGGCCTTAATCTATTTTTAATTTTACATGTAACCCGGCACCAACGCCCTGAACTGTCCCCATCTGCCTGTATAATCTCAGCATGGATGTTCTTGTTTAAAAATATGGCTACACCTCGCTGGGCTTCAGAAAACGAGGAAAACCGCGATACGAAGCCCATGTCTTGAACATCGAAAATTGATCTAATTTTAAAGATGAAATATGAGTTTCCTGCAGTAATATTGCTGAAGGGTTTTCAGACTTAATCCAAGATTCTATGGCCCGTAATTTCCTTTTGTTATTTAAACAATTAACATTGAAAGAGATAACTTTCAAACACTCACCCCTCAACGTTTAGAATAGAGTTACATAATCTCCCGTTGTTATCCGCAAATGTCTCTATTATAGGCAAAAAGCCATCTATCTGGAACAACATATTTACTAAGAGCATTGCTAAAGACTTCTTTTTACTTTTTCCACCCTGTTCACACACCCTGTGCCCCCCATCCCCCCACTCTGGGCATCCCAACCCCCCCATCACCACTGCCACCCAACCCCCAACCCCCAAACCCCCACCCCTCTACCTGCGACCCTACCTCCTTTCCCCACACTGGCCACAGATCTAACCCCCTAAACCTTGGGTGTCCTGGTATTACACCCCGTGGGTCCTGAGCTTCTCCCCCCTTCACGGGATGGGCTGAGCAGCGGAGTCCACACCTCCGCAGTCACCTGGCGTTGGCTCCTCCCCTTCCTTCTTTTCGGCTTTCGGCGGCTATGGCGGATCGCAGCTGCCGGTGTTTTCACTAGGTACGCGGCGTTGGAGATTTCTAACTTGGCCGATACCGCTGCTATGATCTTCAGGGTGGCCCCTTTTGATACGGCTCCGCGGTCGGTATAGGAGCTGTTTCGTGACGGGGGAAATTATTTCGGCAGACTTAATGCAGCCCACGCACGCAAGAAGACAGCAGAGCAGGTGAGCAAGCAGCTCTGGCTGGGAGAAAAATCTTACTTGCCGATTTGCTGGGGGGGAAAATGTGAAGAAAATGAACTGAAGCAGATAAGGCGGAAAAAAAAAGGGTGAAAAAAAGGCGATTTGATTTAAACGACGGCAGTAGTATCTGATGCACTCGGTTTAAACTATGGGAAAATTACTAAATGCCCGTATTAATTGCACAGCGAAAACGCGCCGCCAGATGCCCATGGAGATTAAGAAGACGAACAAGGTAATGGATAAGGGGTCCCTCGAAAGCTCAGACGAGTTAGAAGGACCCTTGACGACACCAGTAGAGCAACTTAGCACAGTCGAAAGCTCGGCACAGGGTGGAACAAAGAAGCTCAGTGTCAGTCTGGCGGCTGCTCAACCAGCTTACTCACCTGTGTCATTGTCTCCCCCCCAGTATGACTCTGGCAGCAAGGTTAAATCCATGACTAAAGGGGCTGATGGCTTGAAGGGCGGTAAGCAGTTCCCCCTGTTTGAGAAGAAATCCAATATGCTTCTGTCAAACAGCTTATCTTGCGCAGAGGGACTTCTAAAAGTGACTTCTTTAACAGATATCCAGTCCTTGGAAATAATACCTAAGCCCATGCCGGAGCCTGAACATAAGCCCACGTTGGAGTCTGCACCAAGCTCTATTTTAATACCTCCTCGATTCCTCTTTCAAGATGAGCTCTCATCTCGGCTGATCACACCAATCCAAGATGAACTAACACTGATATCTGAGGTAGCCTCACAAAATTCCAATCAAATTAGCGCTTCTTCCGTTAAGGATCATAATACTCCTCAAGTATTACCAACGAAGCCATCTTCATTACTATCAAATACGGACACTCCCTCTATAAAGTCAATAGATCCTTTCAGCCCTATCTTAGACATGAATGCGAAATCAACAGGTGAAATCCAGATATCAGTTAAAGACATGCTGAATTTAATCTTGGATGAAGTTCGGGAGATTAAAAGATTTCAAAAAACTGAGCTAGCCTCAATACATCAAAGACTGGAGAAGATAGAGGATTTAGTCTCAAACTTTCCACTTCGTTTTCAAGAAGCCGAAATGCGTATTTCCACCTTGGAAGATCAAATGGTGGTGGTTAAAAAAGATGTCAAAATATTTGATAGAAGCAGACGAACTTTGGAAATAAAACTCGATGACTTAGAAAACTATACTCGAAGATCGAACCTCTGTATTGTAGGAGTTCCGGAGGGGGTAGAAGGGACTGATACAGTACACTGGGCGACCTCCTTTCTAAAACAAAAAGTAATACCAGAATCTGAGGGGGATCTAACAATAATCAGAGCACATCGCATTCCAGCCCAGCCTTTTCCTCACTCTACTCTACCTCGCACAATTCTGCTAAATTTTTCAGATAATCGGATAAAGGAAGCCATTCTGTCTAAGGCATACCATCTAAGGCAATTTGACGTCAATGAGACAACCAAATGCCGTATTTTCCCTGATATGTCGGCGACTGCTGCGCGTAGGAGGAAAGAAATCGTTAAAATGCTTCATTTATTTAAAGCTAATGGTGCCCAGGCCATGATCGCTCAAACGTCTAAACTTAAAGTTTTGGCACAGGGCAAACAATATATGTTCTCAGACCTGGACGAAGCACAAGATTTATTGAAAGAAATTACTAAGGATCATAAGGGTGAAATGTAATGGCAGGGGACAAAACAGTGTGTCGATATTTTTGTAGGTCGATTTTCTGTCTGTCGATATTTAGTCAGACATTCCATGATGGCTTTGTAATTGATGCACAAAATGCCGGCCATCAAGGTGAGCCAATGGCGCTCCACCAGGATGGGGTTGATGTGGTCATATTTCTTCACATCCTGGATAAGACAGGCTGCAGCATGTAGGAGGCTCTTAAAGTGTGCCAGAGTGGAGTCTGGGAGGCCATTTAGCACAGTGTTGCCACCATCCACAAGAGAGAGGGGCATATTATCAACGGCCAGCGATAATTATCGCTGGCTGTAGATAGCGATAGAAATATTATCACCGGCTATCGCTGAATATTATCACCATGATAACGCTATATTTACAACGCATAGCGCTATGGCGATAATATTTCAGCGATAGCGGTGTTTTCAATGGAACATCGCTGGTTTTCCAGCGATGTTCCATTGAAAACAGCGATAACATTGCTGATAGGACCCTGTGGTCCTATCAGCATAATCCATCTCCCATTAAAAGTATGCCTTAGTCAGGAATTTAACAGACGTTAATTTCCTGAGTTAAGGCTGAGGTAGAGCGATTTTTTTTATCGCTGCACCTCCTTGTTAATATCGCGAAGCTGCCTTCACGATATTAACATGTGTTGTTTTCACAGCCACGCCTTCTTTGCATCTTATTAGCGATGCGAGGCGAGGCTGTGAAAAAACGGGCTATACATCAAGGAAACACGTGCTAGCGTGTCCTTGATGATATTGCGATATAATTATCGCTGCTTTTTGCCCAAAAACGGACGCTAAAGCGGTGATAATTATATCGCCAGCCCTTGCTAATATGCCCCACAGTTCTGAAGTCCCTTTCTAGAGGAAAGGGCTTCACTTTCTTTAGAAAAGAGAGGTGGTTTCTGTCTGTCTTTGTGTTTTTGGCAACGTGTTATTTGAGGGTGTGGTCGGTGTCCATGGTGAATCTAAATGACTTGATATTGGGTGAAAGTTGGGTTTCGAAGCCATCGAGGTTCATGTCACCGAGTCAGGTTTGTAATATTTCTTGTTTGTTGTACTTGACTAATGAGAATTGTGCCTTGGTTCGGTTAAGCTTCAAGTAGGCACTTGCCATCCAGGTGATTTTGAGGTGCAGGCAGTGTTTGTGTGGCAACCGCAGATCTTTGGATTTTGAAGCCAATTAATTTAGCAACAGAAAACACCTAACTATGTGGCCCAAGTGTCACCACCAAATCCATCATTTTGAGAATGGCCTTCAAATTGTGAAACTTCTGCCTATTTTTGCAAAGACGTGTTGAAGCTATTGCAGGCCACAGATGGCTTCAAGATGTCTTGCGCAATGTAGAAAACCACGCAGTAAATAAGACTTCAGTAGTTCTGGTATAAGTGTCGTCTGAAAGATATCGCTTCCTGAGCGCCAATACAGTCACCACGGCTCTAGTGTCTAAGAAGTTGGCTTCTGAAAATGCACACATTAAAGCATATTTCTGAATTGTTCCAGCCTAGTTGAGCGTTATTGTTTACCACTTATTAGTCTGCTCCGTGAATGCTCATGTTGCACTTTTAAATTCATTGGGGCAGATTTACAAGCACCGTACGCCACTTTTGCACCGCCGTTGCGTCACTTCTGTGACGCAGCGGCGGCGCAAAGCCAGCGCCATGCTGCGGGGTATTTACAACGTGACGCATCTAGGGAGATGAGTCACATTGTAAAGCCCTGCGCCACATGAAACCTACGTCAGGTTTCATGTGGGTGTTTTGGCGGAGGGGGGATGTTCCGGCGCAGGAACGCCTCGAAAAAGTGGCTGAGTGAAATCTGCAAGATTTCACACAGTCACTTTTCGGACCACCCTGTGTCAAAACCTTGCGCCTGCTTGAAGCAGGCGTAAGGCTTGACGCACCATGTTAGACATAGGCAGGGTTGGCATAGTGCTGGAGTTGCGTCGCGCCTGCAACACAACTCCAGCACTGCGCCAACCTTATGGCAGCAGATGCGACACGCATGGTGGCGCAAGGATTGAGATGCGTGTTGCAAGTTTCCTGGCGCATCCCTGCTAATTTCCAGGGATGCGCCAGGAAACGTAACTCTGCCCCATAGTGACAGTGAAAAACCCTATAACATCACTATGTTCGCCAAATGAGACAACGAGGAACAAATTGCCGCTCAGAGCCAGGTGGATGGGACCTGTAAACGTGAGTATCGACCTGGCCTTGCAATGTTTCCTTCACACAGAAAGAACGCGGAGCACAACCAGAAGGCATGTGTTTCGCGGTAAATGGACGTGAATGCCGCTAATCTGTCTTCCCGCCTTTTTCTTTTTCCAAGGTGTCTTTCAAACGGCTCCCCGTGGAACAGTTTCGCTCGCATGAACTCCGGTGGCAATCCGGAATCAATAACCCATTATTGCGCTCGCGGCACGCGCAGAGTTAAAGCCACACTGGGCACCTGCTGACGATTACTTCATGTCCATCATTAGTCCGTCTATTGAGTTGAAAACACACTGTACGCGAATTAATCCTGTCAAATGACTCCTGCCGCACAGACGAAAATCAGCAGCAAGTGAAATTGACTACTCAAGCGAGGAGCCTGTGTTTTGTTCCCTTCACGGTTGCCGTGTTATCGCAATGGAGCTTGTGTTTAGGACTCCATTTGGTGTGTTCAACATGGGCCTCGTCTCGTGAAGATGTGTACAGTCTTTCGAGCGTGCAAATTGATACACTTTTGTGCATGGTAAACAGATCACTCTGCTGTGCACGGATCTGGAGCGATCCTTTGAAGCATAAGCCTTTAGTAAATCCTTTAAATCGAAATATTGGCTCAAAACTGATCTCTGCTGCAGAGCATTACCATGGCGGGAGTATTACTTTCCAGAGAAATGCATGTGTGCGCTCAACAAGGCATACGTCTAAGGAGTGTGTGTATGAGAGTGAAAGCGTCCCAAATGCCTTTGAGGGTAAGGCAAATTCCCTTACGTGAAAGTTACAGCCAGCTGTGGGTCTACCTTGAAGAAAGTTTCCATCTGGGCAATCCTTCATCTACTCTACAGTGGCCACCTTCTTGACACTTCAAGACCTCAACGCCATCACACGCCATGTATTATCACCAGCACAGAAGACATTCCACTCTCGTACCCGTGAACACGCATTCAACCTGCCCCACAATACTAATACACCAATGCCAAACATTCACACCCATCTACACCTACTCACTGCAGGATATAATTCATCTCTATCCCTACCATACGAAGTGTTGTACTTTAAAATTTCAGAATAAATTATCCTCAATGAGATCTTTAGCGATTGACGCATTCAATATGATCTCAAACGAATACTCCTCAAATCAACATCTCAACCTATGAACAGAATCTCTCTATTAGTCCATCATCCTCAGCTCTATGGGCATAGCCTATACACAAAAATACATGTCATTAGGTTATATAAGTGACCCATTTTTTTGACTGTACAGGCAATGGCCCAAATTTTCTCATGCCAAATTTATCACAGCAATAGTTGTCTTCTATAAATCAGTGCCTAAGCAGTGGCGTAGATAGGGCTTTTGCAGCCTGGGGCAATACTGCAGTTTGCCGCCCGGTGTGTGCAGATAAGAGCGGGGGGGGAGTGTAAAAGTGAAGCGAAAGGGTGAAGTGAAAGGGTGAAGTGCCGCCGGGTGCAGCCCTAAAAAGCAGTGCCGCCCGGGTGGACCACTCCCCCATAGCTATGCAACTGTACCTAAGCAGTAAACTGTGTTCCAGCTTAATCAAAGTCAAGGGTGATAATATTGGATAACCACAGAAGAGCTGCACCCATGTTTTCTTCTAGTAATGTAATGAGGCTATCACTGAAGTATATCTCACTAAATAAACTTTTTAGAAAGATTAACCCATGTTTCTTTGCTTTGTATCGAGTACAGAACACGGTTATTGCAGTAGCAATGCAGCTTGTCTTGAGTTGAATTTGAAGATATTTCCACTGTTTAATTCTTCATCAGTGTGAAAATGTATCCTATAAGAAAGTCTAATTGCCCATTGTGAGACTCATCTTCAGTTGAAGAGATAATCAATTTGAAGTATGTGAACACTTTAAAGTGATTCCACGGCTGTTCGATTTAGTTTGGCCAGAGGATCATATTCAGGAACCTGCCATCAACATTAAGGTCCAAAAACAGGTAAATGTCTATCTACGTAGACATTCTCAGAAGCCTGGCTCTGGAAGGACGTCTGAAGCTGGGGTGCTGGTAGGAGCCCCCCAGGCGATCCCTTACAGAATCCTTACCCCATTTGTAGGGAAGGTCAGTCAAGTCTAGTGAGGCTACAAGCTGGAAGACAAACATGGCTGACAGGATGGTCCAATGAGTGTTTAATCAGTGACACACCTTCTAAGGAGACACACGAGCACATGACATCATCAGTGCTGTCAGTACTCCTTCAAGAGCAACCGTGCATGCTCTCTGTTTTGAGCATCATTACACAATGGGATTACTTTGAGAACATCTACGGGCGGTCAGAAGTCCAAGTGAGCAGATCTAACTTTTTCAAGGTCAGACAGAACTGATGACATCCATGAACGAGTATAAAAGGACAAATGTGGATGAGCTTATTTTTTTGCAACTTCTCTTGTTCTTAGTCACTACGGCAGTATTACAGCCTGTTTCCTTCAAGTTGTGTTTGCTGCTCCACTTCACATGGTTTTTCATTTCTTTTTTTAATGTGGTTGACTGAAGTGAGTGGTTTCAGGATAACCCTATAGTGAGCCAACTTGCGATGTTGTTTGCTTAGTATTTCTTGAAAATATTAGAGGGTGCTACATGTGGCTTTCATACTAATGTTTTCTTTTGTTTCACTGAATGTCATTGTGTAGTCAACTTTTTGTTTGCACTCTCACTTGTGGTGGTATGTCTTGGCAGGCTACCTTGCTTGCAAGGTATTCTGCCTAACAGATTTGAGATTGAAGGACAACAGTTGGACTTAGAATTGGTCAGTGTGACTAAGTGACCATGCCGCCTAGCCACATTATCTGTGTAGTTAATGGGCCTGTGCCATGTCTCCCTGTTTGAGTGTCCATATATTCATGCCTTTTTGTTTTCACTCATCCCATTTTCCATTTCCTCCCCGACTCACTGTCCATGCTTCACCGTGCTGTATTGTCATAATGAAGCATTATTGTTGCCCACCCTGAATGTCTGTGTTTTGATGTCCCCGTGCCCATTCCTTTATCTCCCACTGTATTTTTATCCCAGTTCAAATGTCTCTATCAAATGTCCCAGTGTATCCCTGTCCCTTTGCCTGTAATTTATGTGTCCCATTTTCTGTGGCTTGTCCTGTCCCTCTGTCCCTCTGTCTGTATTTCTCCTTTTCTTAGTGCCTACACATCCCTCTTTGAGGGCTCATGCCACCGCAACATGGAGGGCGTATTTTCAAAAGTGCCCCAGGGGCACAACAAGTGAGTGCTCCTGCTTTGTGCACCCCAGGGGTACTTTGATCTTACAAAAGAGAGCACAGATGCGTGTGCAGCGCCTTATGCAATACAGATTGTGCCGGTGTATATATAATTTGGGCACAATCTTCTGGAGGCATTTTCTCATTTGCATGAGAGCATGGCCTCATGCAAATGAGGAAACCCTTTGCCTTAGTGCACACACCATACTATAGACGCTAGCGTAGAGACAAAGAGGCCATCAGAATGTGCACTGACTGTATGCCACATAAAGGTGGCGCAGAGTCAGTTAGTGCCCAAAGGGGAAATGAGTATCACGCACTGCCCCAACATCCCCTTGCAGGCGGATGCAGTCACTCTCCACAAATGCCTTTAGGGGGATCTCTGCCCACTTCTCAAAAGTGAGTCAGACTGCCTACTGCATAGCAAAAATTGACCCTCCACCCCAGGGCAGGCATGAGATCGCAGCTACACTGGGGCAGCCCATTAATTGTGATAAGGCGCATTGACTCAGTTTGCGGCCAACGCATCCAGTTAGAGGTGCTCTGCGGTGCAGGCTAGGACAGTGGGCCCTATGTATAATATGGGCCTTGATATCCAGAAAAAGGTAGAAACATCGCAGCCTCAGCCACGCGTGCCCAATCAACACAAGCGCAAGCACGCTTGCCTTAACCACGCACATGCGTGGTTAAGGCATATACACAGTCTAGATATCCGGAATAGGCGGGCCCAGGAAGAGGAAGGAGTGGGAGAGGAGTCAGTGAGATAAGTATGGCTGGAGCTGGGTTTTGGGGGATGGGGGTAGTTTTCAGGCTGGGGGTCAGGGGAAGTCTTTAAGGCTCTGGGGTGTTGGGGAACTTTTTAGTGCTCAGGGGGTTTCGGGGTAGTTTTTAGGGCTCAAGGGGGAGCGGGTTGTTTTTAGGGCTTGAGGGCAGGGTCATCTTTAGGGGTTAGGGGTAGTTTTTAGGGCAGGGGGGTCAGGAAAGTTTTTAGGGCTCGGGGGAGGGGGTTTGTTTTCCGGAGGGAGGGGTTAGTTTTAGGTCTCAGGGCAAGAAAGAAGAAGTAGTTTTTAGGCCCATGGGCCGTTTTCGGGCTCAGCGTGGGAGTCATGGGTCGGGTTAGTTTTTCGGGCTTGGGGGGCTGTTTTAGGGCTCATGGCAGGCGGGGCTGGGGTCAGGGTAGATTTTGGTTCTGGGTCGTTTTAGGGCTAAAGGAGGGGGGCCAGGTTTGGGGTGGGAGGGTATGGGGTGGAGTAGATTTCTGCAATGGGGCGCTTTACGGCTCAGAGTGGGGGGCAAGGGTTGGGGTATATAGGTAATTTTTAACACGCATATGTCTTAGCCATACATGCCTTAACAAGGACATATTTCATTGTAAAGTCATGCGTGGTAAAGGCATATGAGTGGTTAAGACTTGTGTGGTTAAGACCGCGTTGAACCAGCCTGCGTGGTATTGGCATGCATGGTTTAATCGCACAGCAGGATATCCATCTCTCTCTCCCTCTCTCTCTCTCTTTCTCTCTCTCTCTCTCTCTCTCTCTCTCTCTCTCTCTCTTTCTCTCTCTTTCAATCCCTTCCCCTCCCCTGCCCTCCATCCTAGAATCTTCAGAACCCAGACAGTGGGTAGAGCTGACAGTGTAAGTTTCCTTGGAGCATTCTTCACTCTATTATAAAAAAAGATAAGAACAACGTCTTAATGTTTTCAAATTAATAATATATTCATCTGTCCCACTTTGTGCATAGTCCTGCTCTGGTGATTATTCCTGCACTATCATCAATCAAATGACAAGAGAAGCACAATACTCAACTACTGAATGAACACAAATATACTGCATTTAGGGGGCAGAGAAGAAAACAGTAAATCAAAGTATTGAACAAGCTCATCATAAAAACTTGCCTTGTTGATCACAAACTCCCCACTAAATACATTTGTATTGTGAGTCTATGGTCTGCGCTGTGAAAGCACTGCAAACTGAGGAGCATATTTACAAGATTTGCCGCTCAGCAGTTTGGACGTTGCTCAGCTGCAATTTTTTTACTGCTGCCAATCGCCAAATCCTAACGCTATGTTTGTGATGTATTTATAGGACGTCGCTACATGGCATTAGGATCAGCTAGCGTACGGGAAAATTGTTGATAACCCTAGTGTCAAGGCGATAGAAAAAAGCAAGTTAGCATTAAAAAAGTGACAGAAGGTCAATTAGCGACAAAAATAGAATAACATCACGTTTCAGCGTCTAGAGGCAAAAAGAGCTTACAAATACACCTCTAAGGAAAAAACAAAAAAACGCCGGAATGCAGAATGGAGCAGCCAAGACCAAGTTCAGCACAGTTCAACAACCCCCCCCAAACCTACCAACAGCCAGGATAAACAGTCAGAGTCCCAGGGAAAGAGGAAATGCAGAATCGAGGCCTCATTTATGAAAAGTGATGCATCACTGGGGAAAACCAGTAATACAGCACTTTTCAGTGCACCATCTTTGCGACACCATGGCGGCAGATGCCTGGAAGTGAGGACAGTCCCCGGGCAACTGGTGCCTCGCTGGGCCGGCATCTGAGACCCGGATTGGGAGGCGCCGGTGCTGTTGAGTCGCTGTGGCCTGATGGTGGAGGCTGCCCCGTGGGGGCCCTAGCCTGTGGGCCACGGCGGTAGACATTGAGGCATCGGCCAGCGCCCTTAACTGGTGGCAAAGTCTGGCAGGTCACATGGAGACACATTTCTGACCTGTGTGAGAAGACCACTTGGCACCCCTTGGAGCTGTGATAGGTAGAGGCGCTCCTGCGAACTGATGTGGGGAGGAGTCTGCATTGCATAACACACTCCACGACTACACTGGGGTGCACGGAGGAGATTGCCGATGGTGGGCCATGCCTCTCTGCATCATAGGCCGGAGGAGGTAGTGGGTGAGGCCCCTGAGCTGTGCCAAACTTCTATGGCAGGAGCATCGCAACTTCGCGCCTAAGAGGGCCCTGTTGCATCACTTGCATCAGGAGGTTCCCCAGCGAACTCAGTAGCGACTGCTGCACCCAGGCTTGAGAAATCCAGCCTGACTGAGGCTCCTGGTGGCTGAGTCACAGATTCGGAGACAGCCCAGCAGATTGAGGCCCGGTGTGATGTTCAGGTGAGGAGAAGGTGGGACAATGAGTGGAAAAGGCCCAAGGGTCATGTCAGGCCCAGGCCTACTGCCTGTGGGTGGCGCACACCATGCCTTGAGCAATCCCTGCACTGCAGTATACCGACATTGCCGAGGACACCACACAAGACTGGTGGGAGACTCCGCTAACTGGCTCAAGTCGCTGATATCGGCCATTGGTGGTGGCGGGAGTCGGTTTGGGCCCAGACCCTTGAGCACTCAGCTTAATCTGCTGTTACTCGCTGGGGCAATAGGGAACACGGGCTCTCGTTGCCACTGTTAGATTTGAGGAGGCAACTGGGTGGTGCGGCCTTTCCATGTCCCCTGTTAGTGTGCTTTAGAGTGTGCTTTAGAGTGTACGGTGGACTTCCCGCAGTGCCGCACGAACGAAGATTCCTGACTAGAGGAGAGGGGCCATCTGGCCTCAGTACACTGCACCGCATGTCAAACATAGTGCCTGGGCCTCTGGTGTAACAATGGCAGCATCGACACCTGGCTGCTCCTCCGTGTCGGTGGACTGTGGAAGTTGTTCTGTTATCAAAATTATGAATCCCTAGCGGCACTTTTACACCACTGGAATGTCACTTTTTTGATGTTCCGGTGGCGCAATGTGCCACAACATATTTACAAGGCCACATAAAGCCACTTTACTTGGCATTTCATGGCCTTGTGAATATGTGCCCCTTTCACCGATAAAACTATATGAACAGGGCACTCCATAGGTGTTGCTGTGGGCGTTACTACCCAAAACCCATGAAATCTGAAGTATTTTCAGATTTACGAGAAACCGTATACCTGGAAATGCGTCAGAATCTAACACCACCCAAAGGGTGACGTTTAGGAGGTGCAACGAGGATGAATGTTTTCATTTCTCCTCTTTTTTTCCTTTTTCTATGTGTGCAGTATTCTGCAGCACACATAGAAAGAGGAAAACGCCTGGATTGATCGATTTCAAACAGCTCCGCAACGCAGGCACCCTTGCACTATGGTGCAAGGGTGCCTGCGTTTGCACATGGTAGCCATTATGCGCCAACATAGGAGAAAAAGACAGAAATGTGCCCTATCTTATTGATAAGGCACATTCCTGCCCTTTTGTTTAGTCTCAAGGCAGCACAGCAAATTTCCTTGCAGCGCTGTCCTGCACCGAAACCTCTTAAATGAGGCCCCAAGTGTGTTTGCGACATTTTTAAGACCAGTTACTTTCTGAAGTTAAAAAACTGCCTCTTATGGGACTCAGCAGCAGTTTTTCTTTTTTAGCGACGTACAAGGAAATCCTTGTAAATATCGCATTGTGTTTTTTTGCTGGAGTTTTTACCTGGGAACGCCTACCTTGCATTTCATCATCATCATCAACTTTATTTCGCACCACTCGGGTGCATAAAAGTACACAGATCAAACATTTCAATGCAGATGATAAATATAAGTTAAAAAACAGTTCAAATTGCAATCAAATAACTGCAATGGCACGATCATAAAAATAAACCAATAAAAACATTACAGTGCAAATAATATTCGCAAGGTAAAAACAATACAGGTACATAACCTTTAACCAGTAGCAGCATTCATAAGTTAAAATAAGTGCCAACGATTAAAACAGTGACTCTTAGGATACTATGGATACATTATTAAAGGCCTTATAAGAAGGAAGCAAGTTCATAACAGACAAATTGGGTTTCTAGTTGATAAAATAGAAAGAGAGCGGAAGCTTGGTTATGAATGGAACATTTCTTTAAAAGGGGAATAATAAAAATCTTCCTTTCTTGGTTATACAGATGGCAAAAGAACAACACATGTGCAGTTGATTCTGTCGCTCTGGTATTACAAGGGCAAGGTGGTAAAAGATTAATCGAATATAAATTGAGTGGGTGTCCCAGCATTAAAGGAATACAATTGTGACGAAATCTAGTCAAAATAAATCGATGCTGGTTAGTCTCAACACACCCTTAATACGAGTGTGAATTATTTGGCAACTGAAGTATGCTCTCATAGAACTTCACAGACTGCTTATCCCTTTGACTTTCCCACCTGTTTTGTGTAACTTTCTGTAAATAGATGTCCTTCAGTCTAGATTTAGGGAAGTGTAAGCAGAGAGTAGGGGTATTGTATAAATAAGCAAGGCCCAAGGAAGTTAGGGTATGCCTAACATACGAAAGCCACGCGACTTTATGGGCATAAGTTATATTCATAACGTCTTTCAAAATTTTCTGATTCAGGTTCACAGTATACCTTTTCCATACAGATAACCAGAGTGAAAGTGGGGCTAATTTTATGGCATCGTTAATAAAAGGCATGCCGACTTCTACATGGGCAACAAGGTTATTACAAGTATGTGGAACTGCCAGTAATCTTTTGATGAATTTATCTTCCGAAACTTGAAGTGAGGTTCCATTTTTTATCCCAGAGATTGCTGCCCCATATGTCGCCATCGGTAAAGTTTTAGCAAGGTAAATTTTAACCATCTCCGGGATTGACTTACAACCCAGTTGTTTGGCAAATCTAAAAATTGCATTGATACTTTGGAGCATTAGATTAGCACAGGTTTGCAGTATCTCTTTCCAGTTTTGATTTGTATCAAAAACAATGCCTAAATAATTAAAATGTTGTACATGCTCGATTTTGCTTCCCTGTAAATATAAACCAATCATTTCATTTTCAGTAAGTCACGCAAACAGAAGTGTAGCTATGAAAAAATTACGTTAACGCTGAAACAATGCCGCTAACTGGACTTTGAGGCAACTTGTAAATTTGGAAATAAAAAAAAAAGCTGCTATAACATCAAAAAATTGACGTTAAATCCTTGTAAATATGCCCCTGAGTGTTAATAATTCCTCACACCCAGCTCCCAAAATATTTGTGCCTCCTTAGGTACTCTCTATGAAACAGAGTGAGCCTAAATGTTTTAGCACTTTAATCACAATTAAGATTGCAGAGGATATTTACCATGATGACATGTTTCTCCGAAATGTCCATAACTTTTGCTCATATACTTGTTCTCCACCAAAATGTGCAGCTCTACCTGGCTACTGCCAATCCCAAACAGAGGTACATGGGGTGGGCCCTTCCTGTTGCAGATTCCCTATTACTATGCTGTCCTGTGGGATCCATTCAACCCTCATTCACTTTTAGCAGGTGTACAGTGGGATTGTCTGTCTTCTACCCTACTGCCCACTCTGAAGGCAACAATTGACCATGCTCAGTTGTTACTTGAGGTGAACCCTGAGGAATCCTTGATTTCCGCTGTGTCTAGGCTGCAGGTTCTATGGCACACATCCATGTGTATACTCTGAGCCTAACACCCAGGTCTTCCTCACATATTCTAATCCCAGGGCATCAAGCAGTCTCGGTGAGTCTTCTTTCAGCGATGTTTAGACAAAATATTGAGTTAAAAATATTGTGTGGATAAAACATTGTGTCAAGAATATTGAGGACAAAAATAGTGCAATGCTTAATTTCTATGGGTAAGCAAAGTTTTACTATACTTGACTCCACATCTATGTACCGTGATGATATATATATCTTCAAGGTACATAGATGTGGAGCTAAAAATAGTAAAACTATACTAGCTATTTGCACTTACCTTCTCGATATTTTGGTCCTCGATATTTTTTAAATGATATTCTGTCCATACAATATTTTTGTTATCGATATTCTATCAGAGAACCCTTTCAGCTATTTAGCATCAAGGCCACACAACAGCCCTAGGCTCAACAAAGCTCAGCACTGCCATCTTTTAGTTATGTGTTAACTCTCTAGAAACCTCTGTTTTACTTTGAGTCAATAATTGTGTGACAGCGAAAGCGTAGTCACTAACTCCAAGAAGTAAAGTTAATGGGCCTGATTCACAAAGGTAAACTGAGATGAAAGTCTAACTTTACAACTTTCGGCATTCACAAAGGGCATTTATGAGCAGTAAATTTAGACCCTGGTCTCAGTTTTGGTCTCAGCTAAAGTTAAGACCAAAGCTTAAGTTTAACTGAGACAAAAGTCTAACTTTACTACTCGTAAATGACCTTTGTGAATACCGAAAGTGGTAAAGTTAGAATTTCGTCTCAGTTTAACTTTGTGAATCGGGTCCAATGAGTAGTAAGCAAAAGAGGCAAGGAGCCTGCTTTGAGCAGCACTGCAAGGCAAGCTCGCACAGACACGCAGGTCCTACTCTTAAATGTTCTGACCACCTGCAGGCACTCAATGCTGCAAAAATGTGTCAGCACAGGACTGAAACCTATAGAAACAAGCACTGGCAACGCCAATAGTTCTGTCTTGCATTTGAGTTTCGACTAAAGGATTTAAACAGCATAAAGCGTTAGAAATACAATGTAATGATTGTATACAATGCACCTAGGAGAGAAAGATTTTGACTTGTAATGATTCTAAGTACTTTTGAAAGGTAAGATAGCCCCTTCATGCATTGCAGTGCAAGCATACCATAAGAGGCAAAGTGATGCGCCAAGCAGTCAATAGCATAATGAGTGAGTGTAGTATTTCTCTCAGTGGAGCCAGATTTTTAAAACATTTTAATAATATGTCTTGGAAACAGATGCTCTGTCAATCTACTCCTAAACACTAGGCTGAGTCGGTAGAAGGGGTGTTTCAGGTGAGACACTCCATCACGAGATGTGGATAATGTCAACCTACAAGGCTGTGCTCCACCAGAATTGTACGCTTTAAGGCCACTCAAGGGCCGTCAAGCTTACGGCAATAGTGTTGTACTCACTAGACCCACTAACAGGCCATCAACCCCCAGGTCCCCTTCATCAATAGAGACGATCTAAAGATGGTTGTTGCCCCTCAAAGGAAAGGTTAATTTGTGTTCCATTGAAGTTCGAGTGAAGCCATTATGAAGGCTGTTTTGAGATGCATTGTTTGATATTCTGAGAGTAGGGGGCTTCAGAACCTCGAACTGATTCAGTATGTGCATTAAAGACACTCTAACCCCTAACTGTTCTGCAGAAACAATGCGTTGACTCTAAGGGAATTATTCATTGGTTGGGGCAGTATCAGTCCAGATGGGGAGGAGGGTATTATTCCCTCCTTTGTTGGAATCATGCTTTTTCAAACAGAGAATTAAGTCACTATTCCTTTATTTTTCTTTCTGGTGTTCCCACAGTGTTCCAAGCAAAATAGATTTGTCTTCGAGGACTACTTATTTACGTGAACATCAGAACTTTATAAAATTGTGTGACATCTGCATACTGGAAACAATTACGAATAACCTTTTGGCCCAATGTTTTTTAACTGACTGAAAATACTTTGCCTTTGTTTTGTTTTGGAAGCTCCAAGGGAGGGAAAGTTTGACATTTTGCCAAGCAGTGACTTGAATCAGCATTCTTAATGCCCTGCTGAGTAGGTAATTGTTAATTAGGACAAGACTTTGCTTGGGGAGTAAACATCACAGATCTTAACTGACTTATCATTAACAATGATGGTGCAATTAGACCTTCAGAGGGACTCTTTTGTAGAACCACTAAAAGCGACGCTTAAACCAAGTATATAAACAGGTTATCTCTGGCGTGGCCTTAATGTGAACACCATGAGCTTGACCCACCAAGCCCAAAAGTCTATGGGTTATGCTACACATGCAGGGCTGGACTGCCGTAGCCGGCATCAGGCGTTTTCCCGGGAGGCTGGAAGGGTGGGGGCCAGTTTTGCAGGAGTGGGGGGCGTTTTTTGTTACCGAGGGCCAGTTTTGCAGCGGTGCTGCAATATCGGCCCCCAGTAACAAAAGCAGCAGTGCTTCACACTTGCACACCCCCAGCCCCCAAGGCTGCTTCTACAGAATTGCCAGGGCTGCTTTGGGTTCCCAGTCTAGACCTGTACACACCATTTACACCTACTTCATATGCTTTGTGCAACATTTTCAAATTCACAATCAAGCACTGAGATTCATACATGGATACACAACTCTATTTTCATACATTTAATAATATAGCACAGTGAATATAGCTACACAGGCAGGCAAAACATGACTACAATAGTGGAAGTGTTGAAGTTACCAATGGGTGAAAGAAGAATTGTGAATCTCTGCACGCAAATTTGAGTGGCTAGGGTAAAATGACAAAGTGGCCCATGGAGGGTAATGCAAATCCCTAGAGACACCCACCAGTGAGGAGAGTAGTCAACAACATTTTTATTCATGAAAAAATACACACGCCAACTCCAGAAACATTCACCTCACAGGGTATTTAAAGTTGCACCTACTTAGCTTGGAGTCACACACACACCACAAGCAGTCCACAAAGGGCTACTGCCAAGGATACAGACAGACAGCTGTAGGTCTACTCATCCACAGTAGAAACAAGGATTTGCAATGCAATAGATCTCGCATTTATATGAGACTTTGAGCTATTGGCATTGTAAATTTCATTTATTTATTTATTCAGTGTTTTGTATAGCACAAACTTGACCCGTAGGGTATCAGAGCGCTTCACGGTACAGGACATGATAACTTTTACAGTACAATATTCTGTATAGCATTTGACATATTAAAGCCAGTTCAAAATTGTCACAGCTACTTCTCTTGATAAATTCTTTAGCACCTTCAAAGAATGTAAGGCTAAAGGAACCATGTCATCAGGGGAAACAAGAACCTGTAATGAACAAATTAAATTAGTTCTTAGTAAAAAGCACTTGTGCCTTTAAGCGAGAGGATTTAGGCACGTCGTATGTGAATGTTCTGTAATGGTTACGGTAAGAATTTGCTCATTAGAAAGATCTTGGGGGCATATTATCAAGACAGGCGATAAAATTATTGCCGCTTTAGCGGCAGAAAACTGCCGCTAAAACGGCGATAATGGGCTTGATAATATGCTCTATGGAATTCCAATTGAAGCTCAGGTTAGATGTCCTTCACATCTAACATGGGCTTCAATTGGAATTCCATAGAGCATTTTATCAAGCCCATTATTGCCGTTTTAGCGGCAGTTTTCTGCCGCTAAAGCGGCGATAATTTTATCGCCTGTCTTGATAATATGCCCCTTGGTTTCTTTCTTGAATCTTGCGTGGTTGGGTAACCTTCTGATGCCTAGAGGTAGCGAATTCCATATTCTCGGTGCAGCACCTGAGAACGCTCTGTCATAAGTTTTTTTTTTTGGGCGGAAATTCGGTGGCTTCAGCACCAGGTCTCTGGCGCTCCTGGATTGTCTGCTTCCCCCTGAAATCTCCAGTTTATAAACTAGATATCTTGGTGACTTGAAGTGTAGAGCTTTATGTGTTATCCACGCCAGTTTGAGCTGAATTCTGGCTTCTGACAAGTATATCTCTATCGGAAGGCCATCTGGCCCGGCCGCCGTCCCTCTTGCCATCTTTCTCATCTGTGCTCGAATCACCTCTTCACTAATCTCTGAGGCAAGAGACTCTCTTTGGTATTCATTCAAGTGAGGGAGTTGAACATTTTCCAGAAACTCCTAGATATTTTCCATCCCTGGCATAATATCCTCTTTATATAACTTAGCCATATATCCGCCTACTTCGGCCCCTATCTTTATGTTGGTGTATACTATATGACCTGTTGAGCTCTCTTTTAAACTACTTATTTGGTTTCGAGCTTCGTCGCTTTTGGCTTTTCAGGCAAGGAGGCAGCGGCTCTTCTCGCCATATGAAAAATTCTGAAGTTTACTGACCTTCCATCTGTTTAATAGGATTTTATCCAAGACACTCTTATATTCTTGTTGGAGGTGCTCCTAACTCCTTAGTCAAAAGGCACACCTTACTATAGCATTCTAACGATGCCTTTTGCAGCTCTAGCTCTTTGTTTTGAAAGTGTTTTAAGAGGTAATTCTCTCGCTGCCTCGAGCTACGATTTTTCTCAGCCATAATAGAGGAGCCCAATGCTCTCAAAAAAGCCTTGAAGGCGTCCCAGATTACCTGAATTTTTGCTGACCCATTATTATCATTAAAGAAAGTTACAACCTCCTCTCGCATCTTAAATTGCACAGCCTCGTCTAGCAGAATTGTCCGATCCAGGGTCCATCTTGTGATACCCCTCTTTTCCTGGAACCTCAAAGAAAGGCAAACCGCAGAATGATCGGAGAGGGTAGCGGGGAGATGGTTAACCTTTTCAACTCCCTCGAGTAAGAGATGATCTAATAAGAAATAATCAATGCGGGAGTGGTGACCATATTTCTTACTAAAAAAGGTATATTCCTTCTTATCCCCCATCTTAATTCTCCAAACATCAACTAAATTTAGTTCCTGAATCAAGGTTTTAACTATTGCCCTTGATTTTGAAGGGGTAACATATTTTGCTTTGGATGTTCTATCCAAGTCTGATCTTTGGACTAAATTAAAATCACCTCCGATTATCACTGGGCTATTAGTTACCAAAAGAGCAGCCTCTAATTTAATTAACGTGTCTGGGTTATCCTGGTTCAGACCATAGTAGCTGACACACATTAACGTCCTATCTTGAACCTTTACATTAGCTGATATCCATCACCCAGATGTATCCGTGTGGTGGCTTTCCAATTTAATACCGCTATTTGATCTTATAATTACAGCTACTCCTCTCGTACTACCTCTATGGTTGGAACAGACAATATCCTGAACCCAGGCCCATTTTTTAAATGCGCTCATACATTCACTTTTTTCCAAATGGGTTTCCTGTAGGAGAATGACATTAGCCTCGGATTTCTTAAGGAGTTCCAGAATTCGAGCCAGTTTCCTCATAGATCTCACCCCATTCACATTCCATGAGGTGAGATGAACTAGATTCTTACTCATTTATCATATATAGAGGCCCACTTCCTCTTGATCCAAACAAATAGAGGATCCGTTAACTCCCCTTTAATAAGGAAGGCCAAGAATGCTGAAAGTTTTGTCAAAGTAAACCAAATATATGGTAGATTGAGGACACTATTTCTTTTTTCTCCCACATGCTCCCTACACCCTGTGTCCCTTCCGCCTCCCGCCCCTGGGAACCCCCCTATCTATCTCTTAGGGCGCAAGCGCCTTCAAGATACCCCTATGCTAACAAGACAAATCCAACAACTAAAATTGAAACTATATCCCCAAATATAAATAGTGATGTTGTGATATAAAAGTATATAAAGTATATGAAGTATGTGAAATGTATAAAGTATATCCTAATAGAGACTGAAGGAAGCTTATCAACATTGGTGTTTACTTGTTAAGCTAAGTATATTCCTCTATTCCTCTATCTTGTTTGTGCTCTATGCTCTTCAAAGGGACTGCTGTGAGTAGTGGCAATAAAGGAGATTGTATAATATTAGGCTCCGGATCTTGCCATAAAATCAGATTTCAGACTCATGATGGATTGCCTTCATGATAGAACTAAGCTTAAAACAGGCAGTTCTCACTTCACATCCACTCCCTAATCACTGAATTACATCTTTTATCAAATACACATTTCCTCCGGAAGAGCAAAATCTTAAGGCTGGGGTGTCCACAATATGTCCAGGAGGGCAAAATCCATGCCAGATTTTCAGGATAACCACTGACTTAGTATACAAGGCTCATTAAAGTTGATTGTATTTAAATTTATCTCGCGTGAAAATCCTGAAATCTGGGATCGATCCGGCCCTCTTGTGCTTATGTCCGACACACTTGTCATAGAGCCTAAGCATAGGGGAATTCTTGAAGCACTTCACAATCAATCAATCAGGGAGTTTAAGTGCTCTACTCACCTGTGAGGGTCTCAAGACACAGGGGGGCAGTTCCGATCAATCGATGAGCCAGGTCTTGAGGGACTTTCTGAAGATGTGCAGGGTGGGGGCATGTCTGATGTCGATCAGGAGCTCGCTCCAGGTCTTAGCCGCTATGTTGGAGAAGGTTCTTCCACCCTTTCTTGCTCTGCCGATGCGTGGGGGTTCAGCGAGGGCAAGGTTGGCGGATCGAAGGTTCATCTTGGGTATGTGGAAGGAGATTCTATCGTTGAGATAGATCACACAAAAGATTAAGATGCGACAAAGGCCAGTACTCACTTGGTTCATACATTCGTAGCATGATAAGGAACAAAAATATGGTTGCAGAATGACACACTAATACAGGGCTGGCTTGGCCATGAGTGATGCAGGGTAAAACCCTAGTGGGCGAGAGAAATGTCAGCTGCTTCATGGATGGATGGGTTTGTTCTGGAACCCTATGCTGATTCAAAGCAAAAGCTTCCACAATGGGGCAACCTTTGAATTACTGCATGAGTTTCTCTACAGTACTGCTTGTTAAACCATTGATTTTGATTACATGAATCAGAAGCATCTAGCTTTAAAAGGAATTGTTTGGCCCTATTTTTGGTTAACAACTATTTCCCGCTGCCCATCGCTAAGCCCATTTAACGGGTTGGGCTTGCACGCTGCAGCATGGTCCCAGGACATTTTCCAGAGCTCCTGTTAGCTCCAAGGCCAGCCCTTCACTAAACTCTGAACTAAAAACCTGGAATTGGAAAGACCTTATGACATCACTACATCTGTGTTTAGCACATTTGGTCATTTCCTAGTGGGACAGGGGCTGTTTTCTATCCATTCATGAATATACGTACACCAGTTACTTTATTATTATTTCTGCCCCTGGGCGACAGCACTTTAAACTCGATTTTTTTGCAGATTGACATCACAATTAAAAAACTCACTGCAAAGTTTAAACAGGACTTTTGGAGCTGGGTTTTTTGTGATGTAATCCGTCATGGAGCGAAATCAAGGAAGTATTTCTTCCAATCCCTCTCCAGTCCCGCAAGATGGAAGCCAGAGACAAGACTTTAGGCATGTGAGCAGGTGAGGGATGAAGCCAAAGAGAGTAGGTCTAAGGAATATTTCAGAAGTGATGTAATTTAACTTGTGTAATTCACATTCAAATGTACTTACATATCATTTCAATAAATTAGGCCGAGCTTCAGAGAGTACAAATTTGGGCAATGAACGGATGCCTGCCTGGACATCTCCCCTTATGGTCCTAATCCACACGGATATTTTCATGCGTTAATGTGTCTTATTCCAGGCTTTAGTGTGAGTTACACAGTCATATCCAGGCCTGATTCACAAAGCATTTGCAAAGATTGGTTCCAGGAGTAAGATATGCATACTCTCAGAAATAGTGGAAATTCATCAGTAACACCTAAGGCTGGAGTAAGACACACCTGATTATAAATAAAATGCGGCTCCTTGTAAAATATGCAATGAGCATATGCACAGTTATTATTAGGAAGCACAGTGTAACTGGTTTAAGAAACTGTAAAGCTGGTTTTATGGCTTAAATAGAACAAAGTCTGGGGCAAAGATTTGTACTACCTTAAGCCAAAGTTGCATATACTCTACATGCCTTCCTGCCCCCAGCCCCAAAACCTTTGTTCCTATTAAGAGCAGTCATTGCTGGTGGGGCCTCTGACCTTGACTTTGACAAAGGGGGTTGACATTAGAAAAATGCCCCAACACTGTAGTAATCTCATAGAATAGCAGCAAAAATGTGAGAGTTGCACATTACTATAACCTTCAGACGAAACATGGAAGGATAAGAACCTTAACTTGAAGACACGGAGACCCATACACAAAATCATTTGCACATGTGTGATCACCTTAAACATGCATGTTGCTTGATTTCTAAGTGCAAGAAAGTCAGACTCACAAAAGGTGAACTTTCACTCATGAATCCATTTACTCATTAGTGACATGCTCTCAATGGTGTAATATTGTTCAAAGAGTAAATTCTACTCCAAGTGCATGGGTTCAGCAATCCTGTGGCAGAGAATTTGTGTGGGTATCCAAACCTTTTCTTAATAGATTTCCACTCTGGGAGTGGTGGGATATGAACTCCCGGGAACGAAAACATGATACATGCAGCATTGGGCATTGGGGGGTTTTAGGAAATCGGGCTTGCTATAGTAAAAAAATACCCCTGTTAAAGAAATAAAGAAAACAAAGTCAAGGTGCACACACGGGTAGGTATTCCGCATGGGCAATTGTGCACTACATACAGTTACGCATGTGTAAATACCTGTCCATTAGATTGTAATTGGGAATGTAAAATCGCTTTCCAGGAGTATGACTGTCAACCTACACATGACACAGGGTTCTGGCCATTCTCCTAAAAATCTTTGTGAATTCTGTACATTCGAAAATTTGCACCCATACCTGGTTGCAGTCCTACATGTTTCGATTTAGAATTTAATTGTGAATTATCCCCCTGGATGCATATTCCTACCTCGGTACTTGACAAAAATGTGTGTGATTCTGAACAAATCACGAACTCCCCGGTGTGGGATTTTTTTTTAATTATGTGAAATGTAACTGCGTAATGGAAATATGTGGGGAAAAAACACGTTGCTTCTTGATGATTTTGAACATTATTTTACTTGTGAGACGTCCAGCCCGCAGAGGTTTTCCTGGATCATACACGAGCTCGATTAATCCGCTGACCGTGTTCAGAGTCAACCGCCTGGAGGCTGCTAACTCTTAACAGATTTAACAGCTGTGGAAATGTTGCTGCCGTCACCAGAAGACTTCAGCCCTAAACTTCCAGAACCTTCTGAAATGTTTCTGTTCATAAAGTGCCAGATGCGTGCTTTACAAACGGAATAGCTCAGGTCAGGTCCCTGGATTCAGTGCCGAAAATTCAATCGTGTGCCCTTCTGCCGAGGTTGAGGAACTCTATTTCCACCCTCTTAGTTTGCAATACACCAATGAGCAAAAAAATTAATCGGTAAAAAAAAAATTGGACTTGCTGGTATAGCTGGCGACCACTTGTATTGCTGTTGTTTTTGCTCCCTGAAAAGCCGGTGGATTAAGTGAAATTGACCTTGTTAGTTATTGGTCATCTACATTTGTTTTTTATTAAAGGTGGGCTAGGTGAATAATTTCTGTAAGACTGTAACATTGGGGAATAACTCATTGTTTCAGGACTGCTGAGGATCTAATGTGTGGTTGACCACATTGGGCCTGATTACGAGTCAGGCGGAGACATACCTCCATGGCACAGACCACCTCACCCAATGGTGCGAATCCTCACCAAGTGTCTGCCTTAGTATTGTGCTCACTGAAGCCTGCTGCAGAATGGAGGAGTAATCTGTGAGCCAAAACACAAATAGAATTACTATTAGTAAGAAACAAGTTTATTTAGACAATTGTCCATAACACATTCTAAAAACACATGAGTGTGCCCTATCTTGGCAGCCCAACACCCTCTTCCCACTAAATTTCATAATTAGAACTCTGTTTAACAGACTGTAAAAACCAAGCGAAATATCGCATTTTGGATAACTGCTCCACAGCTTTCCTCCTGTGGACAGTTTCAGATTTAAAATACAGAGGTCTTAAAAACGTAGGCTGCCAGACCGTCCCTTTTTGTTATGTTCCGTGGTGCAGGAGCTTCATCCATATTTACGAGGCAGCAGCAAGCCACTTTCTTGGGCTTAATGCTGCCTCGTAAATACCGCTCCCTTTAACGCAGTTTTCTGCGTTAAAGGGGCGTGCATTGGGTGTTGCTGGGGGCGTTCCCAGCAACATCCATGGCTTTTTGATAATACATCTGATTTACTAGAAATCGTAACCCTGGGGCAGCGCCAAAAACTTACACCTCCCCATGGGAGGTGTAAGGGAGGCACAACAAGGAAAAGTATCTTTATCTCTTTTAATTTTTCCTTTTTCTGTGTGCTGCAGGTTTACCTTCCTGCACAAAAATAATCATCCCCACAACTTACGCACCCTTGCACCATGATGCAAAGGTGCCTGCCATGGCAGCCCATTGTGCGCCAGTGCAGGGGAAAAGGACAGGAATGCGCCGTATCTGATTGATACGGCGCATTCCTGCCCTTTTCTTTTGCCATAGGGCAGCGCAGCAGGAAGGCCTGGAGCACTGCCCTACGGGAAAACCCCATAAATGAGGCCCTTCATATTGTTAGAGAGATAAAAACACAGTCCATAAGTATATGCAGTAGGGAGCATTTTACATTCAAGGAGCAGGTGCAGAGATCACTGTTATCCTGAACCCTGGCCCAAGAGGGCAGGATGACTGGATTGGGTTACATCCCACTCTAGCCCGTAATATTTCATTCACAGGCCAGGGTCAGGTAACTGTATCAGGTATGGGAAGATGATGTCCTGGCCTAGAGAAGAAATCGAGAAACTGATAGATGGTTTCTTACTCAAATAGGTCAGGTCATTACTCTCAGTCACTAATACTACAGACTCTTTCAGTGCTTGTTTGCCTGGTGAGGGGAACCAGGATGTAATTGTACAACTATCTACATAGAGGTTCTAAATAAAGTTCAGTCTGATTATTACTTCCTTTGCTCACCTTCTTTCACTGCCTGAGGCTATTAAAATATCTTAGGGTCTGAGTGAAGGCCAGCAATCTCCAGGGCACCAGATTGAACTCTCTCCCTATGGCCTGAAACATAGTGCCTGGAGGGAGTGATAGCAGTCTTCTAAGAACTACCCCTTCTAAACTGTCTCATTCATAGGTGGGATCGAGCAAAAGAAATATCTCTTCCATACAGACCCAGCAGAGGTATCTTCCCTTCGTAAGCCATTAGTAAAGGAATATGGGATAAACCCCCAAATTTACTGTTGAATTTAAACAGACAACTGGCCTGGAATAGTGCCTTCTGCTTAGTGCAGTCCCAGTGCATGCCCCAGTTTCAGATTCTTCTTAAAAGTCAATTCCAATTATTTATACTAGGTACCAGGTAAACCTTTTTACTTTTTTAGCAAAAATCAGAGTCTTGTCTTCTCCAGATTAATTTGGAGGTGGTTCTGCTTGCTATAAGTTGCTAGGGCATTTAATTTCCTCTGCACACCACTGGGGTATAGTCCAAAAATACCAGATCGTCTGCATAGAGCAGACAATCAATGTGCTGTTTCCCAACTTTGGGGGAGAAGGACTTAGATTGGGATATAAAGATGGGGAGGTCAGCTAGAAATTAACTGAAGAGCAAGGGTGCTAAGGCACACCCCTGCCGAAGGCCATTTCCTATTGGGATTCTTTAAAATAATCAGCCCGATTTATCAAACTCCACTTGTGCCCAGGTGTCAGAGTACAAGGATTGAAGTACACTAATGAGGTTTGAAGGGAGCTACAAGGTGGCAGTTTTCCCCATAAGATGTCCTTAACCACAGAATCAAAGGCTGTCCTGAAGTCGACAAAACAGCAACACAGCCCTTGATTTACTTCCAGGGCCTTCCGTATAATGTGCCATAATGCAATGCAGTGATCTGTGGTGGAGTGGCCCTCCCGAAAGCCCCCCTGTTCTATTGGAATTGTCTTGGATTCAGAAGCCCAGTCTTCCAACTTAGATAAAATAATTGTTTTAAAGACCTTTAGCGAAATATCCAGGAGGCTTATAAGCCTATAATGCTTGAAGTCTGAGCCGCTTTTTAAAAGTAGGTTTTACTATGGAACCTTTCCATGATGGAGGGTAAAGGCCAGAGAAAGCAATCCAACTGAACAAAGATGAGTAAACCCTTGCCCACCAAACGCTGTTCGTTTTAATTATCACAGCTGGAATGTTATCAGGGCCAGCTTTATTTTCTCAATGACTGCTCTTACCTCGTTTATTGAAAATGAAGTGGGGAGGAGTTTTTGTCCAGGAGTTCCCTTGAGTCTAGTTAGAACACAAGGTCTCCTTTATAGATCTATCAAATAGGTAGCCCAAAGGTTTTCTGGAATCATGCATACCAGGGTACCCCTATTGAAATCACTCGGTTTGTTGACCTTCGCCCAGAACATTTGCTGATCCTTAGAGAGGATAGTTTCCTGCATCACATCTCACTTACTATGGTAGAAGGATGGTTTTTTCGCCTTTGCTAGGGATTTATATTGTTTAAGATTAGCCAGCTCCTGGAAGGCTACGGTATCTGGATGTCACCTATCGCTCCTGGCTCTCCATCTCACCAATCACTTCAGCTCTTGGCAAGCGGAGTCAAGCTAGCCCCCCTCAAAACAAGGGGATCTGCTTGCGGTCCCTTCTCTCTTACATTTACTGCTATACAGCCCAGAACTTAATGTGCAATTTCATTGTACCACACAATAATATTCTCGAAACGAATGGGGAGAATATCAATATTCTCACTTAATTGAAAAGCGGCTCGAAGTTGGAGGTGAATGGAATCTAGGCATGTTGAAAGCCTCCACTGATAGGACATCCCTAGTGGCAATACCCTCTCAGGGGTCACTGGCTCACACAGGCTAAGAACCGTCAATGTGCCCAATGGTCACCACCGTCATATTTTGCCACTTCGAAGTCTAAGAAGAGATTGAAGTGCCAAAGGGACGTGAATAGTCGATAGATCCTGGAGACAGGTCCTGTCGAAAGGTTGCCCCTGCTGGCATATCGCTTTTATATAGGCCGTTTAAATAGATCAAACAATTATTCACCAGCCATTGGCTCAGTACTTTACCCTACTTTTTAATAATGCCGGGAGGAAATTGCACTGGAGGAATGTTATAAGATTCCAAAGCTTCCTCCAACAGTGAGTCCATCTATACAGGAAAAAGACAAGCATTAACATCTCTGGCTATTATTATGACTGCTTCAGGGTAGTTTGCTACTAGACTCTGGAAATAAAGTTCAAACGATTCCAGCCAGCCTTTCATTTGCTGGTGGTCTTCTTTATGGATATAAACATTTATAAGAAGGAAGTATCTATGTGTGGTATTGCTCAAGCCCATTTCAACCACGGAAAACTACAGACCACTTGACACATTTATGACCTCTAATGATTTCTTGATCACCTTAGTGGATATTGAGGTTAGAATACCTGCGGAGGCTTTCCACTTACCCCGGCTCTGGCCTTTGCTGTTCAATACCATAATACCTTCTACTTTTTGATCCTCTCTCAACCCGGTCTCTTGAATGAACACTAAATTAAAGGGTTTCAAACTTTCCTCGAGTTCACCACTATTCCTAAAGTGTGAGAACCCGTGGATAGTCCAGCTAAGGATTCTCAGGTTAGGAGAGGACTCCACGCTCTATGCAGAACTTTATCTGACTTTCCAAACACCATCCTCTGAGACTTGCTGTAGGGAAGAGAACCTGTTACACTGATCCCATACAGATCCCTCAGTCTACTTGGCTGGTCTATCATTTACTATTACCACCCTTAGATTTTTGGGCGGCTGACTGCCTTTTCATAAACTTGCACGCCTAGGTAGCAGTCTGTAAGGTATAAATCGCTCCCATTGGGTGGCAGATAATCCACCATGGGCATTTAAAACAGCAGTAGGGCCCAGCTGAGGAACTGGTGGGGCGGGGGTCCGTTTGGGAGGGCAGGAGGCTTTAGGCCTGCCTTAGCTTTACCGCCTTAAGCAGTAGCTGCACAATACAGGGTAAAATAAAGGAAACTCTAGATTCTTCCCTGCCATGCTTGCCAGGCTGAAACCCAACTGAAATTAAATCCAACGAGGATATCTCTGAGATGAAGGGGATTTGCTGAAATATGTGGAGGATTTTTGAGCGGTTCAAAGGCTGTAGTTCTTTAGCTTTTTCCCCCAGCGGGTAATATCCAGTAATTGCTCTGGAGACCCCAAGTCAAGGCTAGGGTGAGATTCCAGGACCAGAGAAGGGATCTTTACAAAGTTTATGGGGATTCGGTGGCTTTGACCCCTTACTACTGGCTGATATTTGGGCTTTGTTATGTGCGGTGGGGTGGCCACTTAAGGGTAAGCAGCTAGGAACTGAACTAGTTTTAACGCTGGCCTTTGATTTGATTTGACCTCCTTATAGGTAGGTGCATCTACAGATCTACCACCATTCGGCTTTAAGGGCCTCAAATATTGATCTAAGGGAGAAACACCCTTACGGGCCCTTCCCTTCGAACTGAAATTCTTCTTTTTACCTGCGCATGGGCCTTGTAAGGTGATGAGATGGTTCCATTTGGGGGGTCTACTCTGGAGCTGTCTGCGAGAGTTTAGGATCTTCTGAAGGAGAGGATGATGAAAACATATCTAAGCGGGGTGAAGAAGACAGTCTTGGAACCCTGCTTGGACTATCACTTCTTGTCTGCAGAGAAAAAGCCGGAAAGTTTACTATTTGCACACCATCCATTGCTGAGCACAGTACATCGGTTGCTGAGTCAGATACACTGGGCAACTCATTGGGTAGGTTGCTCTCCCCTTCAGGTGACGGAAGAGCTCCTGTGTTAAAATGTTTAAATGTTCCAATAGAATCAGAAAAAACATGTTGGAATGGGCTTGGTAAATATGAATCCTGGGTTTCTTCAAATATTTTAATAACAGTACAGGAATTAATTACACCCAGGAATCAATGATTTCAGCACAGGTAATTCTGCACACAAGCACTCATCTGAGGGGCCTGCATACTAAACTGAAGAAGGATATTCTCAGGAGATTAATATGTACTTTGTTTTTATTTTCATAGATAATTATACAAACCTTTCTCTAATGTCAAGAGCTATCTTTATAATGCTGACCTAAATGTTTGCCTATTTGTTAATAGTCCGCAAATGTTTTTGAATGAAAGAAATGTACAATCATATATGTATGAATTCTTAATTTGTGTATTTGTGCTTCCATATTTTACAGATGGATTTTATGAAAAAAAAGGCGAGGTATTATTCGGCCTGCCTGCTTTTTGTCAGAGACCGGGCTACTTTTATCAAGAGGGTATTTTTGGACCTGTAAGGTTGTATGAGGATTCCATGATCATACTCTAGCAATCGTCCTTCTGGCTTATTCAACAATTTGAGCACTGAGAAATACCCTCACCCACTGCTTATTTGTCCAATCCTTCTTGCAGTATCTGTTTGATTTCTGAAAGGTTGTGTGGGCTTTGAAATATGCGTCTTTAAACAAAGCTTGAATTCCACATGCATTTTTAAGGCGGTTTCACTTGACAGACAAGAAGTGATAGTCCAAGCAGGGTTCCAAGACTGTCTTCTTCACCCCGCTTAGATATGTTTTCATCATCCTCTCCTTCAGAAGATCCTAAACTCTCACAGACAGATCCAGAGTAGACCCCCCAAATGGAACCATCTCATCACCTGACAAGGCCCATGCGCAGGTAAAAAGAAGAATTTCAGTTCGAAGGGAAGGGCCCGTAAGGGTGTTTCTCCCTTAGATCAATATTTGAGGCCCTTAAAGCCGAATGGTGGTAGATCTGTAGATGCACCTACCTATAAGGAGGTCAAATCAAATCAAAGGCCAGCGTTAAAACTAGTTCAGTTCCTAGCTGTTTACCCTTAAGTGGCCACCCCACCGCAAATAATAAAGCCCAAATATCAGCCAGTAGTGACTTTTATCAAGAGGGTATTTTTGGACCTGTAAGGTTGTATGAGGATTCCATGATCATACTCTAGCAATCGTCCTTCTGGCTTATTCAACAATTTGAGCACTGAGAAATACCCTCACCCACTGCTTATTTGTCCAATCCTTCTTGTAGTATCTGTTTGATTTCTAAAAGGTTGTGTGGGCTTTGAAATATGCGTCTTTAAACAAAGCTTGAATTCCACATGCATTTTTAAGGCGGTTTCACTTGACAGAAAGCAACTTCAGGGAAGTGGGAATTCCTGCAAGGGGCACTTTGCCTTCCACCTATTCTTACAATTGCGTGCTTTATGGAATACAATGTTAAGTAAGGTACTAGAAACATGACTGCCCTGTTTGCAATCACATATTGTACCCTAGTTTTTACGTATAGCTGAAATAGCCTTTTAAGTTAGCCTGGTGAGCGCAGTGCTGTTAACAGAATATTGTGGTCTTAATATTGTCTGTCAAAATATTGTGCCCTAAGCATTGTTTACAAAACATCTTGCTAGTGGAGCTTATAATATAGCCTTAGAGTCTGCTCTAGCGGGCTCTACCAGCCATTAAAGGCACACTCCAGCGTTACGGCTCAGTCCTTTAATGACCGGTAGGCCCGCTACGGAGGGCTCTAAGGCTATTAGAACATTCCTCTCCTAGAGGGCAGAATGTTCTGATTTGTAAAACAAAGGCCTCACAGAGCCCGAGGGGGTTGAAATCGCCTCAGGATCTGTGAGGCCTTTGTTAAACATTGGAATGTTGATGCTCTGGGCTTCTACCAACCATTAGAAGCCCGGAGCACTCCATTGTTTTCAATGGAGCGCTCAACCTTCCAATGTTGTAATAGAAAATCTACATTCAATTGAACAATATTTTTGTAACTGTTATTTAGGCCACAATGCTAATGTCAGACGATATTTTTGGTATGGATATTCTGACATACAGACAAGTTTATGACATTCAAAGAGTTCTTTGAACCAGTAGGGCAAACGGTAGAGGCAGTTAGCATTTGCATATTCCTGTGCTTGCATGCAGTAGCTCATTAATGTGAGACATACTGGCTTTGTCAATGCTAGTTCTTTATTATTTCATTCGTTTTTGTGTATATTTGTTTGCTGCCATTTTTTGAAAATTTAGTTTTGATAACCAAAATTCAATAAAAACATAAATTATGAAAGTGGTGGCAGTGCTGCGAAATCTTTACATATTGCCATATTGAAAAGTGCACTTTCTTGCTTTGGAGAAGTCAAATAATTTTTTACATATACCTTAAAGTAACATATGAATGTATAGTCTTCAAAGAATATTGTGTTGTAGCCTTTGCATAGTGCTTAGCTTAATGTTCATTAGAATTTTAGCACATGATTAATGAAGGTACTGTTTAAGTGCTAATGCAGTTGTTCCCAAACTGTGCACCTTGGCTCCCTGGGGAGCCGTCAAACCTAGCCAGGAGAGCCGGGCACCAAGCACTTTAATGCATTTAATGTTGAAGTGTCTGTTGGCTTCAGTTAAACTAATTAGAATTAAACACATGACGTCGATGATTTGTAAGTGACATGCCTAAAGCTGTAAAAGTAGTGCTTAATTGATGGCATGTGGAGGGAGTAGACCTCCATATTTCACTGGATCCCCACTTCCAACACTCCCAAAGTAAGCTGAAGATGCCTGATTTAATTTGTTAGACTCGTTAATAGTTTTGTTTTTTTCCAAATGCATTTTACACCAATGCAAGTTATCAGGAAAGTACAGTTGTCCAGTCTATTTAACATACTAAATATTATTAAGTATTGACATTTGTACTTGAAGCATAAGTACTTCCATCACACATTTCTTCAAATACACACACATTTCCAGACAGGCCTGCTCTCTCCTTGAGTACAGGGAAGTAAAACACCATATACAGCATTATGCCAACATTTGGAAGCAAGAAAGAGGTACGTTTCATTTTTTTAAAAATAAATCAGAGGAATTTATTTTACGTGCATTGATTTGGAGGCAATTATAGGGAGGAGACAGCAAATATAAAGCTGTATGTGGTTTAAAAAATCGTGAGTCACCCTGCTGAGACAGGTGTGTTGGCACGTATGACATGGGTAGAAATGGAAGTGCATGCAAATATTCTTCAAGCGCAGAAACATTTTGGTAATGGGGCCTACATGCATAGTGGTGCAATTTAACACAGTAAGTGGGATAAAAAAGTTTGAGAGGGTAGTCTGAAAAAGGCATGGGCAAAGAAGTGTAACTAGGAATATTTTATTAGAGGCGCCTCCTTAGTAATACGTAACACCCTGCGTATATGATGATAAAACCTTTATCAGCTTCATCCCAATTATTTTCAGGGAGAAAAATGCAAGTACTCCCAAGGCCGGGCTTACATCCACCCCACCTCCCAAAAAGAGTAACAGTGGGGAGCCACGGGAAATGGTCAATGGGTCAAGGGAGCCGTGGATCGAAAAAGTTTGGGAATCACTGGGCTAATGAGAAAGTGGACTGCCCACTCGGTGTTATATAAGTCACAATGACAAATACAGTTCTGATACAGAGCTCACATCATTACTTCAAGCATTATGGTATATATCATCTTTAAGGCAAGTATGATAAAGAAACTGAGGAACTAAACTTGGGTATATATGTCAAACATTGGCATACATTGAACAGCATTTAACTAATTCATAGCATGAGGATGGTGCAGGTTTGTGCTTTCTGAACTTCTCATGCAAGAAAACAGCAAATACACAACTTTTAGAGGTGACTAAGATATACTACTTCTTTATAGGGAGGAATATTTACAAAACAGTGTTCAAGACACCAGTCTCTACCACAGGGTGAGCAATGTAGAGTTAAAACAGCACTGTACAGCTACATGATAAAAGGCTGCTTGGCAGGCATTTTCTCAGATTTGTGAAGTTGTGGCAACAACCTGGATGTATCAAAGTAATACCTTGTGTGTTCCCACCTGAACATGACGTTGGGCACTGGGTGTAAGAAGGAAAGTTGGTCTCCAAAGCCTCTTGACTCTCTGGGGTAGCTTGGGGGAGCAGTCAATTGGGTGATAGGATAATTAGTAGGTAATTAAATTCATGCCAGGCACCAGTCCCATGGCTCGGATGCGAAGAAAGAGAAATTCTTATTTGAAAAGTCCAATTGTTGTGTATTGCTTGGAGAATTGTACCGAAATTGCAGTGGAGGTTGGACTTCTGGTCCTCTGGTTTCACTAGAGTTTGTGTTCTTAAGAGGTTCCTCCTGTTTTCCTATCAACACATTTCGATCACTTACTTATTCCGCTGATGTTTTCAGGGCTGCGAGCGCGTCTTGGAGCTATATAAGTTTAGAGATGTTTTGTATCTCCTTAAGGGATACAAGGACAGCTTACTTCATACAAATCAGACTTGGAAGTAAATAGAAATGGCTATGTTTGCTTGCCTTCTGTATGCTTCTGCAAAAGAGACATTGCCAGTGTTCTAGACCGATGGATGATACGAGAATGGGCCAGAGTTACCCCGCTCCACTTTCCAAAGAGAATAATTATAGGAGAAAATATGAAGAGGTGTGAGGATTTGGGAAGAGCAGACAGAAGGACAAATTGCTGAAGGCACATGTGAAAGTACTGATATCCAACTGCAGACCCATTGGCTTTAAACTGTATGAAGGTGTATTAATATGACTTAGCATAGAAATAATTAGAGTCCGAATAACCATTCAGCCAATATAACAATCAAGAGGCTGAGCAGATGTATGTAGATATTAAATAGGGACTAGACTAATTTAAATTGGGAAGCAATGTCTGATAAATGATGCTTGGTGTTTGTCTAATGTTTATTTTGTTTTATATTAGGACTGCTGCGATTATAATGATAATTAGCATCATTCTAATGCACAAGATATATGGACGGATAGTACCTAACAACTGTATGGGGAAAAATGCCAACAACTGCGTGCGTCTACTATTTCTATGTGCCAGAGAGGGATTTATATCTGTATAGCATGCATTCACAGCAGATTAGAATGACAGGGTGGTATAACATCTAATATTCCTAATCTAAATGGGTAGAGCTTTTAGAGAGGAGTGAGAAACACCTGCCAGTTCTACTTTTCTCTGAAGAGGGTACAATATGTATGATTCCACGGGGGCTTAGGTGATCTTTCCAGGTGTGGCCCCAGGATGAGGCGGTCACAGCAAGGCCTTGTACAAAGTGTGCAAGGGCCAGTGACACAGCCTATTGGAATCTTAGACTTGGCTAGAAAGGATTCTATGTAGGAAGTTATTAGAAGCAATAACCCTCCCCAGTACTTGTCAAAGCCAGGGATATTGAAATAAGAAGAACAGGGGGCTATCGCACACTCCACTACAGCCCTTGGGAACGGCTGTTGGATTCTTTAATGGGGGAGTGGATTATGGAGGCAGAGAGAACCCTATTGAGCAATTAACAAGGACAGGGTGGCATTTAATGAGGGAGGGATGGGCTGTGGGGGGCACCACAATACTGCACATCACTTGGGCAGATCAATGAGACTTGACCTACATAAAATACCCCCCCCCCTGCCTCTCACTAGACAGGAGTTCGCATGGAGCATGAAATCCTATCCCGGTCAAAATTAAAGGACAGAGAGGATTTTAGTATTATACCACAACCCTTTGGCATGCCTGGGGAAGATTTTTCCAGGAAAGCCGGGAGAATTACCTTTATATATGACATTTCTCAGGGACATATGAGAGGCTGGGGAAAGATCTGCACCATTTTACATGATGAAGAATTGGTCTTCTGCTGTGCTGTAGCTTTATTCCTCATGAGGTTCATGAACACTGGAAATGTTGACTTGGATAGCATGTTATTTTGAGGGACAAACAATCAATTTATTTTTTGCTTCCTTTACTCTGAACATATTAATGTTCAGGATTGAGAACGCATCGTACATGGACTCCTTCTTTCTGGCCCCATGCAAAAGGTGTCTGAGGAATAGAAGGAGTTAGGATCAACTACCATTTAACAATTACAGTGTAACCAATTTGGCCACACAGTAAAGCTCAGAGTCGATTGATGGGATTAAGTTTGGATATATTATAAATTCAAAGCCAAGCAGATATAAATCGGTCACAGACACATAGTATAAAAATACAGAATTACTCAACCATGATTAAATTGATCCTCAATAACAGAAAGTAAATGAGGAATTGGGTAGCTCTTACATAAAGAATAAGAAATAAAGTCTGATGCGTAGATTGAGAGTTTTGATCCTCTTGACTATACATGAGGTTGTCTAAGATGACCTACTAAACCTTATTCTAACTTTGAATCAGGGAAACCCTATTAAATCAGGGATGCAGAGAAAGGTTTCAGCATGAAAGACCTTCTGTAGAAGTTCTCAAAGGTACAGTATATTGTATAGCATGGAGCAACACAACAGAGATGTCGCAAAGAGATCTGTTCCTCTCAGAGTCTAAAGGGGAATCTGAACAAAGCTAAAGTGCAACGCCAAATTATATCCACCAAAAGAACCTTCGACTGTTCCCGGTCTCATATCTACTTATTTCTCATCTTCAAACTAAAATCTTGGAAACTACACTCAAGATTTCTATTCTGTCGTCAACACATTAAAACGTCCTTAAATGTCTCCATGTTCCGCTCGGACAGTATTCCTTCCTTGCTTCATTAAATATTGTTATCCTTGCCAACAAATACTAATTTCAAACCTCACTATCTTTTTCACACAATGTGCTTTCTTTAACCATGAGATCATGCATCTGCAACTGCAGAAGAAAGAAAATCATTGCATCCAAAACAAGCATTCACGTTAAAAATTAAACGTTGTGAAATCCAAAAGCTTAATGCCTTTGTTCAACTTTAGTATTGCAAACATTTCAGTATAAATTTAAATGCATGATTACAAATTCATATACAATTACAATACAGCTGTAGAGCACTATTTGAATAGGTACCTTTCCAGCTATAAAATAAATCAAGAGTATTATTTAAAGAAGTACGTGAACATATAAGAAAAACAATATCATTCAAGCCACACAGATGTAGATATATGTGAGAACTGCAACGTGTTGTTACTGTAAAGAAAACATTAATATACACACTCATATAAATGTCGAGATTATGCAGTAGATGCACTTTCTGTAACTGTTCAAGTGCCCTTCGATACGTTAATAAGGTTACATCACACAAGTCCATACGCACATATAAATGTGGACTAGTTAAACATGAAAGAGTGTAGCCAAAATTATGCTGCTCCAGTTCCCCCTCTGATGATGAGTCAAGCAATCACAGATTACAATCTGATGTTATCAGATGGACCATTTAAAACCTTGTAGTCTTTGCTATCTTTTGCCTTGAATTCTCCAGGTTTTTCATGTCGTCAAAGTATTTACTCTGACTCTCCTCTAACTCCACATCAACACTCTTCTTCTTCACTCCCCTTCTAACCTGTGCATACTTGTATTCCTTAAAGATCATGAATTGTAATAGTACACAACGAGCATTTATCATGAGAGGTTTCCAGATGACACCCAATATTCCATTTCCCAGGTTTCCAAACCATTTATCAACACCAGACAATCCATTCCCAATGGCTTCCCAAGCTCCTATCACTTCTAACTCTTTCAAATCATATGTCAACCCAGATATATTCTGAATATACTTCTCCAGATCTTGACTTTCGTCTGGGATATAAGTGCAGCTTTGCTGATCTTTAAGCATCCTGCAGACTCCGCCCTCCTTTGCGAGTAAGAGGTCTAACGCAAGTTGTTTCTATAAAACCATAGACCTTATCTCAACCATTTCAGTATTTACAGGCAATAACACATTTTTACTACTAGCGGCCAGTTTATCCACTATGGTAGACAGCTTTCTAATTTTCAAATCATTCAGAACCACTCCTACAGGCGGAATTATATTGTCAAAAATATCTGCTTCCACTGCACTAATGCCTCGCCTTGTTCTAGATTGTGTTTCTGATACAGGATCATTGAAATGTTTCACATGGTAATTTTTTGGTAAATCTATACCAAGATAACATGTACCATGCCATCCATGGGGCAATTTAAAATATGCATACTGCCACAAATAAAATACACTCCAGGAATCACATGGTCTTGTCCCTCCAAGAAAATGCCATTTTTCCCTCCCAGCTCAAAAACATGTTCACAGTCACTCTGTCCTAAAAATAATGAGTCTGTATAACTTTGATCAACATGTATACATAGCTTTCTCTCAAGTTGCCAATCTAAGGTCACGGCAGGTAAATTTCCCTTTCCCTGATGTTCAGTTTCTTCACTATTCCACCGTTGGTGTTTTTTAAGATCTTTATCAGTTTCAGATTTGGATTCTAGATCTCTCCTTCTGTCCTCCACCAAACTGAGAAATTTCCTCTCTACATCTGACATGGAACAGGTCAAATTATGTCTATGTGCATATACAGCATATCCTCCCATACCAAACATCCCCTCCCTTCTAACCTTGTCCAAGACCTAAAGCACATAGTCGTCCCATCCTGGACCACAATCATCAACACCTCCCTTGCTACGGGAAGTGTCCCTAGCTCCCTCCAACTTTGTCAAATCTACCCCATTATCAAAAACGCTAATGCTGATCCTAATGACTTAAACAACCTCCGCCCCATCACTAACCTCCCCCTTCTTTCTAAAGCCGTCGAAAAATTTGTCTTGCTCCAATTAGACAAACACATCAAAAAATTCAACCTTCTGGATCCCTTGCAATCAGGCTTCAGAAAAGGCTGCAGCACTGAAACTGCCATACTAAACATTGTGGATGACATCCACCACGTCCTTAATAATGGTGAGACATGTCTTCTTATCCTCCTTGATCTCTCCACAACTTTTGACACTGTTAACCACTCTGCCCTACTTAATGTGCTCAAAGATTGCTTCGGCCTCAATGGTACTACCCACAAATGGTTTGTCTCCTATCTTCAACATCGAACCCAACAAATGAAAATTCAAGACTGTCTATCTAAACCCACTCCGGTTAACCTAGGAGTCCCCCAGGGATATTTTCTCTCTCCCTCATTCTTTAACATCTTTATGGAACCCCTCACCCTCATTCTAAATCAAGCTAGTATCAACTACCATCTTTATGCCGATGACACCCAACTCTATTACAACATCAAAACCCACGCTGACCTCATACACCTTAATAACACCCTCACTAAAATCCAATCCTCGTTCCACCTTAATCATCTCAAACCCAACCCCCAAAAAACTGAAATCATCCTCTTCTCCCCCAACAACAACCCTCTCCTCATTCAAACTTGGATCTCTGACCTCAATGCCCTCAACTGCTCTCTCTCTGACCTCAATGTCCACATCAAAAATTCAAGGAGCCCTCTTCACTCTCCGTAGTCTCAAGAAAATCAATCCCTTTCTCCCAACTGAAGATTTTAAATTAGTGGTTCAATCCCTGGTCCTTTCACGAATCGATTATGGCAATGCCATCCTCACCGGAATCCTCAAGGTCCACCTAGCTCCACTCAAATCTGTATTCAACCTTGCAGCCAGGCTCATCACCGACTGCAAACGGTTCGACAACATTTCCCCAGCTCTCAAAACTCTAAAATGTCTCCCTATCAAAGGCAGATCAGCCTACAAAAAGGCATGCATCACACACAAAGTCCTCCATCAAAATGCACCACCTTTCCTTGACAATAAACTCTGCAAAGCGGGCAGCACACAACCCCTAAGAAGCACTAATGCTCTTTTCATTGTCCCAACCCTGCTAAAAAAGAAATCCACTCAATCCCGCTCCATCTCCGGAAATGCCCCCTACATCTGGAATGCCCTTCCCATAGACCTACGATGCAACCCTTCCTGCACCAGCGTTAAAAAAAGATCTCAAAATGCACCTCCTCAATAAATATTGGGGGTCTCTACCTGCGCCTTAAACTCGCGCCTTAAATATCTTATAGGTATTTCAACTCTTTTCTCCGAGTAACTGTTTACATGATATGTATAATCTCAACCTTTTGTTATTCTCTGTCTTACCTGCTGTTTATGCTATAATGATGTTATAAATGTTGTACATTTGTTTTACCATATGTATCTTAGTCTTGTAAAGCGCTCTGATGTTTTTGTTATTCTTTTATGCTGTAATTTGTCTCTTACCGTAACTAGCTCTTTCATGTAAAGCGCTATGATACCTCTGGGTCCGGCCAGCACTATATAAAACCTCTAAAATAAATAAATAAATACAGCATCCAGTAACTTAAGAGATGTAAAATACATGCCTGCAATTTCAGCACCTTTGAAATAAGGATTCTTATTCAAATGTTTGAACATAGGGACTTCTGAAAGAAGCAAATCATAGTTCAAAAAATAATATTGAAAACTACCCTGTCTATAAAATAAGCTCAATAGAAGGCTCCAAGAAATTTCATATGCCAAAGGGATATGATGGTACGTTATCCCCTCTGCAACAGACGCAGGCAACTGAGTGCACATGTAACAGTCTCTCACAGTCATAGTGTCAATAAATTCATACAGCAATCTAAAATAAGCATTCAATGCATAAACTTCTCGGGATAGATCTGTCTGCAGCTTCTTAACTGCCCACAACTGTAAGCTATTATCAGCAGGATGTGGTGTAGTATGAGCAGAAGTAGGCTCAACTTCTACTGACTTTTATGTAGCTGGATATAATCCTATAAGCACGATAATTAATAAGACAACTTCAGCTATTAGTGTGCCTGCTCTAAAGAATCTATGCCTATTAGTATTAGAATTGGCTTCCATTTTTTAATTAGAATTTAAACCGTTGGGTGGAATGTAGCAGCTACGGAGTCTTTCTGTTGACATCCACCTATGCAAGCGGCAAAACCAAGTTTGAATGATGGTCAACAAAATTATATGCAAATTCTTAGTGACTCTTCTCTCGTCCTTACAAAGCCTAGTTAATGTCTCTAATGATAAATGGTTCAAGTTCACTGACAATCACTTTCAAAATGAAGTGTTTCAGTTCATTAACAAGCACAGGGAATTGATTTGCATTCAAGAGAAGAATCTTGGCCACATCCAAAATAAGGTGTCTCAAGGCACTCAATTTCACTAACAAAAGAAATTCAAATGTAAGATCAAACTGAAGATCAACTTTGCAAAGATTCAGTTGAATTTTTACAATGATTCCAGAATTCCCAGAACTCATTCTCGCTGTCATTTGCAAGGAAGTAAGTCCATTCAGGGGAAGAGTAGCTTCGGCAAGGCACTCTTGCTCGCTTTCACCTTTTGGGTGTATTCCCCTCTCTTACTACATCACACAGATCGGAATACTCAGCATCCTCCGGGATGACTGCGAAGTCACCTTCTCCCTGCAGGATCAGACTTCCCCTCTCCTGCCTTCTCGGCCAACGTTGTCCTACTGCCACTTGCAGTTCTGCAGCACTAGGCCCTTTGTTGGGGTCCACATCTGGCTCAGTCACAACCATAGAACTAGCCCCTTTGTTTCAGCGTTGGCAAAAGACTCTCCTGGACCCCCCTGCGGCCGATAAAGTTTTGCTTCAGATTCTTGATGGTCCACAACAGCTTCACTAACCTGCCCCTGTGGCTTCTTAAACACCACTGGCACTTCTGGGAGAGCTGCCGTTACATCATCAAGGGGCCCCAGAACTTGGAGAGTGTCATCAGCGTGCACCCAGTTGTGGACACCAAAGCACTTCACATCAATCATGGAACAAGGATCACTTGAAACTGCCCACGCCAATGAGGCCACAAACAACTCTTTCGGACCTGTTTCTTCACCAGGATCCAGTCACCAGAGCTGAGGTCATGCACTGCTCTTGGTGAGGTGGGGCTGTGGCAGCTTCAACCTGTTGAGACACAAAACACACCACATCTCCCAGTCCTTTACAGTAATCAAGTACCAGATCATCAGTAATTTTCACAAGGGCATGTGCAGGTACTGCTAGCAACCTCATTGCCCTACCCATGATGATCTCATGGGGGGGAAAATCCTGTTCTTCTGAGATTATCCTTCCATCATGTAGGATATACCTCAATCCATCGTGAAAAGATACAAACAACAACCAACACACATTTCAAATCATTGCACAGGCATCTCAATGAAATCCAACTGTATCCTATCGAAAGGACCTCCTGACTATGTGACTCAGTGTTACTGCAGTTTATTTCCCCACATTATTCTGTTGACACACAACCCATCTGTGGGATAATACTTCAGTCATCAACCTAACCTTGGATTGGACCAAGTCTGCTGAAACAAACAGACCATTGAATCTCTTCCCACATGAGTAGGGCCATGATAATGTCTGGCCATCAGGGGTAAAGGATGTTAGGCAACATTGGTCTCCCATCTCCTGAAACCCAAATCTTGTCCTCATCTGTCTTCACACAGCCTGCTTTGACCCAATTCTGCTGTTCTGCCTCTGACGTTTCTTCCATTTGAGGTTATCAAAAGGTTGTAGTTGTTCCTGTCTGTTCCCTCATGTGTATAATCTCCATTAAAAGTACAAGCATTATAAGCACAGTATCTGGCAATCTGTTGCCAACAGTCACATAATCATCGCCCCTACAATGCGCCGTACATTTGACAATGGAAATTTGTGCATGCATCTGCAATGCTTCAAGGAGTTTTCAAATTTGCTCCACGTTCTGAATGGCAGAGCCCAAGGATGTCATAAATCCCCTCTGGGACCATATTTGTCCGAAATCATGAAAGACACTAAAGCCATACTGACTACTAGTGAAAATGCTCCCTCTCTGCTGGTCCAAGACACAGCATGCTCTAGTAAGAGCAGTCAACTCATCCACTTGTGCTTGGAACACTCCTTGGGGCCACAAAGCTTTTACTACTTCTGAAACTGTATAGACTGCATAAACAGCTCGTAAAGTTCTTTTATGCTCTCAGAAACAGAAGCCACCGACAAACAATGCAAAATCAGATTCAGGCAGTACCTCATCTTGGATATCTGGTCTCAGCTTGGTGCATAGTTTAGTAACACTGAGATAGTCATGGTCCACTTCCTTTTCACCATTATCAGTCTCAGGAAGAGGCGGAAGGGTGGCAGGATTCAAAACAGAGCACCTCATCAGAGTAAAGTTTTCAGCTGCCTATATGACCTGCTCATACCGGGGCAGGAGGCTGTTTATCAAATGCTGTATGCGAGTACGCATCAACAATATTTCCACAGAGTGAGGCACGTACACTGTTAAAGGATTACCCATCACAATGCCATCACACCTCTCAATGCTGACACCCATAGACGCCACAGATTTAAGACATCCAGACAAAGCCGCCGCTACTGGGTCTAAAGTAGTTGAGAAGTACGTCAGAGATCTACAGGCACTCCCATGTATTTGTGTAAGCACTGAGAGAGCGCAGCACTCCCTCTCACAGCAAAAAAGCAAAGATACTTTGTTATAATTAGGTATCCCTAGTTCGAGGGCACAGCAGAGACTTTCTTTCAACTCGAAGAAGGCAACCAAACACTTATTGTCCCAAGGCACCGGATTCAAAACATCCTTGTGTGCCAGCCTCTGTAAAGGCTTGGTCACTAGGGAAAAGCTGCGTATCCACTGGTGACAGTAGCCCACCATTCCTAAAAACATCCTGATCTCTTTGTTGGTGGTTGGCGCTATCATTTGCAAAATTACAGAGATTCTCTCCTGCGACACCTTTCTCAATGTGATGACCAAGATGCAAGAATTTTTTCTGACTGTACTGCATCTTACTTGTGGACACTTTATGTCCATTCTCAGCCAAGTGGTTCAGCAAGGCAAATAGTGCCAGTCTGAGTATTTGACACAACCAGCAGGTCGGCAATTTACTGCACCAGGACAGAGTTACAGGGCATAACCAAAGACTCCAAATAATTTTTGAGAATCTGGTTGAAAATGGAAGGACTCTCCGTATACCCTTGTGGGACTCGGCACTATGCCAAAACACGATTGCCAAGTCTAACAGCAAAAAGGAGCTAACTGTCCTCATGCAAGGGTATGGAGAAGAAAGCCTGGCACAAATCAACAACAGAGAACCATTCAGCCTCACATGGAATTTGAAACAATATCACAGCAGAATTCAGTACCACAGGGCAACAAGGAATTACTATATTGTTTATCTTGCAAAGGTCCTGCACTACGTGGTACTTGCCGCTAGGCTTCTGAAGGTCCATAATAGGTGAGTTACATGGACTTCCCCATATCTCTTTAAAAATGCCTTGCTGAATCATTGTCTTGATTACTGGAGTTATTCTGGCAAACATTTCAGGGGTCAGATTACACTGTGGTGTTCTGGGATATTCTGCATTAGACTCAATTGCTTTAATGAGTCAAATATCCTTTCCTGAAAAATCCCAAACCTCAGACCTCACTGTGTCTCTGCGATCGAGGGGTAATTCTTCACTTGTCATCATAGGGTACAGTGCAACAGTCCAGTTTTCATTAACCTTTTTAAAGGCAACATCCTTGCCATGAGTCTGGAACTCCACGCTTCTTGGTGTGCAGTAAATGGTGCAATTCAACTTGCACAACAAGTCACTTCCTAGCAAACTCACAGGACTTGAGTCACCAACAATGAATTGGTGATTATCCTCAAATGTTCCTATTTTTACAGGGACATCCTCAGTAATGGGATTCCTCATTTATTGATTAGCAACACCAAACTTGGATACTTCTTCCCCAGAGGGGTAGGTCTGGAACTTCTACTGTTCGCACAGTAGAACGGATAGCACCAGTATCAACTAAGAATGATACAGTGTGGCCATTTACCTCACCATCTACATATGGGCCACTCTGGTGTACCTCCAAGACTGCGCCAAGTACGCAATCTTTCTCCCCCTTCAGGCACGGCCAGGTGGACTGATCAGAACCAAAATTCTCAATGATCTCAAACATGAGATTTTGCTTGTAAGGAATGTTACCCTGGAAAGAATCCTGATTCACATTCAGAACTTGGGGGAATTCCAATTGAAGCCCATGTTAGACGTCCTTCACATTTAACATGGGCTTCAATTGGAATTCCATAGAGCATATTATCAAGCCCATTATCGCCGTTTTAGCGGCAGTTTTCTGCCCCTAAAGCGGCGATAATTTTATCGCCTGGCTTGATAATATGCCCCCTAATTCTAAAAGAATCTTGGACTAGTGACTTCTTGCTGTGGCATTGGGGGTTGTGAACTTGCATAACTGAGGCTTGGGGCACATTAACACTTTGATATATCAGTCTAGGTAAATTCTGCCACTGCATAGGATTATTATTCTGCGACTGTGCAAACCCTGGATTCTGACCTCGATTTGTAGGATTAATACAACATTGCAGCTTCCAAAGCCCCAACCGATTACATTAGTGGCATGGGTTAGACTTTTTCAATGTGGCTAGATCAGGTCTAGTACTTGGATCAATAGGAATACCCTGACCCCTACCTTGGGTCTGAAACCCACCTCCCCCTTGCATAGCAGGAGCTCCCTGTGGTTACACTCCCTGCATAGGGGGTGCATTACCAGAAAATGGAGGTCCTTGACGTCCCCTCTGAGCAGCTTTCATCTGTGCTACCATGAGCTTCTCATTTAATTTCTTCTACCTCATGTAAATACTTAGGGGCAGATTTATGTTTCCTGGCGCATCCCTGCAAATCAGCAAGGATGCGCCAGGAATGATGCGTCACGCAAGTTTACCCTTGCGCCACACATGATGCGCCGCATTTACAATGCGGCGCATCATGGCGCAGGAATAAACAGATGCGTGACGCATCTGATGGCGTAAGGTTGGTGCAGTGCTTCAGTTGCGTCGCAAGCGCGACACATCTCCAGCACTGTTCCAACCTACCCTCTCCCTAACATGGTGCGGTAAGCCATACGCCTGCTTCAAGCAGGCGCAGGGTTTTGGCGCATCAGCGTTGGGAAAGTGACTCAGTCAAATCTTATAGATTTGACTGAGTCACTTTTCAGGGGCGTTCCTGCGACGGAACGCCCCCCCCTCTGTCGACACGCCCACGTGAAACCTGACGCAGGTTTTACGTGGCACAGGGCTTTACATCGTGACGCATCTCCATAGATGCGTCACGATGTAAATATGGCGCAACGTGGCGCAGGGTTTACACCGCCGCTGCGTCACAAAAGTGACGCAACATTGGCGTAAAAGTGGCGCATCTCCAATATAGATCTGCCCCTTAGTGTATCACAAGATCTCATCAACCAACTTATTCTGTCAGCAAATCAAATGCTGTTGAATCATCATGCTAATCTCAGGTCTCAATCCTGTCACAAAATGAGACACAAAATGTCCCATGTCCTTAGGCTCCAATGTTTCCATCCCACTATACTGTTTGAATGCCTGAAACAGTCTTTCATAATATGCATACATTGTCTTTTTAGGTTCCTGAGTTGTGCAATCAATATTGATTTAGTCAATATATAGGCTGGGTGACACTTTAGACTTCAACCACCTTATCACCTGTTTGGATATACTTCCTCTACTTAAATAGTTGATGGAGCATTAGTCAAATGATCCCTCAATGGTTCTCTTTCGGGCCATGCTGTAGCTATCTTACATGCTGCCCACAAATAATTTGGAACCACAATGTCAAATATAGTATTCAAATCAGTCCACAAAACCTTTGACATTCTCACAAACCGCTCAACTTGTTTGTACCATTACTCAGGTTTCTCTCTCAACCTAGGGAAATCATAGTAAATGATGCAAGATCACTTCTACTCCAAGGTACATGACCATAATTTCCACTAGGTTCCTCTCGTAAAGGTGGAATTGTCGTTCCTGCTCCCCTCTCTCCGGAAAGAGGCGGTTCCCCTATTAACCTATTAGGACTTTTCCTTTTTGACCATTTAACTTCCTACTTATCCAGCACACTCCAAATCCGGATGCTTTGAATTAATTCCTGAATTTGCATTTTCAACCCTGGTATTCTCATATTTTCTAATTCCTGATTGCAAAAGGAGAGCCAATGGTTTTTCTGAAAAGCTTTAGGTCGCTCCCAATCCACTTCATATTTCTGAGCTATTTCAGATAATTTATCATAAGCTTGCCTCTCTCTCCTAGTAACATCATTACTCATAAATAGAAGATCATTTTGTTGATTCGTGTCTATTCAAGCCAATTCAGTACTTCCACTTATCTTTCATCTAATTTGAGTTTTTATGTAACAACATCCACCAAATTCACTTTCAATGTTGACTTAGTCATTCCTTGACTTATTTCTGTGTTTCCACTTTCGTTCCAGGTGGTATTAAGGACCTTTAACCAGTCTTCTAGCTCCTGAGCCTCAAGTCTATGTGGCACCTCAGACGTTTTTGGTACCTATCCTTCCTGGGGGTGCTACTATGCACCCTCAGAAGTGGCTCCTGTGAGATCAAATCCACATCTGGCAACCCCTGAAATAACCTTAAAGGTCCATATCCGGTCTGATTCGCTGATTGGTCTGCACTCCCACCACAAGGGGAACTCACATTCATTGGACCAATAGAATAAATCTCATATTCAAACTTGTAGAAGCTTTCTCTGGGACTCTCAACTCAGTTGGAACAGCCAAACTATGTGTAACGCTTCCTGTGGAGCTGCGATTATATATAGGTACTACAGGGCCAATGGTAACTGGAACAGTGAGAGCATCATGAACATTTGAAGCTGCTCTAATAATTGGAACTGTGGAAGAGGCGAGGGCACAAATCCCCAAACACCCTCCTGCTGAGGTTTTATACATATTCAGAGGGGTGAGCCCCATTATATTAGACCAATATGTTTTAAAACATACCCTTTGAATAACATTGCAGTTATTAGCAAAAAATTACATTACTCACATATATACAATATGAACAGTGCAGACAACAATAACACACATTTTTAACATAAAACCTTAATAGACAAATACACTTTTCTAAACAATGTTTGTCCTACGCATTATTGATTATTGTTGGAACCTTAGTTGTTAGATCCTCAACATAAAGCTTCACTCAAGGTCCTCTGGAGGTCGGGAACGCTTTTATATTCAGTTTTATGGACTCAGAGAATAGATATATCAATTCACTATACCAAAATGTTGACTATTAAATAAATCAAATTTGTCCATATAGGCCCAGAAACTCCAGAAAAATAAAGTGCCAACGCGTTTCAACCCTCGTTAAGAAGGACCATAACAAAGTAATTATATGAAGGTCTTCATCAGGGCAGTGTAGTTTTCAAGTAGGACATAATGCCAGGATATTTGCTCTCTCATTTGCTGGAGATATATGGTGACAATATTTCACGGCCGTTTTGATTTTATTCAGATCGGTATCAATCTTTATACCATTTGTCGGTCGTTAATCCATTCTTTTTGTAATTAATAAGAAAGGAGATCCATCCAATTTATTTTCGAAGGCGTTGTGTACCGATTTGGGACAGATTTTACCCCGTGTACGGCTTCCACTTCTTATCCGGTCAGTGAAGAAATTTCACGTAAATAACGGAAAGGATTTCTTTAATGACGGGATAAGAAGTGGAAGCCGTATTGTCAATAAAAAGGACTAATGAGGCAAAAACAAAAGTCTAATATATGGTTTCAGAGGTATTCTGTTTATATAATTGTTTTGATTCCTTCCTCTGAATTCCGTAATAGAATCACTCCCCTATTATTGTAACCCCCCCATTATATTAGGACTCACAGTTGCTGGTGCCGTAGCAATTCCAGAATGTCCACTAACATTAGCACTTCCACTTCCCCTTGTTTGGGTCTCATTGTATGAGGGCAGACGTGCCGACAATAACACTAAGGGTGGGCGTAATGTGCGTAAGGAACCTGCACGGAGAGGCACGGAGATGGAACCAATCTCCGCACTCTCCGCATAGTTCCGTGACGCACATCCCGCTTCCCGCCTGCCTCCCGCCCGCAGTATTAATACATTAAAAAAGCAATTTTTAAATAACCTTACCTTATCGGCGGCGTCCCTGGGCTTCCATCCTTCTCCATCGCATCTTCTTCTGGGAACTGCACATGCGCGGGAGCCCGTGCATGCACATTCCTGCCGAGGGATGCGCATGCGTGGGCTCCCGCGCATGCGCAGTTCCCAGAAAAAGACGCGCTGGAGAAGAGTGGAAGCCCGGGGATGCCGCCGATAAGGTACGGTTATTTAAAAATAGCTTTTTTAATGTATTTAATACTGCGGGCGGGAGGTGGGCGGCCAACTTCCGTTATGCCTGAGTGTGCGGAGATTTGCCTTGTTTCTCCGCCTATTATCGCGGAAGGGGGAAGGGCAAATCTCCGCACATTCCGTGGTCGGAACGAAGTTGTCCGCCCACCCTTAAATAACACATCTTGCCTGCCCTTCTCAAAACTCCTCACCTGTCAACACTGGATACAACTAAAATCTCTCTATCATGTCCGTTCTCCACCTCTTCTGTTCTGCGTCCCACTTGCATCAATCTAAGTATGCGCTGCCTTTCTAGCTCGTCCCTGATATCTTTCCTTCTCTTCAGCATGAACTGCATGCTCCCAAGCATTTATCACTTTAAACTGTGTAGGTCTAGGCTGTAGTTTCATCACATATAAAATCCTCCTCAAGATTTCAAGGATTTTCACATTAAATGTACCATAGCGTGGAAACACCAGCGCACCTTCTTTCTCAGTGATCTTGTGCCATTGTTCAAGTCAAATAGAAGTGTGTAGTACATTTAACATCATATAATTACCTGCGGTATCATCAGGTGATGCTTCTTCTTCCTTCCTAATAGGTAATTTCACATATCCCCCCAATCAGATCTCGTATGACCTTAAAATATTTCATTTTTCACAAAAAATTTTGATAATCACAGTTAGAATTTCTTATTTCAACAGGACCCAATAACTACCTTTGCAATCCTCATTCAAAATCAACAACCAATAACAGCGTGGCCCTCCATGACTTAAACAACCAATAGCAATGTGACTATACACCAACCCACCAATCCCAGGACGGTATGCTGTGACATCAGTACCAATCCTTGCTGCATTTCACCCTCCTTTACAACTTTCATAAGCACACTCTCTTCAACCATACGCATACAAACAAATGCAATGCAAATAGCAACAAATAACAATTGTCTGCTTTATTAAAGAAATCAACAGAACTCAATCACACAAGAAATAATTTGATCTACTTTGACACACACTCGAATGAAACTTCGACCTGTTGGGAATCACCCTGATCAGTACAAGTTCCCTCTGCCAAAAGGTTCACCACACCGATCATACCTCACTTTCACAAATGAAGATAATGTCCCTATCTCAATAGGGCTGTCGACGACATCTCAAGACAGACCCCACAAAACCTTAGCAGACAACTGCACTTTTAATATCATCTGAGGATCTTAAGCCACGTTGGACCTGTTAACAACTTGAACTTCTTCACATAAAACAGCACATTCCCGCAACTTTCAAAATACCTCCGCCAAACATCTCACAACTGTTATAACACCACAAACTAAGCATAAGCCGCCCATGTGCAAACCTGTTCATACTCACTCCTCCGCTGTTTCCACTCCACCACAGACCACTAGAACTCCGCCGATCCTCCAAATGGGACTGGGACTGGGATTCAAACTATTCTCATATAAAGCATCCAAACTCTCTATCTCAGGACCTACACCGCCCTCTGCTACCATCTGAAAATGCATAGAACATGGACCAATTACAGTGTAACCAATTTGGCCACACAGTAAAGCTTAGAGGCAACTGATGGGATTAAGTATGGATTTATTATAAATTCAAAGCCAAGCTGATATAAATCAGTCGCAGAAACAGTATAAAAATACAGAATCACTAAATGATATCCAAAACAAGGGATAAAACTGACCAACAATAACAGAAAGCAAATGAGGAATTCAGTAGCTCTTCCACAAAGAATAAGAAATAAAGTCTGATGCGTAGATTGAGAGTTTCGATCCTCTTGCCTATACATGAGGTTGTCTAAGGAGACCTACTAAACCTTATTCTAACTTTGAATCAGGGAAACCCTATTTGGGGCCCGATTATGATGCAGTAAGGAAATCTTCTCGATCGAATCGGTTTGGAAAGGGTTTCTGATGGACTCGAATTGGGAAGAGTCCGACTGACCAAGTATGATGCATCCGGATGCTTCCAGACACGATTTGGTTGGACTCCCATTGACTTCTATGGGAGCCTATGTTCCTAACCGCATCGTAATCTGGCCCCCGGTCGGGAAGGCACGTTCTCAATCTGATTCGGAAGGAGCAAATGCCGTTAGGAGGCCTTCCTAACCGCATCGTAATCGGGCCCTAGGTGGAAATGCTTTCCTGGCCACATCATAATCGGACCCTTAAATCGGGGAAGCATAAAAAGGTTTCAACATAGCAAAACTTCTGTAGAAGTGTTCAAAGGTAAAGTATATTGCATAGCATGGAGCCGCATAACAGAGATGTTGCAAAAAGGTCTGTACCTCCTAGAGTCAAAGGGCAATCTGAACAAAGTTAAAGTGCAATGCCCAATTATATCCACCAAAAGAACCTTTGAGAACTCCATGTCACATGTCTAATTATTTCTCATCTTCAAACAAAAATATTGGCAACTACACTCAAGATTTCTTTCCTTTGGTTTACTCATTAAAATGTCTTTGAATGCCTCCCGTCTCCACATCCCCTCGGACAGTAGTCCGCCCTTGCTTTGTTAAATCTTCTTATCCTTGCCAAGAAATTCTCCTTTCAAACCTCGCATTCTCTTTCACACAATGTGCTTTTCTTTAACCATGACATCTTGCATCTGCACCTGTAGAAGAAAGAAAAACATTCCATGCAAAGCAAGCATTCATGCTAAAAATTAAACATTGCAAAATCCAAAAGCCTAAGGCATTTGGTAATCTTTAGTAGTGCAAGCATTTCAGCACACATTTAAATGCATGATTACAAATTCACATGCAGTTACAATAGAGATGTAGAGCACTATTTAAAAAATGTAGAGTATTATTTAAAGGAGTACGTGAACATATAGGAAATACAGTATTATTCAAACCAAACAGATATAGATATATATGAGAACTGCAACTTGTCATTACTGTGAAGGAATCGTTAATATGCACACTTCTATCAATGTCGCGATTATACAGAAGATGCACTTTATGTAACTGTTCAAGTGCCCTACGTTATGTTAATAGGGTTACATCACAGAAGTATATAAGGCCATACGTACACATATATGTGGCCAAGTTAAACATGATAGGGTGGAGCCAAAATTATGCTGCTCCAGGATCAACTGTGAATGAACTAAGCCCGCTACCCTCTGAACATTTTCAGGATTCCAGCTAATCAGATTCTGTTCTGCTTGAAGATATTGAAAAATTATCAGCCAATCACAAGATGTTTTTGGATTTTCAAAATGTTTCCAATACTCTCATAGAGACTACCTTATATATTTTTAACTCACACGAGTACTTGAGTCCTATATGTTTGACTTTTTCTCGAAAATGGTTAGCCTGTGCACCATCTCACATGTGACCATAATTAGTGCACCTCGTGATGGTTTCTCTATCACTGTTCCCGCATCTCAAATTTGGCACTGGCCCAAAAACAAACAATTCCATCATTTGCATGGGGCCACACCCATGCACTACATGTTTTTCTACCTCAGACATTTTTTAGGATATTGTCATTTATTTTTTAAATGAGCAGGCATTGTTTTACTCAGGCTAGTAAATGTCTAAATGGTCCTGAGAGCTACCAAATGAAAATAAGTGGCAGACTAGTCAAATTAGCATCCTTGCAGGGCTGCAAATGTTTTTTTTTCTAACTACATTGTCCCCCTGCTAAACAAAATATTTTCACTACTTTCTGTACCTAAGAATTTCATATGATGTACAAATATTCTTTTCAATTTGCACCACGGATTTCAAATTATCAATATAATTTTAATGCAAAACGGTGCCTTCTTTGTCTCTGTTGAATCGGGAGTGAAAGAGAATAGTGAGATCAACTGTGTAGCTAATGTACCCTTGGCAGCAAAACAATAGGGCAAACACTGCCTGGGCAATGGAAGAGGTATGTCCCAAACAGAGCGTTGTTTACTCTAAGACCTGGTGCAAGGACACCTTTCAGTAGCCTGCATTCCAAAATGAGCCCATGTGAAATAGCTCCACCATTAAAAAAGTACTTTATGGTGTATTTCTAAGGCGGTAGAAGGGGGCGTCAGGTAAGCATTTGATTTTTAGGTCTCGTCTTAGTGCACGTCATCTGTTGCTTGCAAGAGATATTGTTTACCACAAGTGCTTTGGAGCACGCCTATTGGTTACCAGTCATTGACTTCATTGTCACTCTGATTTGCTGCCTCCTGATTGGCCAGCATGTGCCTGTTTCACTTCCTCTTCTTTCATGTGGAGCATGGACCAAGTACTGATTGCTTCATTTTGATTAATGTCCTTTCGCTGCTCGTTCTGTGATTTAGGTGGTATTTTTCTTCCTCCTCATTGTCCATGCTGCTTTTAACTTTTAGCTTTGGTGCATAGCAGCTGTGCTGCTCTATAACATGGCTAAAAGACATTGATATAGTTACAGGTTATCATGAAATTGGGCGTGAATCAGCCCTCCTTAAGCTAGGTTGGACACCTGCATTTCTAGCAGGATGGAGGGCCCAGTGTCTGTGCTATTCACATTGTTTTTTGTGATCTCATAGATCTCAACTGACACTCAAATTTGTGGTGAACTATGTATTTTGTTGGAGGACAGTAAAACATAATTACTAGTATAAGAATCTCAAATTCTGCCTTTAAGCTATTCAAACTTGCTTAGCTCTCTGCTACTAAGCTGGTATTCACCTCAGAAAAAAACTGTCCTCACAAGTCAGAATCATTAATTTCAACCAAATGTGTCAAGTTAATTTATTGCTTAGTGTCAGAATGCAACCTCAAGGCGACAGTGAGTTGTGCTGCTGTTCATGTCTCTCGTCATCAGAGCCACCATAAATATCCATCAATGCAGAAATAGCTGACCTGAACACAGGCCTCTCGTTTGGAAACAGTCAGTCTCCAGGATCTGAATGTGCACAGTTCCTAGAGTGCTATGATGCAGAGAACATTGGACTGTGGGCCATCTATTAGGATGCATGTCTGCACTTCCTTCTCACTTTTTGGATCAGAATGTAATAGACTGGAAAAGCACATCACTCTTTCCTAAACATCAAGTTTTACTAGTCTTCACACACAGGGATGAAGCCTGTCCTGACTTGCAACCCATGGGGTAATATGAGTAGAGTTGTGTCAGAGTCGCCTGTCGAGACTACCACTACCACATAGTTGGCAGTCCAGCATGTGCTTAGGCTGTCTCACTCTAAGAGCGTAACCCACTGTAAATTTGGAAAGAACAGAAATGTGTGAACATGGTTCTCACCACAGTTCATCTAAGAATCCATCATAAGTCCTTGGAAGAAGATCCATTGACAAGATGTAGCCAATATGATTTGACCCAAAAGCTGCAGCCCAGGGTGGGAAACCATGTAGCCAGAGACTGGCACTATCTATATCCCAGTTGCTTATGTATAGCATGCTCCCAGATACAGACTGATACATACAGCCACAAAAAGCACATGTGCACATATGTGGTAAAAGAAACATTACTAGGACCACTAAAAACAAAAGACACAAATTTGCCAGTGAACAAAATAAACATACTGGTTGTCTCTTTGTGTCCATTCCTACTATTTTATGGCTTCAATAGCATTCCTTGAAAAAGCCTACTGATGATATTGGTTTGTGTATGATGTCAAGTATGTGGATGATGTATTTTGTTTAGTTGCTGGGTTTCAATATTGCACTCAAAATGTAGTGTTGGGTAGTTTTTCACCTGTGTGGGTGGAGAACTGATGGATCACTGACATATTATAGATGCACACAATATTGATGTACAAAAATATCAGAAACTAAATATTGTTAACAAAAATATCACCTTCCTGTACTTAACTCATAAAACCATACATACTCGAGAACATAAATAGCATGGTTTAAAATATCTATTTTTACTTATATAGAAAACAAAGATATTGAAAACAAAAATATTGTTCTCTTTAAATAAACATATGATTTGTCAAAAATATCACCTCACACAATATAAACTAGAGTAGTATAGGCAAATTAATTACATTATCTGTAATAAAAACAACTACTTTTTACGTTGAACAAATTATTACAATAAATATTGAACAATATATATGCATGTTTCAACATAAAAATTATTACATCACCAAAATAATTATTATTCACCCCCCAAATAAATATAACAAAATACATGAGCAATAAATATTTACATAACTTGCAAACATGTATACAATTATATAAATATTTAATACAAATATATTAATAAAATACTATCCCAAAGTATTGAACTACATATTGAACATTATAAATGAAACAGAAATTAGCATTTACCATTGAAGGGCATAACCGACGAAGAAAATTCCAAAACTAAATTAACCAATAAATGTAAGCTATGAACAAACTTAACAAATAAAATCACAAAACATTTAAATCAACTCTTTAAAAGGCACACACATTTTATCAACTTTATACTGCACAAATGACAAAAGCTGCAAGACCAGGAAACTCTGCCAAATTCTTTAACCAGACCCTGAAAACAGAAATATATACATCTCGACAATTATTTAAGTAAGTCAAACTTATATTTAAACTAAAACTTACTTTAAATTAAAATTAAATTGTAAAGTAAATAATTAACAAAACACTCTTCAACTTCTGCCTCTTTACATGTATTTAGAAATAGAAAATACTAAAACTTTGAGAAAGTGTTAACTTGCCAAACAACACCGATCAGAAACCAGAAAAAAACATTGAAAAGTAAGTATATGTAAATTATTATAAAATCGAGACTCACTCCAAAACTGAATAAAATAATATCTATCAATCTCTACAAACGACCAACAAAAAAACATTTACAATGAAACTGAACAGAAAAGAAAGCAACTGCTTCACATTACAAAGCCCCTAAAGAAAAAACTGTCAAAAAGTGTGACACATCTAAGAAGGAAATATATGTAAGTATAAATAATAAAAGTACTTGCATAACTTTATATGTAAATAACAAACTTATAAAATGTTTTAAACTGCATTTTTTTATAAAATGACACTATTTTCAGAGATAATGACAGAAAGAGCAAGATACATAACAGTCCGACTGCCATGATCAGGTTCCAACCACGAGACCGAAAAGTTCCCCCATCATATTACGATGCAACCGATGCTACTGCGGCGGTCTCATCTATGGTGGTGAACATACCCCTGAATATGCCGCTGCAAAAGCATACAAACTCACAGGAGAAATGTGATATGTGCACATGCATGACATATGTGGGGACATGCCTTGTGCTGCATGTATCTCATTGCTGGAGTATGGCGATCTGTGCACAGTCCAGTCAATGAGTATACATGCCTCTTATGCACAGACTTCCGGTGCTGACATACTTGTAGTCTTCGATGTCAGCTGCCCCGGTGTAGGGGGAACCTCGAGAAAGGGATCCATGTCAGAGACTGTACGGAGAAGATGATTTGTGTGAGTGTGCACCCCAAATCCTTTGTTTCCAATGAGTCAAAGCAGCCAGTCGGACCGCCACGGTCGGCTGGTTGGAAATGCACATCGTAATCCAGACGACGGTCGGAACTCCCTGTACAACTCTATGGCTTCTGCTTTTCTCAGACCACCATCACCAGTTGGAGAAAGGCTGTCAGAGTAGGCAGTCTGTCAGTGATTGGGCCGACCAATTCCGAAGAGACCCCGGCAGTTAAACAACCTCCAGCAGGACCACAGAGGCCGGTCCGACCAACATCGTAATGAGGCCCTAAGTCACATGGGGTACACCTGCAACCAAGAAAGTACTTCAATGGAAATTGTGAATTGGAAATGAACCAAATATAATTCTAATGCATGTTATGGGAGGGACACTATAAAAGAGGATATTGTAATCAATATAAGGGAACATAGCCACCCCCAAAGGTGAGAGAAATAGAAGTAAGGGAGATATTACATGGTATAAGAGAGGCAAGCACTAGCTCCCAGGAGCGTAACAATGAAAAACCTAAAAGATATGCTCCCCAAAGTCCTCAAACACATCTCAGGACAACTATCACCTATACCCACTTTAAAATGTTTAATTGCATGAGCCAAAAAAAAGACACCATGTTAACACTCCTGCAACTAGAAAATGCCAAGACATTAAAATACCTGAACACTTAAAAATGACACGTAATGAGGAACCCTTCATGTTATATGACAACCTAAACAATAATAGCTGATTCCTAATAAAACTAATCCATTTTCAAATCTGGATGATGGAAGGGGCCTTCAAAATGTGTCCAAAAACCATTCAGTCTGATAAACACCATACACGGTGAATATCAAAACACAAATATCCCTTTTATGTATGCCCTACTACCAAAAGTAGTACTTACTACAAGCCTTTAAAACACATCAGACATAAAACAAATAACTTCTACCCACAAAAAATAATCATAGACTTTGAACAAGCCATGATTCAAACAATTTAAAAGGTTTACCCTCACACAGCCATACAAGGCTTTTACTACTATTTCAATTAAAGCATATGGAGGAGACACATCCAACAATGTGCAGTTAGGGGCTCATCACGAGCACGGTTGTCTCGAGACTGCTGAGCCCGTGGTGTCGGTTCCACATCCTGATTACAAGTCTGGCGGTTGGATAGCCACCAGCCCGCCACAACTCCTCAGGCACTGCCAGAATCCTGGTTACCATGCTGCTGCTGGTGTGCAAAGTGGGGAGTAATGGAGGCAGTGCTGAGCCCAGCACTGCCATCCATGTTACGACTTGCCTTTCCGCAATCCTTTCATGGCATTCAAACTGCCATGAAAAAGCTGGCAGAAAGGAGAGGAGGAAGCCACAAACAGGGCCCCTAGGCGTTTTGGCCCAGGGGAGTTGTGCATGGGTGCACATGTTGCGTTCCCCTTGCAATTGCTCCTTAGTTAGTGCCATGTGTGCCATAAACGACATGGTGCATGACACACATTGTACGAGCATGCAGACGGAGCTGCACCGTGGTGGTATCTGCTGCGGGTTCACTTAATGGCTGAGCCATGCCGCCACGGTGGACCCGGTGACCTCGGAATGCTGACATCAGACCGCCAGCCTGGTGGTCCACTTATAATGTGGCCTCCTAAAGATCACCAGCATTGCCATGTTGAGACGTATGAGGCTTTGGCAGTCCGGCAGTCATTTGGACAGTGAAAGTCGTAAAAAGTGTGGAATATGCTAAAGTAAATTTGCCCTTGAAACCAAAAAAATTATGGCACTGGCCTATGTTTCTGTCACAGAGATAGCTTACCACTACAATTTACTAATAGAAAGCCCACTCTACCAACAAAACTAACACAAACTAAGGGGTCAATTATGATGGCAGTCAGTCAGACCGCCGCCAGCTATTGCGGTGGTCAGGAAACCGCATGACAAGCAGTTGTTGGTTTGACTGCCGCATTACGATGCAACTGTAGTGCTGGCAGTTGGAACGTGATCCTTATCAAGGCAGCTTGTGCTGCTGCAAAGGAAAAGGGCTGCAGCACAAACCGCTGTGATAAGGAGCACCTCCTGCATGTCCTTGGACCGTGTGCCATGCACCATGTCATGCATGGCACACGGTGCATGGAGGTGCACCAAAAAGGCACAAAGAACAAACTCAATTTGTTACGTAACATAATTACAACACATAAACTGCAGAATTACAAATTACAATCACATAACAGTTACATCAGTGATAAAATATAACATTTCCTATCCAAAACAAATGATCTGACTTACTATTCTGTAGCTGCAGGTCAGCATCTGTGTCAATGTAGTTAAAAAATATGATCCATCAAAAATGGGAAAAATATTTTCCAAAGAGCTAAAGAAAAATGCAAAAATAAGACCAGTCCAATAGCAATCCATTGGAGCAATCCAATGTATCTAGGAACCATAAATAAATACAATAAAAAATGTTTTAAAACACGTAACACTCCTGATAAATGATAAAGCGAAATGCCCATAGGACACATATATAGAGAAAACCTGCAAAGTAAAACAGAAAACCCACCTGCAAAAACTGTACATATACGTTACACTTAATCATTAAAAAGCAAGTAACATAATACAGTATAATATTACTTATCAAACAATTACTACGTCCGATGGACTGCCATAGCCATGGTGGTGGTGCGGGCACCGCCAGTCCGACCGCCCTATTACAAGTTGGGCGGTTGGACCGCCGCAACATCCCTGGCGGTGGTCTTGAGACCTCAATATGCTTGGCAGTACCACTGTGGCACCGCCAAGCATATTACAAGTTTCCTCTCCACTACAGTTTTCATGGCGGTGAGACTGCCATGAAAACTGAGGAAGAGAGGAAACAAAGGGGGCCCTACAGGGCCCTCTGTTGCCTCAGGGCCATGAGGTGCATGCAGGGTGGCACATGTTGTGCCCCACTATGTGCATGCGCCCCAAGTTCCTGCACGGCATGGACTGCAGAGTCCATGCCATGCAGGGACTGCCTTTGAAGCTCTCATTGCGGTGTCCTTTTTCAGAGGCACCACCGTGGGACCACCAAAGAAACGCCCACCAGACACGAGAAAACTCATAATCCAACAGGCGGTGCTCACATTGCTTTGGTGGTGTGGTAGCTAGCAGGCACGTGGTGGCGGCACTCCCACTCCGCAAAAGTCGTAATCGGACCCTAAAATAGTGTACGGAAACATAAACCAACACACTACTAGAAAGCACTAGAATTAATTTAACTAAATCTACAAAACATCCACAAACAAAACTATAACTAACCTCTAGACCTCCATCCTATATCTCTCTACCCTCAAAACCCTAAAAAACCTTTAAAACAGATTTAGGGGCCGATTTGGATGTCGTTCGGAAAGCCTCCGACCACAGGTCGGAGGCTTTCCAACTGACATCCACAGTTTGAATCCCACCACTGTATTATGAATGCTGTGGTCAGAATCCAAATTGGCCGATCATTCCCTCTGGATTCTGACAGGCTCAGGGGGCCCATAGGAGAACTGCCCATAATCCCTATGTATGGCATTTCTGCCGTAGAGATTACAATGTCGGGTGCCAACAGGCTTTCCATGTTGGGCTTTCTGACATGGAAGCCTGTTGGAAAGCGACATTGGGGCCCCTAGTACGGCCCCCTTCACCCTGCGGCCTCCAGTTGGGGGCCTCAAGGGCACCTATAGTGCCTCCCTGTTAATCCCTGAACCGTGTTGCAGGCACCCTGAGGTGCCTGCCACGCAGTGCTGGGATTAACAGATTCTCCCATTTGTTTATGGGAGCTTGTGCTACAGCTGTTTTATGTCCGCAGCACAAGCTCCCACAGACAAATGGTAGCATGTGACCGCACCATGTGGGATCGCATTGTAATTGCAGAGTCGGGACCATCGACCAGAGGTCGGTCATTCTTGAGACCGCGACAGTGTCGGTCGGAGGCAGCTCCGACCAACATCGTAATGAGGCCCTTAGTGTTCTGACAAACAGCCTAACGTGACATAGATCCTGGTTTGTGGAGTCAGGGATAGAACTTTCAATATTTTGGATTTTATATTTTGTCCTCGATATTTGTATACCTGGATATTCTACCTTTGATATCCAGAGGACATGCCATGGAGGCGAGGTGAGTACCGAAAGGGGTGAGCCTTTTCCTTGTTATCACTGCAGGAATAGGCTGAGAAGCCTCTGTCTGCAGGGGCTGCACGGCTGTTTAAGCGACCTGGGCTGGATGTGACTCTCCCTGTCCCTGTGCACTGTGTGCATGAGCTGTGCAGAGATCCCTGTGAGGGGATATCCTTTATTTACAAGGTGGCTGGAAGGGAGGCGCAGCAACACAGACACTGTGATGCTAAACAAAACTTTAATAACAAGGTTAAGTCCAGAGAAACTAATATAGAGGAATGTGAAAATCTACTGTGAAGCAGCACCAAACAAGCAGAATGGCCCTTAAGCTTTAATGTAGCTAGGCCTAGCTGGAGAGCTTCAGATGGACATAATGATTAGCCCATCCTGGATCACTGTGAGATACCACTCCCAGAGTGGTTCGAGGGAAGGAGTGTGGCCAGCATTGGCTGATGGCTTAGATATACTATAAAACCCACAAACATAAACACAGAATACTCTGGAAGGGCCCATGCCAGCTAAGATGCATACAAAAGGCAGCAGAGAGACCACTGTTATTCAAACAGAGACCTACAGCCTAAAAGGGGAGCCCAGCAAAGTGGCGCAGCGAGGTGGAGAATCCAAAATGAGGTTTAGGTCAGATGAAGTTGCAGGAGCAGGGTATGCGTTGAGAGATCAGTGTCATGGCCACAGAAATGATGTGCACAGGTAAGGGTGCACGCAGGTTAGCACCAGTAAAATGTGCCTGGTGAGAAAGCACCAGAAAGGCAAGTCCTACATGTAGAGTGATGAGGTAAACCCAAACAGAGTACACTTACTCAAAAAGAGAACAGGAAAAACAAGTTACTTTCTTTGGGCATCAGACTCCCAGGATTGTTGTATTATACATCATGTGAGCCAGTGCTTAATTTGAGCAAGTGGTTGTCGGTAATGGCTACCGGCACTCATTTTTTGGGAACAGGCACTTAGTTTACCTCATCAGACATTGACCAAGAGCAAGAGAGGGGAAAACAAGCACAGGGGAAAGAAAAACAGAAAAATGTCATAAAGGGAGCAAGCAGGAACCTGCACGAGAGAGAGACAAAGGGGCATGAAATGTCTGGTAGTGGGTTAAAGAGGCATGAAGTGGATTCAAGACTACACATTCAGCATGCTGGCGTTTAAAAGTGTGACTGTGGGTATCTGAGCACGGTTTTGGGCACTGGCACTCATCATTTTACAATTTAACCTCTGATTTGAGCACACCATTTGCAGACATTTAAAAGAGGGTTAGTGGTCGTGAAGGGTGTAAATTTGAGGTTTGGTAGTGTGAGACTTCTGGCAGGAGGAGTGCCCGGATGGAGTAGGATATTGGGCCCTATGGTAGTCCATTGGTATAAAGGAGCCCAGAGATGCATTTAGGCATGGGTAATGCTTTAGGAATGTAATCTACCAACGGGGCTAGAGTTACATGTTTGGTATCAAGATCCTCTTGATGTTTTTTTGTTTCAGTTTTATATAGCTCAAACTCCACCTTAAGGTACTGAAGCGCTTTACACGAGCACCAGTTACATTACACAAGAACACATACATTTTTGCTTTTTAGGCATGTGGAGATTAAGGGTCAGATGTATCAATATTTCACGCAATGTAGCAAGACAACTTGCTGCACGAGTGAAAAGGGGTGGGCAGGAAGGCAACATATTTACCAATATGTGGCGCATTCTTGTTCTCTTCCTGCACTAGCGCACATTCTGCTGCTTAGCCAACTCAAGCACCCCTGTGCCATGGTGCAAGAGGGCCTGTTTTGCAGACAGGATTGTTTTTGCGCAGGAAGGAATGTATTCCTGCACAAAAACAACCGTCTGAGCCTTTTTCCGCTTTCTACTACAGCACACTTAGAAAGAGGAAACAACGAAGGGGCATATTATCAAGGACGGCGTTAAAATTATCGCCGCTTTAGCGGCAGGAAACTGCCACTAAAGCGGCGATAATGGGCTTGACAATATGCCGCAGAGAATTCTAATAGAAGCCCATGTTCACACCAGAACATGGGCTTCTATTGGAATTCTCTGCGGCATATTATCAAGTCCATTATCGCAGCTTTTAGCGGCAGTTTCCTGCCTCTAAAGCGGCGATAATTTTAACGCAGTCTTTGATAATATGCCCCCAAGAGAATTAAAGACATTTCTCCTCGTTGCTCCTCACCTGGGAAGGCGTATTCCTCGATTTACCAGTCTTGGTAAATCTGGGAATGCACCAAAATCCATGGGTAGATGCGTGGGAACACTCACGCTCCACCTTCCCAAGGTAGCAACTTACATTTCCACGGATTTACCAAGGAACACAGGGCCACGTAAGGTAGCTTTGTGTTGCTTGGTCAATCAGACTGTAGTATTGCATACATGCCAACCCTCCCGATTCAGGTGGGAGACTAGGCTAGTCTCCGGCCTCTTGATTCCTGCATGCAAAAAACCTGACTGCTCATCGGGCTTAGGCAGCCAGGGACTGGTCTTGAATGACTCGAAGTATGCACTGCCAGTAACCTGCCCCTGCAGGCCAGGGCGCAACATTTTAGTCACTCTCTCTCTGCCTGCCATAGCGCTTTCTCTGTGCTCCTGACAGGTAAAGAAAAAATAAGTATATTTACTCCTAGTCCCAGACATGAGAATAGACCTGATCCAGGCCTCAGTAGAAATCAATGAGAGAAATGCATTCTCCCGATTATTATTTTTTAAATATCCCACTTTCCTTTTCTAAAATGTTGACACTTATGGTATTGCGTTGTCCTGACAATATCATGAGTGAATAAAGGGCAATTAAATACTATGATAAATCGGGCCCTAAGGGATTCTCCCAAAATCACGGGATGTTTAGCTGACGCCAAGACTCGAACCTGGTTACCCAGATCCACATTTGGCAGCTTAGACCGTTACGCCACATCCTCTCCAGCCAGGTGTTGTCGGAGCAATTAACATTTTGAAATCATGGAGACAATGCCAAGGAGGCTGGTGTGAGATTGAAGTACCCAGGTAGGGAGCTGGGCTGATCATTACTGCTGAGTGAGAAACATACATGAACACATTGGTGGCTCTGTTTTACTAATGACTAAAAATTTGAATTTTGCTAAGCCTAGTTTCAGTGTTTTAAGTTTGTGAAGGCATTCATTTCCTCTGTTGTTGGTTGTTGATTGGCTAGGAATGTGGGCGGTGTTTTTGTGTTTTGCTGTGTGATGTTGCGTTTGAGTATTTTGTGATATGCTGGTGTGTTGCCGTTGGTGGTAGTGGGATTGGGGTGGGATGGGTTGGGTTGTGTTGGTCGAGTCGATGGCCTCGCTGGGGAACTTTTGGACTCTGGCTTATGTTTTTGCGAACAGGACACTTGTTTATTGTCAATAATCTGTGTAAAAACATAAAACAACGCTCTAATTGCAACACAGATATGCACTATTCACATAATCCATTACTTTACTTCTATATAGTACTATAACCATTCGAATACGATCTGAACGGTGTATTTTCCGAGAGGTTATGTTAATAGGCAGACAGTGCCATCTAGTGGATATGTACAAGCTAAGCGCTGTTTCCACATAATAATCAGAAATAATTCTCACAGAACATCCGACGTATGTTAAATTTGTATTAGCATTATTGTAATTAGCTTCTTTCGACTTTTATCTGAAAGTAAACTAAGAAAAAGCAATAGTCACCACCTTTACTAACAATGGGGCATATCAGCAACACCCGGCGATAATTATCGCTCAGCGCTCTTAGCGTGAGGATAATTATCGCCGGGTAACGTGGATTTTTATCGCTGAGATAGCGTGCTATTAGCAACGCTTATCTCCTCAGCGATAAAAATCCTCACGCTAACTGCCTAACGTGAGATTATCGCGGGAAACCCAGCGATAATCTCACGCAATGTGGCGTTAGCTTGTTGATAGGGACTCACAAAGGGGCATATCAACAACAACCGGCGATAATTATCGCTGAGCGCACTTAGCGCTAGGATAATTATCGCCGGCTAGCGCCGATTTTTATCGCTGAGATAGCGTGCTATTAGCAACGCTTATCTCATCAGCGATAAAAATCCTAGCGCTAACTGGCTAACGTGAGATTATCGCTGGAAACCCAGCGATAATCTCACGTTAGCTAGTTGATAGGGACTCACAAACTTAGCCATGATATCCACCTTCCATAGGATATCATGGCTGAGTCAGTCCTAAAGCAGGCGTCAGGGGGCATATCAACAACAACCGGCGATAATTATCGCTCAGCGCTCTTAGCGTGAGGATAATTATCGCCGGCTAGCGTGAATTTTTATCGCTGAGATAGCGTGCTATTAGCAACGCTTATCTCAATAGCGATAAAAATCCTCACGCTAACAGGCTAACGTGAGATTATCGCTGGAAACCCAGCGATAATCACACGTTACCTTGTTGATAGGGACAGGCAAACTTAGCCATGATATCCTCCTTCCATAGGATATCATAGCTAAGTCTGAAAATTAGCAGACGTAAAAAAGCAGCGTTAACCGCGGTTAGCGCTGCTTTTTTTGTCTCTAACAGGGTTAGCGACATTCTTGATAATAGGAGAAATGTCGCTTAGCGACATTTCTCCTATTATTTGACTTTGGAACGCCCCCTTTGCATCTCATTAGAGATGCAAGGGGAAGCGTAGAGTAAAAGGGTGCTAACATGCAAATTTGCGTGTTAGCACCCTTTTGTTGATAGGGTGCTAGTTTTATCTCTGCTTTTTTGGCTTTTAAAGCCAAAAAAGCAGAGATAAAGCCCTTGTTGATATGCCCCCAGGAAAGTAGCGATAACGGGTTATCGCTACTTTTCCTGACGCTATGCTTTATAACGTTAGGCTTGCTGATAGGAGAAATGTCGCTTAGCGACATTTCTCCTGTCATGCCAAGTCAGGAACGCCCACTTTACATCTCATTAGAGATGCAAAGCTGGGCGTTACGAATCCTGACGCTAAAGCAAGGTTTCACGCGTTAGCGTGACCTTGCTAATTAGGCGATAAAATTATCGCCGCTTTTCGGCCGAAAACGGCTGCAAAAGCGGCGATAATTTTTTATCGCCTGCTTGTTGATATGCCCCAAACTTAGCCATGATATCCACCTACCATAGGATATCATGGCTAAGTCAGTCCTGAAGCGTAAGGAAAGTACCGTTAACAGGGGTTATCGCTACTTTTCCTGACGCTATGCTTCATAGCGTGGGGCTTGATGATAAGAGAAATGTCGATTAGCGACATTTCTCCTGTCATGTTAGGTCAGGAACGCCCACTTTGCATCTCATAAGAAATGCAAAGCTGGGCGTTAGGAATCCCCACGTTAAGCAAGGTTTCACGCGTTAGCGTGGCCTTGCTAATTAGACGATAAAATTATCGCCGCTTTTCGGCCGAAAACGGCCGCAGAAGCGGCGATAATTTTTTATCGCCGCTTGTAAATATGCCCCAAAGTACATTTTACATGACCATATAGCTATTTTGAACAACTTTTTTAAAAATAAAATTGCAGGCTTTCATTCAGCTTTGTTTGTGCAATTCTGTTAAATTGCATATAAAAATCTTTGAGGTGTTTTGCATCATTCGGTGTACTTTAAAATTGGGTATGTAATTTTAATATTTTTCTGACTTCACATTGCCCCACACAGCTTCGCCTGTAATTAATTGTCAGTACTCTGAAGCAGAGGTTTCCAAGTAAGGGTTAATCTATAATGAATTTTTGGTCCCCCATATAGTGTTGTACTGTAGCCAAGAAATCCAGTCTTGCTTTCTGCTTAGGCAGCTGCTTGGTGGATGCCATAGTTTTTTCCTTCACCACAAATATATCATCAGATTGTTATGTATTGCTTTAAGGGTTGTCATGGCAATCCCCTCCGACAGTGGGTAGAACAGTTTGCGGGGCACATTAGTCTAGATTGCCTGATCCAACCATCCTCTACATATCTGTGTATATATGCATACTATCAGAGCGGTGCAAAGTGCAGTGGTGTCAAGAGGGATGAAGAGTGAAGTGGTACAGAAGGCAGCAGCGCAGAGGGGAGTTGAGTGGCGTAGAGTGCAGTGGTTTATAGTGGTGCAGAGTAGCATAGAGTGAGTATTGTGCCATAGAGCGCATTGGCATAGAGTGAAGTAGCGCAGAGTAGAGTGGCAGAGAGTTCAGGAGTGGAGAGGGCAGTGTTGCAGAGTAGAGGATCAGAATGCAGTGGTGTAGACTTGTGTGGAGAGCAGACGTGTAGAGTTCAGTGACAGAGTGCAGTTGTGTAGAGTGCATTGGTGTAGAGAGCAGTGGCTAAGAGTAGAGTGGTATACAGTACAGTGGCATAGAGAGGAGTGTGGCAGGGTAGAGTGCAGTTTCGTAGAGTGGAATGTAGTGTAATGGTATGGAGCAGTGGTTCCCAAACTGGGGTCCGTGGACCCCCAGGGGTCCGTGACACATTCCTTTTGCCACAGAGATTATTTTTTTATTGTACAGTTCACAAGTTCCAATCGTAGTCTAGGACAGCGAGCTATGATCTGCCATCAAAGAGCTGCATGCAAACTGCACAGTACAAGTTAGTAAGTTATGCTTTTTTCCCAGTCTTTCATTATCCCAGTGCTGCTAAAAAGGTTTGTTTGGGTAGAAATAAATCCTTATAATTAAAGTCAATGCTAATCCCTGTGTTATATTATGAATCCCGAGTTTCTGCTTCTCCAGACCAAGCACTCTTAAAAAATACCTACCAGTATAGATGACATGTGAATCCTACACCTTGAAGTCCCCTTTGCCTTATGTAACATTTTCTATTCACTGATTTACACACATATGATTCATGGTCTCTCTTTGTGTGTGATGTAAAGTGCTATTACACCCTACAGTGGTATGACAGGTGCTATAAAATAAATTAAATACATGTGACATTGGGGCTATGGAGAGATGAGAGGCACTGTTGGAGGGTAGTAGTGAGGGATTCATTGAAGATTGTATATCATTGAATATTGACAAAAGATTGTTGTATCCTGGTGCATAGTAAGGTCATTGTTTACTATGCTTTAAAAGCTAATACAATTTAATATATAATGACAAATGTGTTGTAAAATGCACCATTTTCCCCCAAATTTTCTTGGGGGAGAGCTCCCCAAAGCCCCCTTTGAAGTGGTCAGGCTCACTCGCTGCACTTGTGCACTGTACGGGGACGGGTCTGACAACATTTGCCAGAGCAGCTTTAGGTTTCCAGTCCAGCCTTGGCAGTAGCAGGAGCCTCGGGCGGCGAAATAAAACCAAACAATGAAAAGTTAGTCGCAAGATACTTTCCCATTAGGGTTTTTCAATTTGTGCAAATATTTTTAATATAAAAATCTAAAATCTTTAGTAATTCAAGTCAGTCATTGATGTGCACACGTGTTTTTTTTCTTCGAATTACAGTTTTAATGTTTGAGATTTAAATCATACAAATTGGTTGGGGGTCCCCGGATGCCAGTAGTGACTCAATGGGGGTCCTCAGGAGTGAAAAGTTTGGAAACCACTGACATAGAGTAAAGTGGTGTAGAGTGCAGTGGCATAGAGTGCAGTGGTGCAGAGTAGATTAGAGTGGCGTACAGTGGATTGGCGCAGATTGCAGGGGCATAGAGTTGAGTGTCACAGAGTAAAGTGCATTGGTGTAGAGTGTATTGGCATAGAGTGCAGTGTTGCAGAGTGGCATAGAGTGCAATGGCGTGGAGTGGGGTTGTGCAGAGCAGATTGTTGTGGCCTAGACTGAAGTGGTGTGGAGTGCAGTGGCAAGGCGTAGAGTGGCATAGAGTGGAGTGGTGTAAAGTGGAGTGGTGTGGAGTGGAGTGTTGTGTGGTGTGGAGTGGTGCAGAGCTGAGTGGAGTGGCGTAGAGTGGAGTATTCATGGTGTGGTAGCAAATTGCCATCACAGACAAGGCATTTTCAGGTGAAATGACCGTTACATGCACACAGACGAAATTGTGTGGAAATTGCATCACCTAGTGTAATGATTTGTTTTGCTCATATTAAAGTATTTGTTTCCAACACTCTTCAAAAATAACAAAACATGTGCTTCATTTGTGTTCCTAATTCTCAAATACTTACACAGTTCATTTAAAGATCGTTGTGTGCTTGAAAAAACTCTTTCCTACCCCCAGTATCCAGCAAGATTGTCAAATAATCCTCTCAACTTGAAGTCAGAGAAAGAAAAATAAACACGTGTTCTTGGAAGAAAGTGCCTAACATTTGACCTCAGTCTCTGAATGCACAGCAAATGTGATGAGATAAGAACAAGATTTACATACCTGTTTACAGAAATGGAGCACTCAGAAGGATACTGTAAATAAGGTTTGGGTAAGGGAAGGTATGAACTGAAGCAGGACAGCCTGAAACAAATAAAGCCAGCAAATGGAAACCAAGAAAACGTGAGTTCCAAGACAAAGCCAACGGCAAGCAGCGGGCAGAATGCATTCCTAAGTCAACTTTCTGATGTCCCCAAGATGAATTTAGCAAACCAGACAGTGTTGTCTTTTAGGCTGCAACCTAAAAAAAAAAACTTGATCCATCCAAAACAGCGTATACAATCTTCTCAACCTACGAGGCATTGCTTGTGTGCAATATAAGGGCAGAACATTAGAATTTCGTGGTCCTAAGGAAGTTAGAATGCAATGCTGTATGTCTGAGGCAAATGCAAAAAGAACAATTGATTAACAGAATACAGAACAATGTCATACATTCACCCCAGTACAGAGATCTGGTCCTAAATCCATACTTTTTTGCTCACGATGCCATTCCAGTTTGGACCCAGCCATATGCAAATCAGTCTTGACCCTGCACCCAATGGGAACAGTCCAGCCCGAACTGCCAGGCCAGGTCCTCCCTGGACTGTAAACAAGCATCCTAGGACCGGTTTCAGGCTTTCAGCCCTCATCAGCCAGGATAGCTTGACTCCAGTGGCATGGAGATCACAGGACCAACGTCTGAGTATGACTGAGGCAGGCCACATCTTCATCACGACCAGGAAGAGGATACAATTTTCCTTTAGAGTCAATGCTGAAACTTTAAACTCCAGCTCCTCTCCATTTCTCGTTTGCGAGTGGTTTACAACCTACTTGAAGTAGGTGGTAAACTGTGAGTGTTTTGCGTCCGCAAATGCGGTCGCAAAACAATTGCACATGGCATGGTGACTCGCTATTAGGAAAGGACGCCCCTTCCTAATAGCGAGAGTCGCAAATGCTATGTTTGAGAGTCAGTGACTCGCAAAATAGCATTTGTACATGCCATTACCTTTTTTGCAGTCGCAAACGGGTGGATCTCCCTTTTGCGGCCTCAAAAAAAGGTCATACATCTGGCCCCAAATATTTTATTTGCATTTATTAGTTGAGTTAAATTTTTTGAGTTCTCCTATTCAAACACATTCTTGATTCAATTAATTCGACTCTTAGTATATCATTCTAATTCTTTTTTGCCTTAGAGTGTGTAGGAGTTCCCTAATATACATATCACCTTATACTAGAAAGCGAGAGTGTATCCAATAACTAGGTGCTGTGATATGATCAAAAGTGCTGCTGAACACATGAATGTGGGTCATCAATTTAGACTCTAGTCCTTTTCATGCCCACCCATCTCTGGTTGGCATCCAGAGATTGGCATAGGATAGCTGAGCTTCTAAAGGATAGATAGCTCCTCCTCCCTGAAGGTTCTACAGCATTCAAAATTGGAAGAGTGACTATTGCTTTTTATTCCAGATGAATGGTGAATTAAGGTCAGGAATAACCTTGGAAGGAATAGCAGCTGGAATCATTTGGAAGACATATAGAAATTGCTTTGATCCAGAATTCATTTTAAGCATTGGAATCTTTCGCTTTAAAGTCATGGGTGAAATGTCCTAGTGTGTCAAACCTTTCTTGCTTTGTGAGACTACTGGTATATAGTCCTGACTGTAAGCATTGTCATAAGGGATTAAAAACCCAAAATACTCGGGTATCTGATACCCTTCACTTGAAGTCTTTAAGAGAGTTACCAGTCACTATATCTGTTCAGTTTCTGGAAACTATGCCATAGTACTCGATGAACGCGAGAACCACAGGAATGAACCATAATAGATCATTCAGTGGCATGTTTTTCATATTTATTCCTCTTAAAGAACCTGCAAAAGAAAAGAAATTGAGAACCAGGAAGTGTGGAGCGGTGAAAGAAAGAGGCATGAGGTGGAGTGAAAATGATTCAGCTTTGGTATTCTGCAAACCCAGCATTCAGCAGTGACAGGCATGGGAGCCTAAAGAACATTTGGCCCACTGCATTTATTTTTATTTCATTTTTGTTTGTTGAAAAATATTTCTCAGCCTTAGTTGTAGTGATCACCTTACTTTATCTCGGTTGCACAGTACCCTCTCTACACTCCTTTAAGTTTCACTCTTCAGTTTTTGTTTAAAAAAAAATCTTGTTATTGTATTGTTATATTTATCTCGTACATTAACAGCTCTCACATCAATGCAGATAATTAGCAGTCATCTGTTTCATTGTACAGGCATATACATTTCATTTATGAGAAGCAACCCATGACCTATATATACAGCATAGAGCAAAATCGCTGGAGGCTGTTGTCCATCTGGTACATAGGTTATTTCTGCATGTCAATTTCTGGTCGCACAGACGTCTATTACAACAGCTTGGTACAATGCATAGTGCTAGATTCTTAACAATTAATAAAAGGAACAAATCTTCAAGGTTGCTAATGTACTCAGTTTGAGTCTATAATGGTGACAAGCTCCAGACTCGTCACTTCCCCTCCTCCACCACCTGGGACCCTTACATTTACTTTTAGGTCATGACTGTGCAAGGGACACCGTGCAGCCACACCCACTCAGCTTGTACTACCTCAGTGCCAGTTACCAGTGCTTATGTATGTGACAGGTTATGTGTGTGCCCCTGTAACTGTGACCCTCGTCTCAGAAATGTGTGTCCTTCTCAGGGGTTTGTAATGTGAGTTGAAAATCCACAAGGATGGCATTACAGCTTTGCGCCACCGGGTGTCGCCGTAGCCCCAATGTGTCCTCCCTATGCAATGCTGTACTCTCTGCTTGTGCCCACGCTAGGAGTGCTTGCTCCCAGGCATCAGTTAAAGGTGGGTTTGGCCGTTACAAGACCCAGATCGATGAATCTGGGGGTAACTATGTGTTTTTTAGGCCTGGGAAATAGTCCCAGCATGCGCACCTCCCATGTGTGTAGCTGCGGGCGGTCTCCACAGGCAGGTAAGCAAGATGTCACATCCTGTGAATATGCATGTATTGCAGGATAGTGCCATTGCATGTGGAGGAGACCCGCCCCAACCTCGGCACACCGAGGGCATTCCTGCTTCTGTCTGGTGAAAATACCGGTTTATTTTGGCAGGTGCTAAATATGCTCTGAGTGTGATGTAGAACTGTATGAGTCGAAATTTTGCATTTCGTGGGATGTATGTGGGTCCTGCTAATATTGATGTCCATTTCTTATCTGTCCGGGGATGACCCCTATCTTCCTTCCACTTGGCACGCAGCGACATGAGTGGACTTGTCGTGTGCGTCAGTAGTGATGCTGTTAGCCAGTGTACTATATGGCTACCTGTCCCCATGACTCTTAAATATTGTACTACTAGATGGGATTGTGGTTCACTTGTCAGGTCACCTTATGCTTGTGCCAGCACGGCCAACAGTGAGTACATTTTGCCCCGGGGATACGTCTGTGCTGCTTGCTAGTTCTTCATAGGTTAACAAGAAGCCACCCCACTACTAGTCACCCAGTGTGTGCAACACAGCCGCATGCCAAGGTACAAGTTCTGATCCTGTCATGGTGGTTCTGTGTCTATGCGTACCTAGTAGGGGCAATACAGACGCTTATGGGGTCGCCAATCTTGTGAGGTGTAGACTCTGCGTGTAGCAATGATAAGCAAGAGCTATTAACATGGGTCTTGGTGCAGTAGCTTTAGTGATCGGATGGAACAGGTGGTGAATGTTGGTGATTGTCCAGGCCGGCAGCTTAGTGGCCGTATTGGACAGTTGTAGACCCGACAGCCATTTGGCAACCCACTGCAATTTTGCTGCCAGGTAGTACAATTCCATGTTTGGTGCTGCCACCCCTCCTTGTTCCATAGGTGCATATCATTTCCTCAAGGCTACCCTGCAACGTCCCTTGTTTCAAATAAAGTCACGCGTTGATTGTTCAAGGTCAAGGAAAGTTTTCGCTGGGACATAAGTGGGCAAATTTAAAAAATAGTACAGTAGTCTAGGTAGGACCACCATCTTTAATAAGGCGATCTAGCCAATTACCGATATCCGTAATGTCTTGCCGAATTTCATTTGAGACCAGATGGAGGATATTGCCTGCATGAAATTACCCTCAAGTATATCATTTGTTGAGTGATGTATGCGGGTGCCCAGGTAGCGAAACAAGGTCGGTTGGCAGGGTACTGCCAATCCGTTGAAGACCAGGCCAGGATCCGGGACATCTGGAGTGAAGGGAAATAGGCAGGACTTCCTCCAGTTCACCCTGAGTCCTGATGACCTTGCAAAATGATGTAGTGTTTCACAGCACATTGCGTACGTCCCTGAGATACATTAGCAGATCATCTGCATACAGAGATACGACATGTAGGCCATTTCCCAACTGTATGCCCTAGTTCATTCCTCTTTGTGAAGTTCCAAAGCAACTGATTCGATTGCCAATGAGAAGAGCAGGGGCGAAAGGGGACATCCCTGTCGGGTTCCTAGACCAATCTGTATAGATTCGGATATTAGCTGACAAGTGCGTACCATAATGAGGGGTTGCGTGTATAACAGTCTCACTAGTTGCATGAAGTGTGTCCCAAAACCATATTGGTGGAGTGTCATAAATAAGAATGGCCATTCCAACTGATCGAAAGCCGGATTGAGCCCAGGACTGTGATGCATATGCCTGAATTTTTAAGTATCGCCATATATTTAGGGAGGTGTTACGTGCAGGCACAAATCCATTTTGATTCGGGTGTACCAGTCCCGGCACCAGCGGGGCCAGGCATTTTGCCAAGATCATCGCCAGGATTTTGTAATCAGCATTAAGCAGCGCAAGTCGTCTGTAAGACCCTGCTCCGTCTGGTCCCTGTCAGGTCAAGGGAGGGAAACAAGTAAGGCCTCACGCTATGATGGCGAAAGGGTCGAAGAAAATAACGCTTCTTCATACAAGAGTTTTAACTGTGGCGCAAGCACAGTGGCATGGGTTTTATAAAATTCGGTCGGTAGTCCGTCAGGGCCAAGAGTATTCCATCTGCTCAACGCCCGAATACTAGACTGTATTTTTTCTGGAGTGATCAGTTCGTCTAGGTAGTTCTATTGTGGAAAGGAAAAACCGTGTCTCCTCTAGTGTGGCCTCTGCTGACGACATGTATAGTTCTGAATAGCGTTGCCTGAGTTCTGCATGGGTCTCTTTCTGTGTGTAGAGCAGAGCTGGGGGAGCAGATTGCCATTATGGGTGCCTGGGACTCTCCCTGACGTATGAGCCAGGCAGCAGTTGCCTGGTCAGTTGTGCGGTGCGTGCAGGCAGAATGTGCATTGTTATTTAAGCATTTTAGGGGCATATTATCATGCACTGCGTTAAAATTATCGCCGCTTTAGCGGCAGAAAACTGCGTCCCACTTTATAAGACGCGAGGACGCTGTGAGATCGTTATCCCTAAAGTAGGTGATTATGGCAGTATTTATAGCTTTGTGAAATGGAGGGTCTTCCAATGTCTCTCGTTGTAAGGGCCACATGGGAATAGCAGGCGGGGCAGCATCCCATGATAGCTGCTGAAATTGCACATTGTGATCAGAATGGGTCCTGCCCACATATACAGCTCTAGTTACTGATAAGGCCATCAAAGTTGTACACACTAGTCTGTCGAGTCATGAAGTTGGTGTGAACATGAGTAGTAGGAATATAGTCTATCTATAGGGTGGCGATGTCACCAGATGTCTACTAGTTGCCAGTGCTCTAGCCATATGTCCATTGCCCTCGCAGCCAGTACCAGGGGCGCTCCTGGAAGCGGTGGAAAGGAACAATCAAGGGCTGAGTTAACCGCACAGTTAAAATCACTGCCCAGTAACCACGGTAACCCATGCCAGAAGGATCGTTTGTTAGATAAGTTATCGAAAAATGTGGCCTGGTCAGTGTTCGGTGCACATATGGAGCCTAAGAGTATGTGTCTGCCATCGAATCAGCCTTTTACTAGGACATATCGCCCCTCTGCATCTATGACAGTTTCCTCTGAGGTGAAGGGCGTTCCTGTTTAATCCAAATTAGCACCCCCTTGCAAATGCAGAATAACCAGTGGCGAACAGCTGCCCATGCCACAGCCTTTCAAGTTTTGTTACTTCAGGGGGCGTCAAGGGCGTTTCTAGCAGGAAAGCGATATGGACAAGGTGTCGCTTCAGATATGAATAAATGGAGTACCTGCGTGTGTGTGTGTGTATGCCCTGAATATTCCAAGTGTATATATTAGTGGATGTCATTAGTGTCTCTGTTTTCAACCTTGGGGTGCATGTCACCTGGATGCAAGTGAATGGTGTGGTTGCCAGTCTGTTCCTGGGGTGGGCAGGGGGGCCCGTCTGAGAGCATGCTCATGCACGTTACATAGTAAAAGAACTTGTTTAAACAATCAAAAAAAGAACACTAGTCAATTGACTCTACTAATTCCATAAGGCCGGTGTACAACATGCAGCCGTCCAAAACATTAACCAATCCATTACGCCTCTGTCGGCTAGTCGGGGCGTGCCTTTGTATATAGCAGGGGGAGAGGTAGTGCAATCCCCCTATTTACGCTGCATTGAGTGGGACCATATGTCACATATACCCCACTCCAGCCCCGTGTCCATGCCTGTTTGAAAGCAAATACCAACTCTTGAGGTGAGGGACTAAGGGAAGTGAAGTATGGGATACTCATAACAGGTGGAGCAGAGCATGAAACGTATACGCATTGTTACTAAATGTTCGCTGTAATGCACTCATACAGCTACTTGTGTGCTCTCAGAGTCTGGCCAAAGGTAGGCAGCAGGTTGCATGGTCCCTCTGAAGACATATGATGTCATCTTCTGTTTGCGGGTTGACATCAGGTGGCGAGGGTGAGCTCGGGGAGGTGGATGTAGCATCAACAGATTCCTCGTCATTGCCTCATTCTGCTGGGCTGTCACTGGATTCCAACTCCTTCCAAGCATCCCCCAGCACAGCTGCCATCAGTAGCGCTCTGTGTTGATCCTGCATCATTTGCTCAATATCAGGTGCATGCCCGGATATCCCTTCATGGTTTCTGTGTCTTTTTCCACAGTGGTTCCCTCAGATCTTTTGGGCTTCCTGCAGTATTGTGTCTCTATCTTTATAGTGCAAGATGTGAAACAGAAAAGGCTTTAGGCCTGATCTCAGTGGTGGGACCCTCGATGGGACCCTATGTGCCCTCTCCACGGAGAAATGCTGTAACAGTTTCTCTGGTAGGAAAATTTCTCAGATTCATTTCTCTACGAAAATCAATGGCATCCTTCCCTACCATCCCCTCCAACAGTCCCACCACTTGAATGTTATTACGTCTAGGGCGTCCCTCTGAGTCTTCAGCCCTGCCTTCGAGTGTGTGCACCTGAGTCACTACTTCTCGTAGCAAAGTATCTGCTTCATGCGTCTTTGGGGTCATTTCATCCAGGGTGTCCTCCATTGAGCGAGTTATATCCACTCATTTACGATGGTCTGCGTGCAGTAGTTTAAGATCTATTACTACAGTGTTTATTTTATCCGCCAGTGAGGACCGGGTCTATTCAAGCGATGACCCAGTTTTTCCACCACCACGAGTACTGCATCCAATTTGTTGCTCATTGAGTCATTGGGTGGTATGTCTGCTGGTTTGTCTAATGGAATTTGAGTGGGCTGTGCCTGACCAGATGCCCCGCCAGTGCAAGAGCGCAGACAGCCCATCATGCCAGATATGGGCAACTGTGTTGTCTTTAACTATGAGTATCTGTGTTGTGATCTACACTGCTAGTCTCAGTTGGGCCAGTCCTGTTTTCCGCCCTACATATTACAGTGGCTCAGGTGCGTGGGACAGGCTTGTTTCCAAGGGTTCTTACATCAAGAAGTATCAAGGGGGAGGGGCAGCAGAATCAATTGGCCACCTCAGTGTTGGGAGATTCGTATTATAGACTTCCTTTGAGCAGTGGCAGATCGTAGCTGCGGCGAAGTGCTGAGTGTCACGTCTGGTCGCCTTCACCAAGTTAGCTCGGATCCCGGCATTAATCTTTGCTCAGCAGTTCATTAATGGTCTGTAGGCATATTATGCGTGAGTCCGGCCCCGCACTTTTGCCAATAATTTGAGGATTATGTGGGATTGACGGTGAAGTGTTAGAGATGTACGTCCGCCATCTTAGCGCCCTTGGCCATGCCCCATGCTCAATCTTTAGTATATTTGTTTTCTTTGGAGCTGTTGCTTCTCGACCCCAAGGACTTTCATTTTCTCACACAAAAAGCAATACATAGGAGATGGATCATCATGAAAACATGTTTGTATGTTGATTTACGGTTACACTTACATTTCATGAATTCTATTAGTTCAACTTCTAGTTTGGAACTATTTGGATATTTCATGATGGCAAGATTTAATTTCCATATCGGAGTGAAGGTCAGACTATACAGAAGCCATGTCTGGATTAATAATACAATAATATCTCGATTGAGAGTTGAGGAGAGAGGTATTCATAGGTAGAATTCCATTTGCCCAATATTATGTAGCCTGGTGTTCCGCACCCAGCATCAGATCTGATTGCACCGACTGAAAAATCCATTCAGTAAAATCAACTTGGGAATGTGCTCAGGCCCAAGCCCGATCTTCAGCTATGGCGTGAGGAAGCACGTAATGCTCCCCCTTGCATGCAACATACTCCACTTCCCGTTACCTCCTCATGCAGAGTTACCACATGTTCAGATGGTAACGTGTGCGTTAAAACCCATGGAATTTGATATCCACATGGTGCGGTCGCAAGCCCCCATTTCTCCATGGGAGCTTGTGCTGCGGTCGGAAAGCAGCCGCAGCACAAGCTCCCATGGAGAAATGGGAGCTTCTGTTAATCCCTGCACCGCTTGGCAGGCACCTCATGGTGCCTACCACGTGGTGCAGGGATTAACAGAGGTGCACCATAGGTCCTACCCCGGCCCCCAACCAGAGGCTTGGGCTAGGGTCCGCCAAAGTTGCTTACCAACAGGCTATTCATGTGAGAGAGCCCGACATTTAAAGCTTATTGGAAACCGACATCATAATCTGCAAGTGGAAACGCCATCCATAGCGGATTATGAAAGGTTTACGACTGACAAATTGGAAGCCAGTCTGAAAGATCTGCCACTTTACACTCTGACCGCCGACATCATAATTGGGAGGTTGGACTGTAAACCTACCATGTCGGTCGGTGAGCCTCCAACGAGAGATCGGAGGCTTACCAACCAACATTGTAATAGGCCTCTTAGTGTATTAAAAACAGAATTTCCATAATAATTGCAGGGGTGTTTAAAGAACAGGAAGCAATTTACCCTACTTCCCCCAGACCCGATTAGAAACATCGGACAATGGACATACAAATCTCTAGCACACGCTATCTCGAGTTTAAAAGTTAGATTAAGAGTCAAGTAATATACATTGGACAAAATTGGTTCCCTTTTTTCAGGTGGCGTCTCCTTTCTTTATTCTTTTCGTCACATTTAGATTAATTTCTTGTTTCTGTAGACAACACTGTTTAGTCGTAGAGGGAGTACCCCAAGACTTCTTCAGAGCTACAAAACAATAACGGTTTGTTCTAATCAACACAAAGCTATACAATTGCAATAGGTAGATGCTCGTTGTCTGATTATATATATTTTACAATAGTACCATGGATAGTTACATGAATTGGTGGTCATGATATCACTATCCACAGGTAGTGGAAACCCGTGCAGAACCAGACACTGAATTATTCATACTGTTTCCAGACTATAGATGCTGATCTAATGAGACCATAGGAAATGTGGCATACCATTGTGTTAATGTGAATTATCCAAAAACGTCACCAAAAAACTGGTATTCCGTGTGCCAAAACCGTTGACAGGTTTTTTACAAGAAACTATTCACCAGTACCAAATACCTGCAATCCTGTTGTCCTAGCAAATTTTAAAACCTGTTTAGCAACCAATGGCTCTCCATTAGTTGTGTTAGTCAATTTAGTATAAAACCAAAATAATCAGTTCTTTATATCTCAAGAGCTCATCCTACCTGTATGCCGGTTTTTATTCCCACGACCAGTGTAATTAATGCTGTGAAAAATGGATATCCTAAAGTGTTGTCGCTAAACGCATAAGGAGAAACAGACACATAAAGGTTTTCTATTGGAATAAACTTCTCCAATGTTTCCCATGAATATTTATTTCCAAGTTATCATTTTTTTTCAAATCATTAGACCCTAAAATCGAAACTCACCATCAAACCCCAGAAAGGTCAGTTGGTCATTCCATATTATCTTTGATGTATTTTAGCCCCTCTATAATTCCTATTCAGAATTGTCACACAAGAAAATTGACCCCTGGCGCCTGCGGGACCCAATGCTCAGGGACAAGATCCGAGAGGGCTCTGAACTTTATTTCAAGGAGAACGTGGGTTCAGTAGACTCGCACATTACACTATGGGAGACCTACAAGACAGTCCTGAGGGGGCAGACACAGGCGCTCATTGGGGCCCAGGAGAAAAAGGAATCCCAGCGAATTCGTCAGCTCGAGCAAGAAGTCTACCAGTTTTAGTAGATAAAGCTGTAGCGACTAGTGTGGACCTGAGACATAGACTAGCACTGAGGCAGAGGGGCCTGAGGTCCCTGTCGAACGGCGGGGCAAGGGCATATGCCCTTGCAACGCAAAAAACAAAAAAAGAATGCCCATTCCAACTGATCAAAAGCCTTCTCAACACCAGACATCCGGATTGAGCCCATGACTGTGATGCGTATGCCTGGATTTGGAAGTATCGCCGTATATTGAAGGAGGTGTTATGTGTAGGCACAAATGCATTTGGATCCGGGTGTTCCCGTGCCGGCACCAGCGGGGCAAGGCGTGCTGCCAAGATCCTCACCAGGATTTTGTAATTAGTATTAAGCAGCGCAATTGGTCTGTAAGACCCTAGCTCCGTCTGGTCTCTGTCAGGGAGGGAAACAAGTAAGGCCTCATGTTGTGAGGCCGAAAGGGTGGAAGATGATAACGCTTCTTCATATAAGAGTTTTAACTGTGGCGCGAGCACGGTGGCATGGGTTTTAAGAAATTCGGTCAGTAGTCCGTCAGGGCGAGGAGTCTCCCATCTGCCCAGGGCCGAATACTAGACAGTATTTTTTCTGGAGTGATCAGTTCGTCTAGTTCTGACCGCTGCTCAGTGATGAGGTGAGGTAGTTCTATTGTGGATACGAAAGACTGTGTCTCCTCTAGTGTGGCCTCTGCTGACGACATGTATAGTTCTGAATATTGTTACCTGAGTTCTGCATGTGTCTCTTTCTGTGTGTAGAGCAGAGCTGGGGGAGCAAATTGCCATTATGGGTGCCTGGGACTCTTCCTGACGTATGAGCCAAGCCAGCAGTTGCCCGGCCTGGTCAGTTGTGGGGTGCGTGCAGGCAGAATGTGCCTTGTTGTTTAAGCATCTTAATCTCTCCAATAGTGAGCTAAATTCCGCCGTTTTTTTTGCCAGCCAGCTCTTTACTATTGGAGATTCTATTTCTTAGTTTTCCTCATGGATAAGTCCCTTTTCTGCCAGTTTAAGGTCTATTTCTGTAGATCTGCGCAGTCCGAGGTGTGTGATTAAGCAATGTCCCCTAATTACGGCTTTTAAGGTGTCCAACTCTATAAGACGCGAGGACGCTCTGAGATCGTTATCCCTAAAGTAGGTGATTATGGCAGTATTTATAGCTTTGTGAAATGGAGGGTCTTCCAATGTCTCTCGTTGTAAGGGCCACATGGGAATAGCAGGCGGGGCAGCATCCCATGATAGCTGCTTAAATTGCACATTGTGATCAGAATGGGTCCTGCCCACATGTTCAGTTCTAGTTACTGATAAGGCTATCAAAGTTGTACACACTAGTCTGTCGAGTCATGAAGTTGGTGTGAACCTGAGTAGTAGGAATATAGTCTGTCTATAGGGTGGCGATGTCACCAGATGTCTACTAGTTGCCAGTGCTCTAGCCATGTGTCCATTGCCCTCGCAGCCAGTACCAGGGGTGCTTCTGGAATAGGTGGAAAGGAACAATCAAGGGATGGGTTAACCACACAGTTAAAATCACTGCCCAGTAGCCACGGCAACTCATGCCAGAAGGATCGTTTGTTAGATAAGTTATCGAAAAATGTGGCCTGGTCAGTGTTTGGTGCACATATGGAGCCTAAGAGTATGTGTCTGCCATCCAATCAGCCTTTTACTAGGACATATCGCCCCTCTGCATCTATGACAGTTTCCTCTGAGGTGAAGGGCGTTCCTGTTTAATCCAAATTAGCACCCCCTTGCAAATGCAGAATAACCAGTGGCGAACAGCTGCCCATGCCACAGCCTTTCAAGTTTTGTTACTTCAGGGGGCGTCAAGGGCGTTTCTAGCAGGAAAGCGATATGGACAAGGTGTCGCTTCAGATATGAATAAATGGAGTACCTGCATGTGGGTGTATGTATGCCCTGAATATTCCAAGTGTATATATTAGTGGATGTCATTAGTGTCTCTGTTTTCAACCTTGGGGTGCATGTCACCTGGATGCAAGTGAATGGTGTGGTTGCCAGTCTGTTCCTGGGGTGGGCAGGGGGGCCCGTCTGAGAGCATGCTCATGCACGTTACATAGTAAAAGAACTTGTTTAAACAATCAAAAAAAGAACACTAGTCAATTGACTCTACTAATTCCATAAGGCCGGTGTACAACATGCAGCCGTCCAAAACATTAACCAATCCATTACGCCTCTGTCGGCTAGTCGGGGCGTGCCTTTGTATATAGCAGGGGGAGAGGTAGTGCAATCCCCCTATTTACGCTGCATTGAGTGGGACCATATGTCACATATACCCCACTCCAGCCCCGTGTCCATGCCTGTTTGAAAGCAAATACCAACTCTTGAGGTGAGGGACTAAGGGAAGTGAAGTATGGGATACTCATAACAGGTGGAGCAGAGCATGAAACGTATACGCATTGTTACTAAATGTTCACTGTAATGCACTCATACAGCTACTTGTGTGCTCTCAGAGTCTGGCCAAAGGTAGGCAGCAGGTTGCATGGTCCCTCTGAAGACATATGATGTCATCTTCTGTTTGCGGGTTGACATCAGGTGGCGAGGGTGAGCTCGGGGAGGTGGATGTAGCATCAACAGATTCCTCGTCATTGCCTCATTCTGCTGGGCTGTCACTGGATTCCAACTCCTTCCAAGCATCCCCCAGCACAGCTGCCATCAGTAGCGCTCTTTGTTGATCCTGCATCATTTGCTCAATATCAGGTGCGTGCCCGGATAGCCCTTCATGGTTTCTGTGTCTTTTTCCACAGTGGCTCCCTCGGATCTTTTGGGCTTCTTGCAGTATTGTGTCTCTGTCTTTATAGTGCAAGATGCGTAACAGAAAAGGCTTTAGGCCTGATCCCAGTGGTGGGACCCTCGAAGGAACCTATGTGCCCTCTCCGCGGAGAAATGCTGTAAGAGATTCTCTGGTAGGATCATTTCTCAGATCCATTTCTCTACATAATCAGTAGCATCCTTCCCTACCATCCCCTCCAACAGTCCCACCACTTGAATGTTATTACGTCTAGGGCGTCCCTCTGAGTCTTCAGCCCTGCCTTCGAGTGTGTGCACCTGAGTCGCTACTTCTCGTAGCAAAGTATCTGTTTCATGCGTCTTTGGGGTCATTTCATCCAGGGTGTCCTCCATTGAGCTAGTTATATCCACTCATTTACGATGGTCTGCTGCAGTAGGTTAAGATCTATTACTACAGTGTTTATTTTATCCTCCAGTGAGGACCGCGTCTATTCAAGCGATGCCCCAGTTTTTCCACCACCACGAGTACTGAATCCAATTTGTTGCTCATTGAGTCACTGGGTGGTATGTCTGCTGGTTTGTCTAATGGAATTTGAGTGGGCTGTGCCTGACCAGATGCCCCGCCAGTGCAAGAGCGCAGACGGCCCATCATGCCAGATATGGGCACCTGTGTTGTCTTTAACATGAGTATCTCTGTTGTGTTCTACACAGCTAGCCTCAGTTGGGCCAGTCCTGTTTTCCGCCCTAGATATTACAGTGGCTCAGGTGCGTGGGACAGGCTTGTTTCCAAGGGTTCTTACATCAAGAAGTATCAAGGGGGAGGGGCAGCAGAATCAATTGGCCACCTCAGTGTAGGAAGATTTGTATTATAGACTATCTTTGGGCAGTGGCAGATTGTAGCTGCGGTGAAGTGCTGAGTGTCATGTCTTGTCGCCTCCACCAAGTTAGCTCGGCTCCCGGCATTAATCTCTGCTCAGCAGTTCATTAATGGTCTGTAGGCATATTATGCGTGAGTCCGGCCCCGCTCTTTTGCCAATAATTTGCGGATTATGTGGGATTGACGGTGAAGAGGTACGTCCGCCATCTTAGCGCCCTTGGCCACGCCCCATGCTCACTCTTTAGTATATTTGTTTTCTTTGGAGCTGTTGCTTCTCGACCCCAAGGACTTTCATTTTCTCACACAAAAAGCAATACATAGGAGATGGATCATCATGAAAACATATCTGTATGTTGACTTACGGTTACATTTACATTTCATGAATTCTGTTAGTTCAACTTCTAGTTTGGAACTATTTGGATATTTCATGATGGCAAGATTTAATTTCCATATCGGAGTGAAGGTCAGACTATACAGAAGCCATGTCTGGATTAATAATACAATAAGATCCCGATTGAGAGTTGAGGAGAGCGGTATTCATAGGTAGAATTCCATTTGCCCAATATTATGTAGCCTGGTGTTCCCGCACCCAGCATCAGATCTGATTGCGCCGACTGAAAAATCCGTTCAGTAAAATCAACTTGGGAATGTGCTCAGGCCCAAGCCCGATCTTCTGCTATAGCGTGAGGAAGCACGTAATGCTCCCCCTTGCATGCAACATACTCCACTTCCCGTTACCTCCTCATGCAGAGTTACCGCATGTTCAGATGGTAACGTGTGCATTAAAACCCATGGAATTTGATATCCTGTGTGAAATTCTGCCCAGTAAAACCGTATCAGCACAGTTATTCCACATTTCCTGGGTTTGATTCGTAGGTAGCAGATACATCCAACTGACTTATAATTGGAGCCCAAGTGTCCCACTTGTCCGCAACGTGAAACTGCTCAAAGTCCTTGACAGCTCTATCTCTTAACGATATAAATGGGTGATTTAATGGGTGTTGGTGCTAGGGGACTATTTAACTAAGAGCATCATTACGATGTCGGTTTCTCGGGATCGACCGACCTCTAGTCGCTGGTCTCAACACCGCAATTATAAGACAACCGCACATGGTGGGGTCGCAAGCCCCCTTTTCTCCATGGGAGCTTGTGCTGCGGTCGGAAAGCAGCCGCAGCACAAGCTCCCATGGAGAAATGGGGGCTTCTGTTGATCCCTGCACCGCATGGCAGGCACCTCATGGAGCCTGCCACGTGGTGCAGGGATTAATAGAGGTGCACCAGAGGTCCTCCCCGGCCCCCAACCAGAGGCTTGGACTAGGGGCCGCCAAAGTTGCTTACCGACAGGCTTTTCATGAGAGAGAGCCCGACATTTAAAGCTTGTTGGAAACCGACATCATAATCTGCAGGCGTAAACGCCATCCATAGCGGATTATGAAAGGTTTACGACTGGCAAATGGGCTCCTTGAGCCCATTGGAAGCCAGTCTGAAAGATCTGCCAGTTTACACTCTGACCGCCTACATCATAATTGGAAGGTTGGACTGTAAACCTACCATGTCGGTTGGTGAGCCTCCAACGAGAGATCGGAGGCTTACCAGCCAACATTGTAATAGGCTCTTAGTGTATTAAAAACAGAATTTCCATAATAATTGCAGCGTTGTTTAAAGAACAGAAAGCAATTTACCCTACTTCCCCCAGACCCGATTAGAAACATCGGACAATACACATACAAATCTCTAGCACACTCTATCTCGAGTATACAAGTTAGATTAAGAGTCAAGTAATATACATTGAACAAAATTGGTTCCCTTTTTCCAGGTGGCATCTCCTTTCTTTATTCTTTTCGTCACATTTAGATTATTTTCTTGTTTCTGCAGACAACGCATGTTTCGTCCTCGAGGGAGTACCCCAAGACTTCTTCAGAGCTACAAAACAATAACGGTTTGTTCTAATCAACACAAAGCTATACAATTGCAATAGGTAGATGCTCGTTGTCTGATTATATACATTTTACAATAGTACCATGGATAGTTACATGAATTGGCGGTCATGATATCACTATCCACAGGTAGTGGAAACCCGTGCAGAACCAGACTCTGAATTATTCATACTGTTTCCAGACTATAGATGCTGATCTAGTGAGACCATAGGAAATGTGGCATACCATTGTGTTAATGTGAATTATCCAAAAACATCACCAAAAAACTGATATTTCGTGTGCCAAAACCGTTGACAGGTTTTTTACAAGAAACTGTTCACCAGTACCAAATACCTGCAATCCTGTTGTCCTAGCAAATTTTAAAACCTGTTCAGCAACCAATGGCTCTCCATTAGTTGTGTTAATCAATTTAGTATAAAACCAAAATAATCAGTACTTTATATCTCAAGAGCTCATACTACCTTTATGCCGGTTTTAATTCCCGACGACCAGTGTAATTAATGCTGTGAAAAATGGATATCCTAAAGTGTTGTTGCTAAACGCATAAGAAGAAACAGACACATAAAGGTTTTCTATTGGAATAAACTTCTCCAATGTTTCCCATGAATATTAATTTCCAGGTTATAATTTTTTTTCTCCAAATCATTAAACCCTAAAATCGAAACTCACCATCAAACCCCAGAAAGGTCAGTTGGTCATTCCATATTATCTTTGATGTATATTAGCCCCTCTATAATTCCTATTCAGAATTGTCACACAAGAAAAATCTTCGCTACCTGCTGATAATTGAATACAATACAATCAATAAGCCGTATTCCCTAGATTTTATGGTAATGCGCAGCTTAGTAAATCAAACACGCTTTACTGAAACAACAGGTCGTGTGCATATGTCGAGTATCAAACGGGAAGCATACAAATCTAAGCAATCAAATACCTGCTCACCGGTTTTCTATTGTTAATCTCCTCATTGGAGAGTGCCCATAGCTCTTTAATCTATAAAGAGTATATATGAAAATTATTGTAAGGACATGAAGCCCCTTACGGGTCACAGAGGAGACGAACACAGATGGCCCACGGCCAGCTTACCTGGAGATATTTCCAAAACGGTATCTTTCGGCAACACGAGTACGCGCCAGCTGTCTGCAGTTTTCCGTGGAGCCGACAATCAATTTCAACCTGGTCACCACTCCTTCTGGAATAGAATCTAAAACAAAAGACGGACTATCACTTCTAAAGTCATGGGCCATAGTTGTGTGGAAAAAATGCACCAATTTGGCGTGGTGTAGCTAATACAATCTCAAGCTCACCGCCAAGAGTAAAAGAAGAGCCAACAAATAACATATGAGAATTATCAATAAATCAAAAAGTGACTAAGAAAAGCAGAACAGTACCACTATTATTTTCAATAGTTGCCACTCCACCCATCGTGCAAAAAGGACTACATGTATGTCCACATAAAGATGTAATTTATATTCTACCATGGGACACTAGAATGTGTTTTGCAAATACATCATCTATAGCAACAGAGAGTGGTGTCTATACCTTTCGCACCTCTTGTAAAGTTAATTGATTTAAATGCGTGATGGCATTTCGTTAACATGGGTACAACTAGTATGATGAAAAACCTTCTAGGGCAATACATATTTGACCTTCGGATGAACCATATCTTGTTGCACATCAATTTATATAACCATAATGTTAGACCATCCCGATTATTTCCAAGTACAAATCTGGATTATATGTACAAACAGCGACCAATTCATACACAAATAATCATGCTTAAATGCCTGATGCAGTCCCTCAGAAAATATTGCAGTTTGTGATCTGTGTTCAATCCCAGTTCAACGGCGTGTAAGCACATGATCAACATGGCTTCCTTTGTCCTCCGTGCCAGGTCCCTATTACCACCTCTAGGATCTCTATGTATATCATCAATTCCCAAAAATGTAAAGCTTTTGTGTGGTCTCTATGCATCACACTCTCTAGCGTGCACCCCTATGAGATATCCATCTTCATTGTTTTTTTATGGCCCTCATGTGTTTTCACTCACTCTTTCCCTCAGCATCCTGATAGTGCTGCTCACAAATATCCATTCACATTTGATATGTAGTGTTACATGTTATGTTGGAGCAAATGTTAAATATCTTACTATACTTGGTGAAGAGGTTTTTCATTTTATCATTGGCTCACTTGCACAGACCGCAGTGTCCACACTTAAAGAAACCCCATCTGTAGTCATTCATCCAGTGATCACTGGGTGTAGTGGTAGGGAAACTCGGGCTCAAACGGGTCCGCAGTGTGCAGCCCTTACGAAAAGAAATGTTTGGAACTACAGATATAAAGTCCAAGGGGGTTTTGTCGGCTTTCAGTATGTGCCAATGTTTTTCATGCTCTTTTATACCAGCTCAGATGTTTCTTTATAATCAGTAATAAGGCACATTTTTTAAGATCTAGCCCTACTGCCTGCTTGGGTCCCAAGTGTATGCTGTCTTTTGATTTTAGAGATCTTATCTTTGGCCTTATTGATAATGTGAGAGTCATAACCTCTGTTGGTAAAATGGTTTGGATGGTCCCATCCATCATCCAAGTTTGACATTTGCTTAGTTTTAGTAATCTATCTGCTGTAGAGAATACTAGGATTCATTTATCATTGTTTAGGTTGTCATATAAAAGGAAAGGTTCCTCGTTGTGTGTCATTGTTAAATATTCAGGTATTTCTATGTCTTGGTATCTTCTAGGGCAGGAAGAGTGCCTCTGTCTGCTTTTTTAGTTTGTGCAATTAAACGATTTAAAGTGGGTTTTGATGGTCGTTGGCATATGATGTGTTTGGGGTGTTTAGGGAGTAGATATTTTAAGATACTAGTTGTAGGTTCCTGGAAACTAGTGCTTGCTTCTCTTACATCCTGCAATATGTCCTTACTTCTATTTATTTCTGTGACATTTGGGGGGTCGTTGTGTTCTCTCACATTAATTCTAGCATCATCTTTTGAAATGGCCCTCTAATAGCATGAATAAGAATAATATTTGGTACATTTCCAATCTAAATTTTCTGTCAATGCACTTTATTGGTTGTAGCTGTAAACCATGTGACTTAGGGCCTGGTTTCAAGTTCGGTGGTGTGGGAGCGGGGCGGACCACCACAGTCCAGCACTGCCGAACTCCTCCGCTGGCCACCCACCAGATTACTGGTTTTCTCGTTGTCTAGCGGTCGGTCCTATGGCGTACCCACATCGGTACCTTTGGAAAAGGCATGGCAATGGGAATGCCAAAGCCCTTTTCTGCAAGGTATTGACAGTTAAGTCCATGCCATGCAGGAAAGGGGGTGCATGCACACAGGGGGCCCCCGGCTTGCATGACCAGAATTCCATGGCATGAACCATGCCATGAAATCCTGGTGGTGAGGAAAACTCATAATATGCTTGGCGGTGCCGCAGTGTCACTGCCAGCATATTGTGCACCTCTGACAACTGCACCAATGTCAGGGAACGTTATTTCCTGGCGGTTGCAGCAGTCCCCTGGAGGTCCAAGAGGAGCCAACAAATAACATATGAGAATTATCAATAAATCAAATCTCTTTTTTAACCACCACGGACACAACTTGGACACTGGTTCTCTCCCTCTCAAAAGACGGAAAGGACTAAGCTCAGTGACAGAATGGGGAGTGATCCTGTACATCCACAGTCTTTCACGTAAAGCCTCTTTCCACTCGCTACCACACTTCCTAGGCCACTCTATACACTCCTTAAGTACGCGATTAGACCTTTCTACTTGACCATTTCCTTGTGGTTCATAAAGGGGAGTAGTAATATTTCTGACACCACACAAACGAAGAAAATCTTCCATCTTAATGGGATTTCAACTGTACCCCATTATCCGTGATAAGAACTTCAGGGCTCCCTTCACGTGCAAAAACTTCTCTAAGAAACTAAGATGATCTGAGATGTGGCATGAGAAACAAACCTAACTTCGGGCCATTTAGAGTGGTAATCAACTAATACCAGGGCAAAATGGGCATCTTGTGGTAAACAGTAAAATAGACCCGATATGCCAAAAGGTAGCTTCTGCCATGGATTCTTTGGCCAAGATACAGGTATCAAAGGTGCAGGATGAGTTTTCAACATTTTATCACTAGTAATACACCTAAGGCAATCCCTGACAACTCTTTCGACCATCTTGTCCATGCTGGGCCACCAGAAACTGGATCTTACCAATCTCTTCATAGATGACATCCCAAGACGACTCTCGTGAGCAAGCCTGAGAATTTCATTTTGCATAGATTCAGGAGGAACACATTTACCACTCTTAAAGATAAAATCACTCTCAATTTCCAATTCATTAGACACTTGCTGAAATGATCTCAATTCAACAGGAGCAAGACTGACCTTATGCCATCCTTTTAAAATGTACTGTTTCAAAAGGTTCCAGTTTTTATCTTCCAGAACACTTCCTTTCCATGCATCTTTAGTTATGACAGAAAATTAATTTGCAACAAAATCTCCTAAGGATGCAACAAACTCAAAATCATCATTCACAAATTTATTTTCTTCAGCAGGACAAGGAAAGACAATCAGCAGTCATGTTGTATCTACCAGGAACATACTCTTGACATAAGTCTGCTAATGCCTGCGGTAGCATTGCGACCTCCACCAGGTGATAAAATTGATACCAATGGTTTGTGGTCCGTTCTAAGTAGAAATCTGTTTCCCTACAAAAAACTTAGAAAATGTTCAACACCCCACACACACCCCAAAAGCTCTCTCTCAATAACTGAATACTTTCTCTCTGTACTACTAAGGGTGTGGGAAGCAAACGCAACACACCATTCATCCTTTCCACTTTTTTGAGATAACACTCCTCCAATACCATACTCACTGGCGTCAACAGTGACTATGCAGAGTTTATTTACACTGAAGGGTTTTAGAGTGGGTGCTTGTAGAATTTCATCTTTGATTGACTGAAAAGCGGATTGTTGTTTTTCCCCCCACAGGAACTCCACTTTTTGTCTAGTGAGTTCTTTGAGGGGTTCCATTTTAGTGGCAAAACCTTTAATGAACTTGCTGTAATATTCACATATACCATTGAAAGACAATATTTTTTCCTTGTTGTCTGGAGCAGGAGCTTTTACAATTGCATCAACGAGGGATTTCTTAGGAACAACTCCATCTCCAGAGAGAGTATGACCCAGATAATCAACAGAACTACGGAACATCTTATACTTGTTATCTTTTAGAGTTAACCCATGCAACTCCAAGCGCTTGCAAACTTCCATTACGTGTTCTCTATGGGATTCATGACAAGGAGAAAAAACAAGTATATCATCTTGAAAACATTTTACGTATCCATCTAAATCTCTAAAGATGTGATGCATAGCTCACTGAAAAACTGACGCCGCAGAGTCTAACCCGAAAGGCATCCTCTTGTATCGGAAGAGCCCTCCTGGAGTGAGGAATGCAGTGAACTCTTTAGAATCTTCAGTCAAAGGAATCTGGTGATACGCTGATCGCAGATCAAAAGTGGAGAACACTTTTGCCCCCTCCAATATGCATACAACCTCATTTATCTTAGGTAATGGGTGACAATCAACAGTTTTACAAGCCAAAACAATGGGCGAAACCCACTCAGAGGACTCAATCTCCTCAATTATGTCATCTTCAATGAGATTTTGTAAAAGAAGTTTGAGATCTCCTCTTACATTAATTGGCACATTTCTCATTTTTTGTTTAACAAGAACTGCACTTTCCTTCAATCCTATTCTATGGCTGAAATTATTGAGTTTTCCCAAATTCTTTGAAAAACTTTAGGAAAAAAATCAATAATTTGATTAATGGAATCCATTTCCTGTAGACCTTCAGTGATGACCATTACAGCATCACAGTTCCTGGGATTGAGAATAATTCCAAGACTCCAACCGAGGACATTCACACCTTTTACAGCCACATCCAACTTCACATACGCTACCCGCCCTTTGAAACTCATGTCAACAGCTACATAACCTTCCATGTCAATAACAGAACCATCAAAAGCCTTAGCAATAATGTCAGATTCTTTTAAATCTTGAAAACTCAGAATACCTTTGAAGGTATCCATGAAGTATTCTTTGGTAATTATGGTCCATGGTGAGCCTGAGTCTGCCATGAGATCCAAAGATAAACCTAGAACTTGTACAGAACACTTGGGTGGTTTTAAAGGAATATTGGAATTTTCTTGTTCCCTGCAATCAGTAATAGAAGCAACAATGCCTCTTTCACATACATCTTCTTCACGTTCTTCATCATTCAGATAAGAAACCCTTCCTCTATTGGTGTTTCCTGTAACTGAACTCTTAAAAACTGTGGTAAAATGCCCACACCTTCCACACTTCATGCATTCTTTACCCAAGGCAGGACACCTGGGAGATGATGCTCCATGACTGACACTAACACACCTATAACAGTGAAATTCTCTATCAACTTTTTTGAAGGTACGTTGACTACTTATGGCACCAGCTGAAGCATCAAATTTTCATTGACTACCAGTGAGACGAGATTGTGCATCAGTTGTAACTGCACAAACATCTTCGACCTTCCCTTTAGTTTCTTTATCTAGAGACTTCATCCACTTGTCGGATTGTTCCATAGCTTTGGCAGAGCTAATAACATCTTTTAAGTTTGGATCACCCATAATCCAAAGTTGTTCCTGGACTTTTTTGCTCTTTGTATGAACAATTATTTGATCTCTAATCATCTCGTCGGTAATAGGGCCAAAGTTACAGTTTATAGAAAGATAGCGCAAAGCAGTAAGAAAATCATCAAAAGACTCAGAATCTTCTTGAGCTCTTGTGTAGAATTTGTATCTGTTGAACGCAACACTGGACGTAGGTTTAAATCTCACTTCCAAACGGGCCATAGCATCATCAAACACATTCCTGTCTCCACCGCCATCACACCGAGGAAGTGTTCCAAAGACAACTTGTCCTTCTGAACCTAATGAATGTAAGAGAATGTTTTTCTTTCTTTCAGCAGAAAACCTTTCTCCATCAATAGCTTTTAAATAAGTTAAAAATTCTTCTCTCCATCTAGGCCACGGTATAGGTGGATCTCCTTTAGATTGTAGAAACTTGGACGGAGGATCAAAATGCATGATGTCAAATTTTCCTCCTTATTAGGTTTATGGCAATCCAAATTGTGAAAAAGAAATGGACAAAATGCAATACATGCAGTAGAAAATCTTCACATAGGCAAAATGGTATAAAAGAATGAAATTGTGTAAAATAAAACAAACTTACTTGGTAGTACAAGAAGAAAAAAAATCAGTTCAGATGAAAATGATGCTGTAACGATGAATCAATCCTCCTTTAAATGAATTCCTTAGTGACCCAAAACACTCTACTCCGTGTTTCAGATATCGCCACAAAACGTGAGAGTTACGAGCGCGGCGTCACTGAAAACACACTTCCGTGTTTATTGGTTGTCAAGGTAACAGGAATCAAAGATGGCCGACACGTATGCGTGTAAACGTCAGACGCAACGTGCGGTCAATCAGGATGTTGATGCGCAAGGAGAATTTCACACGCCAAGACTCCACAATACAAGAAACGGGTGGAGCGCGTTCCCCAGCGAACGAGCGTAAGTTTTCAAATGTTACTACAATCTTTGTAAATCAAATTAAAACGAATATGAATTACCTTGAACACGACGTGAAGTAATAGTTCCCAAATTCTAGAGAAGTATGTTCAAGTATTCGATATCCAGTCCATAAATGTTAATGGGTATAAATAAACGAGAAAAAAAAATTAAAGATCCAAAGGTAGATAAGTTGGTTTCTTCTTTGAAGATAGACGGTTCGTAGAATCAGTCCTTTTTTAAAAAAAAAAAGAACTTTCTCACAACAAAATACACCAAAATTAAAATAAATGTAGGTTTGTGAAACTGGTCGCTCCTGTGCTGAAGTAAAATGTAGCAGGCCAGATTGAATCGTCGCCAAAATTGTAAAGATGTGGTCCAGGCAGTGGGTTTAAAAATTAAGAAAAAGATTTATTTCATACAGCACAGTACAAAAAGCTGTACATTAAGCCTTCTCCATAACTTCTGTTGCATGGAACGTAGAACACAAAGCCCCATAGCAACAGATTACAGAAGGAGTATCAAGAATAAACAATGTACAAAATGAACTCTTAAAGAAACATGAACAAGCTTTAGAGAATATAACAGTAGTGTAATAGTATAAATGAGTAACATTTTTAAAATCTTATATGTTTATTTCTTATCAAATTATTCAAGTAGTTACATTTTTTATACTTACATGTACGATCGTTTTAGATGTTTCACACTGCTTTGCAGATTTTCCATTGGGGGTTTTCTAATGCAGAGAAGGTGAGTTTTATTATGTTTGTAGAAAAAAAAAGCATTGGTTTATTTTTGAATGTTTATTTGTTGGTGGTTTGTAGAGGTTGAAGTCATTAGGTTTATTTGTACTCGTTATTGGGGTGAGTTCAGGCCCGGACTGGCAATGCCGGGCACCGGGCAATCCCCCGGTAGGCTGCCAGGGGTTGGGGCCGGTTTTTTAGCAGGGGGCCGGTTTTGTTGTTGGGCCGGTTTTTTGTCCGACCTGCTAGTAGTAGTCTACGTCTCTCCTCGGCTCGCTGATCCGTGAGGGGGCAAAAAAAAATCACACCATCAATAAATCTCCTGATTTCTTTTTCTGTCCTAGTGCTGTGCAAATGCAATCGAGATCATTATTTAAAATAGGGGGTGGGTAGCGTGCGGCGCAGATCATGTCTCCGCCGCCGCGTCTACGCTGTCTCAGTTCGCCCACCGTAGGGTGTGGGAGGGGCGCGCGGCATTGGTGGTGACATGACATGCGTATTGGTGTTCCCGCAATAAAAAGTGCGCGTGACCCGTGAGGCCAGAGCATTCCAGAACAACTAAGCCAGCCAGAGACTGAGAGGCACGCTGCACGCACCCCATAATTTAATTTATTTGTAGTAGCCCCTGCCCCTGCCTGCGTGTCCCACTGTCCCTCTCTGCTCCTTGCTGCTGCTGCCAACTGTCTGCAGACTGCCGCCGGCCCGCCGCCCGCAGGTGAGTGCATTTTTGCAAATTTAATTTTCATCATGGCATTGGCACTAGTCTGTGGGCCGGGCCGCGGCCGGGCAGGGATTAAAACAAAAGATATGGAGGCGGCCTGCAGCCGGCAGCCACTTCGGAAGTACTGCAGTCAAGTGTTGTGAGGACGATGGGTTTTTTGGTGCAGCAGCTTCTGTTATGGGCTCACTAGCTCCAAGATAAGGAAATATGATCGCAGGAGCTCACTGTTGTATTTATCAGGTAGTTGTGGTGGGGGGGGGGGGGGGAGGGAAATTTTGCGAAAGCACCCTCACAAAAAGGAATTTAGAAACACCTGGCCTCCTCACTGAAATCTCAAATAACACACGGCAATAACACCCCCCCCCCCCCCCACGTTGCACTCGTTCCCTACGCGCCGGATGGGGGCTGGTCTGGGAAAATTTGCCAGGGCTGGTTTCAGTTCCCAGTCCAACCCTGGGTGAGTTTATATTTTTTATTATAATTTTATTATACTTGCTTCGGTATATCTTTTGCTGGTTTGTGATAGGTGTTTTTTCTGGAAGCTAATCACTTTCTTTTTGAAGTCAGAGTGTTTTCTTTTAGGAAGTCCATGTAAAGCAGTAGAAGTATTTTGTGTCTTATTTTCTAATTTGCTTTTTTAAGTTTATTTGCAAGTAAGTTTTAGTTTAAATATAAGTTTTACTTACTTGGTTAGATAGTTGTTGAGATGTATAATTCTTCTTTAAGGGTCTGGTCTGAGAATCCAGCAGAGGTTCCTGATTTTATAGCATTTTCCATTTTTGAAGTATTTAGTTGATAAACTTAGTGTGCCTTTTATATTGGTGATATAATTGTTTGCATGATTTTATTGGTTAAGGTTGTTCATAGTTTGATTTTATTGGTTAGTTTAGTTTCAGTTTGATTTTATTTTATCAGTTATGTCCTATGGTAAACGCTTATTTTGTTTTTAATTCTAATGTTTGATATATTGCTTGATTTTATATATGTGCTAGGGAACAACACCTGCTCAAAGAAAAGAAAAAACATGAGGTTGGCAACCAGACGTTTTGCCTCATCACAGAGTAATAGCGTGCAACATCAGAAAATGAGACGTATCTTGAAAAACCGCTGGCATCCACTACAGAGTGACCAAGTTATAGAATCTTCCATTCAAGACGGATCCAATATGGCTTTTCTTAGAGCGAGGTCAATGAGAGAACAGTTGGTAGAGAGCAGTCCAGAGAAAAACAGGAGTGTTAGTTGGCTCAGTGGCAGCACAGGCTTTAAAAAATGCCATAAGTGCAAAGCTTGCAAAAATGGGGTCAACGCCACCCAAGTACCCTTACTTTTCATGTACACCTCTTGGCATATTAATGAACCTCTGCACACAAAAGTGAGTATGCTGTGTATGTGGTGTATGTGATGAGGTGCACATGCCCACTAATGTACACAGCGGTACAAAAGGGGGTGGTGATGGACGGAGCATCAGAACCAATCAAACACTCACACCCAGTCAGCAGATCTGGGTTTGATCCATCACCGTTCTTTAGCCCACTCTGCCACCCCAGTTCAGACATAGCCATATGCAAATCAGTCTAACCCTGTGCCTCATGGAAACAGTCCAGCCCGAACTGCCAAGCCATGCCTTCCCTGGACCGGAAACAAGCTTCCTGGGACCGGTTTCTAGCATTTCAGCCGTCTTCAGCCAGGTTTGCTTGAATCCAGTGACAAAGTGAGCAAGGGACTCACGTCTGAGTATACCCTGCCAACTTATGACGAACAAAGCGGTACAAAAGGGGGTGGTGATGGACGGAGCATCAGAACCAATCAAACACTCACACCCAGTCAGCAGATCTGGGTTTGATCCATCACCGTTCTTTAGCCCACTCTGCCACCCCAGTTCAGACATGGCCATATGCAAATCAGTCTCACCCTGTGCCTCATGGGAACAGTCCAGCCCGAACTGCCAAGCCATGCCTTCCCTGGACCGGAAACAAGCTTCCTAGGACCGGTTTCTAGCATTTCAGCCATCTTCAGCCAGGCTTGCTTGAATCCAGGGACAAAGTGAGCAAGGGACTCACGTCTGAGCATACCCTGCCAACTTATGGCGAACAAAGCGGTACAAAAGGGGGTGGTGATGGACGGCGCATCAGAACCAATCAAACACTCACACCCAGTCAGCAGATCTGGGTTTGATCCATCACCCTTCTTTAGCCCACTCTGCCACCCCAGTTCAGACATGGCCATATGCAAATCAGTCTGACCCTGTGCCTCATGGGAACAGTCCAGCCTGAACTGCCAAGCCATGCCTTCCCTGGACCGGAAACAAGCTTCCTAGGACCGGTTTCTAGCATTTCAGCCGTCTTCAGCCAGGCTTGCTTGAATCCAGTGACAAAGTGAGCAAGGGACTCACGTCTGAGCATACCCTGCCAACTTATGGCGAACAAAGCGGTACAAAAGGGGGTGGTGATGGACGGAGCATCAGAACCAATCAAACACTCACACCCAGTCAGCAGATCTGGGTTTGATCCATCACCGTTCTTTAGCCCACTATGCCACCCCAGTTCAGACATGGCCATATGCAAAGCAGTCTCACCCTGTGCCTCATGGGAAAGGTACAGCCCGAACTGCCAAGCCATGCCTTCCCTGGACCGGAAACAAGCTTCCTAGGACCGGTTTCTAGCATTTCAGCCGTCTTCAGCCAGGCTTGCTTGAATCCAGTGACAAATTGAGCAAGGGACTCACGTCTGAGCATACCCTGCCAACGTATGGCGAACAAAGCGGTACAAAAGGGGGTGATGATGGACGGAGCATCAGAACCAATCAAACACTCACACCCAGTCAGCAGATCTGGGATTGGTCCATCACCGTTCTTTAGCCTACTCTGCCACCCCAGTTCAGACATGGCCATATGCAAATCAGTCTGACCCTGTGCTTCATGGGAACAGTCCAGCCCGAACTGCCAAGCCATGCCTTCCCTGGACCGGAAACAAGCTTCCTAGGACCAGTTTCTAGTATTTCAGCCGTCTTCAGCCAGGCTTGCTTGAATCCAGTGACAAAGTGAGCAAGGGACTCACGTCTGAGCATACCCTGCCAACTTATGGCGAACAAAGCGGTTCAAAAGGGGGTGGTGATGAACGGAGCATCAGAACCAATCAAACACTCACACCCAGTCAGCAGATCTGGGTTTGATCCATCACCGTTCTTTAGCCCACTCAGCCACCCCAGTTCAGACATGGCCATATGCAAATCAGTCTGACCCTGTGCCTCATGGGAACAGTCCAGCCTGAACTGCCAAGCCATGCCTTCCCTGGACCGGAAACAAGCTTCCCAGGACCGGTTTCTAGCATTTCAGCCGTCTTCAGCCAGGCTTGCTTGAATCCAGTGACAAAGTGAGCAAGGGCCTCACGTCTGAGCATACCCTGCCAACTTATGGCGAACAAAGCGGTACAAAAGGGTGTGGTGATGGACGGAGCATCAGAACCAATCAAACACTCACACCCAGTCAGCAGATCTGGGTTTGATCCATCACCGTTCTTTCGCCCACTCTGCCACCCCAGTTCAGACATGGCCATATACAAATCAGTCTGAACCTGTGCCTCATGGGAACAGTCCAGCCCGAACTGCCAAACCATGCCTTCCCTGGACCGGAAACAAGCTTCCTAGGACCGGTTTCTAGCATTTCAGCCGTCTTCAGCCAGGCTTGCTTGAATCCAGTGACAAAGTGAGCAAGGAACTCACGTCTGAGCATACCCTGCCGACTTATGGCGAACAAAGCGGTACAAAAGGGTGTGGTGATGGACGGAGCATCAGAACCAATCAAACACTCACACCCAGTCAGCAGATCTGGGTTTGATCCATCACCGTTCTTTAGCCCACTCTGCCACCCCAGTTCAGACATGGCCATATGCAAATCAGTCTGACCCTGTGACTCATGGGAACAGTGCAGCCCGAACTGCCAAGCCATTCCTTCCCTGGACCGGAAACAAGCTTCCTAGGACCGGTTTCTAGCATTTCAGCCGTCTTCAGCCAGGCTTGCTTGAATCCAGTGACAAAGTGAGCAAGGGACTCACGTCTGAGCATACCCTGCCAACTTATGGCGAACAAAGCGGTACAAAAGGGGGTGGTGATGGACGGAGCATCAGAACCAATCAAACACTCACACCCAGTCAGCAGATCTGGGTTTGATCCATCACCGTTCTTTAGCCCACTCTGCCACCCTAGTTCAGACATGGCCATATGCAAATCAGTCTGACCCTGTGCCTCATGGGAACAGTCCAGCCCGAACTGCCAAGCCATGCCTTCCCTGGACCGGAAACAAGCTTCCTAGGACCGCTTTCTAGTATTTCAGCCATCTTCAGCCAGGCTTGCTTGAATCCAGTGACAAAGTGAGCAAGGGACTCACGTCTGAGCATACCCTGCCAACTTATGGCGAACAAAGCGGTACAAAAGGGGGTGGTGATGGACGGAGCATCAGAACCAATCAAACACTCACACCCAGTCAGCAGATATGGGTTTGATCCATCACCCTTCTTTAGCCCACTCTGCCACCCCAGTTCAGACATGGCCATATGCAAATCAGTCTGACCCTGTGCCTCATGGGAACAGTCCAGCCCGAACTGCCAAGCCATGCCTTCCCTAGACCGGAAACAAGCTTCCTAGGACCGGTTTCTAATATTTCAGCCGTCTTTAGCCAGGCTTGCTTGAATCCAGTGACAAAGTCAGCAAGGGACTCACGTCTGAGCATACCCTGCCAACTTATGGCGAACAAAGCAGTACAAAAGGGGGTGGTGATGGACGGAGCATCAGAACCAATCAAACACTCACACCCAGTCAGCAGATCTGGGTTTGATCCATCACCGTTTTTTAGCCCACTCTGCCACCACGGTTCAGACATGGCCATATGCAAATCAGTCTGACCCTGTGCCTCATGGGAACAGTCCAGCCCGAACTGCCAAGCCATGCCTTCTCTTGACCGGAAACAAGCTTCCTAGGACCGGTTTCTAGCATTTCAGCCAGGCTTGCTTGAATCCAGTGACAAAGTGAGCAAGGGACTCACATCTGAGTATACCCTGCCAACTTATGGCGAACAAAGCGGTACAAAAGGGGGTGGTGATGGACGGAGCATCAGAACCAATCAAACACTCACACCCAGTCTGCAGATCTGGGTTTGATCCATCACCGTTCTTTAGCCCACTCTGCCACCCCAGTTCAGACATGGACATATGCAAATCAGTCTGACCCTGTGCCTCATGGGAACAGTCCAGCCCGAACTGCCAAACCATGCTTTCCCTGGACCGGAAACAAGCTTCCTATGACCGGTTTCTAGCATTTCAGCTGTCTTCAGCCAGGCTTGCTTGAATCCAGTGACAAAGTGAGCAAGGAACTCACGTCTGAGCATACCCTGCCAACTTATGGCGAACAAAGCGGTACAAAAGAGGGTGGTGATGGACGGAGCATCAGAACCAATCAAACACTCACACCCAGTCAGCAGATCTGGGTTTGATCCATCACCGTTCTTTAGCCCACTCTGCCACCCCAGTTCAGACATGGCCATATGCAAATCAGTCTGACCCTGTGCCTCATGGGAACAGTCCAGCCCGAACTGCCAAGCCATGCCTTCCCTGGACCGGAAACAAGCTTCCTAGGACCGGTTTCTAGCATTTCAGCCGTCTTCAGCCAGGCTTGCTTGAATCCAGTGACAAAGTGAGCAAGGGACTCACGTCTGAGCATACCCTGCCAACTTATGGCGAACAAAGCGGTACAAAAGGGGGTGGTGATGGACGGAGCATCAGAACCAATCAAACACTCACACCCAGTCAGCAGATCTGGGTTTGATCCATCACCGTTCTTTAGCCCACTCTGCCATCCCAGTTCAGACATGGCCATATGCAAATCAGTCTGACCCTGTGCCTCATGGGAACAGTCCATCCCGAACTGCCAAGCCATGCCTTCCCTGGACCGGAAACAAGCTTCCTAGGACCGGTTTCTAGTATTTCAGCCGTCTTCAGCCAGGCTTGCTTGAATCCAGTGACAAAGTGAGCAAGGGACTCACGTCTGAGCATACCCTGCCAACTTATGGCGAACAAAGCGGTACAAAAGGGGGTGGTGATGGACGGAGCATCAGAACCAATCAAACACTCACACCCAGTCAGCAGATCTGGGTTTGATCCATCACCGTTCTTTAGCCCACTCTGCCACCCCAGTTCAGACATGGCCATATGCAAATCAGTCTGACCCTGTGCCTCATGGGAACAGTCCAACCTGAACTGCCAAGCCATGCCTTCCCTAGACCGGAAACAAGCTTCCTAGGACCGGTTTCTAATATTTCAGCCGTCTTTAGCCAGGCTTGCTTGAATCCAGTGACAAAGTGAGCAAGGGACTCACGTCTGTGCATACCCTGTCAACTTATGGCGAACAAAGCAGTACAAAAGGGGGTGGTGATGGACGGAGCATCAGAACCAATCAAACACTCACACGCAGTCAGCAGATCTGGGTTTGATCCATCACCGTTCTTTAGCCCACTCTGCCAGCCCAGTTCAGACATGGCCATATGCAAATCAGTCTGACCCTGTGCCTCATGGGAACAGTCCAGCCCGAACTGCCAAGCCATGCCTTCCCTGGCCCGGAAACAAGCTTCCTAGGACCGGTTTCTAGCATTTCAGCCGTCTTCAGCCAGGCTTGCTTGAATCCAGTGAAAAAGTGAGCAAGGGACTCACGTCTGAGCATACCCTGCCAACTTATGGCGAACAAAGCGGTACAAAAGGGTGTGGTGATGGACAGAGCATCAGAACCAATCAAACACTCACACCCAGTCAGCAGATCTGGGTTTTATCCATCACCGTTCTTTAGCCCACTCTGCCACCCCAGTTCAGACATGGCCATATGCAAATCAGTCTGAACCTGTGCCTCATGGGAACAGTCCAGCCCGAACTGCCAAACCATGCCTTCCCTGGACCGGAAACAAGCTTCCTAGGACCGGCTTCTAGCATTTCAGCCATCTTCAGCCAGGCTTGCTTGAATCCAGTGACAAAGTGAGCAAGGGACTCATGTCTGAGCATACCCTGCCTACTTATGGCGAACAAAGCGGTACAAAAGGGTGTGGTGATGGACGGAGCATCAGAACCAATCAAACACTCACACCCAGTCAGCAGATCTGGGTTTGATCCATCACCGTTCTTTAGCCAACTCTGCCACCCCAGTTCAGACATGGCCATATGCAAATCAGTCTGACCCTGTGCCTCATGGGAACAGTCCAGCCCGAACTGCCAAGCCATTCCTTCCCTGGACCGAAAACAAGCTTCCTAGGACCGGTTTCTAGCATTTCAGCCGTCTTCAGCCAGGCTTGCTTGAATCCAGTGACAAAGTGAGCAAGGGACTCACGTCTGAGCATACCCTGCCAACTTATGGCGAAGAAAGCGGTACAAAAGGGGGTGGTGATGGACGGAGCATCAGAACCAATCAAACTCTCCCACCCAGTCAGCAGATCTGGGTTTGATCCATCACCGTTCTTTAGCCCACTCTGCCACCCCAGTTCAGACATGGCCATATGCAAATCAGTCTGACCCTGTGCCTCATGGGAACAGTCCAGCCCGAACTGCCAAGCCATGTCTTCCCTGGACCAGAAACAAGCTTCCAGGACGGTTTCTAGCATTTCAGCCGTCTTCAGCCAGGCTTGCTTTTATCCAGTGACAAAGTGAGCAAGGGACTCACGTCTGAGCATACCCTGCCAACTTATGGCGAACAAAGCGGTACAAAAGGGGGTGGTGATGGACGGAGCATCAGAACCAATCAAACACTCACACCCAGTCAGCAGATCTGGGTTTGATCCATCACCGTTCTTTAGCCCACTCTGCCACCCCAGTTCAGACATGGACATATGCAAATCAGTCTGACCCTGTGCCTCATGGGAACAGTTCAGCCCGAACTGCCAAGCCATGCTTTCCCTGGACCAGAAACAAGCTTCCTAGGACCGGTTTCTAGCATTTCAGCTGTCTTCAGCCATGCTTGCTTGAATCCAGTGACAAAGTGAGCAAGGGACTCACGTCTGAGCAAACCCTGCCAACTTATGGCGAACAAAGTGGTACAAAAGGGGGTGGTGATGGACGGAGCATCAGAACCAATCAAACACTCACACCCAGTCAGCAGATCTGGGTTTGATCCATCACCGTTCTTTAGCCCACTCTGCCACCCCAGTTCAGACATGGCCATATGCAAATCAGTCTGACCTTGTGCCTCATGGGAACAGTCCAAAGCAGTACAAAAGGGGGTGGTGATGGACGGAGCATCAGAACCAATCAAACACTCACACCCAGTCAACAGATCTGGGTTTGATCCATCACCATTTTTTAGCCCACTCTGCCACCCCAGTTAAGACATGGCCATATGCAAATCAGTCTGACCCTGTGCCTCATGGGAACAGTCCAGCCCGAACTGCCAAGCCATGCCGTCCCTGGACCAGAAACAAGCTTCCTAGGACCGGTTTCTGGCATTTCAGCCGTCTTCAGCCAGGCTAGCTTGAATCCAGTGGCAAAGTGAGCAAGGGACTCACGTCTGAGCATACCCTGCCAACTTATGGCAAACAAAGCAGTACAAAAGGGGGTGGTGATGGACGGAGCATCAGAACCAATCAAACACTCACACCCAGTCAACAGATCTGGGTTTGATCCATCACCATTTTTTAGCCCACTCTGCCACCCCAGTTAAGACATGGCCATATGCAAATCAGTCTGACCCTGTGCCTCATGGGAACAGTCCAGCCCGAACTGCCAAGCCATGCCTTCCCTGGACCAGAAACAAGCTTCCTAGGACCGGTTTCTGGCATTTCAGCCGTCTTCAGCCAGGCTAGCTTGAATCCAGTGGCAAAGTGAGCAAGGGACTCACGTCTGAGCATACCCTGCCAACTTATGGCAAACAAGGCAGTACAAAAGGGGGTGGTGATGGACGGAGCATCAGAACCAATCAAACACTCACACCCAGTCAACAGATCTGGGTTTGATCCATCACCATTTTTTAGCCCACTCTGCCACCCCAGTTAAGACATGGCCATATGCAAATCAGTCTGACCCTGTGCCTCATGGGAACAGTCCAGCCCGAACTGCCAAGCCATGCCTTCCCTGAACCAGAAACAAGCTTCCTAGGACCGCTTTCTGGCAGTTCAGCCGTCTTCAGCCAGGCTAGCTTGAATCCAGTGGCAAAGTGAGCAAGGGACTCACGTCTGAGCATACCCTGCCAACTTATGGCAAACAAAGCAGTACAAAAGGGGGTGGTGATGGACGGAGCATCAGAACCAATCAAACACTCACACCCAGTCAACAGATCTGGGTTTGATCCATCACCATTTTTTAGCCCACTCTGCCACCCCTGTTAAGACATGGCCATATGCAAATCAGTCTGACCCTGTGCCTCATGGGAACAGTCCAGCCCGAACTGCCAAGCCATGCCTTCCCTGGACCAGAAACAAGCTTCCTAGGACCGCTTTCTGGCATTTCAGCCGTCTTCAGCCAGGCTAGCTTGAATCCAGTGGCAAAGTGAGCAAGGGACTCACGTCTGAGCATACCCTGCCAACTTATGGCAAACAAAGCAGTACAAAAGGGGGTGGTGATGGACGGAGCATCAGAACCAATCAAACACTCACACCCAGTCAACAGATCTGGGTTTGATCCATCACCATTTTTTAGCCCACTCTGCCACCCCAGTTAAGACATGGCCATATGCAAATCAGTCTGACCCTGTGCCTCATGGGAACAGTCCAGCCCGAACTGCCAAGCCATGCCTTCCCTGGACCAGAAACAAGCTTCCTAGGACCGCTTTCTGGCATTTCAGCCGTCTTCAGCCAGGCTAGCTTGAATCCAGTGGCAAAGTGAGCAAGGGACTCACGTCTGAGCATACCCTGCCAACTTATGGCAAACAAAGCAGTACAAAAGGGGGTGGTGATGGACGGAGCATCAGAACCAATCAAACACTCACACCCAGTCAACAGATCTGGGTTTGATCCATCACCAGTTTTTTAGCCCACTCTGCCACCCCAGTTAAGACATGGCCATATGCAAATCAGTCTGACCCTGTGCCTCATGGGAACAGTCCAGCCCGAACTGCCAAGCCATGCCTTCCCTGGACTAGAAACAAGCTTCTTAGGACCGGTTTCTGGCATTTCAGTTGTCTCTTCAGCCAGGCTAGCTTGAATCCAGTGGCAAAGTGAGCAAGGGACTCACGTCTGAGCATACCCTGCCAACGTATGGCGAACAAAGCGGTACAAAAGGGGGTGGTGATGGACGGAGCATCAGAACCAATCAAACAGTCACACCCAGTCAACAGATCTGGGTTTGATCCATCACCGTTCTTTGGCCCACTCTGCCACCCCAGTTCAGACATGGCCATATGCAAATCAGTCTGACCCTGTGCCTCATGGGAACAGTCCAGCCCGAACTGCCAAGCCATGCCTTCCCTGGACCGGAAACAAGCTTCCTAGGACCGGTTTCTAGCATTTCAGCCGTCTTCTGCCAGGCTTGCTTGAATCCAGTGACAAAGTGAGCAAGGGACTCACGTCTGCATACCCTGCCAACTTATGGCGAACAAAGCGGTACAAAAGGGGGTGGTGATGGACGGAGCATCAGAACCAATCAAACACTCACACCCAGTCAGCAGGTCTGGGTTTGATCCATCACCGTTCTTTAGCCCACTCTGCCACCCCAGTTCAGACATGGCCATATGCAAATCAATCTGACCCTGTGCCTATTGGGAACAGTCCAGCCCGAACTGCCAAGCCATGCCTTCCCTGGACCGGAAACAAGCTTCCAAGGACCAGTTTCTAGCATTTCAGCCGTCTTCAGCCAGGCTTGCTTGAATCCAGTGACAAAGTGAGCAAGGGACTCACGTCTGAGCATACCCTGCCAACTTATGGCACACAAAGCGGAACAAAAGGGGGTGGTGATGGACGGAGCATCAGAACCAATCAAACACTCACACCCAGTCAGCAGATCTGGGTTTGATCCATCACCGTTCTTTAGCCCACTCTGCCACCGCCAGTTCAGACATGGCCATATCCAAATCAGTCTGACCCTGTGCCTCATGGGAACAGTCCAGCCCGAACTGTCAAGCCATGCCTTCCCTGGACCGGAAACAAGCTTCCTAGGACCGGTTTCTAGCATTCCAGCCATCTTCAGCCAGGCTTGCTTGAATCCAGTGACAAAGTGAGCAAGGGACTCACGTCTGAGCATACCCTGCCAACTTATGGCGAACAAAGCGGTACAAAAGGGGGTGGTGATGGACGGAGCATCAGAACCAATCAAACACTCACACCCAGTCAGCAGATCTGGGTTTGATCCATCACCGTTCTTTAGCCCACTCTGCCACCCCAGTTCAGACATGGCCATATGCAAATCAGTCTGACCCTGTGCCTCATGGGAACAGTCCAGCCCGAACTGCCAAGCCATGCCTTCCCTGGACCGGAAACAAGCTTCCTAGGACCGGTTTCTAGCATTTCAGCCGTCTTCAGCCAGGCTTGCTTAAATCCAGTGACAAAGTGAGCAAGGGACTCACGTCTGAGCATACCCTGCCAACTTATGGCGAACAAAGCGGTACAAAAGGGGGTGGTGATGGACGGAGCATCAGAACCAATCAAACACTCACACCCAGTCAGCAGATCTGGGTTTGATCCATCACCGTTCTTTAGCCCACTCTGCCACCCCAGTTCAGACATGGCCATATGCAAATCAGTCTGACCCTGTGCCTCATGGGAACAGTCCAGCCCGAACTGCCAAGCCATGCCTTCCCTGGACCGGAAACAAGCTTCCTAGGACCGGTTTCTAGTATTTCAGCCGTCTACAGCCAGGCTTGCTTGAATCCAGTGACAAAGTGAGCAAGGGACTCACGTCTGAGCGTACCCTGCCAACTTATGGCGAACAAAGCGGTACAAAAGGGGGTGGTGATGGACGGAGCATCAGAACCAATCAAACACTCACACCCAGTCAGCAGATCTGGGTTTGATCCATCACCGTTTTTTAGCCCACTCTGCCACCCCAGTTCAGACATGGCCATATGCAAATCAGTCTGACCCTTTGCCTCATGGGAACAGTCCAGCCCGAACTGCCAAGCCATGCCTTCCCTAGACCGGAAACAAGCTTCCTAGGACCGGTTTCTAATATTTCAGCCGTCTTTAGCCAGGCTTGCTTGAATCCAGTGACAAAGTGAGCAAGGGACTCACGTCTGAGCATACCCTGCCAACTTATGGCGAACAAAGCAGTACAAAAGGGGGTGGTGATGGACGGAGCATCAGAACCAATCAAACACTCACACCCAGTCAGCAGATCTGGGTTTGATCCATCACCGTTCTTTAGCCCACTCTGCCAGCCCAGTTCAGACATGGCCATATGCAAATCAGTCTGACCCTGTGCCTCATGGCAACAGTCCAGCCCGAACTGCCAAGCCATGCCTTCCCTGGCCCGGAAACAAGCTTCCTAGGACCGGTTTCTAGCATTTCAGCCGTCTTCAGCCAGGCTTGTTTGAATCCAGTGAAAAAGTGAGCAAGGGACTCACGTCTGAGCATACCCTGCCAACTTATGGCGAACAAAGCGGTACAAAAGGGTGTGGTGATGGACGGAGCATCAGAACCAATCAAACACTCACACCCAGTCAGCAGATCTGGGTTTGATCCATCACCATTCTTTAGCCCACTCTGCCACCCCAGTTCAGACATGGCCATATGCAAATCAGTCTGAACCTGTGCCTCATGGGAACAGTCCAGCCCGAACTGCCAAACCATGCCTTCCCTGGACCGGAAACAAGCTTCCTAGGACCGGCTTCTAGCATTTCAGCCGTTTTCAGCCAGGCTTGCTTGAATCCAGTGACAAAGTGAGCAACGGACTCACGTCTGAGCATACCCTGCCAACGTATGGCGAACAAAGCGGTACAAAAGGGGGTGGTGATGGACGGAGCATCAGAACCAATCAAACACTCACACCCAGTCAGCAGATCTGGGTTTGATCCATCACCGTTCTTTAGCCCACTCTGCCACCCCAGTTCAGACATAGCCATATGCAAATCAGTCTGAACCTGTGCCTCATGGGAACAGTCCAGCCCGAACTGCCAAGCCATGCCTTCCCTGGACCGGAAACAAGCTTCCTAGGACCGGTTTCTAGCATTTCAGCCGTCTTCAGCCAGGCTTGCTTGAATCCAGTGACAAAGTGAGCAAGGGACTCACGTCTGAGCATACCCTGCCAACTTATGGCGAACAAAGCGGTTCAAAAGGGGGTGGTGATGGACGGAGCATCAGAACCAATCAAACACTCACACCCAGTCAGCAGATCTGGGTTTGATCCATCACCGTTCTTTAGCCCACTCTGCCACCCCAGTTCAGAAATGGCCATATGCTAATCAGTCTGACCCTGTGCCTCATGGGAACAGTCCAGCCCGAACTGCCAAGCCATGCCTTCCCTGGACCGGAAACAAGCTTCCTAGGACCGGTTTCTAGCATTTCAGCAGTCTTCAGCCAGGCTTGCTTGAATCCAGTGACAAAGTGAGCAAGGGACTCACGTCTGAGCATACCCTGCCAACTTATGGCGAAAAAAGCGGTACAAAAGGGGGTGGTGATGGACGGAGCATCAGAACCAATCAAACACTCACACCCAGTCAGCAGATCCGGGTTTGATCCATCACCGTTCTTTAGCCCACTCTGCCACCCCAGTTCAGACATGGCCATATGCAAATCAGTCTGACCCTGTGCCTCATAGGAACAGTCCAGCCCGAACTGCCAAGCCATGCCTTCCCTGGACCGGAAACAAGCTTCCTAGGACCGGTTTCTAGCATTTCAGCCGTCTTCTGCCAGGCTTGCTTGAATCCAGTGACAAAGTGAGCAAGGGACTCACGTCTGAGCATACCCTGCCAACTTATGGCGAACAAAGCGGTACAAAAGGGGGTGGTGATAGGCGGAGCATCAGAACCAATCAAACACTCACACCCAGTCAGCAGATCTGGGTTTGATCCATCACCGTTCTTTAGCCCACTCTGCCACCCCAGTTCAGACATGGCCATATGCAAATCAGTCTGACCCTGTGCCTCATGGGAACAGTCCAGCCCAAACTGCCAAGCCATGCCTTCCCTGGACCGGAAACAAGCTTCCTAGGACCGGTTTCTAGCATTTCAGCCGTCTTCAGCCAGGCTTGCTTGAATCCAATGACAAAGTGAGCAAGGGACTCACGTCTGAGCATACCCTGCCAACTTATGGCAAACAAAGCGGTACAAAAGGGGGTGGTGATGGACGGAGCATCAGAACCAATCAAACACTCACACCCAGTCAGCAGATCTGGGTTTGATCCATCACCGTTCTTTAGCCCACTCTGCCACCCCAGTTCAGACATGGCCATATGCAAATCAGTCTGACCCTGTGCCTCATGGGAACAGTCCAGCCCGAACTGCCAAGCCATGCCTTCCCTGGACCGGAAACAAGCTTCCTAGGACCGGTTTCTAGTATTTCAGCCGTTTTCAGGCAGGCTTACTTGAATCCAGTGACAAAGTGAGCAAGGGACTCACGTCTGAGCATACCCTGCCAACTTATGGCGAACAAAGCGGTACAAAGCGGTCTACAATATGCCCCTTCCAAATGGTGAGTCCTTGTCCATTTCCAAACCCATGTTAGGAGTTGGAAAAAAGTTACAGACTTCGAAAATGGGTTCAGAGATGGCTAAAATCATTTTTGTGGTTGCAAACTCTGAGGAGCATTCACAAGGACAAAAATGCTTTGCAACTCTGGCCCAATATGCACTAAAATGTCAATATATTGAATTAATACTACCACTTGATATGCTGCATTGTGCAGCAACAATTTCCTCAGTGCTTAATTTGATCCAGTGCTTTCCGGTGCTGAGCACCGGCACTTAATTTGTTTCCGGTGCTCAGCACCGGCACCTAATTGTCAACACCACACTTAGGGCAGTTTGCCATAAGGCAGCGCTGCTCATGTAATTTAGAAATGAGCAGTATACCAGTTGTTTAGGAAAACAATATACATTAAAAAATTGCTAATACCTGCCTCCCCAGCCACACCTTTAGCTTTGGGGGACCTGGAATAATATGAACTGTTGCATTTACATGCGAGAGAGATGGTAGGTAGTTGTTTTGGCAGCGATGATAGGGGCGATGGGTGGTGCAGGCTGCAGTGGCCTCCTCGTCAGAGCCCTGGCACTTAGGGGCAGATTCATGACAACTGGCGCATCCCTGCATATCAGCAGGGATGCGCCAGTTATTATGCGCCACAGCTGCGCCACCATGGATGCGCCGCATTTATAATGCGGCGCACCATGGGGCAAAAACGGCACAGATGCGTGACGCATCTGTGCCGAAAAGTGGGGCATTGCTGGAGTTGCGTCGCAAGCGCGACGCAGCTCCAGCAATAATCTGGGAGGCCCTATCTGTACAATGCTGCGTCAATCCTTACGCCTGCTTCAAGCAGGCGCAGGGTTTTGACGCAGCATGGGCCTAAAAGTGACTGAGTGAAATCTTGTAGATTTCACTCAGCCACTTTTAGGAGGCGTTCCTGCGCCGGAACGCCCCCACCTGCCCTGGAACGCCTACATGTGGCGCAGGGCTTTACAACGTGACGCATCTGGGAGATGCGTCACGTTTGTAAATACCCCGCACCATGGCGCAGGATTTGCGCCGCTGCTGCGTCACAAAAGTGACGCAACGGCGGCGTAAATGAGGCGCAAGTGCAACATAAATCTGCCCCTTTATATTTTACAAATTAAGCACTGAATTTCCTCCTCTGGTGCATACTTCAACAAACCCGCAACTTTTTGCCTTTCAATGCCAAATAACAAGAGTGGCCACTGATTTGTCGATCAGTTTCACCGAAGCAGCATCTTGAATCCTGACAAAATGGCGCTGAGGAAGTTAAATCAAAACAGATGCAATGGCTGCTGGGAGAGGCAGGGTTCTGGAACAGCGTCAAGCCACACGAGCGGCTGAATGAATCTTGCCGTCTAACTTTAACACTTTGGCAGGCTTTTCAAACAAGGATCCAGGCTGTGAAAATGTCCCACTGTTGAGTTGTCCATTTAGGGATAATGCAAAATGTGACAGGCGATGAGAGCTCCTTGCCAGGGAAGTGGTTCATAGCACAGAGAGAGGAAACACAAACGAAGCCAGTTATCTCACAAAACCTCCCGGTGGTGTTACTGCATTTATTCTATTTTAAAATAGAACCCAAACATTATTTTTAATACATATTTAGACAGCTTTCTTCTAATAAAAAAGGATGCCGTCTCCTCAGAATTCTTTCCAACAGCCTCAGCAGGAATTCTCCTCGCTGCCACATATGGTCAGGCTTACTAAGTATTACTCATGGAAAGAAATGCATCACGTACAGTGACGCAAATCGTGAAGGAATGTTTTTTTTTAATACAGTATAAAACAGGCTCTGAAAAAATTAATTCTAATCTGCATCACGTAAGTTTGCCAGGATCAGACCATCCGAGTAGGTTATGCAAAAGAGAAGCACAAATAACCTTAAATATCTGTCAAATATTTATGACGAACACATTATAGTTTAAAAAAAAGAAAAGTATGATCAACCATTGTTGATTTATATTATCCTAAAGTGACCATCTGATGTGTACATTGACCACCCCTTTGAGGCCGTGTTGTGAGCGGAGCATATGCTGAAACTCTGACTTTCCTGTGATGTCTGGTTGTTTTAATGGACTTGTAGGGCCCTTGGTGCTGTGCTAGTCAGGAATTATTGGAACTCCCTTCCTACCTAGGGACTACAGTTGGATATTTTCCCTGGGTTTCTGCCAAGTGCTCACATGACGCGTTCTCACGTGAAGCGTTGGTAGAAACCACTTTGAGAGGGCGGGGTGTAGATACCATTGGCGGCACCATTGGCGCAACATGTCCAGTGGTACAGCAGACAAGCAAAGCTGTAAGGGTGGCCTGAGCTATGGTTTGCATTTTCGCCAGCAGTGCAGAGGCCCAAGCCGGAAAGAAAAGTTGAGATACGACTGGTCCGCATTTGAGAATGGCCGCTTTAATAGCACGTGTTGTATATTATCTTCAGAGGAGCCATGTGGGAGGCCTGGGGGTAATATGGAAAGGTGCAGAGCTGCTTGTGCTTGTGTTTGGGAGAAGTGTGTTGGCACCATTCCTCTCCTAAGGATAAAATACTCATTTTTATGAGAACGAGAGAGAATAAACTTCGCACGCGGCCACTCCCACTCATGATTGAGACGCTACACGCTGAAGCTGTTTGGTTGGAAGTTACCGGCCGCCGCTTTATTCAGTTGTTGTACTTAGCCACCCTGCTTCACTTTATTGGGTTGTAAATCACCCGGCATGTCTATTGTCCTGACCAGCCATTAATCATAACTTGATATCATAAATCAACTATTATTGAAGGGCTTGTCATAAATCCACACAGCCTGGTTTACAAGAGGTCCTACACAAGACAAATCATTAGGTCATAAATTAAGCCATAAATCAAACGTACAGACACATTTATGGCATATCATAAAAGTCCTTCTTTGACATGCATCATTCTGGCATTTATCGCTGTCAACTGGAGCCTGTTGATCTGGAGCTTCGCCGTTTATGCAGAAGAGTGGTATTCCACCATCTATTTTTTGTGTCCAACTCGCTACCATACTCATTCGGTGTGGTCCGTGTACTGGCAGACCTGGGCTGTGAGTGCATTGTTCTGTGGCTGCTCCCCCCTCTGACAGCCTTACCCTGCTGTGAGGCATCTCAAGGTAAGTACCAGGCCTGCCACCCTGTTAGTGGCATTTTAAAGTCCTCAAGCTCCATCCACCAGAATCCTTTACTGCCACTCGCGGGCTTACGTCCTCAGGCAGCCTACAATATTCCTTTGTTTGCTCTACTGGCAACTAGCCAGCACCATGGCTGCCCATAGGTTGGACCAGAACACTTAAAGTCCCAGATCTGATAGATGGACTCCATCCTTCACAAAGTATTCTGCTTAGTCCTGCAATATTTTGCCACCACCACATGGAACTTTTTCCTGGACTTTTCTAGGATGCTGGTGGACCAGGCATCCTTCCATCTCTGCCCGGGTACAATTTTGTAAAAAAAACAAACAGGCCGATGCTGCCTAGTAACCTGGAAGCTTTAATTAAATTGTCCCTGATGTTTTCCAAGAATTCTTTCCTACATACCTCTGCCAGGTCGTTCCCAACTGAGTGAACAACCAGCAAATCCGGTGTTACTGGGATTGGAAAGCCTCGCGCCTCCATCACACAGTGCCTAGTATGGTGCAAAAATGCCACCAGTGAAAGGGCCTCTGGATTTAGAACTTCTTTATGAAATTTGAGCATTTTCCATTATCGATCACCCTTCAATAGATAATCACCAACTGCATAATTTAGAAGCTGGCTTTCAACTTGATATAGGAACAGAGTTTATGGTGGTATCTGTTCTGACAGATTTATATATCTTGGCCATTATCCCAGGTGACACTGCTCAAGTCTTTCAAACATTTCATTTATATTGCAGGCCTTTCACACATCAAGAGCCAGGACAAGTCCTTCCAAGATATCATCCTTTCTTAAGAGCCTTTGATAGGTTGCTGCTATTAAATTGTATGAAAACATATATCATACTTAAGGCTTCTGAGTTCCACAAGCTAGAGGAGTTCCCCACTCTTTTTCACTATCAGTGTCTCCATTAGTGCACCTAGTTTAGCTGCTGGCTACACATTTGTATTTTGAATGTGGTCAACACGAATACTATTTTGAAAGTTGGTAATAGGAATGCTTGAAATAACACTTTCCATATATATCTACAAGCTTTAAATAGGTGCATGTGCTACCGAAGATTAGAAAAAATGCATTTGCTACTAAGTCAGAACAGTAGATTTCACATTTCTCAAGCCTTGGTGTCTTTGCATTGACTTCCTGTGCCAGAACAGCATCGGCATAAGTACCTCTGCCTGAGCCACAAGGGTCATGCATGACCCGCATTCAACATTCTATCTATTACGTAAAAAATACTCTTATCCACCTAAGCATTATCTCTCTTTTTCCCTTTAAACCAAAAATGTCAAAATTGATGGTGAAGTCTTTTTACACATTATAAAGAATTACTTAAAATTGTGTAAGACCCAATTTACAAAGCGTTAGGGAGAAATCTAAAATCTAAGTTTCACAAATTCATTCCTGTGATGTGCACAGATGTCTATAATCCCCAGGAATGTGTATGAAAAATCTATATGAACCATGTTTTTCTATGTGAATTTCTCCTGTACTCAACTTTCTGCATCCGGCTGTTTGAAGTGAGGACAGAGCTTGGGGATTTGTGCAATTGCATATGTTTTTTTCTTTTTTCTTCACAAGTGGAAATATTATTCTCTTTCCAGAAATCCCCTACTGTGCACCGGTGAAATAAGAAGGTGTTTTATACCTTTCCCCAACAACTGAAGTGCTCGTGCAGGACCTGAGTTACGTTCAGTATCACCTTGGTACCTGCTAAATGTGTGAATACCCACAGACCTCAAGGTGGGCATTCCTGTCCCTTGCATGGTCAACCTCCAGTTCTAGTCCCTTTCCAGTAAAATCCTCAACTTGGTACAATAGACAGTGTGCTGTACTTGTGGAGTGTCTACAGTACTCATTTTCCATCTGCAGGCATACATGCCTACGCTGACCCTGAAATTCAATCTCCACCCAGAGCAGATGATCGCTTTCGTTGCGGAGACGCGCCCACTGTTTGTTCGGCCGGCTGGCAACAAACATAGCACGGGTATATATGGGCAGCAGATTCGGATAACCCAGGCCACCACAGACAAGGAATTAAAGGCAGAGTTATTTCCTGCCCGTTTAGCTGTAGCAGTGATAGTAGCAGGATTGTCTCTAGAATCGACCCAACAAAAACAAAAAAACGGACCAGAACAGCAACCTGTAGCACCAAAATACCATATCAGGACACAATACTTCTATACTGAAGTACCAGGACTCACTTCCTAAATACATTGCTCCCTGATGAAGGCTTTCTAGCCGAAACGTGCGTAGGGGACCACACAGCCATGATAAATAAAAATGAATGTATAAAATAATCCCTACAATTTCAATTTTATCCATTGCAGATAGATGTCAACATCATATACAAGATATTTTCTGTTATTTTTGATATTAGCTTTCCAAATTTCGAATACTATTGAAAATAGAAGAGTATGTTATCACTATACATGTATATTGAGATAATTTATTGTGATGTCTCATTATGTAATAAAGAGAAATGAATGCGAATGTATGACTGTCTGATTGAGATCTATAAGAGTATTGGTATGGATGGTATGTCTTAGAAGAATATATTGTATATGGATGTATATATATATATATTCACTGAAAAAACCATAGGTTTCACACACGTTATAGTTAGGAATTAGCATTTAAAAACCTTGCAAATTCACTTAAAAAACCATAGGTTTCCCACATGTTATAGTTATCTGGACATTTCTCTCGTGAAAAACCATTGAAATTCCCCCGTTATAGTTAGTGCAGGCAACTATAACTCACGCGACCGCAATCCTCTGCTGATGACGTCAGATATTACATCACTGTATTTAGACACTTATTTACCCATGTCTTCTTCCATTAATTTTTAGCTATACATATATTACAAATATTTTTTTTTCAGAAAGACACATATGTCATCAGTGATGTAATATCTGACGTCATCAGCAGAAGATTGCGGTCGCGTGAGTTATAGTTGCCTGCACTAACTATAACGGGGGAATTTCAATGGTTTTTCACGAGTGAAATGTCCAGCTAACTATAACATGTGTGAAACCTATGGTTTTTTAAGTGAATTTGCAAGGTTTTTCAAATGCTAATTCCTAACTATAACGTGTGTGAAACCTATGGTTTTTTCAGTGAATTTGTATGGTTTTTTAAATGCTAAGTTATGTATTTATTTATTTTTTGTAAGGTTTTTCACCGTGCGCGCTCCGTGCGCGCGCTGTGGGCCGAGCGCCCACGTTACGCAATTCGTGGAATTTTTCCGTTTACACCGTACGCGCACGCTACGCGTACTCCGCGATTTTTTTGTCAAAAATTTTTAAAACATTTTGGCCCTTAGGGGTCTTTCTGGGACCCCCTGACAAAGGCTATGGGGTCAGGAACTGTCCACCCTGCCCCCTTTTCACGTTCTCCACCTTTGTTTTTTATCCCCTCACACTGCGAGAGACAAAATTGTGGCCGACACTTCCTGGTTTCGACCGATTCGAATGTTTACTAAGATCTAACAACCAATCAGAATCGCGCTCGCGCACGGCAGTGTGCGCGTACGGTAAGTTTTACCGTACGCGCACGGAGCGCGCCTATAGATATATATATGCTTTTAAATGCTATTTTCTCAGGAAATACCGAACAGATTTACACCACACCTGCAAAAGGCACATCCTTGACCTGAGGACTACCTCTCTGCCAAATTTCAAGAAATTCTGTTCAGCCGTTTGGGCTGTAGCTTGGACTAAAGGTCCTACGGAAAAATGCATGGGGAAAACGCATTTTGGGACCCCCTTTTTCTCAGCCACCGCTTGACGAATCCCCCCGAGACTTTCAGGGAACGAGCAAAGCGGAGCGCCCCACCTATTTTGAAAATTTCGCGAGGATTCGTCAATCGGCGCCAAAGTTATTCCAAATAGAATGTTGCGGATTTCCTATGGAAACACGGTCCTAACTATAACTATCTACTGGCGACCGCCAGTAGATAATATATATATATATATATATATATATATATATATATATATATATATATATATATATATATATATATATGTATATATGTATATATATATAAATATATATTAATTGTTTTCTAATATAATAAACGTACAACATTTGATTATAATTTGGGTCTCATTGGTCATATATTAGGAGTCCTCTAACATAGTAGTGATAATAATGTGCATAGTTGCCAAATAATTTTTTAGTCCAATTTATCTATTTGTCCCTGACTTAGGAACTTCATTCCTCTCCAGGGGAACCCCAATTTATTTTTTATTTGCTTATAAATGTCTACAGCTCCTGATTCTGTGAGTCAGATTCTCAGAATATGTACCAGGGATGGATTTCAAAGGCTCCTAGGTGTCCTCCAGTGCACCCAAAAATGTGGATTTGGGTCCACCCTGCATGCCAATAGGTCCTTCACATGTATACATGCAATTAACAAATACCTGCTCTACATGTACATATACTTTATTGACTTAACCCCCTGATAGAGAAATTATGTTAAACCAAATAATGCCTTCTGAAAATGCACACACACCCTTAATCACTCAAGACTTAGCTTGTACTAAGTGTTTAGACTCTCAGCTGATAACCTTTAATAGTTTGATTCCGAGGTGTCACAATGAAGCAGGCGACAGGTGTCTTGTTACACCTAATATCATAATTTTGGGGATAAAGTATCCCCTGCCGTACATTATAAGGATATTGGAAGTCGCTAAGGATTTCTGTGACTCTGTAGAGGGACAAGGGAACAAGGCCTAGAGTCAAATTCCTTTATAAGGTCATTAAACTCTGAGATGACTTTCAAATTACTTTTACATTTTCTTCCATGGCATGGGGGTTATTTTGCAATCTCACTGTCCCTTATCACCATTTTACCTTGCAGTGGTGGAGAGTGAAAACTTGCTATTTGTTCTCCCATTCTAAATAGGGTGGGTGGACACATGATAAATCCTCCATCAGCCCTTACTCTTTTGGGCCGTCGGAGGTAAATGTCGATGGTGGAGATGGAGTGGTCTCCGCCATCGACATCCTGAAGGTCCATCAGACTCTAAATGTGGGGGAGGACCTTTAGCTTGGTGGACAGGGTACTCCAGCACGGATCACTGACAAAATATCGAAGGTCAAAAAATCGACCTACAAAAATATCGGAGCAAAAATATCGATGTCAAGAATATCGACATCCTATCTACAACATGGTAAGTACAAAAATATCGAAAATATAATATAGATGTCAAAAATATCGTTATTAAAAATATCGCTTTTTTTTTAGTTAAAAAAAATATGTAAAATAAACCAAATAATACTTATAAATAAAATAAACATAATTAAATATATTTTATAATGTTTAAAATTAATAACTAATATATATAATTTAATAAAACATTAATTACACATATACATATAGGTGCCGATTCCGATCGGGCCCCCCTCCAATCGCGTATGTCTGCACGTACCCTCCGTATGTCAGCACTGTACAACCCCCATGTCCGCACCGTACCCCAGCACCGTACCCCAGCCCCGTACTTGTACGCAACGTACCCCAGCACCGTACCCCAGCCCCATACTTGTATGCACCGTACCCCAGCCCCGTACTTGTACGCACCGTACCCCAGCACCGTACCCAAGCCCCGTACTTGGACGCACCGTACCCCAGCACCGTACCCCAACCCCGTACTTGTACGCACCGTACCCCAGCCCCATACTTGTACGCATCATACCCATGCCCCGTACTTGGACGCACCGTACCCATGCCCTGTACTTGTACGCACCGTACCCCAGCACCGTACCCCAGCCCCGTACTTGTACGCACCATACCCCAGCACCGTACCCCAGCCCCGTACATGGACGCACCGTACCCAAGCCCCGTACTTGTACGCACCATACCCCAGCACCGTACCCCAGCCCCATACTTGTACGCACCGTACCCCAGCACCGTACCCCAGCCCCGTACTTGGACGCACCGTACCCCAGCACCGTAACCCAGCCCCGTACTTGGACGCACCGTACCCCAGCCCCGTACATGGATGCACCGTACCCAAGCCCCGTACTTGTACGCACCGAACCCCAGCACCGTACCCCAGCCCCATACTTGTATGCACCGTACCCCAGCCCCGTACTTGTACGCACCGTACCCCAGCACCGTACCCCAGCCCCGTACTTGGACGCACCGTACCCAAACCCTGTACTAGGACGCACCGTACCCCAGCCCCGTACTTGTATGCACTGTACCCCAGCCCCATACTTGTACGCACCGTACCCCAGCCCCGTACTTGGACGCACCGTACCCCAGCACCGTACTTGGACGCACCGTACCCCTCAACCGTCCCCCAGCATCGCGTATGTATGGACCTTACAACAACATTGCGTATGCGAGCACGGTACAACAACATCGCGTATGGACGCACCGTACATACACGAAAACGACTCGTACTGAACCAGGACACTGTAAAACAGCACAAGGAGGGTCAATTCGACTCGCACAACACGACAAAACACGTCTACAGTACAAAAAACAGCAAAATGACTGACCTGGCACATCCAAACAGGTAAACAGAGGCACAAACTCACAACCACCTCTTATAACACACCCACCAAAAATTCAAACTCAGGCCCACCCACAAATGGACCAATAAAAAGGGCCCACACACACAAACCATGAGCCTTTGCAACAGACTCACTGCAGCTACAGAGCACACCCCAACAACTGCACCCATACACCTTAACATATACACCTTCACACACACTCCTTCACACTAACCCCCTCTCCACATTCCCACACACACCTTCACATTCACACCCACACACCCACAACCATCCACACCCTCACCCCACACCATGCCCACAGACAAGAATCCAAAGTTTTCAAGGGAGGAGCTGGACATCCTTGTCAACGAAGTCATCAGAGTCGAGCCACAGCTCTTTGGAACATTGGTCAGACAGACCAGCATAGCCGAAAAATCACGCCTGTGGCAGAGGATCGTCGATAGGGTGAATGCTGTTGCGCCCATCAGAAGGACCAGGAATGAATGCCAAGCCAGGTGGTATGATCTGCGGAGGGCAGTGAAGCGCAAAATGAACGAGGACTACGCCCAGAGCAACATCACTGGAGGTGGGCTGCCCCGCAGACCGGTACATTACCATCCCTGGGAGAAGAAGGTGATGGCCCTGCTTCCGCCGGTGGGAGTACACGGAGTCGAAGGAGTTGCAGAACCTGGTGAGTACACTAACAATTTACGTAACATGGGGGTAATGGCATCCACACCCCAACTACACCAAATGCACACAAGTACCCCCAAGCCCTCACCGGACACCACCACACTCAAAAACAACGCTCATACCACTAATATGTGTATGCCCCATCCACAAAGCAAGGCCATGCCATGTCCCAGGCTACACGAAGCACAAACCCAAGACTGGATGTCCGGGATGCTGGGAGGGTGGGGCTCACAAAACACACTGTTCAACTCTGAATCAGACACCATTGCCCTCAGCCCATATGGCCCAGGTACATACCCATGCACCATGCTCAATGCACAGTGACTGGCAAAGTACTGACAAGGTAGCTGACACTTGGCCCTGCTGTAGCCAGCACAAGGCCCTCCTGTGACTACTGTAAACTCAAACACCAACACCACAAGCTCAGATATCAAGGACAGGAACTCACACTCACTGTCATGCCAGCATGCACCACGAGGGGACAGATACATCACCTGGGAGACCCTCAGCTAAATCACACTACACCCACCAGCAGGCCCTGTCACACACACCCCTTACACAAGCACACACCCCCGGGGCAGGCAATGGATTTACCCACTCTCACAATGGACATGTGACACAACAACATCAATCCATAGCCAAAGAAGCATCCAAGCCAAAAATCTACATGGCAAATACTCAGGAGAACATATCAATCTGTCCCCCGCAACATACCCATCCACAAGTGAACAGTGAGGGGAATGCTAGGCACATACAACTACCTGGAGGAACTGTGCCAACTTGAATATGTATGAAACATGGATGTTGCATGAAACAGCATTAACATTGTCTCTCTCTCACACACAGGGCAACGTCATGGATCTCTCCCCCCCCCAACAATGGGGGGAAGAATCACAGTCCCAGGCTCGGGAGGAACCTGATCCCACCGGCAGCGACGCCTCTCAACACTCCGCAGATGACCCCAACCCACCTGGACCCTCTGGTGTCCAAGCCCCTGCAGCACCTGCCTCAGGTACATCTCTGCCAACCACCACCCCCATTCCTGCCACATCCCAGGAGTCACCCAGGAGCCCTGCCCGCAGTGGACAACTGAGCCAGTCTGACCTGGAGGGACAAGGTTCGCCAGGCACCCAGGAGGAGGCAGACAACCCCGCAACTGCCATCCCTCAGGCGTCCCGTAGACCTGATGTGCCCACAACGGCAGGCCGGGCTCGTGTGGGATGGGGTGGTGGGAGAGGAGGCAGGCGGAGGCGAGAACCTGACCAGCCAGCTGAAGGGACCGGTATGTCACACATATGCAACATCATGGAGGCATACCGGCATGACACCAGGGCCATCAGCCAGGTAGTGGAGACCCTCACAGAGATTAAGAACCAGCAGGCCGAGCAACACGCCAGTCAACAACAACACCAAGGACGGATGGAGACAAGACTGGCTGAGCTCCTGGTGGTGCAAACGGACATAAGCCGTTCACTCCGTCGGATCGCCGACAACATGGGCAACCCTCCCAGTGCCACCAGGTGAAGACCAACACCAGCCACAGGGAGGGAGGAGGAGGAGGATTCGTCCGACGGAGCATCCCAAACATCGTCAAGGCCTGCATCTGAGGGTCCTGCAAGGAAGGTGGGTCGTCCACGGAAAAGACCGTGAGAGGCAGCGGACCATCCACATCTCCCAGGTCACCTGGCCTGGCACCTGGCCTTCATGCGCAACAGCAGCACCTTATCCACTGACATTCTCTGCCACATGGACTTGCTGGTCACAGTCTGACCAATGATGACAAACACTGTGTTCTGGACTCTGATGACTTCAAATGCCAAGGATCCCATCTCCCCCTGTGAACTTTGGATTCTAGCCACACTGTATAGCACCTATTTCCACCCTCAATATATGCCCCCCACCGAGAATGAAACAAACTTTCTTTAATTAGATGTTGTAGTCATTTTGCATGAATCCACAACATACGTGTGGGGAAATGTCAAACTATGCCAGAGTGTTGAACCAACTCCAGCCATCCATACCCTTGGATCTGAGTCCGGTACAGGACACACATGGGTCACAATGTATCATCCAATACAGACATGGAGCACAATACTCACCCGTGATGGGCTCAAGCTGCAGAGGGGGGGCTTGCAATACTGTGCGGACAGACCAATTTGGAAGAGCATCATTAAGGTGTAGAGGTCATGGCTCATGTGGAGGTGCCCGGGGAGGGAGTCCCAGGTATGTGTAGCCAGGTGGGAGAACTATGTCCTGCATGCTGGAGAGCGGTGGATGTGAAGAATGTTGGCCAGGGCAAGGTTGGATGCACGGAGTTGTCCCAACGGGGTCTTGGATGACAGATGTCCAAGGTTGGTTTGGGGTCTGTGGTTGTGGACTGCCTCCTGAGTGTGGGTGAGGAGTCTGAAGGTCACCCTGCAGCAGACAGTGATCCATTGCAGCTATCTCAGGTGGACGGTGATGTGGCTGGGGCGCGGGATGTTGAAGCTGAGGTGTGCAGATGCACACTGGATGTGGACAAGTTTTCCGGGAGTTTGGCTGTGCTGGCTCTGTAGAGGGCGGGGCTGTAGTGGACACGGCTGGTGTCGTGGACCTGGGGGACGGTCTGTCTTGCCTTGGAGTGGATCTATCTGTGGGTCATGTACATCATGTGGAGGGTGTTGCAGCATGAGGTACAGATGCTGGTGAGTTGCATGGCAATTGTGAGCCACGAGTTCATGATGCACACCATCTTGTGTGCATGGCCACTGGGTGCTGGTGCAGTGCCCTGGTGGGTGGGACACAAGGAGTTGACCCAGCTGTAAGGGGACAATCCTCAGATGATTACCTCAGTCATGTACAAGTCCAGCCTCAGGTGGATAATGTTCAGCCATTCATCAACGGACCTCATGCCTTCTTGAAGGTTGGAACTGGCAATGGCTCTGTCTTTGGTGAGGGTGAGGAGCAGCTGGCTGTCAATGGCATAGGAGATGATGATGAGGTTGTGTGCGCATGTGATCGTGGAGAGGGTGGTCATGGACACATTGAAGATTGACACACTGAGAGATGAGCCCTGGGCCATATGCCAGATGACGCCACTATACTACATGCTGAAGGCGTGAGTCCCACTCCCATGGCCTTGCTGGTGAGCCACTTGTTGATTTCATCCTGGTCCATCCCCTGGATACCACTGTTGGAGATGTGTGAGCTGACAGTGTGTGACCACATCGTGCATAATGCTGTGGAGAGGTCAAGGGGGGTGGCCTCACCATTGTTGAGCAGGGCAAAGTTGTCGGTGTTGGATGGCAATGAGGACGGTTGCAGTGGGGTGATTACTGTGGAAGACGGTCTTGTGCAGGTTGCCTGGAGCTCTTTGCGTGGAGGAAGGTTGCCAGTTGCTCGTTGACTGTCTTCCTGATGACATTTGCTGGCTAGGGAAGCACGTTGAGGTTCCTTGAGAGCCAGCGTTCCTGCCGACCATTGTCTAAGAAGGTCCTGGGTCACTGCATGCCTCTATCTACCATGGAATGTGGCTAACTCCAAAGATACATTCATGACATGCTGGACGGGGGCTACAAGGATGGGGAATGATGTGGTTGAGATGTTGTGTGGGAAGGGGCCTGATGGAGATCCACATGAGCCGGGTGTTGTATCTGCTGCTAGGAGTCAGCAAGGGGAGTTTGACTCGTGGCATCTGCACCCGGAGGACTACAGGCACCAGGAGGTCGAGGGGCAGCGTCACTGGCAGCTGCCCCTCCCTCCCTCACCGGACCTTGTAAAACAACCTCGCGCCTCCCACTTCGTGGGAGACGCAGCGCATTAGGAGTCAGCAAGGGGAGTTTGACTCGTGGCTTCTGCACCCGGAGGACTACAGGCACCAGGAGGTCGAGGGGCAGCGTCACCGGCAGCGGCCCCTCCCTCCCGCACCGGACCTTGTAAAACAACCTTGCGCCTCCCGCTTCGCGGGAGATGCAGCGCATTAGGAGTCAGCAAGGGGAGTTTGACTCGTGGCATCTGCACCCGGAGGACTACAGGCACCAGGAGGTCGAGGGGCAGCGTCACCGGCAGCGGCCCCTCCCTCCCGCACCGGACCTTGTAAAACAACCTCTCGCCTCCCGCTTCGCGGGAGACGCAGCGCATTAGGAGTCAGCAAGGGGAGTTTGACTCGTGGCATCTGCACCTGGAGGACTACAGGCACCAGGAGGTCGAGGGGCAGCATCACCGGCAGCGGCCCCTCCCTCCCGCACCAGACCTTGTAAAACAACCTCGCGCCTCCCGCTTCGCGGGAGACGCAGCGCATTAGGAGTCAGCAAGGGGAGTTTGACGTGTGGCATCTGCACCCAGAGGACTACAGGCACCAGGAGGTCGAGGGGCAGCGGCCCCTCCCTCCCGCACCAGACCTTGTAAAACAACCTCGCGCCTCCTGCTTCACGGGAGACGCAGCGCATTAGGAGTCAGCAAGGGGAGTGTAACTCGTGGCATCTGCACCCGGAAGACTACAGGCACCAGGAGGTCGAGGGGCAGCGTCACCGGCAGCGGCCCCTCCCTCCCGCACCGGACCTTGTAAAACAACCTTGCGCCTCCTGCTTCGCGGGAGACGCAGCGCATTAGGAGTCAGCAAGGGGAGTTTGACTCGAGGCATCTGCACCCGGAGGACTACAGGCACCAGGAGGTCGAGGGGCAGCGTCACCGGCAGCGGCCCCTCCCTCCCGCACTGGGGGTGTTATCTTGGGCCCACCATCGCCGCCACATGGGACGCGCGCGGGCAGCGGCGGGCTAAGCCCGGGCAAAGGGCGGGCCGTCTGTGGCCGTCAGGGGCCAGAGGAGGCCAGGCCGGGCCATTTCTCTTCCTCGCTGAGATCAAGGTTCAAGAATGGGTACACGGAAACTCCTTACCACACAGGACCAGGGGGGGGCTAAAGCTAAAGTCCCTAGAAAGTCGGCCACTATTATATCATATCTAACTTCAGCAGTGGGGGTTTTAACATCAGAAACCGCGCTGGCTGAGAGAGAACTTGGACTTAATACCATCGAAGCCCAACAAATTGGTCCTTTGCAGCTTCCAGGGAAAAATCCCGTCCCACTAGAGCCTGCTGTTATTGTTGGTCCCCCAGCCCAGGCTCTGGAACAACAAAGTGCTGCTGGAGAAGATTTGGTCCCTGTTCCACCAACGATAACTCCTCAATCTACGCTCCTTCAGGTCCCTGTAAAAAAAAGGCAATTTAAGTCCCAATCAAAGTGTACAAGGAGAACGAGTAAAAAGCCAAATAAGCGGGACCCTACACCTAAATGTACCTTATCAGACCCCAGCCCAGTGACTATCGACTCCCTTCACTCCTCTGTTCGGGATATGGTGGAGAACATTTTTTCTACCCGGCTTGAGGAGACCCTAACCAGTATTGCTAAAGATATTATTGACACTTTGAACTTGTGTGTTGCTAGCCTACTAGAGAAATGTGCTCAGATTGATTCCACCCTCTCAGCTATAAATAAGGTCCGTAATCCCCCTCAAACTAGTACCTCTCTTAGATCGGCTTATCCAACAATAGCCGGTCCAAGTAGTAGGACAGTGGGGGATTCTTCTAGGACCTCGAGCCTAGCTGTGTCCCCCAAGTCAAGCACCAAAATAACAACCCTAGAGGTAAGGGACTCGGAGGGGTATCCGAGTAGGAAGACTAGGTCTTTAGCTCAACTTAGGTCTCAGGACAAACCTGTTAGCGGGCATATTCCATGTAACACATTAACTCAACCTTGCATTAATCTCCCTCCCGAGGCCGATCCGTTGGTGGTTATTCTGGTTAGAGTTCCGCCATTAGTGCACGGTAAGGTTGAATCAACCGAAGCACTAGTGTCAGTAGTGACCAGAACTGTTCGGGCGATGCCAATATCTCACGCAATATCCTAACAGCTAGGCGGGTTGGATGGATAGGAGGTGCTAAGAAAAAAGTTAAGGGGGACTGTGTGGTGGTTAATTTTAATAACCCCTATGTAGTAACACGCATGCTATGGGATGCCTCAGATATGGTCGGGGAGGTTGGTGACATTAGGGCTGTCCCTTTAAGTTTTTTTTATCCATCGCCCCTTAGACTTTTTAATGCCTGAGGGAGATATCGTCCTGTACCACGACCTGAGACCCCTTTGGTATCTGTGCCTCGTGCCGTATTTAGTGAAGAGCCTGCGTCCTGGAGTTCGCCTAAAGTTTCTTCTCAGGTTAACCCCAGAAACAATAGGATAGATAGGACTACAGATGTTATTGTCACATCCAACAGGTTTCTACCCTTGTCCCAGCTAGATGTAAATGACTGACTAGATCTCCCAGTCCCCAAATCCTGTAGCATTGGAAATGAAATAGTTAACTCAGGGGACAATGTAGTCTTTGTCAGGCTCATGAGTTGGAATATAGCTGGGTTACGCTCTAAACACGAAGATGCAAATTGGTTAAAGTTTGTTGCAGGTTTTGATATTATAGCTTTACAGGAGACATGGGCTAGGGAAAACAACCTGTGGATTGATGGTTTTAAATCTTACTTTCAGCCTGCCCTACCATCGGCAGCAGGCAGAGCAAGGGGAGGGCTGTTGTTTCTTTTCTCTATAAAACTTAAGGCTAAGATTTCCCAGATAGACACAGCCTCCCATAACTGTCAAATGGTGGAATTTATTACTGAGTCTCAATCCAAAATATTGTTTATACATTTTTATAATGCTGGTGATTGTGTACCTGAGAATGAGCACTTTAGTTTCTTATCAAAATTTCTAGAATTGTATAACGCTCATCAAACCACTTTTGTCCAAATTATTTTTATGGGTGATTTTAACATTCATCTTTGTGATTTTAATTGTAAGATTGTTGATCCTCCTGGCCCTCCCCTCTTTGCCCCACCACACTGTGAACATTCCACCAAGGGTGAGGCTCTTGAAGAACTCCTTCAATTGGCGGATCTTTTTGAGCCATGTTTTTTAACTAAGAGTGAACGGGTAGCGACATTTGAAGCAAGGGATAGTGAATCAATTATCGACTATATTTTCCTATCCCCTGCTCTCCTAAGTTTGGTCCATAGGTACAATGTTTTTCGCTCACCATTCAGTGATCACAATCCTGTGATCTTAGAACTAGACAAGAGTTTCTGTCCTAAGGAGGTCCCATCGGCCCCAGTTCCCCCTGTTACCTTGGCCTCTTGTAACCAAGGAAGGAAACTAAAGTGGGCCAAAGTAGTTCCGGAGGATTTTATGGAGAATTTAATTGTGAAAACCAGAGATGAGTTTAGGAAGTGTATGGACCCTTCTATATCGGGTGGAGAGATAATTTCTGCCTTTGATTCCATCTGTAAGCAGGTTGCCTCAGACCTAACCATCACTAGCAAACCGCGTCCTTTACAGGGAAAAAAGTGGTTTGACACTAGCTGTTCCAGGGCTCATCAAAATTTATTAACTGCCCTAAAAAAGCTACCCCGGGACAAGGCCCTAATAGCTACCCTTAGGAAAGATTACAAATCTATTATCCAGGGTCGAAAAAACAAATTAAAGAAGGAGGCCTGGGATGCCCTAACCTCTGTAGAGGTTCTTAAGGAAAGCGCAAAGTTTTGGAGTATAGTTAATAGTCCACTCTTAACGGGGAAGGAAAATGCCCCACTCGACATTAATATTCCAGAGGGGGAGTGGCTGACCCACTTTGAAGGAATTTATGCAAGTAATCTGATTCATGACTTTTTTAAGGTTCCTGAAACCTACTCCCCCCCTAAACCTTTTGATATTCAACAAGAATGATGTGGGGAAGGCCATAAAAGACTCTGCCACTAATAAGGCCCCAGGACCAGATGGTGTGCCGCTGGATCTTTACAAAGGGGACATTGACCTCTGGAGCAATATCTTAACTAATGTTTTTAATGCTAGTGTTGTGAATGGGTTCCCGGAGTCTTGGTCTAAATCAATCATTATACCGGTTTTATAAAAGGGAGAGAGGGGCGACCCGAGATGTTACCGGCCCATCTCATTAATTGATTCAGCGGTCAAAATCTTGGGTAAAGTGATCCTGAATAAAATCTCAGATTGGGTGACGGAGAGAGGGATTTTATCGGAGATTCAATACGGTTTTAGATCAGGCAGAGGTACCATGGACCAGTGCCTTAACCTGTACTTGTTAATTAACAAATATACAAAAGCCACTAAAGGATCATATATTTGGCATTCATGGATCTATCCACAGCCTTTGATCTGGTGAACAGATCGAGGCTGTGGATGATCCTGTTGGATCTGGGGATTGATCCTTGTCTGCTTCACTTTTTAGCGGAATTGCATAAAGATTTGCACGCTGCAGTAAGGGTGTCCCATGAGGGCAAATGTACACGCCACTTTAAATCGGTCAGAGGGGTACGCCAAGGATGCATTTTCACTTTATAGATTAATAGGTTAGATTTAACCTTAGGTAAGGCCAGCCTGGACATTCCGCGTATAGGGAACAGTATCCTCCCTGTTCTTCTATACGCGGACGATGCTGTCCTATTGGCTCGTACCCCTCTGGGATTAGAGAGACTACTGAACTCCTTTGGGGAGTTTATGAGCACTTTGGACCTAGTGGTGAATAGTTCTAAATCGCATGTTATGTCCCTGGGTACATGGAAAAATAGAGTTAAACATTTCTATTGTAGAGGAGTGGAGGTCACAAGAGTAAAGGTATTTACCTACCTGGGGGTCTTATTTGATGATAGATGTTCGTGGGCCCCACAGCTTATAGCAAAAAAGAATAGTGTAGGTAGAGCCTCCTCCGCTATATTAAGTTTTGCCCGACGTTTGGGTGGTAAACCATGTGATGCAGTTCTTGCCATCTATAGGGCGAAATGTTTAGCTTTAGCGGTCTATGGTACTGCAATTTGGGGGTACAGAAAAGCGGAGGGAGTCCAGATGGTAGAAAATACATTTTTTCGTTCACTTCTCTCCACCCCCCAATCATCCCCAACCTTTTCAATACATCAAGAATTGGGGATGGATTATGTGTCCGATCGTATAAGTCTGGCCCCTCTAATATTTTGGTTGAAAATATAGTTGAACCCTGAACTCTCCCTAAACCGATTGATTTTAAAAGACTGCATTGGATTAGATAGAGTGGCCGATATCCCTTGGCTCTTGTACATCAGGAAAATGTTTTATAATTTAGGGCGCCCAGAGATTTATGAGAACCCAGAAGTTATCACAAAGGGGGATATTGGCTGGGTTAAAGTCTAGTTTTTTAATTTAAGGTCTCAAGAGTGGGAGGGAGAGGAACTAAAAAAAGCGTCGGTAAGGGCTCACTTTTTACTAATAACCTCACCCCAGATTGAGCCTTACCTTAAATTGGTCACGAAACACTATCACCGCTGGCTGTTGACCAGATTTCATTTTAATTTGATTCATTTTACTTTAGGGAGCTTTCAAGGCTGGAGTAAACCAGAAGATGCTGCTCATTGTAACTGTGATGGTAGCTCAATTCAAGATACTGCGCACTTTATTTTATTTTGTAAATATTATGCTGAAAGAAGTACATTATACCATTGTTGCAAGGGAGCGGATTTTCTCAAGTTAAACCTGCACTGATGTACTTGCAATTACTAGACTGCCCATGGAATATTTTTAACATTGCTAACTTTCTGGTTGCCGCGCCGCGGTCAAGGAAAAAACTTGATGCCCAGCGTAGATTATGGTTTTAGTGATATTTGTATTTGTCTGGACGAATTTTTAGGATGTTTGTAACATATTGTATTATCATAATGTATTTAATTATCAGTATGAATTATTGTGATGTACTTTTATGATTTTAATTAATCGATTAAAGTGGTTTTGACTGACTGACTGACTGCTGCTTATGGAAGTCCAAAACCTGAGGGTGGTTGGTCCCGCGTATAATAGTGCGTTCTGCCTCTGTGTGCCAAGGCTTGCGTGTATGTCCATGAGCTTGCAGTGGTAGGAAGTTGCAAGGGATTGGCTCAGCCTTGCAAGGGTGGGGTGTCTTTTGGATGGAGAGCTGATGTCAGTGCACTCACGATGCTGATGAGCTCCTTGATGTCGTGCTGTTTTATGTCCTCCTCCCCATCTGAAAGATCTCCAATTGTCCTTGCTGATGATATGGTGATGGCTGTGTTTGCCGTTTTCCAGGGTTGTAAGGCCACTGATGGGTATTTGTGTTGCAAGCTGTGCACAAGAGTCCTGCTAGACGTGTATGAGTCCAGTAGGTCTGCCTTGACCCAGGTGGCTTAATTGTTGATGTGCGTCACAGGAAAGTCTGTCAACGTGGCTAGATTGTTGGATCAGTTGCTGATCCAGTGAGTGAGGTTGCAGGGTGTGGCGGTGGTGTTGGCTCCAGTGTCCCACACAGCATGTCTGTGTTGACTTACATCAAGCATCTTTGGGGGATTGGTAGCGGGGTGTGTGGCAGTGTGTTGCCCGTTGGAGACATGGATGCTAATGTGGATGGACCAATGATGGATGCTGGTGTTGTTCTGATCCAGCCAGAAGTTCCTGACCCACAGCCACATGTATCCTGTGGATGTGAGGGCATGCGTGACGATGGACGTGTTGATGGCTTTGCGGAATTGTGGATGTAGGCCTGGAGATCTGTAGATGAGTGTCACTCTGATGGTTTGCGCCAAACCGGATTAGTGACCCTGAGTGCGTACTTGTGAATAGATATCAATTCATCCTTCGGGATTGTTAGTGCCGTCCCTGCGGGTGCTCTTGTATCCATCTGAGATGGTAATGAAGAAGTTGTGTGCTGAGGATGCTTTCATCCAGGTCACTGCCATGATGGTGATGTGTGGGCCTGTTGTGTTGAGGAGGTAACAGAGTCCAAAGGCGTGCTGTTGGACGGAGCCGGTGTGGAGTAGGAGGGACATGACCTGGTTGGTGTGACAGGGCCTGGAAGGCAGGGCAGCGCTGTGTAGGCAGTTGGAGTTGCACACTCAGCATGCGAAGGTGTCGTGTGTGCGCCTAGGGTATGCCTGAGAGCAGGCGGTAGATTTTTGCTTGGACATTGCTTGGAGGGTGGCTGCAACATGAGACTGTTGTGTGATGTGGGTCATGCAAGGACATGAGGGTCGTGCAATGTGCACGTTGCATGCGCTGACGGTCCTGCCATTGGCACCGCCTGGCTGCAACAGTGGCAGAGACAAGCTGATGACAGCCTAATGAATGGGTGGAGGGAGGAAGGGAGGAACATCTTGGAGGCATCTGGGTTGTAGAATCCGGGAACTTGGTGTGCCCTTGCCGCAGGGGCCGCAGCAGCAGGCGGCATGTACTGGAAAGTAGGCCAAAAGTAGCACACAAAGACAAGGATGTCAGAAAGGACAACTGCAACAGGTGCATGTTAAGGAAGGAGTGTCAGGTTACTCATGGCTCACCCAGAGAAAATGGATGAACAATCACCAAAATTACTGACACAGGATCAGGAAACAGAAGGCCGAGCTGCGCACAGGAGACACACCCTCAGCAGGCATTGATGGCCTGTTGGTGGGAGCAACCTGACCAAATATATACACAACCATGGACTTCATGCACAATAGAGATCATTATCCATGAAGAACTGCATGCATGTTGCCGAACTACACATACACTCATATGCACAATCTTTGACAACTATGCCAGAGATGACGCATGCAAAGTGGCAAGAGTCCTGCATTGACAGAGATGAGGCACTTCGGAGGGTGAGGAACACCTTTATTACCCAAGCTCACACTGAGGGAAGTGCATCAATGTGAACTGACTCAGAGGTGATTTGACTGAACATGTGGGACCTACGCTGGACACCCCCTTCACAACACAGATGTAGTAAATCCAAATGAACTGGCACACAAGTTAAGGGGATGAGCCAAACACCTGCTGCACACGGAGAGGCTGCAATTCCCCATTGAGCCCGTCTTGGGGATGTCCCACACTATCTCCACCCGTAGCATTCCGTATGTTTCAGAGGGAAGTTTTACACACATTGTCATGCTACATGCTATGTGGCCCATGGTGAGTCAACATGTATGCATGGTAACACAACATGCACTGAGGCAGTCCCCACACATTCCAAACACGTACCACCCCCAAAATGCCTTGCTGCAATCCTTACCCAAAATGAAATTTCCCCATGTCCGTGCATGGAACGCTGATTCAGCACACGTTGCAATACTCATGAGGAATAGCAGGAGGACAACGATGACACGAGCAGACAACATGAGTAAGAACCTGGGAATGACAGAAACACAAGAAGTCAGCGAAAATATGTTTTCTCCGCATACATGGACATTTACTAAACAGGAACAATGTTGTCCCCATGCTAATTCAAAAGAAACTGTCCCTCCTAAAATGTGTGGAATGACATCATCACTCGAGTCACACATCAGAACACAAATCTAAGTCACTTAGCATACAGTCAGCTGGACACACACATTGCAACACATGCCACCCAAGCCTCCAGGCGTGCACACTCAGACCCAGTGACTCACCATTATGAGAAGAAGTTGCGTATGAGCTGACTCCGGATATCCTCCTCCTCCTCCTCATCACTTGCCTCGTAACCAAGCCCTTCATCCTCCATGGGTGGATGTTCCTGATCATACTGTTCCAGGATGAGTGGCACTGCCTTCTCCACTGCCATGTTGTGCAGCATTCAGCACACAATGAAGATTTTGCAGACCTTCGCCGGTGCATATGGGAGGGACCCGCCTGTCTTGTGAAGGCACCAGAATCGGCTCTTCAGGAGGCCAAACGTCCTCTCAATCACTCGCCTGGTCTGCCCGTGTGCATTGTTGTACCGGTGATCTGCAGCTGACCTTGAGTTGCGGAGCAGCGTCATCAGCCATGGCATGTTGGGATAGCCAGAGTCCCCTACATGGAAACATCATGTAAATAAGTGGGTCACGAGATGCCGTAAGAGCCAGAGATACCGCAACACACAGGACAAACAGAGTATACCCACCAACAAGACATGCTCGTTCGTTCTGCAGCCGCAGCATCATTTCTGGCACCCTGCTACGCCTCATGATGTAGGCATCGTGTGCTGACCCTGGAAAACGTGCACATACATGGGAAATCAGCATGTTAGCAAGACACACCACAAGGGCATTTATAGAGTGGTAATGTTTACAGTTGCGATAGGCTACCTCCTGTGCCTGTGGTGGTACCAAAGCCACATGTGTCCCATCAATGGACCCAATGACATGGGGCATCCCTCCCAGGGCATAGAAATCACCGTTGACACCTGTCAACCCCTCAGGAGTCAGAAAATGGATGAATTCATCAAGGTGCTCCAACATGGCTGCCAAAACATCACGCATAACACGGCTGAACATGGTCTGTGACATGCCACCAACATCAGCTATGGTGAATTGAAACGTACATGTAGGGCTGCCATCACCTTCATCTTGGGGGTCAGCGCAGTGGGATACCTGTGTCGCGGTTGGAGGTGTGGTGCCACCCTGGCGGTCAAGTCCTCAATCAACTGTTGAGTGAATCGGTAACGTCGGATGCAGGTACGTTCCCTCATGGCACCCAAGTCTGGCATTGTTCGGGGGACAGGCGGTGCCCTGCAGAAATTAGTGATGAATGACGAGGATTGAGAGCATAACATCATCAATGTCAATGAACAGAGCACATGCTCAACTGCTACTACACATCTGCTAAATACAGAGTCTGGTGTGTGCAATACATCCAGGACACGTATGCTAGCTTGGTGATACTCCTACGAAAAGCCAGATACACCCGTTGATTGGGAAGTCTACATGACATGCCCTGAAATGAGCTTGGGGCCAGTCTGAGTGAACAGCCAGAGACATCACAGGAGTGACATACATCCACATAGCTGCATTTGAAGGATGTCATCTCATACAGACAGCTGACGGCAAGCTAGACGCACAGGTCACATGGAAACTCATATGTACAGATCACACACATTGCCATGAAGGGGTACACGTGCAAACAGAAAACACAGACATTGAGACGACGCAGATATCTCCTGAGGTGAAAATATCATGTCCGATGCATACACACCCTGCTTATGTGGGAATCCACGTGTGGCATGGTGTGCATAGATGTGTGCCATGCCCATCTCCACACAGACACATGTTGGATGCAGCAACAGCATATGTAGTTGACGGAACAGTAACAGCAAGCTCATGGGAACACATGACACACACATGACATAGTCACATCGGGGCATGTTGATTGTGAAATGTCAGTTGTTAGTGTCCATGTCCCTGGCATCAGGGGACAGTTGCGGGTGGTGGTGGTGACTTTGCCTTACCAGTGATGCTGTGCTTGACACGTTTGTACTACAGGCACACATGTGCAAAGTGTGAAGGGGAAGTGTGCCACCTAGTGCCCCATCACACATGACATGTGTACACAGGTCATCACACATCAATTGTGCAACTACATGAGGAGACATGTGCAATATCACTGCCTGACACACCTAGGCCCTGCACATGGAAATCTGCAATGACAATTACTTGACATACAGCCTTGTGCGAGTCGGAGACCTCCATTCCTTTTGTGTGCACCTCTTATCACCAGTGTAAGCGTGTGAAACGCACCATACACCGTAGTGTAGTGGTGCCGTAAGGAGTACGCGTGGTACGGACCGTACACACGCGCGTACTCCTACGGCACCACTACCACAGTGATACGGACCGTACATGTGCTCTGAGAGTGTGTGTGCGGTCCGTATCACTATAGTAGTGGTGCTGTAGGAGTACGCGTGGTACGGACCGTACATACGCTCTGAGAGCGTGTGTACGGTCCGTATCACTATAGTAGTGGTGCCGTAGGAGTACGTGTGGTACGGACCGTACACACGCGCGTACTCCTACGACACCACTACCACAGTGATACAGACCATACATGCGCTCTGAGAGCATGTGTATGGTCCGTATCACTATTGTAGTGGTGCGTACGTGTATGGGTATGTGTGAAACGCACCGTACATGTTTTTGGGATTAAAAAATTACATAGGGGACAAGTATTAGGCCCAAAATGCATGCTGGTTGTAATGGATACAGAGATTTCAGTTGCAAAGTGGCCATCATGTGGGCTTGAAAAGTCAGTTGGGCCAAAAATTACAATGTTGCAAAGTGGTGTTTGACTTGCTATGATGCTCAAAATTTGAACCATGCAAATTCGTGTCATTGGTGTATGTTTAAAGTGATTGGAGGAAACGTAGGATGCAAATGAGTCGTCTGACCAATCACTCTGTACTCCTGTAAATGAAAGCCCCCAGCAAGACAGATATAAGTCAGCCAGAACCCATGAGAGGGCACTTGCCTGCACAACTTTCCTATCGACCACACTGCTGCTGTCTGTGGTTCCTCTGGCACCATGTCGCGGACTGTGGAGAGGGCCCAGCCATTCACCATGGAGGAGAATGAGGCCCTGCTGAATGTTCTCCTCCCACAGTACCCCAGCCTGTATGGGAGACCAGGGGAGCAGGTGAGTGCTGACCCCACTACCTTTGGCTGTGCACCTGTTTCGTGGCTGTCACTTCTGGCATTGTGTCCAGGTGTGACAAACATGCAATGAGGTTTAGAGTGGGTCCCAGGGGGGGGAAAGTCTTATGTCTGTCATGCAGAGCATGAAGTAATTCCTGTGTGCACTCCTCACTTGCATTGTGCTTACTGTGACATTCACTGCATAGTGCATGACACATTCAGCCGGGCAAATCCTGGGTGGCATTTTTTGGCTATTGTCCTGAGGTGATTCAGTGGTCCCCCCGTTGTGACAGGTGACTGTACCCACAGATGTGTATGAGTTGAGGGGAGCTGTGGTGAGAGTGTCCAAGTGATGTGTACGCCCTCCTGGACATTGATGTGTGTGAAGGTTCCTTGTCATGTGGGTGAGTGTCTATGTGAAGTGTTGCACCACACCTACATGGAGGAGGCAACAGCTCTACCCATCTGATGTGAGGAGTAAGCCGTACTGTGTGTCTGACTTGCTGGGTTAGCCCGACACCTGTGACACCCCACAGGCAAGTGGCACATGTGCAGAGTGAGGTATGTATCCGCTGTAGCCAATGGCAGGTGATTGATCTGTGACTGTGTGTGTCTGTGTACTCTGCTGAGGTTGCGTCAGTGGGCTGGGGCATGTAACTGCTTTGAGGTGCTGTCCATCAGCCTGGTGTTGCATGTGATGCACAGTGTGTGCCATGATCAGGGAGTGTGTCGCACCACTCCTGCCACCTGTGTAGTTTCAATGCCATGTAGTGCATTGGGGCTTCCACAGAGGCCAATGTCGATATGAGTAAGATGGGATTCCTTGGCAGCATCCTATGCCCTGTTCAACATATCATCGATGTTCAAATGTGTGTCTCTGTGACATGGAGCAGGTGTAGTGATGTTGTCTCACTTTGTCATCCTCACAGGTAACTGCCTACGAGAAGGGGGTGATTTGGAAGCGGATCGTCAGGGCCGTGAGAGTGGCGGGGAGTCGCAGTCGGCGCCTAGCCCAAGTCAGAAAACGGTGGCAGGACATCCGGTGCTGGACCCGGCGGATCGCCAGGGTCCAGCTGGGGCTCTCACCTCCACGCCCCCACGGCGGGCGCCGACACCTGACCACCCACATGATGCGTGTCCTGGCGGTGGTGTTCCCTGACCTGGATAGGCAGCTACAGGAGGGACAGCAGCAAGGAGGGGGGTAGGTACCTGTCTGTTTGTTGTGTTGTGTGTCCCCAGCTTTTGGAAGTGCTCTGTAGCCTGGATACACTGCCAGGGTTTATATGTGCAGTGCATATTCTGTTCCCCAAAGTCAACCGGTGCTCTTATTCGTCCCTTCCCCTGCTTGACATGTGTTCCCTGGTCTGTGTGTAATCACAATTGCACATGGTCATCTAGCCTGCCAGTGAACCAAGTGCACATTGCTTTCAGCATCATGTGGGAGGGTGGTCTATGACATGTGTTGGTACCTTGCCTGTGCCCTGTCCTGTTCACTCTGTTGGGGGTACATATTTGTTGGCACTGATGATGAGTCTCAACATGGGAGTGTGAGGTTTCAAATGTACACCCTTGCAGCATGCATGACCAATGTTGTGGCCTCAGACATGATGTGCATGAGTGGGAGATATGCATAGTGCCAGGACGGTTGCTCATGTTACAGTCAGATCATTCCAGGAACAAGGAGCAGTGTGCCCACTACAGTCCCCTGAGACACCCTTGCCTCTTAATCATGTATGTCATCCAACACTGTGTACATTCTCAGTGTGTTCAGCATAAGTTTGCCTCTGTGGCATTGTTCCCTGGCCTCATTTGTATTTATCCAAAGTGTGCTACATGTGTCCACTGGACAGGAAGACCCCATTTGGCTTGTGCATACTCGCACTAGGCAGTGCCTGTGTGTCTATTCACAACTATCTGTCAATGTTTTTTTGTCACAAATATGTGTTGGCAGCCTCACAAGGTGATGTGGAGTACTTTTGGGAAGCCTTGCTGCACTTTTTAGTAAAGCCTGATTAAGAGGTGTCACTTCTTGATCTGTCTCAATAACATTGTCTCGGGTATGGGGGATTTGTGCGGGCGAGGCCTACATGGCCAGACCTTATGTCTCCTTGCCAGGTCTCACCTGTGTGTCATAATTGGCTGGACAGAGACTCAACATGCAGTGTCCCAGTGATGTTGTGCAGGGTTTAATGTTTGTGCTTTGCAGCAGGTGTCAATTGTTTAGATACATGATTCCTGCTCATTCATGTTTTGCACCAGTGTGTGGTCAAGATGCTACGTAGTTCGGTCTTTGTTTGCTGACATGTGTGTGGACATTCTGGCTTGCCATGGGGGTGTCTCCTCAGTGGAGGTATGCCTATTTACAACAGAATAGCAGGCCCATTAGCTCATGCATTGTCCTGTTTTTAGACATGTGTGCCACTCCACATGGCAGGCAGTGGGTCAGATGTGTTGGCAACTGTGTCATCAGGTAACGGATGGCCATGTGACAACTGACAAAATTCAAGTTGTTAGTCACAAGGTATTGTACCTTGGCACTCACAACACTTGTCAACAGGTCTTCATGTTTTCTATGCTTTAGTTTGATGTTTTGTTGTTAAGAACTATTATGTGCCTGCATGACAGATGTCTCCCAAGGAAGTGCACACCAAACCACCTTTACACTTTCAGGGAACACACTGGCACAATTTTAAAGAAGGCACTGTTCTAATGAGACTGTTTTTCTGATCATACATCTACATGTTCCCCCAGTGTTGTGGAAATTGGGTAGGTCGTTGGTTGTTGGTGATACCAACTTACGAGTGTCAAGTCGTCAAGCCCTCCGTGGGCCCATGTACATGTACTTTCTGCAACTACATTTCTTACTAACAGTGGCTTCTTTAAAGAAGGCTGGCAGCTTCTTCAATGACTGGGTACATGTAGTTTTGTGTGCACCTCCTTGGGAGCCATCTGTTATGAAGGCACATGTGTGTTCTGTTCACTAAATGGCACATTCCCACATTCTGACCATGTCGATTGTGTCAAGTATTGTGATTCGCAAGGGACCAAGTTTTTTTAGTTTTGTGTTCCACAGTACTTACAGGTCTCTGAGTGTGGGGACACCTTTGGTATTGAGGTGTGTTACTTAGCCTTGGGTGCACCACTACTGTTTCTTTCAGGGTAAACAAGAGGTGGCATGACTTCATTGTATTGCTGTGCTCACCTGTTCCCAGACGCTAGCTCCTCAGTGTTTTCTCATTAAAGTTTTGGGCTGGTGTGTCCTATTGTTCCTTGTGTCCAAGTGGCATGGTGGGTCTACCAACTGGGGAGACAGGGCTTACATATGTGCGGAGTAATCTAGCTGTTACTCATGATGCATTGCCTGATATGCACTGTGACCTATTGTTTTTGTACTCATGTGTCAGATTTATACAGGTGACTGATGTTTTTCTGTATCTTCACCTTGCTCACAGCATCATCATTGGAAACCGAGGGAGACACCGGCACGGACCTGGATGAGGGACCCAGCACCAGTGCCACCAGTGCTGGCGAGTCTGCGGGAGCCAGTGGCACGGAGGGCGAGGGGAGTCAGTCAGAGGACCTGTCTGGTGGCGAATCAAACTACGACGCAGACGGGTACGAGGCTGACCTCATCGAGGGGGCGGAGGCTGCCACAACACCTGGCAGCATCCCAACATCTGTCCCCGCCTCCTCCATTCCCAGCACCGCCCTCCCAGTTGCTCCGGTCCCTTCTGTCCGTGCAGGCCACCCCCCTTGTCTCCTTCAGGACAGGCACCGCACCCCCTGCCCCTGTCACCCCTGCTGCCCTCATTGCAGAGTCTGTGGACATACTGCGGCAGTTGCAGGTTTGTGCAGGCATGGTGCTGACTATCCTCCATGGCCACACCACACTGCTAACACAGATGGTGTCGTTCATGGAGGGCATGTCAGCATCGATGTCTGAACAACGCAGGTTTCTGCGGTCCATGGACTCTTCACTGACGGCAGCAATGAGTCTCCTGCAGCGCTTCATCCCCCCCCTACCCCAGCCCCATCCACACTTCCCTCTCCCATACCTGTCCCATGCACACCCAGACATTCCCAAGCAGGCACCCCACCAGACACCGGCAGTACACCACCAATTAAGGGCAAGCGCACACCTCCTGTCACGCACACTCAGGGGGATGTAGGCACACCCACTGGGTCTGGGTCAAAAAGACATGCACGCAGCCACAGTCGGAGTCCGCAGGCCTCACAACCCGGTCCCTCAAAAAGCACCCCCCTTGGCTCCCCTGCCAAACTGACACCCGAAGAACTGGCCATCACCCACACTGTGACACCACCCCGCAAGCGGGCAAGGAAGTCCCTGGCGAGGGTAGTCAAGTCCCCCCGTGTCCACCTCCTCCCCCTGGGTGCTGCACCCCATCCCTTGTCCACCCCCCCCTTGGCCACCCCCCCTCCGTTGGCCCTGGGGTTTCTTCCGGTGCAGGGCTTACCCTGGACGCCCTGGCAGCAGTGTGCAGCGACGTGCTAACATCCACCTTTGCCGCTGCCCCACCCCCTGCGTTGGAGACGTCCACCCCTGCACCCACCACACCTGACCTTCCCCCTCCTGTCCCTGCGGTGCCTGGTCCTTCCCCACACGATGCCCCCCCGGTCGACGAACCTGAGGGTTCCAATGTGCAAGCAAGCTAGGGGAGACGCGTGCCCATGTGTCCCCCCAAGGACTTCTGTTGTGGACTGGCCATTGGCCTTTGTATATAGTGTCACTGCAATTTTTTATTTTTATGCTGAATAAAGCATTTATTTTTACTTTGCAAACTATTGCATTTCAGGTATTGATGTTGGTGCTGAGGCACCTGGAGTTGGTGTAGTGGTAATGTGTTATGGTTCTGAGAAATGTTTTACTCTGATGGTCATGAGGTGGGCCATGGTGTCTGCGTGCCATCACAAGGTCTCTGCAAAGATTCATTGTTAGTGTTTGTTATTTTTGTTTTGAGACATTGTCCCAAGGAATGTTCCTTCCTCTGTGGCACCTGACATCTTCCCTGCAAAGAGTTGCTCAATTGTTGTGCTGACCTGTGTCTACATTTCCTTTGTTGGTGACGGATCCCTTCAACTATGGCCATGGCTGCTCAGCAATGTCTCTGGCTGCATCGTCTGTGCCATCCTTGCTAGTCACTGTACTTGTGTATTGAGTATGTCGAAATGCCTTCATGGGGAAATTCGAACTTTTCAGCACTATGCATGTGTGTACTCCCGGCCTAGCACACATATGGTCTTTTTTCAGCTGGGTATTTGGACACCTGACTCACAATTGTGGGCATTGTATCTGTGTGAACTCCACCCTAGTCCTTCCATGTGAGACAACATCTTGGTGGCTGGCCCAGCATCTGCACATTCCTATCAGTCCTGATATGTGCGTGACAGTGTGTGTTCCCTTTGGCTCTCTTAGTTTAGTAGGCAGTGACATGACTATACAGTCTTGTGGCATGATCTCAGTGTGTGTATTGTGCTGCATCCGCCAGGGGTGGGTATGCATGTGTTATTTGTCCTCACACCCACATGTGGTGTGTCATGCAGTGGGGGTGTGAAATCCATCCTCCTGGGAGTGGGACACTGCTGTCAGTGATGTGTTGTTATGGCACTATCATCATTGTCCACAGTTAGGGATGCGTACATACACCCATGGAGTTGTGGTCATCTGATAATGATGTACACCCCCCCATGTCTCTGTCCACTGCTGGGAGTCCTCTGCAGCCACCCCTCACATGTCTATCCACTGCTGGGAGTCCTCTGCACCCACCCCTCACATGTCTGTCCACTGCTGGGAGTGATATGCACCCGCCCCTCACATGTCTGTCCACTGCTGGGAGTCCTCTGCAGCCACCCCTCACATGTCTGTCCACTGCTGGGAGTGATATGCACCTGCCCCTCATATTGCAGGCCACTGCTGGAAGTCCTCTGCACCCACCCCTCACATGTCTGTTCACTGCTGGGAGTGATATGCACCCACCCCTCACATGTCTGTCCACTGCTGGGAGTCCTCTGCACCCAACCTTCACATGTCTGTTCACTGCTGGGAGTGATATGCACCCACCGCTCATATTGCAGGCCACTGCTGGGAGTCCTCTGCACCCACCCCTCACATGTCTCTCCACTGCTGGGTGTGATATGCACCCACCCCTCACATGTCTGTCCACTGCTGGGAGTCCTCTGAAGCCACCCCTCACATGTCTGTCCACTGCTGGGAGTCCTCTGGAGCCACCCCTTACATGTCTGTCCACTGCTGGGAGTCCTCTGCAGCCAACCCTCACATATCTGTCCACTGCTGGGAGTGATATGCACCCACCCCTCACATGTCTGTCCACTGCTGGGAGTCCTCTGCACCCACCCCTCACATGTCTGTCCACTGCTGGGAGTGATATGCACCCACCCCTCACATGTCTGGCCACTGCTGGGAGTCCTCTGCAGCCACCCCTCACATGTCTGGCCACTGCTGGGAGTCCTCTGCAGCCACCCCTCACATGTCTGTCCACTGCTGGGAGTCCTCTGCACCCACCCCTCACATGTCTGTCCACTGCTGGGAGTCCTCTGCAGCCACCCCTCACATGTCTGTCCACTGCTGGGAGTCCTCTGCAGCCACCCCTCACATGTCTGTCCACTGCTGGGAGTCCTCTGCAGCCACCCCTCACATGTCTGTCCACTGCTGGGAATCCTATGCAGCCACCCACCCACCCACCCCCTTGGTGCACTACACTGCTGGGCCTACACACACACCAATATAGTGGTAATATGCTGCACCAGGCCATAGGCCAACATTCGTGGCATGTGTATGCCTTGTATCCCAAATGTACTGGTGCCGTAGGGGTACGTGTGGTATGGACCATACCCCCACATTCATGGGGTGTGTACGTTCTGTACCACCCGTACCCCTACGGCACAAATACAATGGGGATGCGGCCCGTACCCACGCTATGTATGCCTGGGTGCGGTCCGTATCACTATGGTAGTGGTGCCGTAGGGGTACGTGTGGTACAGCCCATACACACGCCCTGTGAGCGTGTGTACGGTCCGTACCATGCGTACCCCTACGACACCACTATAATGGTGGTACGGACCGTACACACGCTCTGAGGGCGTGTGTATGGTCCGTACCACGCGTACCTCTATGGCACCACTACAATGGTGGTACGGACCGTACACACGCTCTGAGGGCGTGTGTACTGTCCGTACCACGCGTACCCCTACGGCACCACTACAATGGTGGTACGGACCGTACACACGCTCTGAGGACGTGAGTACGGGCCGTACCACGCGTACCCCTACGGCACCACTACAATGGTGGTACGGACCGTACACACGCTCTGAGGGCGTGCGTACGGTCCGTACCATGCGTACCCCTACGGCACCACTACAATGGTGGTACGGACCGTACACACGCTCTGGGGGCATGTGTACGGTCCGTACCACGCGTACCCCTATGGCCCCACTACAATAGTGATACGGACCGTACCCACGCTATGTATGTGTGAGTACGGTGCGTATCACTATTGTAGTGGTGCCGTAGGGGTACACGTACACTTCCGTTGTTGCGTGACGCAGGGATTGGTGGACACGCCCCCCGGAGTGACCAGACCCTTGAGGTAATGTATGTCCTCAATATTGTAGGTTTTAATTTGGGTAGGGGGTATGTTTCCTGCCCCTCACCCCCCCTTGGCCCCTGGGTGTTGGGCTCACCTTCTGCAGCGTGTGCGTCGGGTTCGGTGCACCAGGTCGTAGGCTAAGAGGGCCGGGATAACACGGAGGATGGGGTGCATGGCTGTCAGTCGCGTATCGGGGCTCCGTTTTCGCGTCGGACTCAGTTTTCCGGCTTTTTTTGGCTGCCGTAAAAAAATAGCTGTGCGGAGTCACAAATCGTACTTGCTGGTCCGTAAAACGCTGCCTGACTCCGTACGGACGTCGCGTACGCGCTGTCCAGGATCAGACTCGTAGGTAATTTTTAGCCGTATGGTGTTTTGTACGATTCGTACGGAAATGGTATTTCTGTACGAATCGTACTTGCTGGATTGTACGGTGGATTTCCCGGGTACGAGTCGTATGGAGAATACGCTCCGTACGACGAATCGTACCCGGGTTTTACAGGATCGGAATCGGCACCATAATATATAATATGTATACTTACTTAATAATCAGTTTTAATAATTATTTTAATAACTTATAAATTATTGAAAATTATTATGAATTACAAATACATTATACACATAAAACAATAACATGAATACAAATTAAATAATTATATATAACAAATTTAAAAAATTACATTTAATTTGAATATTGTTAAAATTAATTATATATTACATTAGCTAAAATAATACAAAAAATATTAAATAGCACACACAATGAAACTACTACTCCAGCTCCAAAAAACACTACAGTAAAGAAAATGTTGGATAGCGTAGGGCTAAAAATTACTATTTCCACTCCAGGGAGTGTAACAATAGGGAAAGTGTTGGATAACATAGAGGTATAAATTACTATTCCCACTCCAGGGAGTGCAACAGTAAGGAAAGTGTTGGATAGCATAGGGGTAAAAATTACAATTCCCACTCCAGACAGTGCAACAATAGGGAAAGTGTTGGATAGCGTAGGGGTAACAATTACTATTCCAACTCCAGAGAGTGCAACAGTGGGAAAGGGTTGGATAGCGTAAGGGTCAAAATTACTATTCCAACTCCAGAGAGTGCAACAGTAGGTTAAGTGTTGGATAGCGTAGAAGTTAAAAATAACTTACTTATAAATAAAATAATTATTTAAAATAATTAGTGATTTAATTATTAAATAACTCAAAATTATTTACAAATACCAATAAATAATTATTACAAACATAACTACCAATGAATAATTAATTGGCAATAAATTAATAATAAATACAAATAATAAGTAATTATTCATAAATATTAATTACCAAATAATAAATATTAAATAAAATATTTTTCATAACCAAAAACATATAAATTATTAAAAAGTAATTACCAATTAAAAAATATTGAACAATTAAATTTTTTATACCAACAAATAATAATTATTAAACATGAATTACCAATTAAAAAATATTGAACTATTAAATATTTTTTATACCCCAAAATAATAATTATTAAACATTAATTACCAATTAATAATTACTTATTAATATATTGATTGGAAATATCAATACATAATATGTAATCATATTTAATTAACATTTAATGATTAATCAACAATAAATTATTTTTCATAACCAAAATATTATAATGTAAAATATTTACCAATTAATAATTAATGTCCAATTAATTATTTATCAATACCCAACAACAAATTTAATAATTACTTAATTAGATTTCAATTACTTCCAACACTATTCCCCTATAAACGCACGACACCTTCCAATAATAAAATAATACACTTAACATAATTATCAATTAATCAATTAATAAACACTAATTACCAATTAATAAAAATTAATTACCAATTAATACTTATTTAACAATAATATAATTATCAATACGAATAAATGAAAATAAATTATTCCTTAATTACAATTAAATTACTTCCCACCCTATTCCCCTATAAACCCACAACCCGCTACAGAACTTAAACGCAAAAATTAATTAAAATTAATTTATAATTCCTAAAAATGTATAATTAATTTCATATAATTAAATTACTTCCCACCCTATTCCCCTATAAACCCACAACCCGCTACGGTACTAAAACACAAAATTGACTTAAAAAAACATATAAAAATTGCATAAATATATTTTATAACCAGTAGAACACTTAACAAAAAACATATAACACATGCATATTAAATACATAATAAAATACATAACAATAATATAAATATCGATATTAGTAACATCAATATTAGTAACATCGGTATATTTGATATCGATATTACTAACTTCGATATTTCTAACATCGATATAAAAATACTTACCTTAGGGTCGATATTCTGTCCATAGATATTATTGACATCGATATTCTGTCCCTTCGATATTGTCAACTCGATATTAGTGTAGGTAGATATTTTATTTTCGATATTTTGACTGCTCACCCTCCAGCACCATTATGACGGAGTACTCTCACCGCCAAACTCTATGGACTTCATTACGAGTCTGGCGGCCCACGGACTACCAGACACGCGGGGGCGCAGTGGCGGTGGTCTTCCAACCACCTCATTACGACCAGGGCAGTTGGGCCACCATAGGAACACCGCGCCCGCTAGGGATCAGAGATTCCTGGTAATGACAGGGTGATATTAGGGCCGTAAAATGCTTGGCGGGGCTGCAGCACATATTTCGAGTTTCCTCACCTCCACACTTTCATGGCGGTATTGAAACAAAGGGGGCCCTACAGGGCCCCCTGATGCCTCATGCCGTGTGGATGCACACAGGGGGGCACATGTGCAAGCACACCAGTAACTGCACGGCACAGACTGCAGCAGTCTATGCCGTGCAGGTACTGCCTTTGACGTTCCCATTGCAAAGCCTATTTCATAGCCATCGCCCGGGAACGCCAAAAAACCACCCGCTAGACAGGAGAAAACTCCTAATCTGGGGGTTTGTACATGGGTTTGGCTGTGCGGGAGTTGGTGTGGTCCCGCTCTCGCACCACCAAACTCATAATGAGGCCCAAAATCTGGCCCATGTTTATTCTTTCTACACAATCCCCACAATAATAGTGTACATGGTATCAGAGTAGATAGGAATCTATTTGTCGATGCAATCAGTGGAAGTATGCATGAGAATACTAATTTTTAGCAGAGTTATGCAATATTTTCTGAAAAATTCCCAGTGTAAATCCTGGTGTTTGAAAGTGAAGATTTTATATGCGTTCATAATAAGATTCTGTGAAACAAGAGAAGACATTTATGTTTGATTTTTGACACCTACAAAATTGTCTTAGATAATGGCCTATTTTCCGCAGAATTGTTCTCAGTGCACTATAGCTCTTTAAAAACAATCCATCAGATGTAGGCTCATATGGACAGCATTTCTGGATTGAGGCAAACAGATAATAAAAGACACTTCTAAATCTGCAATTCCCTACACATTTCATTAGATCGTTTTTCTTTAGGATCTGCGGGTTCACATTTAGTCATTCCAACCAATGCTTGGTACAGTCGTGTCACTAAACCTCCACTGTCACGCAGAGAAAGCAACTCGTGCAATATTTCATGCAAGAGGCTGTAATCAGTGTTTTGGTCAGTTTCCCTTGGGTCAAGAATTGTCCCATCAGAATAAAGTGAGTAAACACTTCTTTTAGGAATGACATAATCTCACCCAGTCTTGAACATAGTTCCTACTGTTCTTACTCCAATACTACACACCTCAGGGCCTCCTTTACTATATTTTGGCAACCAGGAGTGCAGCAAGCCTTCCTGCTGCACTGCTGTGTGCCACAATAAATGGGCAGGAGTGCGCTACATCTACAAAATATGGTGCATTCCTGTCCTTCTTCTCTGAGTCGTCACACAAACAAGAGCCGTGCGCCAACGCAGACACCCTTGTGTCATGTTGCACGGGTGCCTGCGTTGCAGGAAGGATTATTATTGTGCAGGAATTGACACCTTACTGCACAAATACAATCATTGAAAATACGAGGAAAAATAAAAGTATGGGAGGATTCTGATGCATTCCCAGCTTTACAAAACGTTGTAAATCTCTGAATGTGTCCGGTTCCATGGCTATTTCGCGGGAATACCCACAACAACACCCATGGAATGCCCTTTTCATGCAGAGTAATGCATGAAAGAGGCCCGTATTTATAAGGCCCTGAAAAGTCATGCAGAATGACTTTACATGGCCTTGTAAATATGAGCAAGCCGATTGCACTGTCGGTGTCTCAAACAAAGTGACGAAGCTCTCTGAATCCAACGAGTCCAGTCAGGTTGGATCAGGCATGGAGAACCTGAAATCTGGACTCTGGGAGCATATGCCATTTTGTAATCTTATTTCTTCAGACATCTGTGCCAGCATACGCAGACAACATTCAACAGTCGCGGCAGTCTCATTATCTGGGCTTTTGCCTTGAGAAACAGTCCCACAAGCTCCCCCTCCAGGTGGTGTCTTTTGAGGTGCCTTTTAATTATGGAAGCCTGTATAGTAGGTTGAGTCAACATATGGACACGAATTGAACCTGAATGACAATAAAGTACAATTCATAATTCACAATTCATAGTCCACTTTCAACAGTAGGGAGTCTGATCTCCTGCAGTGCCACCCTATGTCTCTCAGGACCAGTGAATAATTTGTAAATAAATAAGTGCCAGAGCTCTCTTCAAGAGGCCACTGCAGCTTGCAACACACATTGCCCATGCCATTGGGCCAGTGATAGTAACAACACAACAACTAACCATCACACTCCTAAAACTGTGACAGTTCGTACTATTACATGCACCCAAAGCTATAAGAATGGCTTGAGTGGCAGGTAATAGTAATTTCTAATGTATATTGAATAACTAATTAGCTGTTATTGTGGTCATCTCTAAGTTAGTTAGACAGTGTCTCCTTGTGGCCGACTGTCACAAGCGGCAGTGTTGAAAATTAAGTGCCGGTGCCGAACACCGGAAACCATCGGCTCAAATTAAGCACTGCTCAGGACCCCATATTCAGCTTTAACAGGTTGTACCGGGCATCAGGCATTGTAGGACGGAGACTGATTTTACTACTGGGGGGCAGGGGGCGTTTTGTTGCTGGGGGTTGTGCTGGCCATGGATCCTGACTGCAGAACTTCGGAGCTTTACAAAAATGCAATGCAAAACAAATGGATATAAAGCATGCTGGTCAGACCACGCACATTTCAAAACCATTTGTTTTTGTATTTGGTTAGTTCATGTCTTCTGCAGAGTCACGAGGAGCAGCACTTTCATTTAGGGGTTCAGAGGGAAGGGATGTGAGTAATCTGCTGTTGCTTAATCCAAAAAGTACAGTACACACCGATTAAAGCAATTACAAATTCAAAACAATGCATTTCTTTAAAATGTGGCCATTGCAACTCATTTCAGTTTGGTATATTAAATGATGCAACTGCATTAAGTGGCAACTGTGAGAAGCGATTCTAATCATGAACATAGAAACATTCATGCCAACCACCAATGCCATGACGATGATTCTGCTAGTGAAACAAGAAGTGAGTTAGTTGTCTTTTGTCCGCTACATGTGGCCTAGGCCTAGGCCGTTACTATAGATGGATCAGCATCACAGTCTTTTGTTCTTGTGCAACGCACACCCTGAATGGATGCATTTAAAGGTGCTCTCATGTGATGAGGGAAAACCAGGACGTGTGAAAAAAGTAATTTCCTAGGATCACACAATGTTGTCAAGCGGGAACCGGGATTGATGCATCGTTTCCTGGTTTCACATTGTGCAGTTGAGCCAATACATAGTTTTTTTTTAACTCTTTCCCTCTCCCATTTTAGATCAAAGTTTAATGCTTTGTGGTTGATTCTTTCAGTCTCTTAATCAGTTCACTGTGTTGAATACATCCAGGGCCAGGCAATGCATGTTTCATAAGTATTGGTGGTGGTCGTGTTTGAGGAGGGTAACGTTGTAATGCAGAAGCTAAAATGTAAACGATTGCACTGAACCTTGGTCAGGGCCAAGATAGCTGAAAGTCTTTATTAATTCTCATCCATCCTTAAATTGACTCATCCATTCAGTCCTCACCTAACCAACTATTCATTCATTTATTGAGCCATGCAGCCATGTCAATCTGCATATATCCATTCAATGGTTGGACAACGTTCTATAATAAAAAATGCAAAACACACCATATTTGCAATTATTTTCAAAGATTACCTAGGGGGGAATCCCCTAAACCCTGCTTGAAGAGGTCATCGGGCTCACTCTGTGTGCTTGCGCGCTAAGTTCAGTTAGAGGATTTACCAGGGCTGCTTTTGGTTCCCAGTCCGGCCCTGCTCACATTAAATCAAGCACAATAAAATCAAGCTCTTGAAGCAGCAAGGTGGACAATATCACTTAGAGGCTGGAGAAAAGGTACTACACTCAGGGAAGAACCACCATTTGACCAGCACTACTCTCTCTGCATCCAACAAGAACAGAGATGTCTAAAAAGAAAGTTTCCCTCAAAGACAAGAAAGCCCAGGTGACCATGCCAGCTGTAACATTGAGTCAGCATGGAATATCTGGACCCCCAAGTATCTGAATGTGTTAAACTCCTATTTGAGACCTTGGACCAGCAAAATCATCTAATTTGGAACAGTACATGGCATAATCAGGAATACATAGGTCTTTGCCCAGTTACCTTTAGCCATGTTATTACACCAAATGTTTCTAAGTTCTTTATCATTGGGTTAAGTCATTTAGCGATATCTCTTAAATACATCAATATGCCATCCGCATACAAGGATATACTATGGGCCATGCCTGCTATGTGAATGCTTCTAATCCCAACATTCAATTGAATTATGCTGGCAATCGATTTCATTGCAATGGCAAAGATCAATGGAGACAGAGGGCACACCTCTTACGTACCCATATTTTCCTGTACGACTCAGAAATCACACAACCTGTGCATACCCTTCCAACTGGTTTCTTATTAAGTAATGAGATCCACCCTATCATTCCCTCCCCGAATCCCAAAGACTGCAAAGAGAAATTTCCAGTTTAGTGTGTTAAATACCTTCTCTATGTAGACAGCCAGTACTACTGACCTTAGAGCATGTTCATTGGCATTCTCCATAACATGAAATAATCTCCTGATGTTGGGTAAGGTACTGTGTCCTGGCACAAAGCTGCTAGAATCATAGTGTACTACCTCTGGGAGTAAGTCAAGGATCCTGTTTGCGATGAATTAGCCTAGGTTTTTCACAGTCAATTTTGAGCATTGATAGAGGTCTATAAGAAGACACATCAAGTGCATCTAAGCTGTTCGAGAATGATGGCACTTCTAGATCCTGACGTTTTGCCAGAAACACGAGAAAAGGGTGAAACTGGAAATTTATCACTATACTAATTTGGAAGAATTGTTTTTGCATTCCTTTTTGGGAACTGTATAGTCAAAGATTGCAATGGTTGCATGATATTTGCCTGCACATGTTTTATTACTAAAATATTATCTCAATACTGGTTAGACCCCCATTCACGGTCTGTCTTGTTTCAGCTACACTATGTCACTGTGCAATCAAGTGCATAAACGTTATGTGATCGGTTAAACATTTCAACCTGTGTAAACCCTCAGGATAAAGAAATATTTCTGTTGGAAAGCAACATGATTTGTCACTTCATTTTTTACTCAAAAGGGGAAGGGGAAAAGCTGATTGCCAAAAACCAAAGGTACACGATGCAAACTAATTCACTGTGTTCTTAGTATTGCTTATTTTTTTATTTTTTTTATTGAGCAGAACAGATGGGCATTTTAAACAATGTACAATAATCAATGATCAGGAATAAAACAGTTTAAAAAAAAAAAACATCAGGCGAAATCTAGTAAATTCCTTTGATCAATAACATTTAACAATAGTATTGATATTAATATTGATAGAAAGCAGAAGAGAAAAAAGAATAATGTTCCAAGTAACTTAATTTCTAAGGTGCAAAACAGGACTAGATGTTAAAAAATATAGCGGTGATGACCGGAAGCTTGTAATTATTTTTGTTATTATACTTTGCCCCCGATCCCGGATAAACATTTTAACCATTTTAAGACACCCCTGCTACTTTACAGTAACCATACGTCCTAGCTTAAATAAATAACATGAAAGTGCCGAGGGCTATCGTTTCTGCAGTCGCAGTTTCAATAAAATGCTAAAAGTGCAAAGTGCTTTAATATTGCGAATATAGACATCCTTATGTTATAGATGTTATAATTTACCATTGCCCACCCATTAAAGATGTATGTTTCCCTTGATTTGTGGACATTCTGCTTGGGCAAAGGACCCTGATGCACTAAAGTGCTAACGTGCCTGTCCTAAACTTCTTATATGAATAAAGTGCCAAGTGCTAAAGTGGTAGATGAATTTCCAATTTTTAGTGAACTTTTGCATTGCCCCAACTCTTTTTGCGTAAGCCTCTTCAAACCCTCTTGTCCTTCACATTTTATTCACCCATTTTGAGTAGGATGGTATCTCCTCTGACCTCCAATTTTGAAGGATTAGGGAACGGGCAACTAAGGAGCAAATCGACATGTAGGTCTCTTCGGCATTAGATAAATCAGATCTTTTTGTAGAAATGCCAAAGAGAGCAACCTCGGCTTCGGGATCAAGCGTCTTCTCGATGGCCTGGCTCATTGAAGAGAAAATCTTAAGCCAAAATATTTCAAGCTTCGGACATGTAAATAAAATATGAAGCCAATCGCCCCATCTCGAAGCTGGCATCAAAAGCATTTGTTTTCTACTCCCGGGAAGCGTTTATTAAGAGCTGTTGGAGTGAAATAGGCCATCCAACGGGATAAAAACGACATCCTTTTAAAATTGGCTGCTTTAAGGGCCTTGCTTCCTAACTGGGCAATCTGCTCCCACTCTTGCTTCGAGGAGGAACAATTCGTTTCGTGAGTTATTTTAGCCAGAATTTCTTCAACCAAAGGAGACTCTTCACCCTTTCTCAGTAAGGTGTACCACTTTCCCACTCCTTTTAATTTCACTCTATAAAGGGCGTTAGCCAGAGCTGGTGGTGTCCCACATGTCAAAAGATTATATTTATTTATAGAGTTTATAATCTGCAGATATTCCAAATACCCTGTTTTTAATTGATTATCAGATCTATCTAGGACCTCTTGCCAGGTGATAAGATTCCGAGAGGAAACAGAAGAACCCAAATCACCAAGACCACAGTCTTGCACTCCTCTGATTTTAAATAATGAAAACCAGCAAACCCTACCCGTTTAAAAAAAGACAGTAGTCTATCGGAGAAATCCCGGATAGTCTTGTATCTGGTCTTTTTGGGTAATTTAGCTGTTTTAAAAAAAGTTGGAACTTGTGAACCTGCCTCCGGTATCATTCTATCATAAAAAACATATCAGGGGGGCGTGGCTTGGCGCCGGCGACGATGGCCGCCTAGAAGAGAGCTCCGCCGTAGCGGAGCCCTAATTCCCCTAAAATCCTGATATAATCCTGCAGACGGCACACTAAAGAGGGAGTGCAGAGCCCTGCAGTGTAGGCGCCGCCGAGATCCGAGGCGCGGAGGCGCTGGGATGCCTCGGTTCTATCGCGGTGCCCAGTGCTGGTGGCGGCGGCTGTGAGAGCCGGGAACACGAGGGGCGGGACTCCCGCTGGGCGCCTACGCGACGCCCCGGCGCTTGGGCCTGCGGTGGTGTCTCCCTTGCGAGTGCGGCAGAGCTTCTGCGGCCCCCGGCCCCCCCCCGCGGGTGAGCCGTGCGTCAGGAGGTGGGCCCGGATTGAGCGGCGGCGAGGGCTTGGAGATAACCCCGTTGGTGCGTGCTGCCGGGACCCACGGCCTGGTGAACTGCTGGACGGCTGCGGGGCAGCCCTACGTGCCGCACACAAGGAACGGCAGGGCGTTGGACCAGGTGGGGGTGCCTGCTCATGGGGGGGCCTGGCCGCAGCGCCCCCCCCCCCCCATTCGCCCCACCCCAGCAACAGACTACAGGGGTCGCGAGTGGCGCTGTGGCCCGGACTACAGCTCAATGAATGAGCACATCCAGCAATGAAGACCTGGGAGGCCTGAGAGACAGGGAGTCCTGGCTGCGATTGTCGTTGGGTGGGCCTCGCCTGCACATGGTGGCCTCCCTGTGTCACGGCGCCCTGTTGACCTCCAGTACTTTACTTGGGGGGAAGAGAGCCCCTGAGCATCTTGGCCATAGGTGTGGCACAACCGGGAGCGAGGTCCGACTGTCCCACACGCTGGTGGACTCGGGTGCAGAGGAGGGACAAAGCGTGGGACTCTTTGGAATGCAGAAGGGGCCCAGGCGGAGACCGGAGTGACTTTTCGCTGGACGCGCAGGTACCTGGGCGCATAACCCCTCCCCCCCTTGCAGAGGGAAGGGGCCCCAACGCGATCGCATCTGTTGTTCCCTTTGGCTGGCCACATTGCGGTCTGGGAGCTGGTGGCGCAGAACTATAGTCCCAGCTGGCGGGTGACGACCACTCGAGGCTGGGGAGTTGGAGTTCGCGGTCTAGGTGGACGACGACCCTACCGAGTGGTGGACGAGGTCATGGAGGAGGGTGGTACGGTGACACCAAGGGCTGACAGGACGACCGAGGATTACAACTAACACCGGTCTGCGACACTCTGTAAAGCCCTGCGGACGGCGCAATATACTGCCGGGACAGCAAAATGAAACCGAAGGGTGCTGCAGCTGCCCAGACAAACAAGCTTGACAAATATGCGGTGCCGAGGTCAGCCCCACAGAGTGAGGGAGTGGTGGGGGACCAGCTGGCGCAGGCTGAGCCCTCATTAGCCTCCATAATGACGGCCATACAAACTCTAGGAACCACCCTTGAGACGAAGATCGACAAGATGTCCATTGAAATGAATCTCATACGTACGGATCTCAATAAAACGTTGGAGAAGGTCAAGACCAATGAAACTGACATCAAAGAGCTCCAGGATTCCTCCAAGAAGCTTGAGCAAAGAGTTAATGACCTTGTACACCAGCACCGTCAGGTGGCCCTGAAGCTCGAGGATCAAGAAGGGAGGGCCCGACGGAACAACATTCGCGTGGTGGGAGTTCCGGAAGGCTCAGAAGGGCCTAGTATGGACCTATTCATTGAAGATTTGATCCTCAACTGCCTAAAACCGAAACGACTCTCCAAAATCTTCACTGTTGAGAGGGCGCATCGTGCGCCGGTCCCCAGGCCCAAACCTTGAGCCCCACCGAGGACCATCATTGCAAGAACCCTCAACTATAGGGATCGGGACGCTATCCTACAGGCCGCCAGACAGAAGGGAGACCTACAGTACGAGAACGCAACAGTCAGGTTTTTCCCTGATTTTATGCTCAAGGTGCAGCGGGAGCGGAGATCCTTCGATGGGGTAAAAGCGGAACTTTGGAAAAAAGGCATCCAATACATGATGTTCTTCCCTGCAAAGCTCAAAATAATCGACGGTGGCAAGTCCCTCTTTTTCGGCACGCCTTCGGAGGTGCAGGACTGACTAGACGGAGGAACATCGCGGTCGCCGGCACCTGCCGCGGAGGGCGAGTGGAGAGACGCCCGGGCCAAGTCACCTGGCTCACTGGATGGCACGTCAGACACTGAAAGACTGAGTCAGCGTTCATGGCGATCGAGGTCTCGCAGTCCAGATATGGACGCTGCTTAAGGACGTTAATATATTCACGTAGATTGGAGGAACTATGTTCGGACCTCTGCAAGTAGTACCGTAATGTATACAAATTCATTATGATAATGGGTGCTGGACCTCTTAAAGGGCTGTCATCGAGGGGAGCGATTTATTCATAATGCTTGGAGCGGGTCTGATCTGGGGGGGGGGGTGGCCGAGGGCACTCCCTGACTTCGTTAGGCTGCAGGTCGCGGACATGCTGCCTGGACAGCCCTAAGACATTGGTAATTGCATTTATTGGGGGACCGGATGTAACTTAGGGTATGGTTGGAATCGATGCGCAATACATGTGCCTATGCTTCACAAGTTCTTGACGGTATGGAGAAGTGCGCTTAGCGGAGGGAGTTGGCGCCGGCGCATCTCCCCACCTAACAGTTTCTCCGGGGGGAGGAGAGGGAGGGGGGAAGGTTTTCACTCCTTCCTTTTAGGGCAAAAGGCTCTCTGCTAGTTGGGGATGTGGGTAGTTGTAAACCTGCATGGCAGGGTTGCAGGGTGGGGGGGACAGGGGTTTTTGTGTTTGTTACTGATGATTGGTTATATTTTAGGGGGTAGTTGGGGTTTATGTTGGTCTGGAAAGATATGTACTTATGGAGCGTTGTGGCGTTGCAGGAGTTCGGGGTTACATACTCAGAGGATCTCCAGGGATGGCTACAAGGTGGGATAAAAGTCTTAAGATCCTTAGTTGGAACGTCAACGGGTTGGGGGACAAGCTTAAGAGGAGTATAGTGCTTCAATTTGTTAAGCGACACCTCCCAGATGTTGTCCTCTTGCAAGAGACGCACCTCATCGGTAAAACTTGTCACGCACTCAACAGATGGGGATATACATTGGCAATACACGCTGGCTTCACATCGGGGTCCCGCGGGGTGAGTATACTGTTGCGCCGGAACCTCCCATTTGTCACCGAACGCTCGGAGACTGACCCACTGGGGCGCTACGCGGTGCTCTCGGGGAGGTGGGAGGGACGCATACTTAACTTGGTGACGGTCTATATCCCACCAGGTCTCCAAACCCAGTCATATCATGATCTCAGTAAACTCCTCCTTTCTCTCCCTGAGGGTCAGCTTTTACTTGGCGGGGACTTCAATGCAGTAGTGTCGGAAAGACTAGACAGGCATCCACCCCGAGACATGACGACTGGGCAAATGTGGCTTTCCAACCTCCTGGAGGCGTTCGGACTGGTTGATCTTTGGCGTATGCGCCACCCTCACCTACAGCAGTACACATTTTTCTCGGGGCCGCACCACACCTTCTCTAGGATAGATTATATCCTTACACCGATGCAGCACGACACTACAGTTCGAGAGATTCAGCATTTGGCGCGGGGTATAAGTGACCACTCCCCCATATGGGCGCACCTCACTATTGGAGAACAGAAAGCAGGCTGTGTGGCGCCCATCAACCCCTGGCACTGAGACCAAAAAGAAGATTGGCCGCTCGATTGACCAATACTTCCAGGAGAATGTCGGGACGGTGGACTCCCCTGCTGTACTTTGGGAAGCATTTAAGACAGTATTGAGGGGTGAAGCCCTCTCAAAAATAGCCGGCCAGCGCAAAGAAATGGAGAGCCAAATGCTTAACATCGAACGGGATCTCCTCGCTCTGGAGGGGGGAGGCGCAAATTGACAGGAATACGGGAGCTCTGCACAAGATGCAGTTCAAGGCGGCCGAAAATAAGGAACTTGCCACCGACGCCGCTAAAACCATAGCAAGAGACAGGGACGGCCGGCTGTATGACCAGGGGGACAAAGCGGGCAAATTGATAGCCTGGTTGGATAAAAAGCAGAAAGCGCAGAGGGTGGTATCGGAGCTTCAGACTGAGGGGGGCGTTTTCCTTACTGAGCCACAGGAGATAATTAGGGAGTTTGCATCGCATTTTAAAAACGTATACAGCAAGGGATCTATGCTGCCGGAGAGGGCTTCCTCCGAGCTTCTTAAAGATATTGGGCTACCCATTCTTTCAGACAAAGATCGGGAGACTCTGGACGGTGTACTTACCTTGGAAGAACTCACCAAGGCAATCAAGGACCTCCGACCTGGGAAAGCTCTAGGACCCAATGGTCTCCCTATCGAGTTGTACAAGCTCAAACCAGACTGCCTGGGCACGCACCTTAAGAATATGTTTGAGGACAGTAAAGCACTGGGGAGGCTTCTGAGGGACCGACGTATCGCCACACTGGTGGCCATCCCCAAAGAAGGGAGACCTAGAGAACTGTGCGCCTCCTATAGGCCAATATCGCTACTGAACGATGAACCCAAAATCCTGGCGAAGCTCCTGGCAAACAGGATCAAGCCGATCATTACCAAACTGATCCACCCAGATCAGTCGGGCTTTATGCCGCACCGTAATACAGCGCTCAACTTGCGACGACTCCATGGAGTATTTGGCCGCAGCCATACGATCCAGGAAGATGCGGTGGTCGTATCCTTGGATGCCGTTATGGCATTCGACACGCTCGAGTGGCCCTATATGATGGCGGTCCTCAAAAAGATGGGCTTCGGTCCTAATTTCATTGGGTGGGTACGCCTCCTCTACACTGAGCCACTAGCCAAGGTGGTAGTAAATAACAAGATCTCAGAAGCCTTTACTCTGGAGAGGGGGACGCGCCAGGGTTGCCCCCTCTCGCCCTTGCTCTTCGCCCTCTCCCTGGAGCCTCTTGCAGCCTGGGTATGACAAGACCTTTCACTTCGGGGCTTAGATGGATGGATGGGTGGGAGGACCGGATCTCGCTCTATGTGGACGACATTCTTCTATACTTCGCCTCCCCCACAACATCCCTACGAGTCGCACTAGATATATTCGCCAGTTTCGGGAGGCATTTGGGCTATAGTATTAACTGGGGAAAATCACTCTTCTATGTCCTGCATGGGCCCCCCCCCTCAATACCGCGTGACTGCCCGATTAAGATGGCCACGGAGGGGTTCAAGTAGCTTGGAATCTTTATCTCCTCAGATGTGATGACTCGCTACGAGAAGAATCTCCTGCCACCGCTACAGAGGTTTATGAGGGATGCTGCTATTTGGAGGGGGCTCCCACTGTCCCTGCTGGGTCGGGCAGCTCTGTTCAAAATGATGGCACTGCCGCGTTTCTTATATGCCTTGCAAAATTACCCAGATCTAGTTCCAAAAAAGTACTTTGCAGATATCGAGGCCACTCAGAGAGAGCTACTATGGGCTGGAACACCGCGCATATCGCTTCGAAAACTCACACTGGGGTGGTACGATGGAGGTATAGCACTTCCAGATATTCAGAAATATTATTGGGTGGCACATCTCTCAGCCATAAACCAGGGAACGTACAGTGGCGGAAATGAACCCGGCTATAGTATGGATAGGTGGCTCCTCCCGGGGGGGGAATTTTGAGGCTGCGCTCTACTCTAAACCTAATAAATACCCACTCACGGGCCCTACAAAACACTCGGTCCAGCTTTGCCATGGTGTGAGCCGCAACCTGGGATGGGCTAACAAACTTACTTTGGCCACCCCACTTTGGGTCTCCGAAAAACTGGGTACGTTGGGGCGTACAAAAGGGTTCCGTAATTGGGATCTGATAGGGATCTCCCGCATAAAGGATCTGTGGGGGCCCACGGGGATGGTGACTTTTGCTTCACTACAGCAAACCTATGACTTAGCGCAAACGGAGTACTAGGAGGACTATCGGTACATGCAGATCAGGCACTCACTCCAGTCCAACATCCCACCCGGCACAACGCTCCCGAAGTCATCTCCCCTTGAGGACAGGCTGCTTGACGGTCATTTGCCCGAAAACGCTATCTCCCTCACATATAAAAAACTCATAAACCACACCCCAGACCCCTTGTTGGCACTTAGAAGGAAATGGGAGGCTGACGGTCTGGAGATTGAGCATGAGGAATGGAGGGAGGCTCTCTCCTCCCCCAAAGAAGTAGCAATATCGGCGAAGCTGAGACTGATACAACTAAAAATACTCCACCGAGTCTATGTTTCGGGTACACGACTAGTGTTGATGGGGAGGAGTACAGACGGGCTATGCAGGAGACAGTGTGGGGAGGTGGGGACCACCGTTCCCTTTAAGGCACGTGCGCGCGCACCTTCCCCGACGTCAGCGCGCACTGCCGGATGTGGAGCGTGCACAACGTAACCAGGATGTCCCGGCGGAGAAAGGCGCCGCCGCTTTAAGAAGCGGGCGGTGCGAAAAGCAGGCACTTGTGCACTGGTGCCGGAGAGGAGTCGACAAGAGTGCCGGTAAGGAGGGGGCTTGGGGGCTTGTGGGGGCTTGAGGGCTTGTGGCGGCTTGGGGGGGGCTTGTGGCGGCTTGGGGTGGCTAGTGGCGGCTTGGGGGGGCTCAGGGGCGTGTGGCTGCAGAGCGCGGGCTGATTGTGGCCTTTTGTTTATGTATTGATGGTAATCACAGCCCATGAAGGGGCTCTGATTACCATCAATACTTAAACAAAAGGCCACAATCGTCCCCGCGCTTTACTAACAAAACAGTAGAGTCGGTTTAAAATCACAGCGTGTACCAAAGTGCACATCATTCTCATGGCTGATTTTAATATGCAATGGTCTCTGGCCCCAAAGTTCCTGCCTGAAATAGTCCCTGCACCGCGCTTTACTAACAAAAAGAGTAGAGCCAGTTTCAAAATACAGCGTGTACTTTCTGAAAGTACACGCTGTGTTTTTTAAACGGCTCTACTCTTTTGTTAGTAAAGCGCGGTGCAGGGACGATTGTGGCCTCTTGTTTAAGTATTGATGGTAATCAGAGCCCCTTCACGGGCTGTGATTACCATCAATACTTAAACAAGAGGCCACAATCGTCCCCGCACCGCGCTTTACTAACAAAAGAGTAGAGCCAGTTTAAAAACACAGCGTGTACTTTCAGAAAGTACACGCTGTATTTTGAAACTGGCTCTACTCTTTTTGTTAGTAAAGCGCGGTGCAGGGACTATTTCAGGCAGGAACTTTGGGGCCAGAGACCATTGCATATTAAAATCAGCCATGAGAATGATGGAAAAGTAAACATTTGTGGCACACTTAAAAGCCAGCAGAAAAGTTCTCAACGAGTCGATAACGCCAGAATTGTGTTTTTTAAAATTATTGTAAACATTAACAACAAATGTCCTCTTATGATGCTCAAAACGCAGTAGAGTGGCAGAAAGATTTGACGAGCAAGTAACAACCATTAAATCTCTATACCAGTCTTTGTGCGATAGGATGCTGCAGGGTGTAAGAAGAATACAGCTCCTCATACATCTCCGAGGGTTAAGCACCCTGCTGCAGGGGCATGCGGGCAGTTTCTTTCTCATGCGCGGACCCGCTCAGCCCATCATGCTTCTCATGCTAGTAAAACTATGCATGGTGATCGCAGCTATTACAACTTGTCTAGATAGAAGAGTTCTGCCAACACGGTCTCTCTTGCTCGTGACATTTCGCGCTCTGTTACTTGTGGTTTTATTTTTGCGTTATTAAATTGAACTACAAGTACCAGAATGCAACGAAGAACCGTGGCTGGTAGTGGGCTTGTGACTGAGAGCCAGCTACTAATAGCACGTGTTTTCCGTCGGGCAGGTGGTGTAGACAGATTTGCATATGGCCATGTCTGAACTGGGGTGGCAGAGTGGGCTAAAGAGCGGTGATGGATTAAACCCAGATCAGTTGACTGGGGGTGAGTGCTTGCAATGTTCAACACTCCGTCCATCATTTCCTTTGGTTTTTGCTTTGTTCGCCATAAGTTGGCAGGGTATGCTCAGATGTGAGTCCCTTGCTCACTTTGCCACTGGATTCAAGCAAGCCTGGCTGAAGACGGCTGAAATGCCAGAAACCGGTCCTAGGAAGCTTGTTTCCGGTCCAGGGAAGACATGGCTTGGCAGTTCAGGCTGGACTGTTCCCATGAGGCACAGGGTCAGACTGATTTGCATATGGCCATGTCTGAACTTGGGTGGCAGAGTGGGATAAAGAACGGTGATGAATTAAACCCAGATCAGTTGACTGGGGGTGAGTGTTTGCAATGTTCAACACTCCGTCCATCATTTCCTTTGGTTTTTGCTTTGTTCGTCATAAGTTGGCAGGGTATGCTCAGACGTGAGTCCCTTGCTCACTTTGCCACTGGACTCAAGCAAGCCTGGCTGAAGACGGCTGAAATGCCAGAACCAGTCCTAGGAAGCTTGTTTCCGGTCCAGGGAAGACATGGCTTGGCAGTTCGGGCTGGACTGTTCCCATGAGGCACAGGGTCAGACTGATTTGCATATGGCCATGTCTGAACTGGGGTGGCAGAGTGGGCTAAAGAACGGTGATGGATTAAACTCAGATCAGTTGACTGGGGGTGAGTGCTTGCAATGTTCAACACTCCGTCCATCATTTCCTTTGGTTTTTGCTTTGTTCGCCATAAGTTGGCAGGGTATGCTCAGACGTGAGTCCCTTGCTCACTTTGCCACTGGATTCAAGCAAGCCTGGCTGAAGATGGCTGAAATGCCAGAAACCAGTCCTAGGAAGCTTGTTTCCGGTCCAGGGAAGACATGCCTTGGCAGTTCGGGCTGGACTGTTCCCATGAGGAACACGGTCAGACTGATTTGCATATGGCCATGTCTGAACTGGGGTGGCAGAGTGGGCTAAAGAATGGTGATGGATTAAACCCAGATCAGTTGACTGGGGGTGAGTGCTTGCAATGTTCAACACTCCGTCCATCATTTCCTTTGGTTTTTGCGTAGACAGATTTTAGACAGGGTGGTCATTTATGCAACACATGGTGAAGAAAAAGCAAATTGGTTTAATCTGAAGCAAACGCCTGCAACTACATTCAAAACGATAAAAGCACTCAAGCTGGTGCAAGCAACTAGCACCAGAGGCAAATAAGTTGAAAAAGCCACTCAAATATTTCACAATGTGGCAAACTCGGGGAAGAACCGCTCTCCCCCATCAAAATGTCAGAGACTCCTGGTTATAAGGGGACTGCTGCATGCAAACAAAAAGGTTGTTCTACAGCACCCATATTATTCAAAAGTAACATAAGCCCCCTACGCAGCATGAACGTACAGCAAATAGCGTCTAAACCCCAAACACTCAAAGTGCCTCAAATGGGCAAATTAAAAGTGCAGTCAAGTACGAGCTGAGTACCCCCATGTTATACTTGCTACTTTTTTGCCAGTCCTGGATTTTTCGCAAACAGCTAGTTACAATTTGGGAAGAGTGGTTTGCCTTTTAACATTAGGAGGGATGTCTCCAAAACATCACGCAAAGCTCTGGCGTCTAAAAGAGAACAGGGCTGCCCAAGAAAAGGACCATATGGCATCCACGCACACGTCCATCTATAATGCGCACAGAAGACTCCACATCCCCATGTGGCGCTAATAAAAACATATGAAAGCTTCCAAGCACTTAATATTCATTGTAGTGCAGCCTGGCACGGCGTTACATGATGAATAGGCCCAGAAGCGAATGCATGGCCAGGATGTGGCCCCAGGTCTGAAAGGTTTGCCACAAAAAAAATAACAAGCAGGAAGTGGGATAAGGGAGGGGTGTACATTCCCAGGGGGGTCCGCAGGCAGCAGTTTTTGGGCAGCAATAAAAGGGTCAAGATAACTCCAGTGATTAATGTACCTGCTGCAGAGAGGTAGGAGGTTTGTCCAGTGGCAGCTTTGAGTCATCTCAGGAAGCCCAGATGGTTAATATGCCTGCTGCAAAAAATGTCTATCACGCATTTAAAAAAAAACAGTATTTTGTTTTGTGCATAGCTCAGTCAGTTCCTGCTTTTGCTACAGAGACTCTTTTCTTATTATGCAGTTCACAAGTTCCAATCGCATTTAGCACAGTGAGCTATGAACTGACATCAAAGAGCAGCAAGCAAGCAAGCAAACTGCATGGTACAAGTTAGTAAGTTATGCTTTTTCACAGTCTTTCATTAACCCGATGCTGCTAAAAAGGTTTGTTTGGGTAGAAATAAATCCTTATTAGTAAAGTCAATGCGAACCCCTGTGTTATGTTCTGAATCCTGAGTTTGTGCTCTCCAGACCAAGGACTCTTAAAAAATGCCTACCAGTATGGATGACTTGTGAATCCTACACCTTGTAGTTCCCTTTGCCTTATGTAACATTTTCTAGTCACTGATTTACAGACGTGTGATTCTTTCTCTCTGTATGGGTGTGATGTAAAGTGCTCTGACACCCAACAGTGGTATGAAAGGTGCAGGAGCCTTGTACTGTGAAAGAAAACTAACTATTTAAAAGTTAATCACCGAGATGCAGCACCAACCTTCCCATTACATGTTCCCGTTTTTGGCAAACTCTTCCAATATAAAATGCTAAAATCATTAGTAATTAGAGTTTGTTTTTGTGTGCCCATGTGTGTTTATTTTTTTCGAATTACTCTTGTACTGTTTGAAATTTAAATCATGCTAATAATGAAACACATTGGCACACGCCTGTTTGATTATTTGGGCATTTTTCATATTGGGGTCTCTAGACCGGTCCCATTCATAGTTTGTGATTCTTCAACCGTTTGCTGACTATCTTGTCTTCAGTTGTAGGTTTCCAGTCTGTAAGGTATTTGGATATGAGTGGTCAGGTGCGAGTAACCACAAAGACAAGGTAATTCTGTGTACGTTCCTCGTTGGGTTGGGGGTTGCTGGATAAATAGAATCACAATCTGCACCCCTTTTCTTTTGCAGGTTTGGGAGACCGTACTACGAATACAATTGCACAGGCAGACGGGAGTACAGGCAGAACAAACAGGTAATTGTTTGCTAGAGTTAAAGTAGTGCATCTTCTGTTGCAGGTTTCGCTGCCAGAAACCCACATATTTAAACTGGCTTACGTGAGTACAAGCAGAAGAGGTAATTGTTTGGTAGAGTTAAACTGTGGTGCATCTTGATCATTGTAGTATAATATACTTACCCATGTTTCCTTCTGTTGCAGGCTTCGCAGCCAGAACCCCATACATTCACACAGGCGTAAGTGAGTTCAAGCAGAAGAGGTAATTGTTTGGTGAGTTAAACTGTGGTGCATCTTGATCATTGTAGTATAATATACTTACCCATGTTTCCTTCTGTTGCAGTTTTCGCAGCCAGAACCCCATACTTTCACACAGGCGTACGTGAGTTCAAGCAGAAGAGGTAATTGTTTGGTAGAGTTAAACTGTGGTGCATCTTGATCATTGTAGTATAATATACTTACCCATGTTTCCTTCTGTTGCAGGCTTCGCAGCCAGAACCCCATACATTCACACAGGCGTACGTGAGTTCAAGCAGAAGAGGTAATTGTTTGGTAGAGTTAAACTGTGGTGCATCTTGATCATTGTAGTATAATATGCTCACCCATGTTTTCTTCTGTTGCAGTTTTCGCAGCCAGAACCCCATACATTCACACAGGCGTACGTGAATTCAAGCAGAAGAGGTAACTGTTTGGTAGAGTTAAACTGTGGTGCATCTTGATCATTGTAGTATAATATACTTACCCATGTTTCCTTCTGTTGCAGGCTTCGCAGCCAGAACCCCATACATTCACACAGGCGTACGTGAGTTCAAGCAGAAGAGGTAATTGTTTGGTAGAGTTAAACTGTGGTGCATCTTGATCATTGTAGAATAATATACTTACCCATGTTTCCTTCTGTTGCAGGCTTCGCAGCCAGAACCCCATACATTCACACAGGCGTACGAGAGTTCAAGCAGAAGAGGTAATTGTTTGGTAGAGTTAAACTGTGGTGCATCTTGATCATTGTAGTATAATATACTTACCCATGTTTTCTTCTGTTGCAGGTTTCGCAGCCAGAACCCCACACATTCACACAGGCGTACGTGAGTTCAAGCAGAAGAGGTAATTGTTTGGTAGAGTTAAACTGTGGTGCATCTTGAACATTGTAGTATAACGGATTGCATTCATGAGCTAGGCGTCAACGTAAGCCATGTTCCCTTATCTTGCAGGCTTTGTGGCACAGCAGGTTCAAACCGGCGGGCACGGAAATGTTCAAGCGCAAAGCTGTCACTTTGGGAGAGTGCAGTGCTTCACCACAAAGGAAGAAATGTTGCCTTGTATTCAAGGAAGAGTGGATGAAAGAAATTGTGGAGGCTGAGACGCAGAAATCACGAAGCAAGGTTCGCGTGCAACTCGGGAAACTTTTTCAATACAGTCCAGACGTGGGCTTGATTTGCAAAGCATGTGCCGAAGCCAAGATTGTTGGGGACTTTTCCACAGGGAAGAAATGGAGTGATGGCTGGAAACTGGATTACATAAAACGCCATCTACTTAGCAAAGTACACGAGTCTGCCATGGTGATATTGAGAAACAGAAGTGCTGCTGCCAGGTTTGGTTATGGAGTGCGGGCAATGCTGACAAAGCAAATAGAATGGAAGTAGTTGAACGCCAAAGATCTGTGCCTGAAGAGATAAAGATTCTCATCAACAACGTGTTGCTGGCAGTCAAGATGAATACTGCAATGTTATCTGTACAAGACATCCATGACCACCTAGCTTTGTATGTCAAGATACCAGACAGCTGGAGGAGCAAGATCTATGCCTTTGAGTTCCTTGAGGCCATCAATAGCGTGATACACTGTGAAGCTATGGCAGAACTTCGTAACGCTGTGTATCACACATTGATAATTGATGAGAGCACTGACATTTCTGTTTCAAAAATGCTCATCCTGTACTTCAAGTTTCGACCAGTAACATCAACAGAGCACAAAACACAGTTTGGGGGCATAGTGAAGCTGACTAGTTGTAATGCTGAGGCTATCACTACTGCTGTGAAAGATTTCTACACTGCCAATGAACTGGACCTTATGAAAATGGTCATGTTCACATCTGATGGTGCGTCCGTGATGCTGGGTAAGAATAATGGTGTTGCTACTCGCCTTAAACAATCCATACCTCATCTAGTTGAGCAGCATTGTGTCGCCCAGCGAGAAGATTTGGGAGTTGATGATGATGTAAGGGTTCCAATGGTTAAAGAGATGGAGACATTATTGAGGACTGGCTGCACTGTGTTCTCCAGATCTCCTGCAAGGAAGTCCAAGCTGGATTAAATTGCATCGGTCACTGAATGTGAAGTGGTCTCTTTTCGACCACTGAATGAAGTCCGGTGGCTTTCAAGGCATTTTGCTGTTGGTGCACTAATTCGTAATTACGAGGCTGTTCTTAAGTACTTTGAGCATGAGAAAGTTGAGGAGAATGATCCAGTTGCTAAATATTGTTATAAAAAGCTATCAAACTCCAACTACCATATTTCACTTGCAGTACTTAATGACATTCTGGGTGAATTTGCATCTTTGTGCAAACTATTCCAAAAAAGTTCTCTGACTACTGTTGAAGCTATACAGTATGCAAGAGCAAAGATTGGCCAAGTTAAGCAACAGTATTTGGGGGACACTGTCTTTTGGAGCAGCAATGTAAGAGATCTGATGGTGTTGTACAAGGAAAGGCAAGAGTTTGACAGTGGGCCTATTTTGTGTTTTGCTTCTCTTCTTTGTGAGCACATGCAAAAAAGGTTCCCTGAAGATGAGCTGAAAGAATGCGCAAGTTTTGAAATCCAGGCAATGGCAGCACAATCACATTTTGATTTTGGGACTGAGAATATACAAAGACTTGTAGAAAAGTATAAAAATGTCTTGGTCCTGGGTGATTGCGAAACACCAGAAGATGTTGTTCGACAATACAGAGACTAGAAATATGTGGTGGCAGAACATGTAAAGTGTGGGTAATTTACCACCTTTCAAGACATGGTGAATTTCACTGTACGCAATGCTGCTCAGTATAGTGTGGTGTCTCAGCTTGTTGATGTCTGCGCAACGTTTCAAGCATCTAGTGCAGATTGTGAACGAGGATTCAGCCTCATGAATACTATCAAGAGTAAATTGAGGAATAGACTAGAGCAGAAGCATTTGGATATGCGGATGAGGACAAAGGCCTACCTCCTGAACGGGAAAGTTGACCTAGATCGAGTTTATCACCACTGGAAAAATGCCAAAGATCGCCGTGAGAAGCAACCCTGTCACCCCTCTAGTGATTCATAAACCAAAAAAGTCTGGTGGTCTATACATTCAGGAGAGAGATACAAAAAGAGACATACAAAGATAAGAAAGCCTTAAAGTGCTATATGGCTAGAAAGGATTTCCATCAATAACCAGTAAATGGTCAATTTTATCATCTGGATATCCAACCTTCCCACCACTATAGACCTCTCCAACAAGAGGTATTCATTGTGGTTAGGTGTCAAGCAGATCACTGATAGTAAACATGGGAAGGGGAAGGAGAGGACAGCAAGAATTACTGGCTTAACCAAAACATATATCGCAAAATGATATAGAAGGAGTGCCTTGCAGAAAAGTGAGAACTAAAAAAGGATTTAGAGGAAAAAAGGAATATTTATTCAGGGTATTCCTACTAATCCTTGGAATAAAAATGGTGCAAAGAACAGCTTTTAACGAATAGGCTGTATTACAATACGGTCGACATGTTTCAGCCTTCTTGACTCAGTGGTCAAATGGCTTTCCTCAGGACCTTATACCATGTTCGTATTGCTACTGCAACAATGTGTGTGACAAAAGAAGAATAAGTGCATAAAATACAACCTTTGTGGTGTACATCCCTTCGTGCAACTGGTATAACTGTTTTACCTAAACACAGTAAGAGATAAGCACAAAAGGGGGAGAGAACGCAATGCCTCTGTTAGATAGTTCACTCTCCTGTTATGACAATATATATCGGAAAGAAACAATATAATAACACCAAGTGCTTACCTGTTTAGCACGAGGAATATGCCTCACCTCACCCGGTAAAGACTCAGGTTGATGGAGGCCCCGCCCTATGAAGTAGAGGGAATATTACAATGAATGACCATCAGTGAGAGAATCAATCGTGGAAGACTCCCATTAGTGAAATTCAATGTTATAATGGTTTTTTAATGGTTTTTTAAAAGGATCACATAGTGGATCCACTAATAGGTATTCTGTCTCGACTCTCCTCGAAAACAACTCTCCAATAGTGAGGGAATGGTATCATTAAAAAAGAAGACGTGCCAGAGCGTCCGTATACTAATACCAACAGTAGTGTACTCGTGGTGTGGATAAGAAGTGCGTTTAGAAAACGCAGTCTACAACAATAGATTAAATTCATTACGCTGCTTATAAAGCGGAATAAGCCATTAGCTGTGTTCCTTAGAAGGCAAAAACGAAAATTCCTTGTAGTGGAAGAGTACACGCTTACCTATCCGTCGGTACCTCGGCGTCTGCCTGAATCGTTTGGGACACTTGCACATTTAGCAATGAAAGAAAATTTCTTCAGATTTGAAGATGTAACATACCTTCAAGTCTCGGGTACCAGCATGGGAAGCATTTTTGCACCAAGTCTGGCCAATCTATATGTGCACTCTTTCGAACAGAAGCATGTACTTAATCCCGACAACCCCTTCCATGATTCGATTAGAATATGGAAGCGCTACATCGATGATATTTTTGTAGTATGGCGAGGGGATTTATCTTCCATCACTGCTTTTTTACATTGGCTGAACAGTCGCAACGATTTTTTGAGGTTCACAGTGGAAATTCATAAAGAGAGGTTGTCCTTCCTAGATTTATCCATCTTTGTAACCCCTACAGGGTTGGAAAGTGAACTGTATAAGAAATCCATGGCTCGGAACTCCCTCCTTAGGTACGACAGCCAGCATCCCAAATCGTTAAGAGACAATCTACCGTATGGGCAGTTTCTACGTGTGAGACGTAACTGCTCCACATCAGATAAATACCAGTGGCATGCCCGCAATCTTACTGAACAACTGATTGAAAAGAAGTAACCTAAGAGATTAATCAAGACAGCTCTCAAACGAGCCACCAATAACAACAGAGAGGCATTGATTGAACCTCCTTTTGAAAAACCTCCGATGGATCGACTAACGTTTGTCCATTCTTACAGTACTCTGACCAATGGCATCCAGAAGAGCATCAAGAAACATTGGCGTCTCTTGAATTCATGTAAAGAGAAGATACAGCTACCTCTATTCTCTTTAAAGAGAGGTGTGAATCTTAGAGACAAACTGGTTCACACCAGACCTCAAGAAGCTAAACCACGCCAAATCGGAACATTGTGGGATTTACCAGCAGTTCAGGGACACCATCCTTGCGGTACATGTTCCATCTGCCCTCAAACTAAACACTCTATTTCTATAGACATTGGCACAAGGACACCCTGGGAACAAAGAACTTTCACCAACTGCAACAGTGATAATTTGATTTATCTGATCGAGTGCCCGTGCAAATACCGACATGTAGGTATGACCACCCGTAAAGTCAGACTACGAATGCTCGAGCACAAGAGCACTTTCAGATGCAAGAAAGCAAACACCAGATTAACAAGACACTTCCTTGAGACCAACCATCAAGCTAATGATTTCACATGGACAGTTCTGGAGAAACCTTTTGTGCCGTCTCATGTGAGTGATGTGTCTCACTTTTTGTTCCGTAAAGAACAAAGATGGGTTTTTAAAATCCATAGTGATACCACAGGCTTAAATGATACAATCCCATGGTCCTCTCTTTAATACATTTGATCCAACGTTGTGTGAAATAATTCACTTTGCTGTTTTCGTTTATGGGTACCATCTAATGAATATTACAAACACTACAATTGTCATTGCCGTTGTCTGGAATGGGCCAGTATTGTGATTTTCACCCACTAAGTAATTACTTCCAACTTTTGTGATCGCCCTGTCGATCCAATCTAGTTTGACAACTTCAATATAATACATTGCTCTACAGCCTTCAACCGGGTGCCTTCAACCGGGTGTCTTACTGACATCTAATACTGGTTTTGGGTACCATTTAATTAAATTACAAACTTTGCAATTTTCATTGCTGCTATTTGGAGTGGGCCAGTCTTGCGGGTATCACCCACCAAGTAATTACCTCCAACTCCTGTCGACCCAACAAAATTTGATAAACTCAATATAATACAACCGGCTGTCTCTCTGACAGCTATGATTACACCAGCTTAAATAATACCCTATCTCCTAGTGGTTTTATTCATCTGTCTTTTTCATAACTGAGTAGGAGGGAGGAACACTCACGAACTAGATTCTCTCTTCTATACACGTCCATGGGATTTCTTAATAACCTAAAATCAGCTTAAAGTTTTTGAAATCAATAGATTGACTTGACAGCCAGTCATCTAAATGGGTATCTGCTTAAATTCCAAGACTGGATATTAAGCAAAATATCAGCGTCTACTATATCAGCCTCGTTCTTACTTTACCTCGATGTTGATATAATCATTCGTTTTTTGCCATTACCACTCAAGAGCGTTGAGCGCTCACGAACTACTGTTTCCTGTTATATACACGTCACCTTGTAGTTCTTCAATTTTACGTCAATCACATTCTCGGACGTAGATGTCATTAGAAGGGGATTGGTCGCTAGATACGCACGCCCTGTGGACAAACTACTTTTTCCTGACTTAGACACGTCATTTAGTAGTTCTTAAACGCAACTCGTTTACAGCCACTTGCGATGATGTCACTAGAAGGGCATTGGTCAACAGACATACACGCCTTTCCGCGTGTTTTGTTGACGTTAAAAAGACCGCGACCCAGTCCGTCGGTTACCTCCCAAACGATTCAGGCAGACGCCGAAGTACCGACGGATAGGTAAGCGTGTACTCTTCCACTACAAGGAATTTTCGTTTTTGCCTTCTAAGGAACACAGATAATGGCTTATTCCGCTTTATAAGCAGCGTAATGAATTTAATCTATTGTTGTAGACTGCGTTTTCTAAACGCACTTCTTATCCACACCACGAGTACACTACTGCTGGTATTAGTATACGGACGCTCTGGCACGTCTTCTTTTTTAATGATACCATTCCCTCACTATTGGAGAGTTGTTTTCGAGGAGAGTCGAGACAGGATACCTATTAGTGGATCCACTATGTGATCCTTTTAAAAAAACATTAAAAAACCATTATAACATTGAATTTCACTAATGGGAGTCTTCCACGATTGATTCTCTCACTGATGGTCATTCATTGTAATATTCCCTCTACTTCATAGGGCGGGGCCTCCATCAACCTGAGTCTTTACCGGGTGAGGTGAGGCATATTCCTCGTGCTAAACAGGTAAGCACTTGGTGTTATTATATTGTTTCTTTCCGATATATATTGTCATAACAGGAGAGTGAACTATCTAACAGAGGCATTGCGTTCTCTCCCCCTTTTGTGCTTATCTCTTACTGTGTTTAGGTAAAACAGTTATACCAGTTTCACGAAGGGATGTACACCACAAAGGTTGTATTTTATGCACTTATTCTTCTTTTTTCACACACATTGTTGCAGTAGCAATACGAACATGGTATAAGGTCCTGAGGAAAGCCATTTGACCACTGAGTCAAGAAGGCTGAAACATGTCGACCGTATTGTAATACAGCCTATTCGTTAAAAGCTGTTCTTTGCACCATTTTTATTCCAAGGGTTAGTAGGAATACCCTGAATAAATATTCCTTTCTTCCTCTAAATCCTTTTTTAGTTCTCACTTTTCTGCACTGCACTCCTTCTATATCATTTTGCGATATATGTTTTGGAAGCCAGTAATTCTTGCTGTCCTCTCCTTCCCCTTCCCATGTTTACTATCGGTGATCTGCTTGACACCTAACCACAATGAATACCTCTTGTTGGAGAGGTCTATAGTGGTGGGAAGGTTGGATATCCAGATGATGAAATTGACCATTTACTGGTTATTGATGGAAATCCTTCCTAGCCATATAGCACTTTAAGGCTTTCTTATCTTTGTATGTCTCTTTTTGTATCTCTCTCCTGAATGTATAGACCACCAGACTTTTTTGGTTTATGAATTATTGGACAGGGGATTGAGTCTGGTTATGGTCTTTAAACCGTCCCTTGGACCCCCTTTACTTTATATTTGACCCCTCTAGTGATGCCACTTGACATGTCCCCCCTATTGTTTATATGTGATATTGTATAGGCTCCCAACATTTCCCCACCCAATTAACAGTGCTCAAGTTAAGAATATTTATTAAAATCTTATGATGGTACCACCGTTTAAGTCTTGTGCCTTTCTAAACTTGAAGTGTACTTGCCTGTGTAACCAATTCATGTCATGGCGTGTTTATCCAATTTGGAAACTGCCCTTAAGACACTTATTGTGGCACTGTATGTGTGAAAATGCATCATCTTTTCTTTTTTTAGAGTAAACATTCTGAGTGACATTTGGCGCCGCGCACACACGCGGTCTGGTTCCTGGCGCACATAGCCATGGTTGCAGCGCACAGAGACCCTCCACTGCCGCACACAGAGGAAAGAAATTAGAGGGAACATTGGTGGGGATGTATCTTCACAGGTTGACTTGCGACCCGAAGTTAAAAGGTGCCTCTTGAACATCTGGGAGCCCACGGACCTATCAGCAAATGGCAAATTATGGGCAACGCTCGGACAGGTGATCGCAAAGCGTAATATAGCACGCTTGTGGGGAGCGTGCACACCTCCTACGCTTAGTGAGTGGAAAAAAGATATGGACTGGTGTATGCTGCAGGAGAAGACTATGTGGCCCGGGGGTGTCCCCAGAAATGTGTGGCAGTTAGGTCAAAATGGAATGAATATCGTGGACACTTGTGTGAGCCCCCTGTGATCCCCTCCCTTGACGAGCCACTAACGCAGTAAGGACCCTTGTACTGTCAGCAAAATGTATGCTAGGTCATCTTAAGTAAAATGTGTGTATACGAATCTGTGATTGCCGCACTGTATGAAATGTGATTGTGTATGTGTAATGACCAACGAGTTGCAAATAAAAAGAATTATTAAAAAAAAAAAACATATCAAGCAGCCCATTGGGATCCAGCAGACGTGCTGAGAGATCCATGATTGCTGCCATATAATAAGTGTGAATATTCAGTAGTGCTAGACCCCCTTAAGTGGTTCCTAGCTGTAGTATAGGCAATTTCACCCTGGAAGCTTTCTTATTCCAAACAAAATCCCTGATCGTTGACTCAATCTCTTTAAAGAAATGGGAATTAATCTTTAGCGGTACATTTATAAAAAGAAAAACCAATAGGAGAAGTACAGACATTTTAATAAGTGCTACGCGACCAATCAAGGTTAATGGTTAAAGAATCCATCTATCAAGCTAAATTTTAATTTTATTACGCATTGTTAAATAATTCAAACTAAATAGTTGTTCAAACTGATTGGAGACATAGATACCCAAGTATCTAATAGGTTCTGCTTTTAGGGCTTGGGATATTAGATTTAAGGGTAAAAAATTACAATCCGCATTCAATACTAAAACCTCAGTTTTATTTTGATTAATTTTATATCCACCAATCAGTTCAAATCAACTGAATTCATATAGAGCGTGATCGAGATTAAATTTGTCGGGTCGCAAATATAAAATTATATCGTCGGCGAATAATTTTATTTTCGCCATTCCTTCTATTGGTGGTTTAATTTCAGTATTTCCACGAGTTCTTATTGCTAGCGGCTCGATGAAAGAGGTAAACAGGATGGGGGACATCGGACAGCCTTGTCTGGTACCTCGATTAATATGAATTGCTCCTATCGTATTGGCATTAACTACCACCCTGGCCTGAGCACTTTGATAAATATTATTCAGCATATTAATTATCTGGGCCAGAAAGCCAAGTTTTTACATACAGAGAAAAAGTGCATCCCAGTTTACCAGGTCGAATGCCTTTTCGGCATCGACCATTGAAACTAGAGTTGAAATTTTATTATTTGTAACAAAATCTAGGGCCTGGATTAAAAACCCGGTGTTTGACGACATAGATCTCCCTGCCACAAAACCGGACTGGTCGGGGTGGATTAAAGCCTGGGCAATCGGGGTAAAGCGTTGGGCCCATATTTTCATTAAAACTTGAAATCAGTGTTAAGGAGGCTAATCAGCCTATAAGAGTTTACATCCTTATGGTTTTTCGCTTTTTTGACAAAACTAACGATGATAGACTCCTTGAAACTCGGAGGAACAATGCCTCCCAATCTAACTGCATTAAATAATTTCACTAAAAATTGAGTTAATTCTTTAGAAAAGATTTTATAAAATTCAATTGGGAGCCCATCTGCTCCACAGGCTTTCACCCCAGCTATTGATTTCACCGTGTCTGAGATTTCTGTGGCCAAAATAACACTCTCAAGTTGATCAGCTAACGGGCTGGGTAAGACAGGAAGATTTACTTCATCGAAATATTTATGAATAAGGTCTATCCCTACCTCATATTTAGTTGAGTGTAGCTGAGAGTAGTGCCCCATAAACACTTGAGCTATATTGTCATTATCTTTAATGATATTTTGGGTCTTTGGGTCAATAATCTCTGTTATTAAGGCTTTCTCCTGTTTAGTTTTTGTTTGCCCTGCTAGCATTTTTCCCACCATTTGACTCTCCTCGTATACTTGTTGTTGGAAAGTTTTGGAGCTATTAATTTCTTCAATTGAAAAAAATTATTTTAAATCTGCCTTCGCCCTTTCTAGCTGCGAGGCAACATCTCCCCTCCCCTGGGGTAGAGTATCTCTCAAGCTTATAGCATTGTTTACAGCCTGTTGGAGTTGGTTTATCTTGTCCCGCCTTGCTCTCGTCTGAGCGGCTGAGCGCGCGATCATCTGACCTCGAATGGCTGCCTTAAACCCACCCCAGACGGAAAAAATTTCTGCTGTTTCTTCATTTATATTAAAAAACTCTAATATCCACTCTTTGGTTTGAGCCACCCAGTTATGATCTTGCAGGAGTTGACGATCCATCTGCCACCTGGATTGAGTCTTAGCTCCCCCTTCAATCTCAAACTCTACTATAATTAAGGAATGATCTGAAAAGGGGTTGGCCCCTATAGGGGTGTCTAAAACCTTAAGAGATTGTGGTTTAAGAAAAAAATCGATCCGAGAGGCCGTGTGGAATTGATTAGAATAACAGGTAAACTTCGCAACAGTCGGGTTAGATTTACGCCATTGATCCACCAATAGATGTTCCTGTTTTAGGGCTTCCAAGACTTTCTTTGTTTGGGGTTTTAGTTCCTTTTTATTTTTATTTGAGGTGTCTTTTTTCAGATCTTGAATAAAGTTGAAATCCCCACCGAAAATTCTTTTTCCAGGGGCCCCTCTAAGTAGCACACTGATCTTTAGTAGGGCTGTGGTATCATCGACTATCGGGCAGTAATAGTTTATCAAATTTAAGATCATCCCATTTAATTTGGCCATCTCCCAGTGTATCTCTCGGAATTTGGCCAAATTCCCAAGGAAGACTATGGCAAAAATACATAGCAACCCCTCTTTTGGCCAGCCCAGCAGAGGCAAAAAACGCATGCGAAAAAAACCTGGGAAGATATAATTTAGGAAAATTGATTTTCAAATGGGTTTCCTGAAAAAATAATACCTGGGGCGTACAGGACACTAGCCACCTTATTAAAGCTCCATATTTTGAGTTGTTTAATATCCCATTAACATCAATAGAAATAGTGCCACACATATTAATCATTTTTGTCCTAATTCCAATTGAATAAAAATCAGGAAAAACATACCGCAATAGAAACATACCCATTTTCTTAAAAGCTTTTGCTCTAATACCCCTGCTCCTGCACTTTTTACTGCTATTCTCTTTTACCCCCCCACCCTCTCAACCCACCCCGAGAAGAGGTGTACCAACACGCTAACCACCTCTTACTTCCCCCTACTACTTTAAAGGGTGCCATGAATCTGCACCCAGGGTGACCACCCCCCTCCCCGGCACAAGGATGCGGCAGACAACCTGGCTAGAAAATACGTTTCTGGTTCATTCGGAACCCAAGATTTCCTTCAGGAAAAAAAAAGGAGCCATCAAAGTGTCAATAACAAAAAAATACATTCATAAGTCTAATACTTCATTGTGGACTCGAAATTTCCTTGAGAAGATTCTGTGCATCTTCTAAGTTAGCAAACATATGGAATTTCCCCTTAACAAGCACATGCAGATTCGACTGTTGGGCAATTGATGCCTGCGCGCCTTGAGCTTTAAACAAAAAAAGCAGCTTAACAAATTCTTTGCATCTCTGAGCCACAGCAGCAGACATATCAGGGAAAATTCTGCAACTTGAGGTTTCATTGACCGGGAATTGTCTTTGTTGTATGGCTTTGGACAGGATCCTCTCCTTTATACGAAAGTCAGCAAAGTTGACTAAAATGGTACGGGCCACTCGTGCTTGGCAAAGGATGGAACGGAACTCGGTGGGCTCTGGTGATTGTAAGATCCACGCTAAACTCGGGGAGGACTTTTTCCTTAATGAAGGATTCCACCCATTGCGGTGTCTGAGCTCCTTCCATTCTCTCGGGAACTCCCACTATACGCAAGTTGGAACGCCGTGCATGATTTTCCAACTCCTCAAGCTCATTTTCTAATGAGTTCCTGTCCTTAGTAGCTTCGCGTACTTTATTAAGCAATCCAGTCATCTGGTCTTCCAATTGAGAGATCCTGGACTCTGCTTCCTGGATTTTAACTGGAAGACAGGCCACTGCATCTTCTATCTTTCCTAGGCGGAGATGAAGAGAAGCAATTTCATTCTCCTGAGATCTCTTCATGTCTCTTATTTCATCAAGAATGAGATTGAGCAGCGTTTTAACATCTAGTTGGTAGAGACTGTTTCTGTTGGATCATCTAAAAGGATTTCTGCAGGTTCTGAGGCTAAGTCGGAAGCTGAAATTTGGGAAGTGTCTGATACCTACTGCACCTTCTGACTGTCGGCCGATTGCAGAGAGTTTGAGATCTTTAACTTCTAAGTTGGATCCTTTTGTTGTTGTTGCTGTACCTGAGGACCTGAAGAGAGTGCCGGATGGCTACCAATAAAAGTCTGGTTCTGGGGAGGCTGAGAAAATAACTGTAGCACAGATTCTACAGCAGGCGAGGAGGCGGGATTCAAGGAACTAGCATTTAAATCTTGTAACATGATGGTTGAAGCTGGCGAGTTTTGGGGTTGAGAAGGCGCTAAAGAGGCGTAGGAGGTAGCAGGCGTGGATGATGACCTAAGATCGAGTGGGGACTGGCATGGGCTGGCAAGATCAGTGACCAACGTCTGAGGTGAGTTGGGCTGGGGAGGAACCGAGTGTAATAACTTTTTCATATAGAGGGGAAACTCCTTGACACTCTTTCCCTCCTCTTTACTACTTTCGGCCGTTGCGGAGTTATCTACTTTTGGTTGGCCTGTCTCGCCGGTCTCTATTGTAGGTGCCATGGGGGAGATTCTAACTCCCTGGCTTGTTCCGGTGAGCTCAACCGTCGGTTCATCTTCTGATCTCTCAAAGCTGCAGTTATGGTCAGGGCGGTTCCCCAAAAGTCCTGTTCTCCCAGCCCCGGAAGACAACGCCTTTGCCTGTGCCTGTGCCAGGCGGGTCTTTGGCTTAAGGCCAGCCGCTGTGTCAACTTTAAAGACTGGGTTGTTTTGTTTATTATGTCTCCCCATTGTAGAGTCCTGCAGAGCGTGCAAACGATGAATACCAAAGCTCTCCTTAAACCAGAGATTTTCCCCTTCCTAGGATAGGTTATCGCCGCTGCTCACTCCCTTGTAATTGACTTTTACTACCTCTCCTCAACTCCTCACCTCCCAACCCCCTCACCTCTCTCTCCTGCTCGTAGTTCATTTCTTCTCACCGCCTGCCAGCTGACACTGAAGGTTATTTCAGCCTCAGCCAGTGCTTAATTTGTGCCGGAGCTTTCCGGTGCTGAGCACCGGCACTTATTTGTCTGGGCCGGGTCTACACTCCAGTCTACAAACAATGTGAGTAAAAGTTGGGTGCACGCTGTTCATTAAGCTAAGAGTAGGATCCCAGCCTCCCTGGTAAAGAGCTGATATCAAACGTGACTGTGTGCTGGAAATATTTCAATTAGGCCTTTTTACAAGCCACACAATTACCGCCAGAAAGTGAAACTGCCTGGATCCCTGCCTCAGCGTAGGTCACCGTCACTCTCACACCCCATTTTACATTCGTTCATGCGCTACCAATGAACGATTACAAAATGTATTAATAGCCCGCCCCCATCCCTCCGTGGCGAATCTTCAAGTGTGTGCCCAGATTCGGACTAAAATTCATTGTTTTCAACCGCGCCCACCTAGCATACTGCGCAGCTGCAGGCCAATCATCAGCTGGCGACAAAAGTAAGGAGCGTGTGGCGCAGCAGGCCTCCATCTCAGATGAATTAAGGCTGTACTGGTAAGTAATTACATTCACTTTAGATTCTAATAATCATGACATTTGTCTCCAAAGTATCTTCCTCCGCTGCTGCTGGCTTTTCACTTTTGCTGCAAGATAAATCTTTTGTAAAGTTAAAAGCCAGCAGCAGCTGAGGAAGAGCTGCAGCCGTGGGCCGTTTTCTGTACAGTGAACCTGGATCTTCGGGGCGCAAGAAGATAAAGAAGGCACAAGAAAGAAGAGTGCATTATTTGAGTTACAGACTTGACTAGATTCATAAACCACTACTTGCTCCTTTTCACGTATCGTTTTGAGCCTTTAGCCTGCACCGATCTCAACCGTCCGAAGTATATTACTTGGAGTCCACACTGCCTTGTCCGCTGCTATCACTGCCTTAGTCAAAGCTTATCGGTTTCGCTGATTCTTCCACCATTCCTGGGTTGCAAATAAACGTAGAGTAGTTATAATACCCCAACATTTCTCTAGAAGAAGTCATTCGAAAATAGCCACATCAACTCCTCTTATGAGCGGCACAGGCCCACGTGCTCCCTTCCATATACCCAAATTGATATATTTGAAATTAACTCCAATCCCGCCCTGTCTCTACTACCTCCATACCCACAACAAGATGCACCCTCCTTACAATTAATATTTTCAATACCAGTGTGGTACCCTATCGTAGTGGGCATTCCAGTTCTCATAATTTTGTACTTAATTAAATCCCAAACCTTTACACGTGTCCCATTGTCTACTGGCAGTTTAGGTTATATTTGTATGTAAACCTGGGCAGTAGTCTATCTAGGTTGAGACTAGGAGATTTGCTTATGCAATGTCTTGGGGGGATGCTTGGTGCACCCCGAGGCTTGTTTTAGAGACATGCAAGTTCAGTAGAGCAAAGTGAGAACCTCGCTATCGTCATGGAGTGGTTTAATACCATCAAATGAGTGGATAATGTCGTTTTATTGCAGAGAGGCTTACAGAGATGTAACTATGTCTTATGTAGGTTTAATGCAAATACTAGCAGAACCAGAATTGTGTAATCCATATGTATACATTTTGGTTATGTATATTATCTAGCATTTGAAATGAATATGAAACAAGGCAAATCACAAATCGCATTTAGTTAAGCAATCTAGTATGTTTGACTACCAATGTTCATTGTAATGCCTCAGGTGAAGGTTTGATAATGCTAGAAATGTAAATGCACAACGACAGTGTCTTCCCTCTTAAAAGCATTGAAATAGGACGGGGTGAACGTACACACGTTCTTGTTTCTGTTTTAAATTTCCCTGTGGAAAGCCAGGTGTCTCCCAGGCTTGACACTATTCTGTTGATGGTAGCCTCCACATTAGCTCTTGCATGGTGATTCACGAAGTTAGATATTGCTTTGAAGAGCACTTACTGTGAATTGAACCCCACGTACAGAAAGAGGTCTGGTCAGATCACTCACATGTTTCCCTGGCGGTAGTGCCCTTTTGAAGTCTAGCATAAATTATGCAATATGCTTAATTTGCTGATTTTTGCAATTTTTAAAAATGAATGGTGCATTTTTATTGCATGTTTGCCAAAAAGGGAAACATAGTTTCCCTTTTTGCTGTGGTATCATCATGTCTGAGCTTGGCAGAACTTTGTCCAAATGGAGACTAAGGTGAATTATGCTCAAATCTAAGATGCATACCCTCATTTTTTAACAATGGGTGGGACAAAGATGATTACCCTTTAGTTAGTAATAGTGATTGCGCTTGGTGGCATTTTGGGAGTGTCTCTGTTATAAAGAATGAAAATAATGTTATGTGATTTAACTGGTCAAAAAGAGTGCAGGCTACAAATGTAAGGATCAGTAATGGGTTGAGGTGCTGGAGCCTGTGCCACAGTTGGACATATGTGCCATTGCTGGTAGTACCTCTTGTTACTTCATGTCTTCTGTTGATCTCAGGATGATGATAGAGTATGCTGCGTGGTCATGGTCACTGGCAGGTGGTTGTGCACTGCCCGGTTGACCAGATTGATGCCTGTGTGCTTAGCATGTAGTCACTGCAGTGGCGCAATCCCTGGCCCTCAGAGAAGCGCCGCCATTGCCGTCGGGAGGGGCATGGTCACCTACAGCTACATGGAGGCGTGTTTCTCCGCCATAGCCCCCGGCTCTCTTGCTTAGCCAAAAAGTCTCTTAGTATTGCTTATTGATAAGAATGGTTTCTAAAGTTCCAGACTGTGTATTCAAAAATAAAGGATAACTCTTAACGTAAAAAAATAAAATAATTGCCAACTTGAAATGCAAATGTAAATCTAAGTATGAAATCAGTGCTCTCCTGGGTGAACATGCGTTTGGAAGATCACGGTTCACATTATACAGCGAGGCTATCTCTTAAGATTTTAATATGTAAAGTTGTAATTGGTCTCTAAACCAGACAAGTTGCACATAAAATGGTATGTTGGGGTGTACTGCGTATGAGGGATAATGCTGTGTTTAGGCATTTACCTTTAAATTACGCTATTTTAGTAAAAACCTATTTGATACCTGCCCCAAAACATTTGTCATAATTACAGTTGATTTAGAGTGCAGTAGTTAAATATATCGGCTGTGAAAAACCCAAATCCTTCTTACCATGTGGTTCCCTGCTGTGTTTTAAAAAACATTCCAAATTGCTTTGTAGTTTACGATCCTTTTTCTATCCGAGAATGTTCATTTGCCAGCATTTAATGCACAGTTTTATAAGTTAGTGCCAGATTTCCCCATAAAATCTATTTTTTATTGTCACCAGTGGTATTTCAATAATTTGTCATTTTCACAACAAAATTCACATTCCTTAGAACCAAATCTGTTTATGTGATACAGCCAATAGTGCTGACAAATTCACATGGACAGAGAGAGAAAATTGAGTTTTTTTAGGCATTATTATTCTATTTTCAGGGCATTCTGGTCAGGAAATGTTCTGGGCTCTATGTATGCCACAACCCTGTATTTCCCTGGCACTCTTGAAATATCTAGGGTTGGTAGGTTGCTCCTGAGGCTGGCTGATTCCAGGCCCAAGTACTGCAGCTACTCACATCCAAAGAATTGTACTCCACGGCAAAATTCTTGACATTTCCACAGCTAATTTCTGGGCCTTTCATCTCTCAGGTAATAGTCCCACCTACACAGGTTGAGTACCATTTTTATTGGGAGAAGTGTGAGAAAGCTGGGTGGTAAGACTTTTGTCATTTCCTGTAGATTACAGAACATTCCCTGCCAGAAATGTGAGAAAATTAAATGATTTCACTCGCAGTTTGAGGTTTCGAAGACATTCTGGGTAAAAGGTCATGGGAGGCATGCGACTCATACTACTCTGGATTCAACTGGGTGTCTAGTTTTCAGAAACATCTGGGGCGTCCAACGCAAACAATGAAAATGCATTGTGTTAACATGAATGCGCTTCCTCCAGGGCAGCCTCAAACTCGTGGTGCCCCGGGGGCAGCACATTCCTGTGGAAAAAGGAGATGCTGCTTTGAAGCCACTCCAAGTTTTCACAGTGCAGGCGGAAACCCGCTTGCACTTTGAAGTGAGATTAGAGATCCCCTTGGAGGTGAGTGCAGTGAGTGACTCCTGCACCTGCAAGGGGATGTCTGGGGGGCGGCACCCAGACAGCTTATTTGCCTCTGCGCCCGCGTCTGTAATACGGCGTGGGTGGAGAGGCAATGGAATTCCTTGCCCTCTGAAGATAGCACTGGAGCTTTATGTGTGCCAGCGCTATCAGTATTACCGAAGGGGAGGCACAAGCATCTACAGCCACTTCTGTGATACCAAAGTGCCCCGGGGGCACGCAAAGCGGGTGCACATGCAGCCCTTTGTGCCCCCGGGAAACTTCTATAATATGACCAATGCTGTTGGTAGGTTTCCCTGGGTGTCTGGGGGCCAGAGTCACGAGTACAGCAGCTCCCAACATCCCAACTATTGATGTAATATCAAAGTCAAATTCTTTCAGCAGTTTTTTTCAGACGTTTTGTGTCCAAGTTGATAAACCTACCCACACAAATGGAGTCTGTTTTTTCATTGAGGAAAGTGTGGAAACCCCAGGTTGTAGGACTTTTGTCATTACCTATGGAAACTTACCCTCACAGAACTGTGAGGAAATTATGTACTTTCACCCAAAGTTTAAGATTTGTAGGGAATTTGCGATAAGAAAACATAGAGCAAGCCACACCCCTGCTCACCTCACAGTGTCTCGTTTTAATAATGTCTGATGTTAGTAGGTTTAACCTGCTGCTACCTGAGCCCATGCCCAAATATTGCAGATACCCACTTCCCGAGAATCAATGTAAGTTTAATGTAAAATTCTTGACCTTTCCGCAGTTCATTTCTGGCCCTTACCTGTACCAGATGATAGGCTCACTCTACACATGCGGGCTACCATTTTAATGAGAAAGAAACAGGGTGCTGGGACATTTGTCTTTATATATTGAATTTCTCTATATCTTGACTTCCAAAAGTCAGTGTGCAAAAAAAACAAATTTTGAAGCGAATGCCCTAATGAAAACAGGCGATATTGTTAATACAGAATTCAAAATGGTATCAATAACCCATACTCCTAAACTCAAACTCTTGAGAAGAATTATAAAATGCATAGCTTTCTTTAATACCCATTTCTAAATTCATTAGGTTTTGCCATTTGAAATTATGTGTGTTTGGTCCCGTTGAAAAGTTAGTGTAAGCTGCAGCTCCATTGATAACACAGTGTAGTGGACAACAGACAAAAAATACATATTTCTGAGACCAGAAGAGTCTGACAAACATAAAAGTAAATCATTTATTTCAACTTGTTCTTGAAGAGAAAGAAAACCTTGCATGATCTAAACAATGACATCTTGCAGAATTAAAACATTTGGTCTGATTTGTGTTTTTTTAGAAATGTATAGCTTTCTTGGATCACTCAGCAGTTTCATACTTGTTTACTTCACCATTTTGAAGTAGGTAGGAAACAGAAAAATACGTAATATTCCCAGCAAAAACGGTGGTACAAAAAATGATTTATTACCATTTTGTCTGTTTCCGAGCCCTTCCAAGACAGTGATCTTGGCACCCCAAAGCTGTTATTGATGCATTTTTTAGAAAAAGAAATACACACTTTTTTGTGGAGTATTTTGCCATTTTTGGTAAAAAAAACTATAATGTTGGCACAGTTTGACTGTTTTATAAGGCTCCTCCAGGGATCATCAGTAAACATGGGTACCTTTTAGCTCCCAATATAGGGTAAAAAGGACACATATTTGGTATGGATGTCTTTAGCAGAAAATAATATGAAAGTATATCTGCCAAGTTTTCTGGATAACTATGTGTGACATTGTAATGACACTTTGTGTGACATTTTATAGTTAGTAGAACAAACCTGTTCTGTTTATCTAATGAGATAAATAAAAGAAATTACCCTTTTTGGGCTACGAATTGTTGAGAAACTACCTTAAAATAGCAGTAGAGTGAGCAGGGTATAGATGTGTAGGAGACAGGTGGCAATGAAGATACAACTTGGTGGACACCGACGAGATGTGACCGGAGAAGAATAGCTTCAAAGGAACCGCTGATAATTAAACGTGATGAGATGCATCTCGCAAAAAGAACGATGACCAAGATGAACATATGCTTAGTAGATGGCTTGGGGAAACAAGTCAGAACATTAAGTGGCCTTGTAGGTTATTTCACACTATTTTCTGCTCCCAAATACATAACGTCAGGATAATAGAGCTAAGGAAAGGAAGAATAAAGATATTTCTCTTTGTTATATCTCATCTGGGGAGGTGTGGCATTTAGACACATTCCCAGGTCTACCACTAATGGAAAATCTGGGAATGAGCAAAAATCCAAGGGTGGATTCATGGAAACAAGCATGCGCCAGCCATTGAATGCCTTACCAGGGCAGAGAAACACAAGGCAATGATTTGCGCTGTCTTGCGTTACTCTATATTTCTCAAACCATGCAGGGCCACGCAAGGTGGCCTTACGTGTATTGATAAATGTAACTTAGATTTTGCATTGCCCTTGCGCCTTTGTGCGTGGCATAAGGGTGATGAAAACCTTGATAAATATGGACCTAAGTGTATAGAATAATCATAGATTTGACAATACTGTGTTATGCTGTATTGAGACACTGTCCCTCTACTGCACCTTGGGGTAAGCTATCTCTGCTTGCTATCGCCACCCTGGCTGAGTCCCATGTACAAAGGAAGTAACTTGATTATTGAAGTGGAGAGAAATCGAATTGCACAATGTAAAACCAGTAAACCTGGGATCAATACCGGCTTCCCAACGCGACCAAATTGTGTGATCTTAGGCAATTGTTTTATTTCACTTTGACTGCTTTTTCTTCTTTATCTATATAAGAGCACCTTGAAGTACCTGAGTTCAAGATGTGTGTTGTACAAAACCTACTCTTGTGAATGATTTAATAAACTATATTGCTGTCCGCTTATAACAACTACTTAGGCCACCCAAAGGGGCCCACATGACAACTGACTTGCCTCTCAGTTTACTATTGGCATTGCTGTGAGGGTAGGGAGGAGTGTGAATCTTTCAACGTTCTTGTTTGAAAACTATCACTTTAAAAAAAATACTTCTCAATGCCCTGATCTTATCTGATGTACTAATGTGAAGTGCTTCTGCATGTTAATTAAATACACGTTTTTTAATTTTTAAGACTTTATCATATTTGTACATGTTTGTTGCAAGATGTCTTTAATAATGGTGTTCCTAAAGTTAAATGATGCAAGATAAATTCTTTGCTTCTTTTCTTTCTTCTTCAGTAGACCTGTAAATAAATGCTTGCCCATTTATTTAAAATATGTTTGACTCAGCGATTACTCCTTCCCCTGTTCCCCTCCTGCTCTCCCTCAGCCCCCCGCCCCGTTTTAATTTTGTATTAATCTATTCCCTCAGCCTCCCCCCTACCCCGGTGGTGGCGTGGATGGGGGCTCTTTAGGATGGTAATATGTTGTTATGCATGACCGCTGCCACTGCTCAGTTGTTTTGCACAGATTTCCCTTTTTACTCGATTCACTGATCTGCACTACAAATATATCACATTACATGACGATGGGTAAATAAACATCGCTGTTTTTGAAGTGTTCTCCAGTGGAAACAGACACTTATATATGCTTATTTATTGTACTTGTGCCCAAAGTGGGAAGAGGGTCAGACCACTTGTTGACAATGATGGGAAGTGTGCCTAATGTCTTCCTGGGTACCCCCACCAATGTTAAATGTTCTGCCGACTCGTCTGTTTCTCTTAATAAAAACAAGTCACAAAAAGAACCTTTCGAATGTTAGTGGTCTGAGAATTACCAAGCACCTGCAGTTAACCAAGGAGCCAAATGCAAGGGCCCGGTAAGGCACAAGCAGCCCCATGGACATACTTTGAGTATCACTGGTCTATGGTGACATATGTAGCAGCTACAAATACAACATATATGTATAGCCAGACACTGCAGGATTTTGCTATTCGCCTGAAAATGAAGTCACAAAACCATCACTGTACTTTTTCTAAGGGTTGATGCGAAATTACCAAAAAGGATTCTTAAACCCTTCTTTTATTGTTCCCAAAGCTGCAGCCCATCCCAGTTAACCCCTTCAGTATGTCTGTCGGCCGCTGGCCGATCCTGGGGAGACTTTAATAGTATCCTCTGGTGCTTGCACCAGAAGGATTCCTTTTTTTCATTTATAGCTCAGGCCTCTGGGGAAGAGTTTCCCAAGCAGCCCAAGTCTGTGTTTTTTTGTTTTGTTTGGGTAATGACAATCAGCGTGCAGGTGACGCTCACGTCATTACTTTCACTGCATCAGTGTTCTGGGACATATATAAGATCCTTGGGTACTGATTGAGTTGGTAGAGGTATCCTTGGAAAGGGGAGAATCTTCCCTTAATAATATTACCTCTACCCTGTTGATCCCTGCTTGGGGATCGCCGATGGAAAGCAATCCATAGCAGTGATCCGGCAACTGGACAGCAGGGACTTTTGGCATGGTAATCTGCCCCCTTGGGCAAGGACTTCTGCTTCTCCCCCCTGCCCCAATCTAGCTCCCAATTGGCAGAAAGCCAACTAGACACCAGGGAATAAATGATAACAAAGAAAACGTAGGGTTGGGGGCTGCCCTGCATGGGAATGGCCATTCCCCAACTCCAAAAAGGTGCAATAGTCTTTCCGACCACCCAATGGAGTGGATTGGACATTTGCTCAATATGCCTTCCCTAGAGGGGGGGGGGGGTGGGCAGAAAACCCACTAAACACCTGGGATAAATAGAACAAATAGGAAATAATGGGTGGGGGCTGATCACCATGCACAGAGTAATGCCCCCACCCAAAGAAAAGGACAGTATTGTCAATCTGCTTTCCTGAGGTGACAGATAAGGGGATTGGCCCAATCTGCCTTTCCATTGGGCAGAAAGCCCATTAGACAACAGGGATGTTGTCTTTAGGGCAAAAGAAAGGGGTGTGGGCATCCCACCTTGGCACCAGCAATACTCTCACCATAAAAGAGGAAAGCCAGTCTTTCTGTTCCCCGGGGACAGACAGCCCCAATTTGCCTCAGGGGGGTAGAAAGCAAACTAGACACTTAGGATTTCAAAATGGGAATGAAACAAACAAAATAATGGAGCAGCCTACCCAGGCATCGAGCCATACCCCTACCCCAGAAGGGGCAATAGTGCTTTTCCGGTACCTCGCAGCCATATAGGTTTGTCCCAGCTGTGGAGGTTGCCACAAATCTGCCCCCTCGGGGTAGGACCCGCTAGACACCAGGGATTTTGCATTTGGGGCAAAAAAGGGGTGCAGGTGTCACACTCTGGCATTGGACCATACTGCCACCCCAAGAGAGATAAACCACGTTTTCTACACCACCCATGCAAAGAGGAGGTGTACACCCAATTTTCCATTTGTGTGGGCAGAAAGGCCACTAAACACCAGATAGTTCAAAATGGCGTCAAAACAAACAAAAAGATGAGACAGCCTACTCTGGGAAATGGAATCTTTCTGGCCCCTCTTGACGGCAGGTAGGAGGTTTGTCCCAATTGATAAAATTGCCCCAAAGTTGCCCCTGGGGGGGGTCGAAGGCCCACACAACACTAGGAATATTCCAGCTGGGGCAAAATAAAAGGGGGCGGAAAAGCAGAAAAGCTTGCTAAATGGCAGGGATATTTTTTTTAAATATAATAATGGAGTGAGGCCTGGCATATCCTAACTTCAGGCCCCACTCTCACCCCAAAAGCCTCAACAGTCTTTCTGCTCCCCTGCAAACTAAAACATTCCCATACCAACGGCAAGCGAGAGGACATTATGATTGTTTTGGGTGTTGTTTTTACCTACTGGGCAAGAGATTGGGGCTAAATCCCACTATCCCCCAATTTGCCATGATGAACAACTGCACTTTTTCGATCTGAGTAGGCCGTAACGTGCAGAAACCTACTATATCCAGACATTTCTGAAAACTAGACACCCAGGGGGGTCCAGAGTGGTATGCCTCGCATGGATCCCATGAAGTTTTCTTACCCACAATACTCTGCATGCCTCCACTTCTGCCTAAAACCACACTTTTTTTGCATTTATGTGATGTAAACTTTTGGAATACACAGGATCCACAAAGTTCCTACTGCCTAGCATTCTTCCACTTGTTCCGATATAAGCACTATCCTTCTTCTATGCGTGAGACTAGTGTCCTTGACAGAACAAGTCCTCAAACTTTGCCTAAAATAATACATTTTCCTCGAATTTCTGTGACGTAAACTTCCAAACTCCACATGGATCTTCAAAATTCATACCACTCAGCATTACCCAACTTGTCCGGAGAAAAACGCTACCCCACTTGTGTGGCAGACCTGGTGCCGGCTACAGGACCGGATCAAACCAGGGTCAATGTGAGTAGTCACAGAAATGCATGGAAAATGCATGATTTTAGGCAAGGTTTAAGGCTTGAGGGCATTGTGGGTGAGACAATGTCAGGGAATCCATGCAAAGCACACAACCTGGGAATCCCGGGGTGCCTAGTTTAAAAAAATGTCTGTGATTGGTAGGTTTCCATGAGTGATGGCTGAGCCTGCCAAATACTGCAAGATACCTCTATTGCTCATCGCATGTTGTGCTTTAGGGCAATTGGTGTCACTGTATCTTGGCTCACCCACACAAGTGTCATACCATTGTTATTGGGAGATGTGTAGAAAGCTGAGTATCAGGAAATTTGTGGATCCTCACAAATTCTGGAACTTTCCTGCACAGAAATGTAAGGAAAATGTGTGTTTTCAGCCAAAGCTCGAGATTTGCAGGGCACTAGGGACGAGAATATGAAATCACCAATGATATGGAGCAGAATATCATCCTCTATCTTTCCCAACCTGGTTTTCATGCTGGGTTTAGCATGGAATCTGCTGTTTTGGAGGTCACTGAATATGTTAGAACAAACATTGATTTGGGACATTAGGCAGTGGTCATTCTATTAGATCTTTCTGCTGCTTTTGACACTGTGTTCCACAAAATTCTCATTCGGAGATTGGAGATGACAGGAATAGTGGACAGGCCTTATATTGGCTGTGTTCCCCACCTATCCGGAAGGCAAAAAGCAGTATTATTATCTCCTTTTACATCCCATTCCACAACCGTATGTTGTGGTGTCCTGCAAGGCTCAGCTCCACTCTTTTTAACATCTACATGTCCCCCTTGGCCCGATGGTGCAACAGTGGAGCCTGAATATCGTATCATATGCAGATGACACACAACTTATGCTGCCCTTTCAACAGTCTGAGGATTATATGGCCAGTGATTTTCAAGGCTGTTTTATTACTGGTGCTGACTGGATGCACAACAGTTGCTTACAGCTTAACGCTGACAGAACTGAAATCCTGACATTTGGTACACTTTCTCCTAACGATTCTTCAGTGCCTACACCCTCAACAGTTGCTAGAAATCTTAAGGTGTTGTTGGATTCAACTTTATCCATCAAACTCCAAGTACATACCACAGCTACTACCTGCTTCGGGCTGTTGAAATCACTGAAAAAGTTTTTAAAGTATTTACCTTTAGACACCTAAAGGTTATTATACATGCCCTGATTTCTTCTAGATTGGACTATGCTAATGTTATCTATCTAGGATCCTCCCAAGACCTGCTTATGCGGCTTCAGCACATTCAGAATGCTGCTGACAGTGTTGTACTGAATAGTCCAAAAAGACATTCCATCAGATCAAGCTTAAAATCACTTCACTTGTTGCCAGTAAGGCGAGAATTAAGTTAAAAAGGCTTTTCATCACCCATCGAGCCTTCTTTCATAATGGCCTGGTGTGCACCAAGAACAGGTTACAAATATTCTCCTTTTAGGTCACTTTACTCATCACATCATAAAGTTACTTTATGTTCCTAAAGCGGGAAGAGCCAAATCTGGTGGAAGATCGTTTTCCTTTTTTGCACCCATCATTTGGAACTCACTAGCTTGTACCTTCACAATGCTCGCAGTGAAATTCTGTTCAAGGCCAACTGAAGACATTCCTGTTCTACAAGCCTTGCAATCACTTTTACTTCCCTGGTTTATTTTAGCACCAGGATGCTTCTCATGAAGCAGCAGTTGCACCTTATAAATCTATTTTTATTCATTTCATTAATTCAATTTAAACAGTCTGGGGTCCACACAAGGCACACCATTCTACGGTCCCCCAAGAGTCTAATTTTCAGAAATGTACGGGTTTTGTTGGTTTCCCTAAGTGATGGCTGGGCTAGGGCCCAAAATCCAGAGCTGCCCAAAAAGCAGCAAAAGGGTCAGTTTTCAGTGGAAATATTTGGCATGTCCATGTTGTGTTTCGGGCTCTCTCCTGTCGCAGGCGTTATGTCCATTCATACAAGTGAGATACAATTTTTATTGAGAGACATGGGAGAATGTTGGGTGGTAGGAAATATTTGGCTCCATACAGATTCCAGAAGATTCCCTCACAGAAATGTGAGGAAATGGTGATGTTTAGCCAAAGGTTACAGTTTACAGGAGCTTCTGGGTATGAAAACCCCGTGAGAGCCACACAAGTGACACCACTCTTGACTCCCCTGGTGTCTAGGATTCAGAGATATGTAGGTTTTCCTAGGTGTTGAATGAGTTTGTACCCAAAATCTCTACAGCTACCCAAATTACGACGAAAGGTCAATTTCAGTGGAAATATTTGACGTGTCTATGTTGTGTTTTGGGTCCCTTCCTGTCGCGGGACAACCTACACAAGTGAGGTACCATTTTTATCAGGAGACATGGGTAAACACTGGGTGGTAGGAAATCTGTGGCTCCACTCGGATTCCAGAATTTTCCTTCACAGAAAGTTGAGGAAAAGGTGCGTTTGTAGCCAAAGTTTGTGGTTTGCAAGGGCTTCTGGGTAAGAAACCCTGTGAGAGCCACACATGTTATGCCACCCTGGACTCCCCGGTATCTAGTTTTCAGAATTGTGCGAGTTTGGTAGGCTTTCAAAGGTGCCGGATGAGCTAGGATTCAAATCTACAAATAGCCAAGGGGCAAAAAAAGCATGGGTTTTACTGGGTGAAAAAGGATGACTACAGGACAAGTTTGGGGGCAATATGAGTTGAAGTCACTAGCCCCAGCCACACACGTGGAATACCCCCTTTATCTGGCAACATGTGGGAACATAGAATAATAGAACATTTGTAATTACGAATTGGATTTCTCTGCATTTGTGGTTTCCAAATAAGAGCCAGTGAGCAAAAAAGGAGACATTTAGCAAAATACCCTCGGAAGCACGATAGTATGGGTAACTCCAAATTCAGAGGTGTACAAATAACCACTGTTTCTCAACTCTGTATCTTGTATATATTTCAGTAATACATGGGTTTCCTTCATACCCATTTTTCATTCCTTATATTTTACTATATGAATTGCTGAATAGTCGGTAAACAATGAAAAATCATTGTAAGTGCTCAGTTGTTGGCAGGGGATGGCGGTAGGAGCACAAGCCCTAATTTTGTTCCCACGGTGGCTTACTTGGCATCCCAGTTTTTGCTGGGTCTGCTTCATACCATGGACTTTGGATTAATGTTTGTGGGATTCTTTAGGCCAATGTAGAAATGTGATCCATTGCTCAGCATCTATCTCATCTTTTGTATTCCTCGCCTTTATTTTGTATGTTACTCAAACGGTCGAAATTGAAGGCACCAAGTTCAAGAAGGGATTTTCCAGGGATCAGGGGCAGGGAAAGCATGAAAAGGTGTAACAAGCGGGGACTGATTAGGGCTGCATTTCAAAACAAAACAACTGTGAAGAACAAAAGATACCATAAAGAGCAAAGACACAATGGCTTCTTGCCCAAACCAGTGTGTTCAACTTGCCAACGCAGAATCTCTGACTTAAGGGTGGTGAACATATAGTCCATTATGTGGGTGACGGGATCCCTTGAATGAACGACAATCCCAAGAAACCCCCCCGTGACTCCGCCTGCCTGCGGAGAGTAGTGAGGCCAGGTGTTGCTGTGGAAAGGAAGGACAAGGACCGTGTGGGCAGTCAGATTTTATTTTTTGAGGTCTGTGGAGTGACTTCTGGGAATATACCAGTGGTGAGCGGGAGTGAGACAGATAAGTCGGAGCCTCCCTTGCTGACAAACTTTTCATTGTCTTCTTCATCCACTTTCAATGGTAGGTTCAGATCATGGAACACAGCTGCAGCTTGAAGGGCCTACCACCGCTTGTGTATCAAGTGTTCCAGGTTAGGAGGTGAGGTAGTCAAGGGGCCTTGGCAAACTTGACCCCAGAGGCCTTTATGTCTGCCCTGAACCACAGGTCTCCATGCCTAGACTCCTGCCTGCAGGTTGATAATCAACAGGTCTCAGCATGGATTGAGGAGGCCCTTGACACCATAGCACCCAAGAAGACTCAGAATATTACTCGGTCTAGACCTACTGCAGAATGGAATGGTACACACAGGACCTTCTTCAGACAAAAAAGGCATGCAAGCACCTTGAACGTAAATGGCGCAAGAGCTATCATACCTCAGATAGAGCAACATATCTACAAGCACTTAGGGAGTACCACAGGCAGATCAGGCTCTCTCTGACATAATTTTTCACACAAAAGAAAGACGAAGCAAATAATTGTCCTCATGAATAATTTAGAATAGTTGAATCCCTCACATCACTATATTCCGCGGCAGTGGCCAGAGCCCCAACTGCCAACAACTGCAATCATATTGCTTACTTTTTTCAGATGAAATTTCTTGTTTGTATGCCTCCTTTTCAGAAAAAGCAAAGAACTATAGCCCCGAGCATTATCTGGCTCATTACCAGAAAGTCCCTTTGGCATTAGAAGCACTACTGTAGAAGAAATGTGCTCTCTTGCTGCAAAGGATAAGTTGGGCTCCCCTCAAGATATGGCCTCTCCAGCGCATTTTGGATCGTGGGCTTGTGACTCTCGCTCCAACTTTGTGTGCACTGCTCAACCTATCATTCGAAGTTGGACAACTCTCAGGTGAGTGGAAACACGCTGTGATGGTTCCCCTCCTTAAGATCCTTCCAAGCCCTAAAACTTTTGACCAATTTTGATGCTTCCCTACTTCGCTAAAATTGCCAAAAAACATGTAAACTCTCAACTCATGAAGTTCATTGATGAAAATTACCTTCTTCAGGAGGCGCAATCTGATTTCAGGCTGCAGTATAGCACAGAATTCACCCTCATAGTAGCCTTAGAAATGCTACGTACGCTGGCTGATGAAGGTAAGACTACTGCATTCGTTTTGCTAGACATTCAGTGCGGCTTTCGCTACAGTATCACACTGTCTGCACCTGGAATAGATGTGGCTACAAGGCATAAGAAGAAGAGCCTATAAATGGCTTGCCGATTTTTGCGAAAATTGCATGTTCCAGGTGTTTCAGAAACCATACACCTCAGATATTATCCCCTTACATCATGGTGTGCCACAAGGATCAGCTTTAAGCCTGACCCTAGTCAGCCTTTATCTCCATCTTCTGGCTGACGTGATTGAACGCCAGTGTGAGGATTGTGTGTTATGCTAATGACGCTCAGCTGATCATCACACTAGCACAAGATGACGGGAGTGCCGCAGACAACTTAAGTCCTGTCTGGTGGACCTGGCAGCATGGATGGATGCCAGCTGTCTTAGACTGAATGCATTAATATAAACAACAAAAGAGCGCAATCAAATGGAGAGCCAGCAGCAAAAAAGTCACTTTAAAATTGTAAAAAGAACCCTCACTCACCAACCTAGTTGGTGACATGCTTCATCATTGGGTTCCCACCAGAGAGGCCGAGTGCCTCCCTGGTGTGACACGATGCCTGTTTACAGTGGAGCAGGTTAGTTTGTGTATGGTGGGAGTGTGCAAAGGTAGTGAGTGCAAAAAAAGGGTGTAATTTAAAAATGCCTTGATTTTATCCCAAAAACTTTATTGGTGGAAAACCAGGCATAGTTAAAAGAAAATGTAACTACCGGTTAATTATACCAGTTGTATCCTAAAGTGAAGTAAAAACAATGGTCAGCATGTTTCTGCCTCTTCTAGGATATTCTCGAGGCATTCGTCTGGACCGAACCACCCCGGTGGTGTGCACACGCTAAGGCGCACCCTAACCGTTGGTTGAAAAAAGGGGACAACAATAACTCACGGTTTCTTGAACAAGTCTTCAGGATTTCTAAAAACCAGGTTTTTCTGAAAAGTAAATATACTAAAACACTAATAAATATACTACAAACAATACATAAAATGATGTAGAGCTACAACATGCCCAACAGTGACTTCGATCATGCTGCTGCTAAGTGCTCTCCAAAGTATTCTAGTTAACTAATAGCCAATAGGTGCTGTATATGTGTCAATTCGTGGCACCCTTACTTCATGCAGTTTTATGAAGAAGGGATTCTATTACAGGACCGGAGGCTTCGTATTATGCTTCTCTTTCTTATTTATTGCTACCCACAGCAGCCAATGAAACTTGTATTGTGTAAAAACAAACTACATTTCCCATGATGCATGCACCACATCACTTCCTGCAATGCCCCATAAGAGCCAGCAATACCGGAACCTGTCCTCTTTCTTTGCTGCTCACGCAGAGAGTTAAGTTACAGAGATCTTTTCTTGATACTTACATCGCTAGCATTGTACTATTTTAATGTTTAGTGATTTATAACTGCTCAAGCGGCGCATTGTGATTCATGTTAGAGCGTAACTGGACGCCGCTTTGCTGTATATAAATGTACCCTGTATTTGATCATTGCCTTCGTTAACGCCGTCAGGCGGTTTGGATTTCGCGCCCTTGGCGCTTGTGTTGGACGGGGTCTCACCCTAGGGATTTGGTTACGCGCGATTGACGCGCGAAGAGCGCTGTTGGTGGTCTCCCAGTGCGTTCAGCGCTTCAGCAGAGAGTGAGCGCACGGTACCGCCCCGCCTTCGGCGGGTAAAATTAAAGATGAAAATCAGCGCGAAGGCTCCCCTCATATGCCGGTGTGCTTGGAGCCAGTCACTTTTGCTTTCAGTTTATGTTTCCACGTACGTAGCCCAATTGGGCTATTTTGGTAGGATTTGGGCTACGCACGTTGTTACAACCCGGTTTTCTGTTTTTTTTCTTTCGTTTTTTCTCATTGTGATCTGGGATTTCCACAGAGAGCACTGCTTGACGCCTGGCTGGCTGCAAAAACGACCTGGGCCTGGAGGGAGCACACCTCCTTGGATTTCTTTGCTCTTTTTGGCTCCACTACGCCCTGTGGGCTGCAATAAGTGGGACACAGCTGTTGCTGAGGAGCTAGGTACCTGTGCTGTTGTGCTGTGGGTTGGCTCCCCCCCCTTACTCCTCCTTACTGTTGCCTTTATGAGCAAGTACGTTTATAAATTTGGCTCCACAATGGAAAATTGGGTGCACTATGAGGAGGATGACACCTTATATGAGGAGGAAGTAGGTACACCTTCCATCGAGGAAAATATTGTTGAGGCCCTGGACGCTTCCGTACAGGAGTCGGTCAACAAGGCCCTGGAGAAGGCAGTTCTGGGAACTGTGCAGCAGGCATTGGCGGCTGCGTTGAAGCCTATTACTGGGCAATTGGAGAGGTTCGCGAAGCATCATGGCTTCACTACCCCAGCAGGGGTTCCGTCAGAAGGCCCACAGCCTAAGCCTTGGCCTCATTCTGCCTCTTACTCTTCACTTCCGCGCCCTGAGACGGAGAGAGAGAGGGTTCAGGATACCGATTCGGAACCTGGTTCCACCGAATCGGACACCCCAGATAATTCCCCTCCTAAGAAAAAATCTAGGAAGGCCAAGAATGTGGAAACTCCACAGACGACCCCTACGCCTTTTACGTTTAACCCCTCAGACATTGTTCATCCTAGGTACTCTGATTGGCTGCCCGCCCCAGAGGTGGCGGCGTACCTGCATGAAAATTTGCGCAAAAGTTTTGACAAGGAGGTGCGCAACAGACTGCGGTCTGAATGTCCCCGACCGGATCTCTCGGAAAAGGTGGCCGAAACGCTTGAAATTGACTCCAGTCTATTGACTTTCCTTAAAAAGTTTGCTAAGGACCCTAAGAAGGGTATAGATCGCGCCTGGCGAGGATGTCAAGACAAGCTTCTTGATGTGATCGGCCCTTTGGCCAAGATCTTGGAGATGGCTCTGGAGGCGCAGGAATCGGCAACCACCATTGACTCCCATGTGCTGGCGGGCTGGACCCAGCGGGCCATCTGCCTCTTAGGTAACGCCAACTGCGCAATTTCCACGGAGCGCCGAAAGTCCATTCTTATGCACATGGACTCTAATCTAACGGAGTTGGCGGCAGCAGAGCCTGGGCCATTGGCGGACGGAAACCTCTTTGGGGACCGTTTCGTCAAAGATGTGGCAAAATACGTGGGCACTTTCACGACCCTGGATAAGGCACAGGCAGGAATCAAACGTGTGTTTCAAGCTGGGGTTTTCAACAGGGCCGGACGTTCTCCCAAGGTCCTCAGCGAGGAGACTTCGGTCGCGGCAGGGGAGAGTGGGACTCTACCCGCGGCGGCACCTTCGACCCCACCAGGCAGCGTTTCAACAAGCGACGCTTTAATAAAGGCTCCTATCGGGGAGGTTTCCAGAAAACCGAGTCTTCAGGTGAGCGCTCCAGACTTATTCCTTCTTCCATTGGGGGGACGTATTCAGCAGTTTTATCACAATTGGGCTCAACTATCGCAGGATGCCTGGGTTTTGCAGACAGTTCAGGGGTTTCATCTAGATTTCTTTCAGACTCCTTATCAGGTTCATCGACCCAGACAGCTTTCTTTTTCCCGACTAGAGTGCGATGTCATAGATTCAGAAATAGAAGGATTGCTGCAGAAACACGCGATAGCACCTTGCAACAAGGGCCCTCGCGGTTTCTGCAGCAATATTTCTGTGGTGCTGAAGAAAGGCGGTGGTTACAGGTTGGTACTCAATTTGAAGGATTTCAACCAGTACATGACTTACAAGCACTTCAAGATGGAGGGCATCCATCTGTTGGCAGACCTCCTGAAGCAGGGGGACTGGTTGGTCCGTCTGGACCTGAAGGACGCCTATCTGTCCATTCCCATATTTCGACCACATCGCCGATTCCTTCAATTTCAATGGCGGAACCGGTGGTACGAATATTTGGTCCTTCCTTTTGGACTTTCCTCAGCACCGTGGTGCTTCACCAAGGTTCTGAAACCTGTAATAGCTTACCTCAGGGAACAAGGGGTTCGCATGATTGTCTATCTAGACGTCATGCTCATCATGGCGCAGTCCAAGACGTTGGCGATTCAGCACTTGCGCATGACCATTCGTATATTGCAGAACCTGGGGTTTGTGATCAACGAATCAAAATCGGTTCTGTGCCCCACGCAGACGATAGACTTTTTTGGGTTTGTCATAAACTCTCAGATGGCCCAACTCAGTCTTCCACGTTCCAAGCTTCGGGATATCAAAAAGGAGCTTCGCTCCCTCTTGACCAAACAAATGGTTTCTCTCAGGGTGATTGCCCGGATAGTGGGACTTCTTGCGTCGTCCATTCAAGCAATATTTCCGGGACCCCTGTACTACAGGGCCCTTCAAAGATTCAAAATTCAGCACCTGCAGAAGGGTCTTTCCTACACGGACTTAGTCCCTCTTTCCCCGGATGTGCGGGAGGAGATACAGTGGTGGCTTGCCCACGTGGAAGCGTGGAACGGCAGAGCAATTTTCGGCTCCCTACCAGAAGTGCTTATAGAATCCGACGCCAGTCGTTGGGGCTGGGGAGCGCGCTGCGGAAATATTTCCACAGGAGGACGTTGGTCCTAAGACGAGTTAAATCTACACATAAATTGTCTAGAACTCCTTGCGGGGTCATTTGCGATCAGGACCCTATCTCCCAGACAGGTCTCATGTTGCATCCTTCTTCGGATGGACAACATATCGGCGGTACGGTACATCAACAAGCTGGGGGGCACGAGGTCCTCAATGCTGGTAGGGATAGCGAAGGACTTTTGGCATTATTGCCTGAGTCATCAGATTTCGGTCATAGCCGAATACATTCCGGGTCAGTCGAATGTAGTAGCGGATTGGAACTCACGCCATCTCAAGGACTACAGCCACTGGCAACTTCTCCCACGGGTGGTTCAGTGGTTGCAGGAGATATGGGGTCTTTGCGAGATCGACCTGTTTGCCTCCAGACTGAATCGTCAAATGACGAAGCTTTTCAGCTGGAGGCCGGACCCATTGGCTCTAGCGACGGATGCCTTTGCACAGGATTGGACCCCGACTTTGAATTATGCGTTTCCACCCTTCATTCTAATTCCTCGCCTGTTCACACATGTAATGCGCCAGAAAGCGGAGGTGATATTGGTGACTCCCTTGTGAAAGTCGCAGCCTTGGTTCCCGTTATTGCTGGAGGCGAGTTGCGACTTCCCCAGGAGGATCCCATGGTCCTCGACAATGCTCCAGGGCCCTCATGGAGAGATGCACCCGATGGTACTATCGGGGCAACTGTCTCTGATGGCCTGGAGACTTTCCGGCAGCGTTGGCAAATACCTAGTTTTTCGGAACAAGCTTCAGGCTTCATCAACCAAGCGTGGGCCCCCTCTACCAGGAAGCGATATTCTTCAGCCTGGGGGTGCTGGGTTCATTGGTGCATGGGACAGCATGTGGATCCCGTGGGGGCAGAATTACGCTTCATTGTAAATTTCCTGTCGGAAAAAGCGTCGGAGGGTTTAGCGTATCGCTCTGTTAATAATTTCCGTTCCGCCATTTCGGCGGGCCACTCTTCAATTGAGGGAAAACCTGTCGGAATGCATCCCCTAATATGCAAGCTCTTAAAGGGTATCAGAGTAGCTAATCCACCCAAGCCGAAATATTCTTCTCAGTGAGATGTCTCGCTGGTACTTTCCCTGTTTAACCGATGGCCCAATAACAATATGTTGTCTAGGAAACAATTGTCAGCCAAACTGGCCATGTTGCTATGCCTGGCGGCTTGTAGACGTTCTTCGGATGTTAAGGCTCTAGATATTACAGGTAGAGTATATACTCCAGAGGGAGTTTCTTTTAATATCACGTCTAGAACTAAAACTATGTCACGCAGCGTAGACTATCATGCTTTTCCTGACAATGCTAAACTTTGTGTGGTTCAATGTCTTAAGGCTTATGAAGAATGTACCAGGCCTACTAGGCCTGATGGTGTTATACAAATATTGATTGCTTTGCAGAAACCTTACAAACCTGTTACTGCGGCTACTATAGCCAGATGGTTAAAAAATGTTAAGCAGGAAGCAGGTATTGATACTTAAGTCTTTGGTGCACATTCTGTTCGAGGCGCTATGGCCTTTAAGACCTTCTTGTTGGCTTCCACTGTTCAAGATATCATGCATTCTGCGGATTGGTCATCTGAGTCAACATTTAAACAGTTTTATTATAAACCGGTGGGTGACATATCCTCTGTGGTTTTTAATCAGCGTTAAACTAGCATAATACGAAGCCTCTGGTCCGGTAATAGAATAAAAAATTAGCTATCATTCGCGCCAAGAATTTTCAATTCTATTAAGGACACGGAGGCGAGGATTATCCCACCCGGTTAAATTACAGTATTGTAATTCTTACCCACCCGTTTGCATATATATTCTGGTTACACAGAAGTTACGGGTTGTTCTATCTCTGATTTTTTTCCAGGATCTGAAAAGAAGATGGATTAGACGTAATCCTGCTTGAAGTTGATGTTCCTCCCAGCTGGTCTGGTTCTTCCACGTTGGAAGCTGTTGTTCGAATTTTGTTTATATTATTGGACTTTAATGTTCGAAGCAAAGAAAGAGGACAGGTTCCGGTATTGCTGGCTCTTATGGGGCATTGCAGGAAGTGATGTGGTGCATGCATCATGGGAAATGTAGTTTGTTTTTACACAATACAAGTTTCATTAGCTGCTGTCGGTAGCAATAAATAAGAAAGAGAACCATAATCCTCACCTCCGTGTCCTTAATAGAAATGAAAATTCTTGGCGCGAATGCTAGCTAATTTTTTATTCAACTCACATGAAGCGTAGGTTTGCCTCACACCATAGGTCCGGGGGGGGGGGGGGGGGAGGCACTCACTTGTAGTCACACACTATGAATGAGAGACCAATCAGTATAATGCTCCATCAAAACCGGAAGCCGATGTTAACAATGCCCCTCCATCACTTACTTTGTCAAAGTGGCGTGCCCATAGGTTTCCTAACAGCTCCCTTCTCAAGGACCTCGATGGTGACCTGTCCACAGATCGAGGAGTTTATAAAAGGGTTATCTGGTCCAAGGATCAGAAGCAGTCATGTGACTGTTCCCCCTCCATACGTATACTAAGAAGTCTCCCCGCACTTTGTATCTAGCAAGTCAGGACGCTAAGGAAGACTAGTGCACTAACCTTATTAAGGAAACAGGCAATTTCAACAAAACGTTATCAATCATGCATGATTGCGACCCATAATTATAATGAGTTTGGCACAAACCCATCTGAGTGGATTCTAAAAATTATCAAGCAGTTCACGGTTGCGAACCTTGTTTAATAGTGGGTATTACACAGGTATTGCACAAACCAGTAAATGTCATATTTTATCATTTTTGCAAAACCGGCCATGGCATAGAAAATATCTTTCGATCCATAACTAAGCCCAAAAACGTCAGAAATGCCGTAGACCAATAAGAACCAATTTGCCTGGGCGTTCGCAGTGAGCCTTGTTAAAAATGAACAGTATGGCAGTAAGGCTGTTACAGTACATCACTGAACACCCATTTCCTTAAATTTGCAGAGTTGGATTAAAGATGGTATGTATTCAACAAAGGAGTAGTGTGGGGGTCAAGGAAGGTTCAACGGCGCATCACTGTACCCCAGGGAATATTGTTTTTAAGCCCATTAACGTGTGTGGCAAGTCGATAAACCCACTGCTGCTCCTTTTCAAATAGTACTTGGGATGTTTTGTTGCCTGGCTTTAAGTGTTCTATAATGGTCCAATGCAGATCATTAGGTGTATGATCTGAATTGAGGAAATGTTCAGTTAGCTTAGTTGTATTTTTCCTGCACCAGATATTACTACAGTGTTCACATACTCGCTGTTTTATTTTCCTTGTGGTCATACCTATATATCGCAATCCGCATGGACATGTGATAAGGTGGACCACATTGGTCATATTGCAGTTTGTATGTGACCGTTGTGTCCATGTCTTCCCTATTTCCAAATCCAGTGTTTTTGTTGCTGAGGGCAGGTGACAAATGCTACACGAGCCACAGAGAAAATGCCCTGTGACACTGGGCAGGCCCCACCCATTAAGTACTGTAGGATCACAGTCATTAATGATTTTCTTGGGGCGTGTGTGCACTAAGGCATCTCTAATGCTTCTTGCTTTTCTAAAAGAGAACAACGGTTTCTCCCATTTACTGTTATTACTCTCAATAAGCCGCCAATGTTTCTGTATTGACTTTGTGATGACATTGGATGCAGTGCTATAAGTAGTTACGCACGTTAGGGGAACTTAGTTGTTTCGTAGGTCAGAGGTCCTGGTGATTGAGAAGCAGTCCTCGATCTAGTCCTCTGCTTGGTGGCCCTGTGAACTGGGCCCCACTACAGTCTCTAAACTTAAAGTGAAGAACTTGGGTGTCACTTTTGATGCAGCGCTATCTTTTGATAAGCAGATCTCGGCTATGGTCGGTACCTGCTTTGGCATGTTAAAAACCGTATGAAAAATCTTGGGACTATTACCAGAATCTGCTAAGAAAACGGTTATTCAGGCTTTGCTGGTATCTCACCTGGACTATTATGAAATACTCTACCTTGGGGTCTCCAAAGGCAGGCTGGGGATGCTTCAAAGGGTACAGAACGCTGCTGCATGGCTACACCTGAATATTCCAAAATGATTCTCTAGAAGTACAGGACTTGCTGAACTTCTTTGGCTCCCTAGGGATGCACAGAGTCTCCTTCAAAGCAATCTGCTTTGTGAATCGGATACTCAATCAGAAGGGTCCAGGATATTTATTTCCTTTGATTCAAGACTACAATCCAACCAACTTCTGGGGTGGCACTGACTGTGGTCCCTAGAGTGAATAGAATGAGCCTGGGGGCAGCTCTTTCAGACTCCTAGCAGCAAAACTATGGAACTCTATGCCCTGGGACCTGAGATCGAAGCCGTCTGAAGCTCGTTTTCAGAACACCCTCAACAATTGGCTATTTAGAAAATAGCGCAGGACTGATCTGCTCCTTCTGAAAAACCTGATTGACTGATACTTGGAGCTAAGTGCTACTTATCTTCAGGGCAGGGACACTCTGGAGTAACCATGCGCTTTATGAATTTCCTAACATAACATTATGTTTCTTCTGTTTACAGCACACTGTGGTGGTTAGGGGGTACTGATAGGTTGGTGTAGGCTGTGTCCAAGGGGGTTCTGGGCATTTGCAGCATACCACCCAGTCCCTAGCCCCTTTAGCATCGGTGCAAAAATGTGTTTGGCCATCTGTTTGGATCTGGAGGTGGTCCTGAAACAGAAGAGAGAATTTGATGTTGGCCTCTCGAGTACTGCTGCTGCTGGACTGCAGGGGTATAATTGGGGAATACCATTATTCGTTCATTGTCTATAGTGAGAACATCTTGTTTCCGAGACCCTCACACAAGATGATGTCACAACTCCTGTAGTGCATAAGTCTCGCTATTAGGAGCCCAATAGGGTGCCCAGAAGAGGGCCTTGGGAAGGCACCCTGTGTGCCCACTGGATCGAGAAGGATGGTTAAAAGACAGCCGCAGGGATGAAGCCTCAAAACCATGCTTTATGTTAAGCTTTCGGGTCCTGGCCTTCTGCATCTTCAGGGACCCCCACAACACGTACATTGTTCCTATGTGAGCGGCCTTCAGTGTCCTTTACCTGGTCCATCAGGATGTGCACCTGGTGCTGGAGTTCCCATATTTGGGTCTGCATCTCTTGCGTTTGTGGCTTTGGAGTCACCAGATCCTGCTCCATCACGCTAGTCCAGTCAGCTTGCCTGCGGTGGGCGTCCCTTAGCAACGTGAGGTTTGTGGCCCCTGTATTACTTTTTGTTTTTCAAAGACACACCAGAACTTCCTATGGCCGCCAGAACCATGTCTAGATTGTTGTCCGACGTGAGTGGTCCTGTAGCAAACGTTTCAGGAGCCTCTTCCTGGTAAACTAACTGCTGTGGTCCCTGCTGGCACATTGCAGTGGTTGCGGTGCCGGAGTGGAGGCGGCCCATCTTCATCACCGTGACAGGCCTGACTCCTGGCAGGCGAGAGAGGTGATCTGCATGTAGGAGTCCTTTAATATGATCCAGCCTTGGCACATGCAGTCTAACGATTTGCGAAAGTCATCGGATTGTCGTTATCACTCATGGACTACCAACTTAGGGCCTGCTTGCAGGCCACCAATTTAGGCGTGGCTTGCAGTGCCTGCAGACCTGTGGGTCAGTGGGAAACAGACAAGGGCAGCACTGTCACACGTGGGCTCCCTGGCAAAGGTCAAGTCAGCAGGCAGAAGGTCCACGTCACTGAGTCCTCATTCGACAGCCCCACTAAGTTTAGACCCACAGGGGCATGTCCCCACCAACACTACAGCAGTGAGTGATGACCAGGGGCGGGTTCCCCAGAGCCCCAAGCTGCACAAGTGGGTCCCCTTGTGACTCAAGTCCAGGACAGTAGAAGGATGCAGGAGTAGGGACTCCAGGAGTCTCTCGGGGCCTCCACCAAGAGGGACCCTCCAGGAGCAAGTCCAGTGTATGCCCCCAGGGGTTTCAGTGTCTAGGTTGTCCTCGCATCCACCTGGCACCAGACGACCATCCTCACCTACTGTGTGACATCAGAGGGGGGTGTGCAATGCATTCACTGCCCAATTTGGAGCCCGCAGTGACCAGTATGTGGGCCCCCTCAAGTCTCCCGCCTCAGTCGCGAGTCCAATGGTGAACCCTGCACCCTGCCAGCGACAACGAAGTAGGTTCACAGCTCTGTGCACTGCGGCCAGGTCAGTGACTGGGCCTTCTAGGCTAGTCCGAGTCTGGGAGGAGTCCATGGTCCAAGTGCGGCGCTCCACAAGGTTCAGCGCCTCAATGTCCGATGAGGTGCAAAGAGAAAGAGCAGTTACTCTCCGGCTCCAGTGGCTGCCGCAAGGCCCTCGAGCAAGCAACTCCCTTAGGTGCAGACGATGCTGTATAGGCCCAACAGCAACGCCGCAGCACACGTTGCACTGTGGGGCTTGTCAGCCCAGGGCAATTGTCTGCGAAATGGCATCCAGGCCCCAGACAGCAAGTATCACCGGTGCCCCTGCGCCCCCAGTTTTCCGCTGCATATACGACAGGAGATGGTGACGGGCTCAAAGGTGAGAAAGGCTAGATAATGGGGATTGGGCGACAGAGCCCTGACAGTTGGTGCCCACCATCGCTGCCTACATTAACACAGGTTTAATGAAAAAATAGCCAGCAAGCATCAAAAATATTCTAAGTGCAAACTTCCATTTTAGCAAACCAGTGCTCAACCGTCTAATCAATTGGAGCATGTGATGCTAAAGCCTATACTGGTCAGTACTACATTTGTACAATTTTTCTCAATGCAATTTCCGGCAGAAAGGACATGTGTTCAAACAGAAGCTTCCGATAGTCATTTACACAGCTGCCAGGTTCTTTTTGTGGGAAGAATGTGAGAAGAGCTTGAGGAAGAGATACATAAAAAGCTGTTATAATAAGTCTGACCACTAAATCTGCACTTGTTGATTCATTCTGCTAACTTCAGAATGAGGAATGAGGCCACACTTACTTCCACAGTAAGTATTGTACAACATGGGGATGACAAGATGGCAGTGCTTTTAAAATATACAAAATGGGCCGTAATGCTAAGGCTTTACTGTGCTTCAAGCAGTCATGGACATGCTCTTGTCTGCACATGGAAAATGAGTGCTAGCAATGCATTACACTTTGTGCCCATTTGACAGAGTTTTTCGGAAGTACATGTGAATGGGTCTTGAGCTTTGGCCATATAGAGTACAATGGTTCTGACTGTTATATATGTAACCAAGCTCAGGATTTAAAATGTGCCTGGTAGTGCTGTAAAGGGTACCAGTAAAGGGTGTCTCGGTTGCTGTTCACCCTGGCAAAGGAACCGGTAGGGTACGAATTGATAATTAGAAAGTGAGGAATCGCTGTAGATGTCAAACAACTGATATCCATGTGTGCTGATGGAACCCACATACACTTGAGAGACTAGTGTGACATCACCATGGGTTCCATTCAGAACCAAGGTATGTTGAGAGTTCTTTATGCGACAGTTAGAGATGAGCTGTTGGTGGATGAGGTGAATAAATATGACTAGAGACTACAACTCATCTCATGGTGATTATTTAAAAGTGGGAGACACCACATTAATTTTGCGACAAGCGTGGGACTGTATACCTCTCATCTCAACATCAGGCTGTCTCTTCTAGCAATCGTCCCCATGAGAAGCTTTTGTGGTGTGCTTCTCCAGAGGCTGAGTAGCGGTTCGGATGAGAAGTAGAGCGATATTTCTCCAGCGGCTGATTTATTCAGGGACGAGTTGGCTGGTGTTTCAAGGATTGTTTTCTGCCCGGTGAGGAGTTTCGCGGGAGGGGCAGGAGCTTAAACGCATATGTGTTTCACTGTCTCTGTGCAACGTCAGCGTGAGGTTTTCAAGCCTCATATTCATCTGTTTAAGAGTGAGTGTTGCGTTTCACTGTGACTTTCTCAAGCCTCACTTTCAGTTTGGGAGGAGTATGAGCCTGACGTTATACAGCCTGCGTCATAATACTCTTGTCTAAACGTGCGTGGACACGCATGAGCGCCATTTTGGTTTGGGAAACACAAGATTTTCAGAATAAAATCGTGAGCGCCATTTTGGTTTGGGAAACACGAGATTTTCAGAATAAAGTCGTGATTTCAGTAAATTTATTTTCACCATTTTCGTTGTCCAAGACTTCAGTTGCTGTTGGCCAGAGATTAATTTCTACGTTATTCAAGTAATGTGAGCAACTGTTTATTAAAAAAAAAGAAAAGAAACGTGTGCCAGTTTGAAAGGGTGCTGATCGACCGTGATTAGCACACCAATTATTTTATATCATCATTTTGTTAAATGTGCGCCAGTTTAAAGGGGTACTGTTCGACGGTGAATTAGCACACTATTTAATATTATCTACATTTTGCTGATCGACGGTGATTAGCACACCAATTATTTTTATCTCACTTTGTGTTCAACGGTGATCAGCACACCAATTATTTTTATCCGCATGCAGCTGATCGACGGTGATTTGCACACCAGTTATTTTTATTGCGTGCTGTTTTGGTGTATTTAATAATAATATACAATGATGATCAGCACACTTTGTTTATTCCTCGTGTATTAAGTTGTTTCATTTTAACAAGTCTTTCAAGATTTAAAAAAAAGAGAAACATTAGTCTGTGGAACAAACTTAAGTGCGGAACGTAAGCATTCACTGTTACTACACTGTCTGGGATGAGAAGGTCACAAAGTACTTGAGAATTTACCTGAACTAAGTGCAGCTGATCAGAGAACAATAAATGAGTATGAGATATGCCTTTTACAGTTAGATTGTCATTATCTCCCATGTGTAAGTACTATTATGGAGAGATATTATTTTGGTCTGCGTGAACAGAAGAAAGACAAGTCTATTGAAGAGTTTGTCACCAGTCTAAGGTAACTAGCTGCCACCTGTAAATTTGGTGGAGCGGTAGAGGAAAGAATTAGAGATCAATTTATATTAAAATGTGCACATGATAAAATTAGAGAAGAGTTATGGTTAAAAGATGAACCTCCATTAGATGAGTTTTCAGCAATTGCTAAGCGAGTTGAACATATGATGAAATGTGTAGATGAATTAAGTAATGGAAAAAACAAATCAAATGCAACATCTTCTAATGCTGAGTAGGTGGTCTGTCAAGTTAAAAATAAGACATCAGTTGATGTGGAAAATGTCAAAGCACTTCGTGTGGTGGTAGGAACTAGCACCTATGATAACAAGTCTGTCTGTTTTAGATGTGGCCATTCAGGTCATAGGGCTAAGGCATCATTTTGCCCAGCGTTACAGGTTATTTGTAATGCCTGTGGAAGGAAAGGTCATTTTGCAAAATATTGTAAGAGTAAAGTTAAGAGAGCGGAACAGGCACAAGTAAAAGAAATGATGTATCAGATTAATGAGGGTAAAGCCAATCATCCCTCTCATATTGTCAGAGTTGGAGGTGCTGAACTCCAGTTGAAATGTTATTCATGCTCGCATCTCACCATTATTAACAAAGAGATACTTGATGCTCATTTTGGTGATTGTATCTCTCTTAAAAGAACAGATGTTTCTCTTGTTGGTTATGGAGGCATTCTGATAAACTTGTTGGGTTACTTCTTGACGTGTATTGAATTGAGTGATAGAATGTAGAATGACTGAAGGGAAAATATATGTTGATAAGAGAGGTGATTTATTGTTAGGATGGCCTCATCAACGCCGTCTTGGAGTGCTTCTCAACCCCAATGCTGATCCGCAAGTTCAAGTTCAGTCAGTTGATGATTCGGTAGCTGTTCTTAGTTAACAGTTTGCTGATGTATTTCAAGACAAACTGGGTCGTCTCAAAGGACACACGCACCATATAAAACTTAAAGAGGGTGATATTCCTGTTGTTGCGAAAGTTAGAATAATACCTTTAAATGAACAACTCAGTGTGCAGAAGGAGATTGAGCGTTTGGTTGATGTGGGTGTCATTGAGTCTGTTGAAGCTACGGAGTGGTTGGCTTCAATTGTCGTTGCGAAGAAAGCTAGTGGTGATATTCGTCTTTGCATTGATTTGCGCTCCCTAAATAAAGAAGTAGTTGTTGATAGGTTTCCCCTACCCAGCATTGATGAAATAATTGGTACCTTAGCTAAGTTTTTCACTACACTAGATTTAGCTTCAGCCTACCATCCGGTCGAGTTGGATATAGTTTCACAATACCTGACTGCGTTTGTGACACCCGTGGGTACATTTACATTTTTAAGGATGCCTTTTGGGCTTGTATCAGCAGCATCAGTGTTTCAGCGGATAATGTCTAATGTGCATAAAGGTCTTTCTGGTGTAAATTGCTATCAAGATGATTTGTTAATTTATGGTTGCACAAAAGCTGAGCATTTTTAAAGAGTGTGTGCTGTTTTAGAGAGGCTGAGAAAATCTGGTTTGACGCTTAAATTGGAGAAATAGAAGTTCTGTATGGAAGAGGCTAATTATCTTGGACATCGCATCACAGGATAAGGTGTTTATCCAAAAAAAGATCTTGTAGACACTATTGTGAAATTGAAAGAACCTAGAAACAAGGAAGAGTTGTTGTCCTTTTTGGGCATGGTTGAGTATTATTGTAAATTCATTCCAGGCTATGCCAATAAAACACAGAAACTTAGATCTTTGACTAGCAAGAATGTGACTTTTGATTGGTGTGCGGACTGTGCTAAGGAATTTATTTGTATTAAAGAGGAATTGAAGCACCTTGTTTACAAGCTTTCATTCCAGGACATGAAATAGTTATTTTGACTGATGCAAGTGCCAAGGGCAATGGCGCTGTTTTACTTCAGAAGAGTGGTGGTGAGGAGTGACTGATAGCGTGAGCGTGTGCATCTAGATGTTTGAGAGGATCTGAACTCAATTACTCGGTAATTGAGAAAGAGGCCTTAGCTATCTTTTGGGCCTTAAAGAAGTACAAGAACTTGGTTTGGGGTACGAAAGTAAAAGTTCTTTCTGATCATAAGCCCTTAAAGGATGTTCTCTCTAAAAAAGGTCTTGATTTGATTTCTTCACGCATTAGAAAATGGATTATTTCTCTCCAGGAGTATGAGTTTGAAGTTAATTATATTCCTGGTGTGAATAACAATTTTGCAGATTCTTTATCCCGGTTGGTGGATATTAAAGAAATTGATCTGGAGGAGGAGTGTTTTGAAGATGAAGTTATTCACGTTTGTGAAGTAACTTCAGGTGCTGTTGATGAATCAGAATGGAAGAGTGAGTTAATTAAAGATGTGGAAATTTCTAAGGTGATTGAGTTGTTGTCCTTAGGTAAAAACAAACATCCAGAGAAACCCTGGTCTTTGATTTGTGAAGAATTATCTGTGATGGATGGTTATTCGTGGGACAAAATTTGTTCCACCTCAGGGCATTCGGCATAAGCTTCTTTTTCTCGCATATGAGGGACATTTAGGCATTGTGAAGTCTAAGGAGTCTTTAAGGATGCAACTCTGGTGGCCGGGATGGATAAAGAGGTTGAAAGGATGGTGAGGGATTGTTTTGAGTGTTCTGCGAGTGACAACATTTTGAAAACCTAACAGATGCCCATGGTTTGCAGGAGACTTCCTCTTCATCCCTGGGATGAAATCACAATTGATCCTTTGCATGGTGTGAATGATGCTCCCTCTTTGATTGTTGTGGTAGATCTTTATTCAAGATGGATTGAAGTGAGCTCAGTAAGAGATATTTCATCACACAGTGTGATAACGTTTTTAGAAGAAATTATCAAGAGAGAAAATTATCTCAATTTTATTCTTTCTGATAATGGACCACAATTGTGTTCTTCAGAAATGAATACATTTTTGAAAGATTGTGGCATTGTTCATAAGAGGAGTTCGGTCTATCATCCTGAAATGAATGGGGCTACTGAGAGGGTGAATAAAACTCTAAAAGAAAGTATTCAATTAGCCAGATCAAGTAATCTTTGTTGGAAAACTGTTCTGCAAAACAGGATCACTGTTTATCGCATGTCTCCTCATTCAACAACTGGAAGAACTCCCTTTGAGTTATTCAAAGGTAGAGCTTCAAACTCAAAGTTGTGTCCAGGGTGGATGGTTTTGAACAAAGGTTTAAAGAACAAGAACATTGGTGAATGGGGGTGTAACGAGCTTGATAAACAAAAGATGAGGAAAATGTATTTTGATTAAGAAAATGTGCACAAAAGTGTGATGTGACTGTGGGTGACTTTGTAAAAATCAAGTCACCTGTTGGTTGCCAACCTTGGTCTAAGTATACTAAAGTAAGGAAAGTTGTCAAAATGTTCAAGAATGCTGTAAACACTGAATATGGAAGGATTTGGAATAAGAGCAGAGTTGTCGTTGTCAGATCTAATCCAAATTCTGCTTTCATGAAAGAGAATCTTGACAAATATTCTTCATCTAATGGTGAAACTTCCTCTTATGCAGATTCTCGCACTTTGCCTGTCAATGTTAGAGTTAAGAGTCAGATGGTATGTAGACAACCTTCGTTTTTAAGACACTATGTGTGTTAAGTTATCTTTGTTACTATGTTTTATTCATTTTTCTGTAAAGAAGGAAGATGTGTGACATCATCATGGGTTCCATTCAGAACCAAGTTATGTTGAGAGTTTTTTATGCGACAGTTGGAGATGAGCTGTTGGTGGATGAGGTGAATAAATATGACTTGAGACTATAACTCATCTCATGGTGATTATTTTAATGTGGTAGACACCACAACTAGACAGAGTGGCATCGCTTTGACAGAATCGATGACCCCCTTGTGAATTGGGACAAGTACAAGCTTTTTCTACTGTGTGAGATTTGCATGATGGCTAGAGAGGCATATCCAGAGGTAGGAATGTGGCTGAAACTAGCAAACGTTCAATATCTGGGCATAGAAGTAACAAGATAAAATATGCAATATGTGCTTAATATGAATAAAGTATGGAATGTGTTAAAGACTTTTGGAACACACTAAACTTAAAAGTTATTGGGCTCAATTGGGCTGTCAAAGACAGCTATTTGTATCTTCTGCAGGTCTCAGTGTACCCTTTGCCGCGCAACAAAAGGGTTTAAAGAGCTGTATCAGCTACTGGCATCACTGGTCTGGCAGGCTACGCAAAGAGTGATTTTGGGGATAAAAAGCAGGATTGGGATCAAGAGGACTGCGATTGCCCGATATTGAGGTATATTACATGATATAGAAACAAAGCTACTGAAAGCTGTAAGATGGTTGGAGCAGGGAGATTACTGGGAGAAAAATGTATTAGAAAGGTCATGCCTTTGGGTGCGATTGCGGGGACATGCTGATGATGGAGGGTGCGGGGGGGGGCGGGTACCCAGATGACTACCACTTACTTTGATACATGTTGGAAAGATGTTGGGTCCAGCAGTTAGATGGGTACAAAAAATAACCCCATTCAAAATAAACATGCAATTGTGGAGCATTCATTCTCTTAAAAAATTGTACAAGACATGTATATCAAATGCTGGCAAGAGGCTTTGAAATAGTAGGAGGTCTATACCTCTACCCCAATAATAAATTCACCACATTTGCAGAGGCATAGGGACGGTTTGGGGGCAGATCAAGGGCAGTTCTTGCAACATTCAAAAGTGACACCGCCGGCAGGGAAATATGGAAGATTTGCACTCTGGATAATCCAGAGAGCATCTGTAAATTGAAAACACTCCTAAATATAGCAGAGGGAAGGAGATTAGTAGCTAATATATACCACAGACTAAAGCAAGATAAAGTAGACAACACTACTTTTGCCAGAGAAAATTTGACTGCAGGCAGTAAAGACCCAACAAGAGACAAGGAATGGGGAAAAAGTGTGCATGCAGGTTATAAAAATATTCAGCAACACCATGCTTAAGTTAACTCAATTGAATTATCAACACAGCATCTACATGACCACATAAAAATAGATCCGATTTACCCAAGGAGGTTCATTGGAAGCCCAAGATGCGGTATGGGCTAAGCCAATTTCCTGCACATCACATGGAACTGTCCTTAAATTGAAGTGTTCTGATTAGGGGTAGACGACAGATTCGAACAAATCAAGGTTGGATTATCTGAATTACTCAGAAAGCAATTTCTGTTTGTACTACTGCCAGAGAAAGAAAAATGAAAGATGACATGGAAATAGGGACTGCTCTGGTTAAGAGATAAATTGCTATTCACTGGCTGAAGACAGAAAAATAGAAAAATGGCTCCGAGATCTGGTGGTGAATTTCTGGACATTATTCGATTTTCATATCTATGACTTTTCCCAAATACTGGACATCATAGAATATAAAATAGGTCACACATTTGCATAGCCCAATATTAAATGTAAAGTGCCTTAGGGAGTCAGAATTAAGCCCTCGAGTGCAGGCATGAAGGCTATGAGACAAGGTAAATAAGAGAAACTGCCAACCAGCCTTTAATTACGATTTTATTTTCCTGTCAACCAAAGAAGGAATGCCCCTCGCTCGATCTTCTTCCTCTGTCATTGCAGAGAAATTCTCATTGCGTTCAAAGGAAACATTAACATCACCGAGTACAGTTACCTTGTGCCTATTCTACACATGGATACCAATGTTATGAAACCCAGTATCAAGAGCAGAGGGCTGGTGAGGTTTCCTCCTGCTTGTGCCCTCTTTTATAGGCATTAAAGAGCATGTATAAGCTCTGAAAGAAAGCATGTAACACTAAATTGTGATATCAGATTAGAATATATGCGCGGTCGCCTCAGTACTGACGAAGAACTGTAAATGAAATAATTGAATTATAAGTGTACACCAAGGTTTTAAAATACAAAATGTCAATAAAAATATGTTATAAATAAATAAAGAGCATGATCTGGTCACCAGAGTGAAAAGTTGACAGTAAAGGATGGCTATCAGATGGCGTGAGTCAATAGCTTTAGACTTACATTTAAGTGAAATGTTCACCCAGATAGTCCAGCTGCCTGATGGTCTTCCTTTCGATGATCTCACAGCTGGACTATTAAAAGGAGTGAAGCCTGTTCTATTTTAAGAAAGTATAATCCAATATAATTTAAAATAAATGCAAATCTGGTGGTCATAAATAAGATTGCACCACTCCAAATCCTTACGTTTTTGCCCGAGTCCAATATTATTCCAGGTTATAAACTGTATAGAAGTTACATCACTGGTAGCACTCTTGTAAAGAGTAGAACAGGCCTTATATAGGTCAGGTGGTGGACTAGAACAGGGGCTTGTGCTAGAAGAAGTCTGTTGGTTGAAGGAAGGATCTTATCAGCCACTCACCTTCCACATCCACTATTACTTCCTATAGATACACGCCTAGTTATATTCTAGAAATTTAGCATAACTGTCATGATCATTCTTTCTCCTATGGGATTAGACTCAGAGACTTTAACACTAAATAATCTCCTACTTAATTTCTCAGCCCTTCCTCCAGCATCTCTGCCCCTTGCATCTAAGTCATTAAGCAGAGGATATCAGGGCCTTAATAGAAATGTGCGGTAGTGGTTTTCCGAGTCGGTGGTCAGTCTGAACCTTGATCCTGTGTTTATTGGATTTTATCAGTGAGCATTTTTTGAGTCAGCTTGTGTTTGACCACATTGCAGTAGTTCCCTTGCTCCATATCTGGAACATTGGTCAATTGCACTTGTTTGTTTTGGAGCGCTGGAAGCACTTTTTAGAGTGAGGTAGAAGTTGGCTGCAGTGACCTCTGTGATGAATAGAGGTTTGAATGATATGTCTGAATCAAAGTAAGACCTTTTTAACATTATGAGTTGGAGTCGTGGCTGCCCTGAGCCCAAGGCTGCTGGAATATGACTCATACTTCGTCTGCATATCCTAGCACCAGAATATCCATTTTGGTACAACTTAGTTACAGAAACGTCCCCTATATCTAGTGATTGACATGGTAAGACCATTTGTAAGTTTGGTTAAGCTCTTGTGTTAATCATCCACTTAGATTCAAGGCCCTGTGGGATGCCCTCTGTTGCGCACAGCCAAAGAGTGTGGGTATGTGTGTGCTGGTGTTGTGTGTCTCTGTTTGTGTCAAACTCTAAAGTGGTGAGTATATAATGACTCAGCCAGTGGGTTACCAAACGGGTGGCGAGGAGGGGGGGGGGGGGCGGTGTGCCCCTGGCGACATGAGTTTTGGGACGGCAGCCCCCCTCTGCTCGTACCTGTGGCCTTCGAGGCAGACGAGCGGGAATTGCAGCACAACCACACACATCCACTCTTACATGTAGGCTGCCACGGGGCGGCCAATGCAGGGGTCGCCACAGACGGCCAGAGGTCTAGCTACACCACTGGACTTAGCTCTATAAAGGGAGTGAACCCATCATATAATCACCTTATCTTGCTACAAATATCAACTAAATTATACGGATTATTCTTTGGACCCATCTTTTAAGACTTAGAATTATCAAGGGCTACAATGTGCCACTGGCTGACTAGAATGGTAGCAGTCATTTACAGGTCTGACGTAGCCAAAACATTTTGAATTTACAAAAATTCAACGTATAACTTAAAGGGGCTTTAAGCCAGTTCTCTTCATCCACTGGTCTGTTATTATGTCATTCGCATTTTCCTTCCATCCACAAGAGCAAACAAGAAAGGATAATGGGTCAGTTTACTTCAGCTACAGGCTCACTTCACTTTGAGCGACTGCACTTTGCTCTTTCACAAGGAACACATCCGCACACAAGGTAGTTAGTTCCCTTCATTGCCAGTCATTGCTTTATTATTACTTTAGTGTTGCCTTTGTGTTTAAAGCCTAATGTGATAGCAGAACACTTTCTACCAGCGCTTTTTGTTGTTTTTGCTGTGAGCACAGGGCACATTCCAGCTTTATCCATTTCCTGCCTCCAGCTAATGCTGTTTTTAATGTCTTTTTGAGTGATTTTGTTTATCTGACTGCTGCTATTTCACAGCATACCATATTGTTCCCCTTCGAAACTGTTCTTTATAAAGTTGTCCTGTTTTTAGTATGCATGCAATGAAGTGCATTTAAAACTGAACTCCAGTTTGTCATGCTGGTATGTATTTTAAAAGATGACTACTCTCATACTACTGGACCAATTAAGGCCTTATTCACAAAGGATAAACATACACTTATGTTTGAGTTTACTATTCACAACCTACAAGTTTTACAATTTACTAACAGTAATTTTACGACTGCGGATACTACGGCCTATCTTTTTATGCGTGGAATCTCCGCCGCAAGGGCGGAGTCCAGAAGTTGTAAAATAACTTTTAGTAAAGTTAACCTCGTAGCTTGTGAATACCAAAAAAATACTAACTTTACACAAAAGTGTAGTTTACAATTGTGAATCAGGCCCTCAGTCTGTATGTGCTTATAGAGATATTTAACTAGTATATTACTAATTGAAGCTGTGCTGTGTTTTTTCAACCCTATCTTTCATTTCACCTCTATATATCTAGCTATCTTTGTAACTTTTCAAACCTCACCATCTTTTGAACTCTACCTGTCTGTCTGTCTGTCTGTCTATCTATCTATCTATCTATCTATCTATCTATCTATCTATCTATCTATCTATCTATCTATCTATCTATCTATCTGTCTGTCTGTCTGTCTGTCTGTCTGTCTGTCTATCTATCTATCTATCTATCTATCTATCTATCTATCTATCTTTTTAACTCTCTCTCTCTCTGTTTGTGATATTTACAAAAACATTATAAAAAACCATTAGCAAAGGCAAAAAGCTGCCACCAAAGGGCAACCAATTGACTTTTTTAGGTCTCACATTAGCCAAGACCTTTTGATTTGACTAAAAATAGGTCTATAACATTATTAGTTATAAGGGTTTTTAGCCAGACTTAATGCATTAACCTGTTGTTGTGTAATTTACCTTTTTCTCCCACTCACTCCAGCATGCATCATGGGTCATTGGCTGACTTCATTGTGAGTTAGGCATTGTTAGAAATTGGGTTTCTAGTTGGCAGAGGTATGCACCTTGTCCAAGCAGGAACCACAATCTTAGTCAGGGTAAGAGTAGTACACACTAAAATTTTACCTGTGCTCACGCTTTGGTACCCTGGCACAGACAAGTCAGGCTAAACTAAAGAGGCAATAAGTGAAGTATGTGTGCCCACACACACACACAGCGTACCACAGTGATAACACCACAGAAGTACTCCACACCAGTTCAGAAAATAGCCAATATTTATCTGAGTAAAACAAGACCAAAATGACAAAAATCCAACACACACAAGTCAAGACATGAATTTTGCAACATTAAGTCAAAATTAACTTCTTAGAAATCAATAGCTCCAACTGGGGCTATCAGGTCGTGCTTGACCAGGGCAAATCCAAAAGTTCAGTCTGACCATGATGGAGTGCAGGCTGGGTAGAGGAGTCATGCAGACCCGCAGACAGTACCTTGGATGTGTCGATGCTCAGGGAAGATGTGTTGAAAAACGGAGGGGATGTGTCGCTGTCAAAGGCAATGAGTTGTTTCCGAAGTTGGGCAACGTCGCTGATGTGTCAATGTCAAGTGCGCAATGCGTCAGTTTCAAGATGTCGAACCGCTGGGCTGTAGGCAATTTGTTGGGGCAAAGCCACACAGGGCCAGGAATGTGTCAGAATCAGGGACGGCGCATCACAGGCATCCGTGAAGCGGTGTCTGAGACTCGAGCAGTAGCGGTGATTCAGAGGAGCTACGTCAGCAAAGTCGCGGCTGCGTTGTAAGTCAATCTAGTTGCGTCACACACTCGGCGAGCGGTGTCCATGGCTTCGGTGCAGGCAAAGGCAATGCATCGATATGGAAGGGAATGTGTCAGTTTCACATGATGCTTCGGTGTCAAAGCATTGGGTTTTTTATGTTGCAGCACCAAACACTCACTTATAAGGGCCCAGGACTGGATTTGGCACCACTTGCAAAGCAGGAATTACTGCAGAGGAGCCAAGATGCTGGTAGAAAGATGCAGGTGAAGTATTTGATATCCATGAGACTTCAGAGACAGGAGGCAAGCCCAACAAGCCACTGGAGAATCTTTAGAGATGCAGGACATAGAGAGTCAAGTCCAGACCTTTCACTCCCAGGCATTCAGCAGCAGGCCAACACAACAAAGCAAGCAGAACAGTAAAGCCCCACCTGGCCGCACAACAGCTCTTCTCCCTAGTAGAATGTCCTCAGTTACAGAAGTGTTCCGAGTATATAATGTCAGAGGTCCAGTACTTATACCATTTTAGCCTTTGAATTTGGGAGACTCAAAATAATGGTGTTTGTAGTGCACAAGACCTGCCCTTCCTTGCCCTGGCTCCAGGCCCACTACTGGAGGTTATGCAACTCTTTTTGTGGGGACAGGCACAGCTTTATTCAGGTGCACGTGTCAGTTCCTCCCTCTCACTCTAGCTCAGGGGTAACCATCAACCTGGTGATGGGCCATCAGGATATGAAGGGCATACCTCAGCTCCCTTTGTGAGTAATTGTCTAGTGGGAATGCACAAAACCCAGCTGTCACCCAACCCAAAGTTGTATTCCAGGGACAGGCAGCGGCACAGAATTAAAATAAGAAAATGACAACTTTCTAACAGTGGCACTTTCAGACTTCCAATTTAAAAAACAACTTTAGTAAAAGATGTTTTTAAATTGTTAGTCCAAAGGCACCAAACGTATGCTTCCTATCTTTCCCAATTCGAAGTTACACTTTTAATGTGTCACAAGGCAGCTCCAATACTAACCTATGGGATAAGTAGGCCTTGCTGTAGTGAAAAACGAATTTTGCAGTTTTCCAGTACAAGGACATATATAACTCAACTCAAAAGTACATGTACCGTGCACCCCTTAGGCACACCTTAGGAGTGATTTATATGTAATAAAAGGGGAGGTTTGTGAGTGGCAAGTATGTGAACTTGCCAGGTTTAACACTGCACACAAAGGCTCTGAAGTGGCAGGCCTGAGACAGGCTTGAAGGACTACTCATGTAGGTGGCACAATCAATGCTGCAGGCCCACTAGTAGCACTTGATTTACAGGCACTGTGCACATGTAGTGCACTGTACTAGGGACTTATCAATAAACCAGATATGCCAATCATGGAGAAATGAAATGCCATTACATTGCTGGTCAGCAGTGAAAAAGTGCACAGAGTCCTAAAGCCAGCCAAAAGATGCCAGGTCTAACAGTCATGCTACCCTTTGAGGAGCATATCCACATGAAAAGTAGTTACTTTCTGTGACAGAGTACTATGGGAATGTGTGCTTTCTCAGATGAAAATAGCTTTGCCTTTAAACTTTTTTTTTTAATTGATGAGGGCCCAGCAGCTTATCCAACAATAAAGTTCTACAAAAACCACGAGAAAACAAAATAGGAATTGCCAGAACCAAATGGCTGGTGACCAACACCACACCTTCTGACTTTGTCAAAGCTTGTTGAAGCTGTTAAGCAGACTTAAATGATATCCCTGTGAAGCAGGCACTACTTTGTGACATCTCTTAGGTAAGCCTTGTTTGTAAATTGGTAATGACAAACAAATGTTTAATGGATTATCTGATTTTAAACTTTGAAATATGTACATTTTTTCAACTAGATATTTTTCTTACTTATTTTTCTTTTAATTACAATCGTATTTGGGACCGCAACATTTATATTGTTTACATGCTGAATAAAGAGCTGCTTGCCTCCAGGTAACGACTTCTGAGCGCCAGACAAATAAAGGGAGTAAATGAGCCAGGGATGGTGTGGTCCTTAGATAAAACTTGAAAAGAAGGCATTTTAAGCTTTTGGGTCTTTGAAATAGGACAGTGGATCCTACTTAACTATATTTAATTACCATATATTAGCAGTGCTTCATGGATTCTGGTAAAGGCTTCCAAACGCTAAACATAAGAGGGCAAAAACACAAGATGGAGAGCTTCAAGTGGAGAGAAAACTTCCTAAGTTAGAAGTGCAGAGGCATCTTTGGTAGAAATTTTAGATTGGTAGTAACAAATGCTTTACCTTGGATCCAGTCGTTATTGTATGGTGGTTTTTGCACATAAAACAAACTATCATAAAAACATTTACATTTAACTCCCAATTGCTGTTGGAACTTATTACTGCTGTCATATGCTCGCTCGTTATAAAATGTATTTTTTTATCCAGTGCATTATCAGTTCTTTTTTAGGACCAGAATAAATATAGTCATGCATCCAATAACAAACATGCATAACTGGACCCTTCTAGAACCATCCATAATTTTTCACTTGGAATTTCCACTGGGGGTTATAGTGGGCAGATTATTTCATGAAAATGTTGCTTTTGTCTTTTGCTAAGCTGTCAAGATTGTCCGTATCACTTAGCAAAACACAGTATTAGAGATGTCTTAAGGCATAGGCAAAGTGGACAATTGCACACACCCCCGCCTTCAGACCGGACCACTGGAAAAATTAACTCTCTATTCTATTTCTCAATGTAACCTCTCTCCTTCCCTACTTACCTCTATATCTGACTATCTCTCAACCCAGGGTCCAGGCAAGGCATAGTTCAACTGCTTTTTTGTGAAACTGGTAAAGTTTAACACCATATTTAGCATTGTTTTGCATCATGTAGATTTGAATTTGCAGGGTATAGATAATACAATTCAAATGCCTTTCATACAGGGATCCCAAGACGCTGCGTGTCAGTGTGAAGCAGTCAAGCACAAAATAACTGCTGCCACCCATAAAAGGGCTGCCCTAGGCTTTGCACACAACAGGGTCTGGCTCTTAATGTTTAAACGATCTGCTAACAAGGACTCACATGTTTTAGTAATCCTCTATTTAAATACAGCGCAGCTTTATATCTTCACATTGCTTGATATCTCATAAAGCCACCTCATCCTATATTCCTAAAACCCTGGTTGAAAAATTGTCCTTGACTTATAACTCTCAATGTATTCCCTTCCTCCTTTTCCTCTCCCTACCTTTCAGACTCTGCAAGCCACACCTTTCAGCGTGTAGGTTTCCCTCAGTTGCAAGCCTGTCTGTCCTAATCTCACTTATTGTATTTCTACAAATGGTTTATGGATTATTTCATAGATCACCTGCTCACCTTTTACCAGGGCATGACTGAGGAACCAAAAGCAGTGTTAGCAAAAATGCTCAAACCAGCCCTTCTCCCTTCATCTCCTTGCAGAATATCTCTTTTTTACTTCATCCATTGTCTCTCTCCTCCTTTCCTCTCCCTCTTCTCTCTCTCTGATCGATTTATCTCTACCTTCACCCTCCCTTCTTTCTCTCCCTCCCTTGAAGCCTTCTCCTGTCTACAGCAATTAACCTCCAGGAGCTGGGGAAAGTGGCAGAGGCACCAGGAGTGACCATGGGCTTTCAAAACTGGCCTCCAAGGGCTCCAGCCCAACGGGAAATGCCTGGTGGAGTAAAAGGCCTATCCAACAATTTGCATGAACCCACATAGCCCTCACTAAGGATAACGCTTTAATCCCATTAATTAAGTCTACCACAAAGAAATGTGAGTAGATGCATGAAATAGTGTAATCAATAACAATCAATAACAACCAATAACGGACGGAAAAAATCACTAACCATGGGTTTGGAGTAGCGTGCTACTTGCTGTAAAGCGCATCAGCGCCTCATAAGGGGTAGTAGGCATTATATAAATGGAATTACAATACAATTCAATATTGCAAATGTCAATGTCACCACAGGATTTCTGTTCAGGTTCTTTAAAAAAACTCACAATGAACTGAAAAACAATGTAATGAGGGAAATATGATCGAACCTTTACACTGTATGACATCATAAAATAATGCACTGTTTTATTGTATATTGGATGTTACAGTATTCCTGCAAGATAAGTTGTTCTTTAGTACTGCATTTCCCCTAAATCTGTGAGCAATAAAATCACAACAACCCAACGATCACGATCTAATACAAAAGCCTCAAGCTACAATTCAGTGCCCATCTTCAAGATTCCCATACACTTAACTTGAGCATCTTCAAGAATAATCCAACCTTAATAAAGCTCATTAATCCAGTTAGTACATATTAAAACTTTAAGTAAAGCTTCCCCAATGTGATTTAGTTTAACACACCCAGCAGAATTTGATGTATATCAATGTAAACGTACTGAAAATATGTAATGTATCTAGTACATCATTGGAAAGCTTCTCGTTATTTCCCTAATTTTTTTATTCAGGCCAGCTATTTATAAGTAACAATGTAACATCATCTACTGGGACACAAAGTAATTTAGTAACACAGTGTGACCCTGTAACAAGGATCAATCAATGTGGCGCCTTGATCTCCAGTGCATTGTCATTTAGTAGGATTGGGCTAAGGGCTGTAAGAATCCTCCAAAATGTCATGTTTTTAAAATACTTTGTTGGTTAGTTTGCATTGCTCTCAAATGTAGCTGGAAAAAGCAAAACAGAAGCAATACTAAGGATGATTTAAATCAAAGACAGGTCCCGTTTGCTAGCCCCAAGAATCCTTTACCCAGTGTAAATAAAAAAATAGAAATGTAGATGAACCACACTCACACCATGTTTTAGATAGTAATAGTTTCACAATGATTACTGCAACAAAGAGAGTCCCCACCATGGTCTAGCTAGTAGGGATTTCACAATGAACACTGAAACTAAGAGACTGCACAGGATCCTGCATGGGAGATGAAAATCAAAACTATACATTTTTAGCTAATTGGAAATGATGATATCAGTCTTGAATATTTTTTTTAAACTGATAATTTAGTCCCAAAATGATCAAAAGCAGGATCAAATGGCAGCCATGTGTAAGATTACCATCCATATCAACACACTGTTTTCGTGAAGTCACAAAACAAAGGCCTCATTTGTTCATGAGGTTTAGTATAATAATGCCAAAATATGGTTTTACAGTGTTGTAACTCCAGTCTAGGAAACCTTTCAAAACCTTAAGAAAGAAACACAGATTTGCTCCATGCTTGGATCACATTACTTCACCCCCAGTTCGTTCTTCCATTTGGAAGGCAACATCTTCATTTCATTAGGAAACTTGGAGGAGAAAAGTGACAAAAGGCTGGAATAGGGAAAGAAGGCTGAAAATTGGAGAAACGTGCAGGGGGGTAATCACCAAGTAAATTTACATTCCACTGTTTAGTTAACATTTTAAAGTATGATGGATTTGCACACAATTGAAAGCTTGCCTTGTTGAAAATACCATAGGTATCCTACATCTCCAAGACTGAACAAAGGTTGCTATCCATAAAATAAAACTAATCTAACTACTTTTTGAACCCTTCCCTAATTTCTGCAAGGAACACAGGGGGAAGGAATGGGGTATCCTAATGTGGGGTCTTTTGGTGACTAGAGGTACTTACATTTACAAAGAACAACCATCCAAATCCCAAGGAAGGTCTGTATTTTTCACTCCAACTTTCTTGAAGATAATGGGGAAATTTAAATTTAGAAGCTTGAGGGACCGGTGGCCCAGTAACAGGAGATCTATACATTCATGCTCAATCAACATTTGAATTATCAACAACTTCCACAGCCAAACCAATAGCATTTCCATAATGGTAAGGAAAATTGGTAAGACTCCAGGTTCCCAGTTTAATGGGCACTATACGTACATAAAAGGCATGGCATGTACCTGCATTATTCCTTAGGAATCATGAAATAGGAATATAAAACAACTTGGCATACCGGTTAGAAACATAAATGGAAATGCTCAAGCAGGCCCATTAACTTAGTGAGAAGACACATTTAAACTAAGTTATTCTAGCCAACAAGGGCCTGGAGCATTTTCTGAGGACATCCAATGCATGCTGAAGCAGTGGTTGAAAATTTAAGCTACTGATTTGGTTTTATTGAGTGGAAACTTGAATGCAAGTACCAAACGTTACATACAGATATCTGGGTTTTAGAAATGTTTATCTTATACCCACATTGACTGCCATTATGTTAATTCTTCAAGGGCAAAAGTAGTATCACCAATACATCTTGCCACCTCGTTGTCAAACACAGATTTTTTTATTTGTGTGATTGCTAAAACGGAATGTTTGACTGGCTTATTTTAACTTTGAAAAGCAGCATTAAGAGTTTATATTTGAGGAAATAGAGAAGAAGAGTAGGGAAAGCTCTGTGTCACCCTCTTGAAATGCGGAATGTCTTTCAGAGGGCTTCCCTGGGACAAACCACAGCATCCTGAGAACATGTAGGTATTTTATTCAACTGAAACAAGGAAGGTTTCTGAAATTTGATATAATGAACCACAGGTTATCCCAAGTAAACCTTCAAATGCATTTTCTGTGTTGAATAAGGCCACAACAAAAGGTCTATCATCTATTGAATGATTTGTGTGTTCGATCATTTAGTTGCCTATTATGTACCTGCACTAGTCAGTGCAGCCAGAATATTACAAGCAAAACATTCTTTTGCAGCAATATTGTGTTCTAAATCAAACATATAACCCCACTGAAGTTAATGACAGTAAATCTACACCAACTGGATGATATTTCTTGTAAACAATACTTTGACATACAACGGTTTGAATGTTTGACTTTCTCCTATCATGGCAAGATAAAGAAATCATGTATGATACTGTGAGCCCACGAATGCTTTACTGCCAATGGCAGAGTTCGCAAAGCCAAAATCTATGTTACAAAATCTAAGGACTACACACATAATTAAAATAATATAAGCCTCATCCCTCAGCGGGGGCATCATTAACCCCTTCACTTCAGCAGCTTCAGTGAGAGGTGGGTGCTACGGGGCAATTCTGATTACCACAATAATTATTCTTTTTGTTTATAGCTCATTCTCTTTGATCAGAGCCCTCGTTTAAAAAAAAAAAGATCATATATACTAAAGTGAATTGTATGATGGAGGTGTGGGGAGGGGAAAAAAGAAACAAGAAGGCATGTAAAAGAGGGTGGAATAGGATAAAGATGGGTCGAAGAATGGACGGATTGAGAAATGGATGGATGTGTCATAGAAGGCAAGATCGATGGATGATGGATGGATTGGGAGGACTGGATGGATAATGGGTGGATGGAGAGTATGGATGGATAGAACAGTGGATGGGCTGATAGAAGAATGAACAGACACAGAGAAGGACGAATGGCCGAGAAGAGGGATAATGGATTTAAGAAAAAAGGAAAGATGAATGGATGATGTTTGGATACATGAATGATGGATGCGAGAAAGAAGAACTAGAGGGTGAATGTATGTATAGGTTGATGGAGATAGGAAAAGACAGGAAAATGGCCAGACAGAAGGAAGGACGGGTAAAAGAAAGGTGGCGAGAATGAAGAATGGATTGAAGGTTGGAAAAAGGACAGAAAGATGAGAGAAGGATGAAACATAAGGACAAAAGTAGAAAAGACAAATAAAGATAAAGTGAAAGAAGGAGATTTCATTACTTCCTTGGGAGGGCAAACCCCTGAATGCATGGTGGGCTTGCTTATTGTGCTTGCTTGTTTTGCAATGGTGTGTCTGGGCTAGAGTTTGAATTTCTGTTATTTGGGATAAAATCCAATTGATACAAGTAGATCCGGTTGATGTTTGTATTTTTTATTCTTGTTGGTAGCTGCAAACGAAAAAAGGATGGCACAGCCAACACGTGTTTCGCCCCCTAGTTGGCCATCAGGCCTGGGGCTTGCTTGCCTGATGCCATTTCTCCTATGGTTTAAAGTGAGGGATATTTTATTTTTCCCTTGTCCATCAGAAATCCTAGTGACAGACTTAACAGCGTCGGAGACACAATTCAAATCAAACATAACCCTTATGAGAAAGAAAAAGTGGCAAAGTAGTCAAACAGGAAAAAAGAAGTGAGATGCAAGTCCAATAACAATCCAAAGATTTTGAGAGTTGGTTAGATGAGAGAAACTAGTTAACTCACACAGTCAGGTGTCAACCAAATCAAGTGTTGACATGAGGTCCCCAACAATATCCTCAGTGATAGTTTTGATGTACGGTAAATTGCTACCACTATGGCAGACAAGTCTGGCTTGATCCTACCAACTTCTTTCATCACAAATAGTCTAAATGATTTAGATGAGTGAGTTAAAAATAAACAGGATAATCTCTCTAACTCCATCTTAGTTGCTAGTGTTCTTTTCTAATAGCAATAGTGATGGATGCATGGAAGAGGAAGTTGCCTAACGGCTGGAGTGGTCGACCTCTGAGCTGGGGAACCGGGTTGGAGTCTCGGCAGGGACGCTCAACATCCTGTGATTCTGGGTAAATCACTTAATCTCATGCCTAACAAAAAAAAATGAATTTGTCCGTCTGTAACGCAACTGGTGCTCGTATAAATCGCTCTGATACCTTCAAATCTAGTTGGCTCTATATTAAACTACTAACAAAATATTCAACTAAACATTTCTTATCCTGTCAGACAAAAAACACAAGAGTTATGAAAACACACAAGAGTTATGTGATGCTCTAGCTAATTAGGTTTTGTGGAAAGAAATAAAATCTGGGAGAGCACTGAAACTTTGTCAATTAACTCAGCTAGTGCACAGGTAGCATTGACTTTTTGGGGGTTTTCATCAATAATTTAAACTGTTGAGTTTATGCAGAGATTACCAGTGCTATTTCATGAGACTCTCCACCCAGGTTCTCATTTAGACTTAATTCCTCCAGCTATCTGGAAGTCAGCTATATTTTGTTTGGCACAACCCTTTTTAGAAATGTGTATTCAATAAATTTGAAAAGGTCAGGTAACTCATGTATGGAAGAAAGTGATGGTTGTTCCTTTAATAAAGAACGCTACCATGCACCCCACTAATATGAATAACTTTAACCCTTTATCCTTTTTATCATATAGGGTTAAGATTTTAGAAAAAACATCAATCAACAAATCTCGCTTAACAGAGCTATACAATGGTTTGCATGTGGCAAAGTCTGAGTTTCTTCCTGGTTAGGGGAATGAAACCATCTCAGTGTCTGTTTTGGATGAACTTCGAATGCTGGCAGACCAAGGTCACTCAGTGGCTTTGGTATAGCTTTGTCTGTGTGTCACATTTGTTAAAATTCCCATGAGACAATACTTTTCAGGCTGGCCAAGACTGGTGTTTAGGGGATGGCTTTAGAATGGATTGAGTCTTATTTTGGTTGCAAATGTCAGGCGTTTCATCCGCCTCCTTTTCACTTTGAGCTTAAAGTCTTGTTTTGGGGGGCTCCTCCCTACATCCCAAGCTTTTCAGCATATACTTGCATTCACTGGCCTAGTTAATTCATTCTTTTGATGCCTATTTTAAGGATTAATTTGACACTCAGCTCTTGATTTCAGTAGATAAATCGTTCTCAGAATCCTGCTGAGGGGCTTCAACACTGTATGTCAGCAGTCTTCCCTTCGTTGGCTAACAATTCTTTAAAATCAGTGTGGATAAGACAGATTAAGTTTTTTCCTGACCTGCACCTCAGGAACTGTCCTATGATTTTTGGCCCATCTCTTTGGGTGCTGTAACTCCAGTGTCATTGACAGTGAGAAATTATGGTTTTCACATTGACAATAAGTTTTTCTTTATTTAGTCAATTATTTGTCTGTTACTTGTTTTTTTTAGATACCCTTATCTGATAATTCTCCCCTTTTTTTCCTTTCCAGGTTCATCTGTACGTGATTAAAGCATAAATTCTTCGTCGCTTGGACTACTGTAAATCTCTACTTTTGGGGCCATGTGTACAACCGTTTTAAGAGGTTGCAAATGGAGATTTGGGCCGAAGGCGACCGTTAAAACGTCTTTTGCCAATTAACCCTATTTTGTGAGTTGTTAACCTATCACCGACTCGCAAAATTGGGTTTGCAAGTCGCTATTAGGAAGGAGCGTTTCAAGAGCGTCCCTTCCTAACAGTGAGTCACAGTGGCAGGTATAAATGTTTTGCAACCAGAATGTGGTCGCAAAACATTCATATATTTCTGACTCCGTGAAGGAGGTGGTAACCAATTCGCAAATGGGAAGGGGTCCCCAGAGACTTCTTCCCCTTTGTTATTGTGGGTGCCAACATTTTTTAAGAGAAGTCAGTGGTCCCACAGACCACTGCCTACTCTTAAAAAATGAAAAGGAAAGATTTAATTTTGCTTTTTTAAATGCATCCCTTTTTCCTTTAGGAAAACGGGTTGATTTAAGGAAAAAAATGCTTTATTCAATAAGCAATCACAGACATGGTGGTCTGCTGACCCCAGCAAGATACTATACATGTGACTGCAGGCCATTCCCAGTGGTTCGCAACCTGCGACCTACCTCATGAACATTAATGGGGTAGGTCATTTACGACCACTTTGGGAAATGCTAAAGGTCTGAGACACATTAGTACATTTAATTTTGCAGCTCGCTAATTGTGAGTCTCTGAAAATCGCAATTTGCGAGTCTCAAAATGAAATGCTCTTACATCAGGCCCTTATTTTTCTCTTTAGGACTGCTGAAGAGTCTCCAGTGCATTCCAAATGCTGCTGGGATATTGACTTTACAGCAGCCTGGCTGTCTTCGGCCATCTGCTACACTAAATACTCTTTCCTCAGTCCTGACTTTTCAAACGTGTTATTTTTAAATCTCTTTCTCTGGTCCATCAAGCTACATGATCAAGGGCCCTCATTACTTATAAAAAAAGCTTTTCATGCATGTGCATACTCCTAAATTGCGATCTTTTGATACTTTTTGACTCTGTTTGATTTCCTGTAACTATGTGCCACCACACAAGACTGGTTGGTAAGGTTTTCTTAGTTAAAGCTCCCCAACTTTGAAATTCTCTGCCTCTCTCACTGAGGGAACAGCTAATAAATACAATAATTTGTGTTTTTCTAGTCTGCTAGCTATTTACCTCAGCACCAGTTTATCCTTTAAGGTTGCAATGCATATTACATGATGTATTAACATAACATAACAATATGTGTGTCTTGAAGCCCGCAAGTATCTGGCCAGAGATGAGAGAAAAAACTTGGAAGCAAGTCATTATAATTCTGGCTCAGTTTATAAATCATAATAGAGGATTGACTGGCAGAGGAGCACCACTGATCCCCTTAAAGGCTGTACAACTCAAGTAACTAGATTAGTATGTGCTATTTTATTTTTTATGAAGACACCCCCAGATCACCACGTCCCTCCGACACCCAGCGCACAAGATTTTCAGACAGCAATGTCAGAGCCTTTGGAAACCTCTATCTATGACATATTTGGAAATACTGTGGTATGAGGGTGCAGTAGGAACTTGACCCTAAACTTGGGCACAACTTGAAATGTTAGTGGCAACTACTAGGTCAAACAGCTGCCCCATGTCCTATAGGTGTTCTACTGGAGTAAAAACTGCCACCAAATCAGCCATTTGTGAGAAAGGTTCCCTAAAGTTTGATACCTTTGAAGAGTCTACTTTAGGTGCAAAGGCCATTCCCATTCCCAGCACCAGCATCTCCCCTGTTGGACTTAGTAGACTAGCTGGAGCTATAATTGGTCTCCCTTTGAAGTGTGTCCAATTATACCAACCTCTCTTCAAGGGCTAGTGGCCAACAATAACGAAGCATGTCAACTTCGACTCTGGACCACTTAATTTTGAGATTATACATTTCTTTTTTGTAGATTGTGAAACAGAGTTCACTTCTGGGTGGAGGGTGTTTGTGTTTTAATCATTTTAGTGTGTTCTCAACAGGCTGGACTCAAACCCATTAAGCTGCACTGACTTGGTCCCAGAGTCACCAGAAGTGAGGCAAAGCGCAGACATACCATAGCACACTTGACAGATGTGTAGCATCCTGTCTGGCACAAAGCCCATAGCAAAACACAGAGACCAAAAGATTTGTATAGATTACAGATGACTAACACTCTCTTGGCCATAGGATAACACTGCCCACAGGCACAAGTGTTATATGATGGCAGCGCTTCACTGAGTATGTGATATAACACTATTAGTGTTACATGTGGGTCCCCAGAAGGGCTAGGACATTCTGCTTTTGTGTTGAACATCATTTTCACTGCCCTGTATTGTCGGTATGAAAGTATGTAACTAAAGATTAATAAGGTTTAAAAGAAAAAGCTCTATCTGTGCTCTCTGTCGCAATGTGCTGAAGAACTAAATTTACTACTGTATCCTGGAAATATCCTTGACTGCTCAACACAGCTCTTCTTCGAGATCAAGGATACAAAGCTTGTGATCTCTTTATTACGTATGACTCTCATTGAGTGCCCCTATCAAGAACTCCAAATTCTAAATCTGGTGATTCACTGCACTGGCATAGCACCTGTGGGAAACAAAATGTGTTTCCCACTGCTGGTACATCAGAAAGAAATTCCAGACAGCTCTGACAGGGCGCTCAGGGTGCCTGTCAAGACTGCACTGGTTCTAGCACAGCTTTGGGAGGAGAAGAGGTGGAAGTGCACTGAGGGTGGTGGGGTGGACAAGCACAGAGAGTGGTGGGTGGCAGGTCATTAAGTATTTTTGTTACACGGTACAGAGAGGAGAGGCCAAGTCATCCTTGGCTTACCAATTACTCCACAGCCACTGCAAAGAAGTTGAAAGCAGAGCCAGATGATTTGGGGGCACATACATAATATAAAATTACAGATGGGGAAAAAGTGAGTTATGGGGATGTTTTTCACTGTTATCCATGTATAATTATGTATATAATAAAAGAGTGCAATAGTATCTGGGGCCCTGGGACACCAGTGGTAAAGTACAGAACCAATAATAGATACTGCCTGGTCAGACTGTGACAGGACCCGGAGAAAATGCCTGGCTTCTATTCACAAACTGCTCCAGAATAACATAATCCCTCATGTTCAGGAAAAGTAAGCCTGTAAACAGATGAATAATGTTTTATTTCTGCTACAGCGATTTGTTTGTTAACTGCAAATCACAATTGAATCCTTGTACGTAAACAAGATTTTAGGCCCTCTCTGTGAGATGGCCAGACTTTGGATTGGAAATAGATACTAGGCGGACATAATCTATGTTACTGGCCAATATCTCTGTAACATATTCGCTGCTCTGACCTGGAGATATCAGCTCTTTAAATGGCCAATATTCTTGCATTTCAGTGGAAAAAATTGTAACAATAACCGTTGAACCTACAAGAGAAGAAATACATTTTAACCCATGTGTATGTGTATTTCAATAGGGGATTATAGAACATAGGGCTGCCTTCACCAATGTACCCTGTGATCGCTATAAACTTTTGAATGTTCTCCATTCCCTGTTAGAACTATATTTCAGAATTCATGGAATCAGGAAATGTAAAATATAGGGTAGTGGTCTTCCGGGTAAAGCAGCAAAGGCCGGCAATGCCTTATAATAAACTTTTTGAGACAGATACCCTTGTGGTATGCCAAAATACACACATAACTCGTGAGTTTCCCAAAACAGAGAACATTTTAAAATACTGTTCTCTGCAGGTTGGTGCCACTACCAAGAAACACTGTATGGTTGTGATGAGGCTCAGTCAGTGCCTACAGGTCATAACTGGTGTGAAGTAACAATACACAGGAGTATAACCCGTTAACCCAGGAGAGACCGGGTGTAATGTACAACAAAAACAATGTCAATCCAGGTCGAAACGCCGTCGACTACACAGCCTAGAACTAAGGCCGCTCTGTGGTCAACCAAAACATTCCAAATAATTGTTTGTACTTAATTGTATATATTTACCTTGTTTGTTGACCCCTGAACCTTTTTTCTATTGCGCCGTTCATGCTGTTTTTTTCACACTCCTCTGTCACTGCGTCGTTCACCATTCACCAGCACGTTCAGTCTTCACTTTGTGTGTTCAGGTCATTGTACAAGTAAATGTACTGTAGTGCTTCCTAACTACTTGCAGAATTGTATATAAACCTTTTCTTACTTAACTTACGCTGTGGTCTCCCTCCTTGCCCTCTGTTCTCTTGTGATTTATCTCACTTTGTTAAATTGTTTTTCCCTCCAAAATATCCTCCAGTTGAGACATAACTGGTGTGAAAGAACCATAGAGCAGCTAAGAACCTAAAATATAAAGTTAAAATATTATTTATATTATTCAGCCATCAATTCCAGCTGTTTTAAAGGCCTGCAAAGGCACCAGAACATATTCCTGCTGTGGGCACTATAGAGACTGAACTACATCTTGCATGTTTAATTTTCCTAATACGTAAGGGTTAAGTAATGCCCCACTCCCCTACTCACAGCCTGCTTCAACCTGGCTCACCTCACCCAAATGGCAAGTTTGAAAGTGAGCATCCAAGGAGCTGAGGAATTTATTGTTCCCGACACAGAATAAGATGTATAATTTCTCTCTAGAACGCAAAAGATCATGAAAAATATAAACTGCTTTGCCCACAGAAAACGCTTCTCTAGTCTATGTGTTGAACCACCTGATTCCCTCCTGTGAATTTCGTATGTGGCACATAACATTACAGGATACAGCCAATCAAAAACAGGAACATGCACTCTATATTGTACAATTAATATATGTGCAAGTGGGCCCAGTTCCGAGGACACCATACCAGCTTCAGGATAATTCCCCTTTAGTAGCAGCTCTTTTTTAAGTTCTAGGCGAGAAAGAGACAAAGCCCAGAAAGGGAAGTGACAAACAGGCGATTTAAAAGCTAACACGCAAACTCCCACTAGTTTGATCACTTATGCTTCATCCTTCCTATAAAAAACACTGTTAGTAAGCCACATAATTAACAGTGTAAACAAGCACTGCTCATCAAACTCATATTATTAGGAGGAAATAGAGCAAGGAATTAACTGCTGTGAATCAATTTCCATTCTCTCTTTTTGGGACTATTTGGTCGACTGCCACTGAAAATGTACACTATTTTGGAAGCAATCAGGGCTAGTTTGAAAATACCTTATTGTTTTTTACTCTCTCTTTTCCCAAAATGTAATTGGGATTTGAAACTGATTCCTAGAGAGCATGGACTGTCAACATCATTCATTGATTTATAGTATCCCAATAATAGCTATATGTGAGAATGCGAAATATAGTCAGTACCACTGCTGCCTCTACCCAGAGAGTCTGAGATATGTTCCTGCCTGATGTGTAGAGTTGCAGCCAACAGCACTTCCGTTCAGTCATTGGCTTTGTCATGTACAGCATTCTGTGTCATTGCACTAAAAGGCTGCCCGCAAACAAATTAATAACATGATAAACTACAACTGTATGGAGACAGGGGACATATACAAGAGCCAGGTTTTCACATCCAGCTGTGACTGTGCTTTTCTAATTGTGCTGCTGAGATGTTAAAATGTACAAGCCTGTGCCAATGTCTGGGTAGTTGCCCCAAACCAGTTTGCCAAAAATGCTATTGTTTTTTCTAGTTTTACAATCGCCTCTGTATATTCCCAAAAATGTTTATTGGGGTGGAGTGTCACCAATATTTCGCACTCCTCAATGTATGCAAAATTTGCTGATTGAACATAGGCAAAGTTTGATCATGTGCTGACGTTCAGCAGCATGTAGGTCTGTGAATGGTCGCCCATTCTGCCTATGCAGAATCACCTGCATTTTCCTGCAAATTTAAGGAGATCTTGCCTTTGGTTAGGAAATTCTGTTCAGCTGAACTCAGAGCAGGAGACCAGCCTGAGTACAGTTTTGCAGTAACAATCCAGAATTACATAAATTGCACTGGTGCACTTTTGCAGCAGCATTCTCACCACCTGATTAGACAGAAATCACATTTGTATGAGATGAGCAGCGCAATAGCATTTTGGACTGGTCGGTCAGTCCATGTTTGCATTGGCACAAGTATAATCTATTGAAACAAAAAAGGGTGACGCCTAAATGCCCTGCCACTTGTCCAATGTGTATAATCCTGGCCAAATAAGGCCAGTCTCCATTAAACACCATCATTTGTCCATTCTATAGATAGGGTATGCTATGTTTTTGATGGCAGTCAATGGCATTTTTAGTCATTTTCACTTTACAGTGAAAAAATGATTGCCTGTAGGAAGCAGTAGTTCAGTAAGGGCAATAGTGGCTACATTTTTAAAACAGAGTCCTACGACAAAATCTCATCTGACCTGTGGTGACAAGCATGATGCATGTCTGAAAAGACAAAAATATGTAACTCATCCGTTGACCCCTCAATATATTTCAGCAGCATCTGCGACCCTAAATACTGAGTCTGTCCGAGTAAAAAATCTCTTCCATTTAAAGTGCAAATCTTATTTTTAGAAACTGGTGTCATCTCATGCATGTTCCATTAGTTGTCAAAACGAACAGCTGGTCCCTGGCAGAGCTGTAGATATAAGAACAGCTGAATAGATAATATTCATGAGGAACAACATTCGCTACAGAGATGATGGTGGTGCTCCGACAAGCTTACTCACATTGACTTCCAAGGACATACTGCATATTGGCAGATTTCACCAAATTCCTGATACAGCTGTGTACTTTCGGACAATAAGTCCGCAGACAACAAGTAAATAAATAAATCTTTACAGACAAACGCGCACACAAACACACTTCTCTGTCTCCGAATGCAAGGTCTTACATTGATCTTGGAAAATCTGAATTCTACCAATGTTTGATCATTGTCTTGAGATTTGTTTCTCTGTATCGGTAAGAGGCCCAGGAGCCTGACAAATTATATACAATCCTTTGCCCCAGACAGAAAAATCAGCCATCTCTTTACTACAACAGCATGATCTGTCCAGGGGATCAGAGCTTCAAGATGAACATTCCATTAATGCATCTCTTCTTCCAGTCATTTTTGGCGTTGTGCGAGTTGGGAGCCTGTCCATCGCCACAACGTTGCGTTATTCCTTGGAACCACCATACAGCTTTTCTTCTAAAAGAAGGAGGCTCCGAAAGTCTTCCCTCCAGAATGCATGACCGCCAACTCAATTGAACATGATGGACTCTGGGTCCTGATTGGCCATTTGTGCCATGTGTCTTAGCACATCTTTCTTGGTTATGATGCCCAAGAGCCGTCTAGAGAATAAAAAAAATAGAACAGTCACAGTGATTAGTCTGCGTTACATGCGGTGTCAATCCTTCTGAGTGGTGCCTACATTCTTGTAATGAATAACTAAAGGGGTCCTTAGAAGCCCATAAAACATAAATTAACCCATCAAATTTGCATTTTTAAGGTCATATGTCGGCAAGTCCAATTTGCTATAAATACTAAGGACATACATCAAAGTGCACTACATTAAAAGCTTTGGGGACTGGAGTGTAGGCAGCACTTCCAGTAAAAGATTAAAACTCCAACAAAATCTTGAGTCTGGTAAATGTGAGGAACACTGTTTTTTTAAAGAACTTTAATGATTTTAATTCTAAAACATATTCTAACAAAACAAGGGGACCCAATAGGTAATTGAGGACCTTGGGCAATCGTTAATTTCACACAAACAGTGGTCCTCAAAATGGTTTAAGGAATAAAGGGAATAAATATAGTACAGAATCGAAACTATATTAAGAATGTCCAGCCGGACACCCAGTTTAATTCTTCAATGGAACACAAACAATGATCAACAGCAAAACATATGTGGGACACAGTCCTGTATCCGTTGGGGAAAAAAGACATATACAAAACAAACAGACATTTCAGGCAAGACAAAGGAGCTTAATTACAAAATCCAGTGTTTTAAGCTTATTCCATACAGACAATGCACTTTTTTACGTAATGGGTTAATGTGCACGCTGTTTAGATTGGGGTCGACGACGTTTCGATCCTATTACAGAGATACAAGGATCATCATCAGGACGGAAGAATGTACAAGCCTGGTATTGAAAGAAATTGCCTGTAGGAAAATGAGAGGGGAAATGAGAGTGAAAAGAGGGGAAAAGAGGGACAATTAGAACTCGGATAAGGCAGCGCGGTAATTTCAGCCATAATTGTGCACAGTGCACATGCCACTTGTGAGTGCATGCATATTTACAGATTGTTGCGGTCTTTAAGAAGCCAACGGGTGAACTGGTGAAGTAACCGGATGATTGCTAATTCAAGAAGGCAAGCATTAGATTGGCGCTGAAAAGAGAGTGCTACGAATGGTTTGTGAGACCGATGGGTGGCGAGATACGAGCCGCAAAGTGTGTGGACACAATCTAGCAAGCAATGAGTAGTGACTGCCGGTCTTAAAACGGGGTGTGGAATAGCCAATTGGCCCGCTTACCATAATGAGCAAACCGGAATGCAGACGTGGTCAATGTCGGAATAAAGGAACTCGCGTCTTGTAGTAAAATAAGGGTCTGACAGGCTGCTCGTGAGTACGGAGGTAACCGCAACGATAGCTGGGGAAGAAGGAAGGCACGTAAGGCAGTGAGCAAGTGAACGAGTAGGGGCGCCGGGGCAGAAGGGGCGACCAGGGAGAGGTACCTCTTTTAGTTCGGAAACGGGCAGTACGAATATGTAGCTCCGATCCAAGAACTGGAAATTAGGTGCGAAGGGAGGTACCTGGCATCCAGAGTTACCGGGCAATTTAGATCAATTTGCTCCGATGAGTGATCCGTGAGATTGCACTGGAAGGGGGAAAGTGCAAGTAAGTGAAATGGTCAATGGTGGATGAACCCGTAAGGGGCAAAGGTTAGAGCGCTTACCGAGATCAAGTGGCGTCCTCAGTTAACGGTGAACAAGTGACGAGGAAGGCCAGGGAAGCGTGCTGGTATACATGCAGCGTGAGCGTGTGGGGCACTAGAACGTGAAAACGCGCCGCCATGATGGGAGAAGAGAGTAAAGATGAAAGAAAGACTTACCCGAAGGGAAGTCTTTGAAATCTTAAAACAGTACATCAATGAACGAAACATTTTACATGTAGGCAATCCGGAGTGAAATGCACAAATATATCATATATCATTCCAATGGCGAACTACTCACTAAACTTTACAGGAAAAGTACTGAGAGAAACACTTTACTCTATTATGAAAGTCATCACCCCAGAGCCTTGAGAGACTCGTTACCATACTCCCAGTTTCTGCGCATTAGACGCAACTGCTTCTCCAAAGAAGATTTTTTCCTAGAAGCTTCCTCTCTCACCAAAAAACTCAGAGACCGAGGGTATCCTAAGAGACTTGTACGTAACGCTCAAAAACGAGCATGGTATTGCACAAGGGAAGTTCTCCTATCCCCTAGAACTAAAACCAATACCGACCGTATAGTTTGCGTCACTACCTTCTCCCCCGCTTCTAATCAAATTCGCAAATCTATTTTGCAACACTGGCCAGTGTTAAATGCGGGTAATCTTTCAATAGAGCGACCCTTGTTTGCCTTCCGAAAGAGTCGTAATCTCAAGGATCATTTAGTAAGGGCCGTCCTACCTTCCACTCGTCCCACGGCGACCTTGGACACTCACTGGGGTCTTGCACCCCTCATTGGTCATGCTAAATGTGGTAATTGTAATGTATGCAGCATGACCATAGAAGGAAAGAGTTTTGCATTTAACAATGTTTCTATCACTTTGACTTCGTTTTCCAATTGTAACACCAGCAATGTCATTTATTTGATTTCCTGTCCCTGTAACAAAGTGTACATTGGCCAAACTACACAAAAAGTCAAACTACGCATTGGTCAGCACAGAAGTAGAGTGCGCTGCAAAACCCTCAACACCCCTCTTGTCGAACATTTTTCTGAAATGGGGCACACAGAGGATGACATCAAGTGGACAATTATCAAGACCATCAAGCAACCCCCAAGGGGTGGGGACATCGCAAAAATCCTAAATAAAGAAGAACTTAGAATGATCATTCGTACCAACAGCATCAAAGATGGTTTGAACCGCAATGAGGAGTGGACTAATCTCATTTAATCCTCACTGTGATGGCTCCGCTTTTTCTTCTTCCCCCCAATTACAATTTCTTTCACAGTTCTTTAGAGGTTGTCTAAAATCCACACCTTGTTGTCATTGAAATTTCTTATGTCTAACTAAGATTGACTCTTCTTAAATACTCTCTCATTGTGATGAAATATCCTGTCCTTATATGGCATAAGTTCCTTCCCTCTGTCATACTGTGGCGCTTATTAAGAAATCCTCACTCTCCTCTTGACTCCTAAATAACGAAAATGTGTTTGCTTCACTGATGTAATTTTTCAATAGTCGTCGCAATTTTGATGATCTCACCTTGCTGAATCCCTATCTATGCCTTCTCCATCTCCTTGCTTCCCCCAGCATGGAGGCGTGGTAATACGGCGTAGTGCCTCACACGCCTTTCTCTCTCATTGATATGAAGGAATTGCATTATGTGATGTCTTTATTATTTTTTTCCCACACCCTGGCACTTAATAATTAATTTTGTGCATTTCACTCCGGATTGCCTACATGTAAAATGTTTCGTTCATTGATGTACTGTTTTAAGATTTCAAAGACTTCCCTTCGGGTAAGTCTTTCTTTCATCTTTACTCTCTTCTCCCATCATGGCGGCGCGTTTTCACGTTCTAGTGCCCCACACGCTGCATGTATACCAGCACGCTTCCCTGGCCTTCCTCGTCACTTGTTCATCGTTAACTGAGGACGCCACTTGATCTCGGTAAGCGCTCTAACCTTTGCCCCTTACGGGTTCATCCACCATTGACCATTTCACTTACTTGCACTTTCCCCCTTCCAGTGCAATCTCACGGATCACTCATCGGAGCAAATTGATCGAAATTACCCGGTAACTCTGAATGCCAGGTACCTCCCTTCGCACCTAATTTCCAGTTCTTGGATCGGAGCAACATATTCGTACTGCCCGTTTCCGAACTAAAACAGGTACCTCTCCCTGGTCGCCCCTTCCGCCCCGGCGCCCCTACTCGTTCACTTGCTCACTGCCTTACGTGCCTTCCTTCTTCCCCAGCTATCGTTGCGGTTACCTCCGTACTCACGAGCAGCCTGTCAGACCCTTATTTTACTACAAGACGCGAGTTCCTTTATTCCGACATTGACCACGTCTGCATTCCGGTTTGCTCATTACGGTAAGCGGGCCAATTGGCTACTCCACACCCCGTTTTAAGACCGGCAGTCACTACTCATTGCTTGCTAGATTGTGTCCACACACTTTGCGGCTCGTATCTCGCCACCCATCGGTCTCACAAACCATTCGTAGCACTCTCTTTTCAGCGCCAATCTAATGCTTGCCTTCTTGAATTAGCAATCATCCGGTTACTTCACCAGTTCACCCGTTGGCTTCTTAAAGACCGCAACAATCTGTAAATATGCATGCACTCACAAGTGGCATGTGCACAATTATGGCTGAAATTACCGCGCTGCCTTATCCGAGTTCTAATTGTCCCTCTTTTCCCCTCTTTTCACTCTCATTTCCCCTCTCATTTTCCTACAGGCAATTTCTTTCAATACCAGGCTTGTACATTCTTCCGTCCTGATGATGATCCTTGTATCTTTGTAATAGGATCGAAACGTCGTCGACCCCAATCTAAACAGTGTGCACATTAACCCATTACGTAAAAAAGTGCATTGTCTGTATGGAATAAGCTTAAAACACTGGATTTTGTAATTAAGCTCCTTTGTCTTGCTTGAAATGTCTGTTTGTTTTGTATATGTCTTTTTTTCTCAACGGATACAGGACTGTGTCCCACATATGTTTTGCTGTTGATCATTCTTTGTGTTCCATTGAAGAATTAAACTGGGTGTCCGGCTGGACATTCTTAATATAGTTTCGATTCTGTACTATATTTATTCCCTTTATTCCTTAAACCATTTTGAGGACCACTGTTTAATTCTAAAACAGCACAAGATATAACACTTCTGTTGACACAGACAGATAAATCATACTTAACATAGACCCACCTCTCTCAGATATTACCTGCTATGGAGACCATACTGGGCATTAATAACTTGAATATGGGGAGATCCCAAACCAACATCCATCTATGCGTAACAGCACATTGCATTATAAATGTCGCTACTGCATGGCGGTGTGTAGCACCCCCCCAGGGATGATTTATGCACGCTCTTTATAAAGACCCATCAAAGAGTGTAGGCTGAATTGTGTGCAGTAACATGTCACCCTTCTGCACTGAGGATACTGCTCCCACTGGTAGTATGCATTTCTTAACCACTGCCAGCTCTGATGACGGCCATTTTATAAAATCTTTAGGAGTATAAGAAACCAGCAGGACGTAATCTGGCTGTCAGGTCGTGACAGTACTTCTCTTACCTAGTTAGAAAACCTGACCTCTGAGTCTTTTAATGGCGTATCATTTTCTAACTCTGGAGTAAGGTCTAATGTGTATGTAGATATACTATTCATGCCCATCTAGAAGAAAGGAAAGATGCCCCAAACTTGCTTCGGCCAAATCACCAGAACACAGTAACGACCAGCACGTGAGCAAGAACCAGAATACAAGTGAAACAAACTTACTTGCAAATTCAGGGAGATTAATAAATTACACAAAATGGCAAAAATGAGTCCCAGGGATTAAAATATACTCTAACTGCCCAAACGACTCAATTTCACTAAAGCCTGTAAGCACTGCTTTAAAGAAATGAATGTTACAATTTATTTGCCTCATGGTCACATCATCATTTCACAATATATATTTTTCTTTCAGTACACAGAAGATGAAAGAGTCACATAATATCACTGATAGATTGTTTTTCCCAGTGATATTTCTTTCATGTATTTGTTGGTTTCATTTATTGTAGGTGCACACTTGTCTTCATTTGAATTCCGTACCTTCAGGATGTCCCAGACCTCTGAATCGCAACACGACCTGTTCACATGTGTAGTACAACTCACTATTTACTATTCTTCTCACAGATCACTGCTACATATTTTTGTTAAGTGCGTGCAAAGATAGCTTTGAACACGTTTGTACAGTTGGGGAATTTACTAAAGATAAATAGCAGTTTGAAAGTCCAACAAACATAGGTTTTGTAGTGCAAGTTTGAAGCACTACAGCTTTTGTTACTGGAAATCCAGCCCCCACCCTTCCAGCCTACCGGTGAAACGCCCGAGGCCAGCTGCGCCCAGTCCGGCCCTGCACACAGAGATGTTGTATGGCATGGGAAGAGTTGGCAACTGACCAGGTCCTGCAACCTTCCAAGAAGCACCCTGGGGAAATTAACTTTCTCTCTATTTGACCATTGACTATTTTATTTCTGTCTGCACGTCTCTCCCTCTCTGTCTTCCTCTACGCCTGACTCCGTCAATCTATCCAATGTCATCTTAAGGATTTTTAGTGCTCAGGGCAAGACATATTACAACTGTTTTGTGTGGCCCAATTAAAGTTCAACATGTTATTCAGAATTGTGGGGCCTCATGTGGGCTTGAATCCGCAACGAATGGGTAAAAAATAAAATCTAATTAGTTCCATAACGGCCCCCCCAAAATATGTCTACCCCGGGGCACCCAAAATTCTTAAAATGAGACTGGATACACATCGCTGTTGTGTTACTTGTACGAGGTTTGCAGGGTGCTGGGATTGTGTTTTAGATGTCCTCTAAATGAGCAATTTCACAACGCATTACTGCTGTTCTAGTAGACCAATGCTAAATATGTTTTTTAGGCAGATACACCAGCATTTTTAGAATAATCCAGTCTCAGTCAGACGCCCTTGAGAAGAATGCTGTGCTTTGCGGCCAACACAGCATTGCATTCTCTTGCTCCAGCTGCCTCCGGATGAGACCCACATATTCAGGCTACGCTTGCTGTTTGGTGATTGATTATGAAAATGCCTGCTTAGGTAACAGATTCGTTATATTTTTCTTTGTTAAAAAAAAAAAGTTTGCTCCGTTCTGGTTTCCTATGGAACGGTGCTGTTGACGTGCATCTGAGAAGCGTGTCTGGTGTTTTTCCAAACTAGGGCCCTGGAGGAAGTGACAGGGACGTTGATTTCCAACCAGGGATGTTGCGGGATGGGCAGCTGAGCACGGAGGAGAAGCGACTGATGGTCAGCACAGGACTGCCATATGGGGTTTCATGCCATGGTACAGGCACTAGCCCAGACAGCCCGTGTTTTTCCACTGGGCATTTCCCCAATGGGCTGGAGAATTTAGTGGCAGTGTCAGGGAAGGTTTGAACATTTTGCGTGGGCTGCTGTTGGTTCTCAGTTTGGGGTGGAGAGTGACAACAGTGGCAGAGCTCTGATGGCAATCAGAGGGCTGCAAGACACTTGGAGGGTCGTGGAGCATGAAGAGGGAACCACCTGGATTTAGGACAGGACATAGCAAACACAACAAAAGTAGGACAGACAGGCCAAAGAAGGCAGTATTAATAGGCATGCCACGCCTGCGCCCGCCGCCTTCTCAGAAAGGGAAGGTGGGTAGGGCCCACGGGAGGGGCCCTACCGGCATTACCGAGAAAAAGAGGTAAAATGAGATGGAAATGGAATGTGCAGCAGTAGCAGAAACAGGTTGGCTGGTGAGTGGCGAGGACACACAGGTATAAAGGCACAGAATATGAAACTTTATCTGGCAGGGGGTGGAACAATTATAAAACAATTACCATGCCGGAGAGGAAAAGCTGCTGGCAGAGAAGGTGTGAAGGGAATAAGAAAGGAATGTGGTACTAGTGGTGAGGAAGGAGGAGGTGAAAATTAGGAAATGGAGTACAGAAGGAAGGTCAATGAAAAGGGACTAGACAGCCTGTGTAAGGGAAGAAAAAGTAGAGAGGGGAGATAGGAAGAAGAGGGGTAGGAAAAAAGCCACCCATGCAGTATGGAAAGAGGATGAGAGATCCAGGACACCTGCTCCCCAAGGACAAGGGTACCAGATGTAGCAATGACATGAGGGAAGGGGAGAGGCATCATGGGTACAAACAGACAGGATAAAGGCAGGCAATAGGCAAAAGCAGTTTGGAAGTAGAAGAGGACAAAGATGGCTACCTTTCCAGGACCGCGGAAGAATGGGGAGCTTGAGAAACCCGAGCATGCAAATTGAAAGCATGACAAATGAACAGGCGAGGAGACCTGGACCAGGTTATCAGTAAGGATCACGAAGAGTAGGCTGAGAATGAAAAAGGCGCTGCGAAGAGGTTAAGTTATGTACGGTGACAACGCCATAACAAAAGTGCACAATACTATCCAGAAAGGTTGAGAGACTCAAAGCAGGGGAACTGGAAATGTGACAAGGGCAGGGGCAAACAGCAATTAGAGAGGGAGAGAGGGGCCAATGGTCAGCATTGACAAAGAAAGAGGAAGAGAGACGAGAGAAGTCATGGTAGAAATTAGCAGAGGGAATGTAGCGAACATAAGACAAGGAGAAAGGAACGAGGAATAAGGTGTAAATAAGGCAGAGCCAGTACGAGAGATAAAGTCACTAGTTGGGCAAGAAGATCCCCACAGAGAAGAAATACAGCCTTGTGGAAGTACGGAGGGTCAGGGTAGGAAACAAGGAGATCAAGGAGAGGTGTTATATCCTTTGGAAGTTGTCAGACAATTTACTGGGTCATATGGGATAAGTACATTGAGAAGAATGTCAAAGAGATAACAGAGGGTAACAAAGACAGAAAGAGATCAACAAGGTGGCAACAAAGAACAAGCATTTGCAATGCAATAGGTCTCGCATTTATAAGAGTTTGAGCTATTGGCATTGTAAAATTACAATGCCTTTTATTCATGTTTTGGTTTTAAAACAAATAAAAGGTATTGTCATTTACAATGTCAGTAGCATGAACTCGCATAAAAGCAGTGTGCGGCGTGCAGCAGTGTGCGGCGTGCAGCAGTGTGCGGCGTGCAGCAGTGTGTGGCGTGCAGCAGTGTGCGGCGTGCAGCAGTGTTTCGCAGTGTGAGGCATGCAGCACTGTGTGGCGTGCGGCAGTGTGCGGCGTGCGGCAGTGTGCTGCGTGCAGCATGCAGCAGTGTGCAGTAGTGTGCGGCGTGCAGCAGTGTGCGTGGCCTCATAAATCACCTGTATTTGAGCGGGGTTGCTCTGGCTCCCAGAAATGCGAGGAGATATGCAGTCGGCCTAGGTGCTGGCTCAACTGCCGAGTCAGGTCTCAAGGGACACCCCCTCATCTGGTCGGCCGACGGACGAGGTGAAGCCAAAGAGAGCTTGGACTTCATTTTCTTCTGTGGCTCCGAGACTTACCCTACGCAATCCCTGCTACACCAGGAGGTAAGACCTCAAAAAGACTTCAACAAAACGCCGAAAAAAGCTTAGTCAAAAAGTGACTAATATGTAGCACTTCCCGGATCTGCGCTGGAGGGGAAAAAAAAAAAAAAAAAAAAGGACATCAGCGCACTTGGGTGGCGTCTATATAGACATTGCGGATAACATTTCCGGAGCTGAATGACGCCACCTTCCCGCGCAAGGGTACTGCTCACGAAAAAAGTCTGGATCCAGTCTGACTCCTGGGGATAATTCTAAGGTAAGGAATCTGCAGCTAGAAGTCTCTAACAGATAACAGGTTTATAGGCAACTAAAACGATTCTGTTTTCGTGAGAAATGATCAAATGTTTAATAAGAAAATATTTTTTTAGAATGAGCACAAGACATTTCTAATTCACAAGGGCAATCTTCCAGACCAGCCTTGGTAAAAGGACAACGGAAAAATCAAATGAAAAAAAATATATAAGCAAGAAAAAATAACCACGAAAGTCCACGTTGCCGTTTAGCACAACAATCTATTGTTTAGACTCAACTATGTACTCTTACAGAAAGGGTTGTTTTGAAAGGAGATCAGTTCTCATGGGAATCCCCTGTGCCAATGTGAGGAGACTGGAGGAATACAAACCCTCGCTCAACAAAAATGTGCGCCGAGATTCAGAGCTTTTACCTTGCAAATAGATGCCGAGCTAAAGCAGGGCCCTTAAGGGTGCGAGCTTCCCCCAGGTCGCGGGACAGGCCGTGCTAGAAACTTAAGAAAGAAGAAAAATATGCCCTAAATGGGAAGTAAACTATACAACTGCTATAAGGATATGTAGTTGCTGGTGAGGTGACTAATCCTAGAAAGCAAGCCAATCGGAAAGAAAAGCTGCCCGTCAGCGGTCACGTGACGCACTCATGGGAAGTGCCGGATGGCGCGTGGTGGGCTGCACAACAGCTTGTTCATGGTCCACGACCCTTCGGCGCACTCAGTGCCGTCTACTCGGGATTGTCAATTATGCCACCAGAAGGCGGGGTTTAAATAAATACACAATGTGCTCTGACCATTTAGAAGCAGGCCACTGAGGTTAAAAAAAAAAAAAAGAAAAATCAGCATTCGTTTACATATATAACAACACAAAGTAGATAATACTCTCCCATGTCACGTGTCCGATTCATGTATGCCCTTATCTCCTAAAACAGTGACCCCAAAACTTTTTTTTTGGTAAAAAATGTTAACATGCATAATTCAAGTGCCGTTGAACTGTGTGTCGACAGGTCAACCTATTCCAAGGTCAACCTATTTCTAGTCCTTGGCTTTTCTGGACGGTTCTATTGTCATCAGCTGTGTTATGCCAAATGGTTCGCTCGTTGCCCAATCAAGACTACAACTCCCAGAATACATTCGGTTGGGCAATGACATCCAAGCAATCGAAAACTGTGTCCTTCTACTAGCACCGAGTGAGGTAGGTAAAACGAGTACCAATGAAATGGGCAATATTTGCAAAGGATACTCCACAATGCTATGGCGGTCAATGTCATGTTGGAGGGTAATTATAAAAAAACATAACTCACTGCAGTATGTCACCCTTCACAAAGTGTCAAAGAAATTAAATATTTGAACTGCCAACACACTTTCAACGTGTGGTGACCGGAGAGGGGTACAGCACTGAGACACAGGATTTCCAATCATGGGCCTTCTTTTCACAAATGACTTCTCGCGTGGACTCAAGCCAAGTGGTTCAGTTATGGCAAACCTAGAGTATTACTCCAATGATGCACTGATCTGTTAATTAAAATCACATGCGTGGAAAGATACCGTGAGAAATCAATCTGCCCGCTTTACAAGGGACCAGTTTTTTTGGGGGAATGACGCTAAAAAAATGTAATAAAAAAAAACTGCGGTCAGGGCTTCCAGCTGAGTCTGGCTTCATAGAACAGAACCCGGACAGCTGGGCAAGCGTCCGGCGGGAGAGCCCTTGCTTAAACCGGTAGTTTGATACCATGTACTTATAGGCAAAGGATTGGCTCGCTGGGCCACGCTGAGGCCGGTCACAGCCAGCTTCAGGGCGCCGGCGCTCTGTTTCCACGGCTCATCACCAGCCAGGTTCAAACAAAGGGACAGTATTTCATTTCATTTCATTCGGTGGCCGGTCGCATTGTAAAAACAAAGCGGTGTGCTTTTTTATATATTACAGGTAAAACATCAAGTTCAAAACGCGCACACTCCAAAGTAGTCCGTCAGAATCTGTGACAACTGCTTCCAAGTTACGTGTTTTACATTTACAAGGATGATACATGGGGTCTTTTATTCCGTCTCTCACACAGCACAGTTCTCCGTCGACTCTTCCTTTAGCTTTCCCTCTTTGCCCAGTCAGTCACCAGCACAGGAGGGGACGCATTTCGAAAAGAACCCAAACAGACTTCCCAAGGCGGTGTATAAAGGGAGTGTGCTTGTTAATCCGCTGGATGGAGTCCGTATTACACTGGGCATTCGGTAACGGTAGAACTGTATCGGGTTGTAGGTTAATAGGAGACAAAATGTGCATTACATCCGGGTATTTCTTGATGCCCTTTGTGGGCTAAACCTTACAGAACTAAATACATGTGTATACATTTTGAATGCATAACAATAAAACGTAAGACGAGGGTAAAGAGAATGTCTCCGTGAGCCTTGTGCTCGGCTGGCGCCTCGGGCATGTTTACTATGGGAACACATGGGAATGCAAAGCCATTAATTAAGCAGGATGGCTCTGTCTCCCTTCACGCCCAGGGAGGAGGGAGATGCGAGCAGAGCATCAAAGGGCTGGGTGAGAATGGAGGGGGGAATGCAAGGGTCAAAGCGGCGAAAGTGAAAGTAATCGAGCAGAGCATCAAAGGGCTGGGTGAGAAGGGAGGGGGAATGCAATGAGCAGAGGAGCAGCTGTGCACGTGCATGTGATCATCGTGCACTCAAGGTTTAGGCCAGCCAAAAGACTGTGGGTAGCACTTTGAAAATCCCACATATAAAATGTCTCTTCGAGCCTTTGGCTCACGAGACCTAAAAATAAGACAGCTATGTAGTCAAGGGGAAGCATACGGAAGAGCAAGTAACAGATACAGTAAAAGAACGTAGAGTAAGATGAGTTACAAATTGAAGAAAATAATGTAGAAAATAATGACACAGTTACCATACCACAAAGCTATTTGGAATTGTTTAAAGCAGAATACCAAGCAGAAAATATGTGTGGACATTCTTAATTTGTTGCTCACGGGACACGGTCCAAAGCAGAGTCCACGTATGAAGAAAGAGAGCAGGCAAGGAACCAGGGTTCTACCCGACCTCAAGACTTGCACCACAATATTAATAATTTTCAGTGTATATTATTCGATAATCGCAGCATATCTTCATTTGTTTATTGCATTGCTGTCAGATGTTGTTTCTTTTTTTAGCAAGGTTTTTTTTTCTTCCATTTTGGGTTGCTTTGGAAAACTGCTATATGGTTGCATGAGAGGAATGGTGTGTTGCGTGTTTTCTGAATCAGGGCCCCAGGTATTCCATCAAGTCCAGGGACATTGGGACAGGCAGCTTAACACTGAGAAGGAGCACCCCAGTGCAGCGCTGCAGCAAAGAAAACGAATTCCAAGGTAAAGCATTCCTACTTGTGACGTGGGAGGGACTGGAAGAAGAATGGCTGGTCTCCATAAGAGAGTTCCATTTCAGAGGCTATTGGAGTGATGTGAGCTTCCAGAGGGCTTTCTCAACGGGGGGTTATGAAAGGAAGATGGGAAGAAAATTGATATCGGTTAAAGATCAAGCGTATGTGGCAAAATTTAAAATAGACATGAAGGAGCAGGAAGAGATATGGCTGGTCCATTTCAGGAGCCATTGTTTGCTGACTTCATTATCTCACTTTGAGGATAGTACCAAATAAAGCGACAGGTGGGGTATGTTTCTGTAATGGGTAAGTGTAAGACATTTTGTTGTTGGTTGGCTGGGTTGTGAGCCATGGTCAAGCAGCAACAACAGGCACAAGCCAACCCTAAATCAACCCGGGCTCAACCCTCTGGTAGCTTGGCACAGAGCACTCAGGCTTAAGTTAGAGGAAATGTGTAAAGTTGTTGTGCAATACTTCAAACAGTAATAGTGTGAAAATGCTACACACAAAAGGTCCCACACCAGATCAGAACAACAGAGTAATTTTAAGTAAATCAAATAAGAGCAAAACGACAAAAATACAATCAGGAAACCCGGATATATGAAAGTTAAAACATTTTAGAGAAAATAGAGGCAAAAAGCACAAAGCGCCAACTGTGGATTACTGGTCTCGTCCGGACTGGGACAAAGTCACAAGTTCAGATGGATAGTGATGGAATGCGGGCCGTATACAGGGACCCAGTTAGACCTTCTGACTAAAGTACCTTAAATTCTGGTTTGCAGAGCATTGCGAGGGTCCGCGTTGAAGATGCATTGCGCAGCCGATGTGTTGTGTCAGTTCCAAGATGCAGCAAGACTGCAATGTGATGTCCAGCATCATCATCTAGGATCCCATCGACATGGGCTTGTGATGCGAAGTCTGGCATCACGGATGCTTCGTGCAGTTGGGGCTGATGCATCGGTTCTGAGGAGCTGCTAGGCTGCGATGCAGAATCTGTCGTTGTTGAGTCTGCCATCTACGAGGAATGTTAGGGCCTGTGATGAGGATGCATCGTGCAGCAGCGTTTCTAGTGAGGCGGCGGGCTGTGGTGCAGGTCATTGTGACAGGGAACACCAACACAGCAGTGATGATGCATCAGTTCTGCTCAGGATTGCCTGCACAGCAGGGAAGATGTGTCGGTTCTGCTAGATCCACAGAGGCTGGCAAAACACCTTAGGCCCACTTCCAAGGGCCTAGGACTGGGGTGGCACCACCTTAGACGGTAGACTCACAGATGACAGAGGCCAGGTGCTGAGGTTAAGGTTGTTGGAGCCTTCTGTCCCTAAGGCTCAAGTAAGGAGGACAGCAAACTAGCCCTTGGAGTCACTTTAGGGTCCTGGGTTCAACAGATGCTGGTCCAGTCCTTCTCACCCAGGCAAGAGGTCAATATGTCAGCAGATCAGCACAGCAGGGCAGCAGTCATTTAGGGCAGCAGTCCAGCAGAGTGGCAGTCCTTTCAGCAGCACAGCAGTCCTTCTTCCTGGTAGAGTATCCACAGGCCCAAAAGTGTACTGAAGAGTTGGTGTCTGAGGTCCAATATTTAGACCCAGTTGAGCCTTCCTTGCTCTAGGTCCAGGCTAAATACATGGGGTATGCAGTCCTTTGTAAGCAGGAAGGACACAGCCTATTCAAGTGTAAGTGGGGATGTGCCCAGCTTGTCCCTCCTAAGCTGCCAGTGATGGCCCATCCAGAGACCCCTAAGCTCCCTATTGGGCATGGCTGTCTAGGAGAAATACACAAAGTCCAACTGCCCACTACACCCAGTCATGTGACTCAGAGACAGGCTGAAAGCTCTAAATGGCTAAGGCAGGAAAATGCCACCTTTCTACAAGTGGCCTTTTCAAAATTGTAAGGTAAATTCAGACTTCACCACAAGTTAGGATTTTTCATTACAATTCCAAAGACACCTGTTCCCATTCGGAAGTTACAGCTTTTTAAAAGTAATAAGGTAACTCAAATGTTATCCTATGGGAGAGGTAAGTCTAGTAGTAGTTAGAAGAAATTAACATGTTTTCACTACCAGGACATGTAAAACCTAAAATTACATGTCCAGCATTTTAAATAAATTACACCCTGCCCTCTGGGCTGTCCAGGGTCTACACTTGGAGTGACATATATGTATTAAAAAGGAAGATCCAAGTCTGGCAAAAGGTTTATCTTGACAGATCGAAATGGCAGTTTAAAACTGCAGACACAGGCTGAAGTGGTAGACCTGAGACATGTTTAAAGTGCTACTTAAGTGGGTGGCACAATCAGTGCTTCAAGCCCACCAGCAGCATTTAATTTACAGGGCCTCAGCACATTTAGTGCCAGTTTACTAGGGACTTATTAGTAAATTAAATAAGCCAATTGTGTATAAACCAATATTACCATGTTTTAAGGTGAGAGCACAAGCAATTTAGAACTACTTAGCAGTGGTAGATCGAAATGGCAGTTTAAAACGGCAAACACAGGCTGCAGTGGCAGACCTGAGACATGTTTAAGGTGCTACTTAAGTGGGTGGCACAATCAGTGCTTCAAGCCCACCAGCAGCATTTCATTTACAGGCCCTCAACACATTTAGTGCCAGTTTACTAGGGACTTACTAGTAAATTAAATAAGCCAAACGTGTATAAACCAATATTACCATGTTTTAAGGTGAATTTAGAACTAGTTAGCAGTGGTAAAGTGTGCAGAATACAAACAGTTGAAAAAAACGGTATCAGAAAACAGGAGGGCGAAGGCAAAAAGTTTGGGGATGACGGCAAAAATGTCTAACACAACGCCCCACCAGCCAAAAGCTATGGTAGACTAATCAATACCTTGATAAGTTTCCCTACTTAAGTGATAGAACATGGGTCAAGGCCCTGTTTTGCATGGGCACTTGTCAGTCCAATGCCTCGCTGAACTCAGTTGGATCCTTCTGTCTACACTCTCTCGAACCACAGACCTGACCCACGGGGAACCCTTCTCTTCACTTTATGTACCCATCTGTGAAGCACCTAACCTTAACTTGCTCACAGATGCTTCCAGCAGGTAGACAGTACCAACATGTTCAAAAAAGGGATGTGACCCAGTCCACCCCTTGGCTCAGAATTCTGTCCCCAACCCAAGTAAAACCCTCTCATAAGGACAGCAACAAAGAGAGGCCACTGACAGATGTTAGTGTCAAAAGCCAAGCCCCATGCCTTCCAGGGTTCTCTGTCCTCCAAGGTTTCTGAAAGTGGGGGGCAACAGCCCCTGAGGTTTTGGACCCCACTTCTATGCTCCTTCCCACCAGTTCAGGGGTGTAGCCTGAGACTGGCTACTCAGCCCAGGGTCTGTACCCTGAGGCTGAACAGGCGTCTTCCCTCATCCTGTCACTCCACCTGGGCTCCTGTAACCTCTATTGGGAGTGGTAACCTAAGAAGACTGAACTCTGAGAGTGCCCTGGGTGGTGCCCCTCCTAGCTCTCCTGATACCAGGGAGACTCATTTCCCAGAATGCAGTCTATGGCCCTTATGAGGACTAACTATGGCCCTCATCTAGGTCACATCCCACCCCATTCCAGGGATACCAGGGCCATTTGGTGGACAACGACCTGCCCCTGGGCCTGAGCTATCCTGCATGTATGGCCGGTGTACTGCTCTGGAGAAACCAGTCTTTCTACTATTATGATTGGCTTGCTCCAGTGTCCCTCAGAGCAGCAACAGGGATCCAATTCACCATGACCTAATGGAAGTTACGAATCTCATCATCATGGATCACCAGTCTACGCTCTGATGTCACCTTCTTTACTACCTTCTGATGTCACCTCCAAACTAAAGGAGATTGTGGCATGATGTACTCCTCCTGCCCCTGGGGACTAGATAACCCTAAGGCCATTTTGTCCCCTCCTGTAGAGGTCCACCAGTGGGTGGTTTCTTAGGGCAGATTCCCCCTGCTTGTGTTGGAGCTGAGAACAATCAAAGCAGTGTGGTTAGAAATGGGGCACCCCCGGACATTGCCCACTCGAATTGCCTCTGTTTCTCAAAAGGGGCATGGGGACCCTTTTCTCCCCCCTTACTCTGGGACTTGACTGGGTCACTTAACTTCCTCCTCACTTTGCCGGGTGGAACCTGAATCACCCATCTTGGGTCACTCCCTGATACCTACTCATGGACCCTGGTGCTGAGCCAGCGGTCCACCTCTTTGGCAAGCTCGCTGGGTTCAATGAGCTTGCTATCAATAACGTGTTGGCGCAGATCTGTAAAACAAATCATGAACAGGTGCTCTCTCGCAATGAAACTGTGCAGCCCCTGATAATCCTTCACTTTACTGTTCTTCACAAAACCATCCAGTGCCTTGCAAAAGGAGTCAACACAATCCACCCAAGACTGCTGGTCCAGCTTACGGCTGTCCTTAAACTTCTGCCTGTACTTCTCAGAGGTGGGGCCATACTTTCTGACAAGGGTGTCCTTCGTGGGGTATAACTCATCCTGTCCCCCTTATCCAGGGCCAGTAGGGCGTCCCTTCCCTCACTAGGGATGGGCTTCCAGAGGCTAAACCCCAATCCTCCTAGTGATACTAAGCATTTGCAAAGCCACCTCATAAGCATCAAACCACTTGTCGATGTAGTTCCCCACAATAAGTCAGGCACCAGACCTTTGAGAAAATGAGCCCTCTTGTCTCCAAAGGACACTAAAGAAATGCTGCCCCCATCACTGCTGGGACCTACCTGTTGGGCCTTGAGGTCCAGCTTCTTCAGACACAGTTCATGAGCTAGCAATATTTTTCTCTCCTCCATTGCCAGTTTCTTCTCTTCCATTCTCAACTGGACCACCTACAGCTTAAACTCCCTCTCTGCCTTCCTGTCCGTCAGATCACCTGGAAAAAAACTTTGGGAAGGTAGACTGCTCTCTGCCCTGGCAGGGAGTTCACTTCGGGGGGAAGTTGCCCCCCTCAACTGTAGGCAGTATCACAAGAAGGTCTTCTCCAGGACCTTCCATCTCATCATCCCCTTTTGTGGCTGCAACCAATGACTTGTGAGCTTCTGCCCAGGCCATCAGCACAGTTTGAAGCTCCGCTTTCCTCGTGGTTCTCTTTGCTCAGAGTCCACCCTTCTTGCAGAACTCCTTGAGCTGGCCCACACTGTAGACATTCATGTTGACCAGCGCAAACTCCTTTCTTGCAGGTACGGTTTCAGGCACAACAGTCAGGCAGGACATTTGGAAAAACAAAAAGGCCTATCAAGGAGAAGTTTGAACTTGAATTGGTCTCAGATATAGAATTATAGGGTAGCACAAAACAACTGTATGGTACTGCACAAACTCTAGTCCTGATCCTCACTACTGATCACCACTGTAAGAAATTGGGTTGTTGGTTGACTGGGGTGTGAGCCCTGGCCAAGCAGCAACCACAATCCTTATCAGGGTGGGCACAAACCAACCTTAAATTAACCAGTGGTCACCCCTCTGGTAGCTGGCCACAGAGCAGTCAGGCTTAATTTAGTAAAAAAATAATTTAAGAGTTTTTCACTACCAGACAGTGCTTATTTTGCAGAACAATAAGTGGCGGGGCTCTCGTCAGGAGGCCACCACCGCTTGTACCACATATTACCCCTGCCATGCTGCCAATGATAGTAACAACACAAGTACTAACATTCACACTCCTACAAGTTTGACAATTCGGACTATTTCAGGCCCCCAGAGCTATAAAAATGATTTGGGCAGCAGGTAATACTTATTTTAATATATATTGACTAAAACATTAACTGCTTTTGTGGTCCTCTCTAAATTAGGCAGATGATGCTACCATGTGGCAGATTGTCAGAGGACCGGGTACTGATATTCAATGGCGGTGCCGAGCCCCGGAAAACACAGGCTCAAATTAAGCACTGCTACCAGGACGAGTAAAACCTTAAGGTACATGTTCAACTTTTTAAATACATTGCACCCTGCCCTCTAGGCAGTCCAGGGCCTACCCTTGGGGTGACTTACATGTATTAAAAAGGAAGATTTGGGCCCGTCAAAAGGGTTACTTTGTCAGGTCGAAATGGCAGTTTAAACTGCACACACACAGGCTGCAATGGCAGACCTGAGACGTGTTTAAAGGGCTACTTATGTGGGTGGCACAATCAGTGCTGCAGACCCACTAATAGCATTTAATTTACAGGCCCTGGGTAAATATAGTGTCACTTTACTAGGGGCTTTCAAGTCAACTGAGTATGCCAATTGGGTGTAAACCAATTCTACCTTCTTTAAAGGAGAGAAGACAAGCACTCTAGCACTGGTTAGCAGGAGTAAAGTGCACATAGCTCCACAACCTGCGAAACGGAAGTCAGAAAAAATGGAGGAGGAATGCAAAATTTGGGGGGGAAGACCACTCCAAGGCTCACAGGTCTAACAATGAGGTAGCACAACTACGCCATATAATAAAACACTTTCCTCATATAAACCATTCCTAGGGAATTTCAATATGACAGTGGGAGAATGGGTGTTGTTCCACCAAACAGTGCCAGTTTGGCCTCTGATTTCTGGAAGGTTGATCAAAAGAGGCAAAGTGGTGTAAAGATGGGAGAAACATGAAAATAATAAATACTACATATATACCGAGGAAAGTTCCAGTAAAGGCTGAAATATTTCATACAGCGAATAGGAACAAAAGCTCTTTTAGTCATTTTTCAAAATTAGATTCTTCTCAGCTAGTAGAGATTCAGAAATGGGAGATGCATAAAGGCACAGATGTGCTCCTCTTAAGTGACATTGCAGAGGCAGTACATGAAATGTGAATAAACATAAAGAAGAGCAAAGCAGAGCAGTGGCAAAAAAAAGGCACAAGTTAAACTATGTTAAGTAAGACCAAGAGCACATATGAAGAGACAGGAGTAAAGGAATACCTGTAAATAGAAGGCATGAACAAAAGTGCATTATATATTCATGACTATGGACAGGCAGAAACAAGCGTAAGCTTTGGGATTCAAGGAAGCACATAAAGGCTAAGAGAAGGGAACCGCAAGGTGCATTGAATACATTCATTTAGAATAGGCTCTCTGACATGGGGTGAGGGACTCAGCTTGGGGTGTGGGATAATACAAAAATTATGAATGTACAAATGTATAATTATGTAGGGAATGAGAAGAATAGTCTGGTATTAACTAAACAACTTTTAATACTGGGACTGTAAGCTGATTATTGTTTGTTCTACTGTATTATTTCCTTGATCTGTTCAGCACTCTGGATAAAAGTGCTATAATAAATTAAAAATACAAATACAAACAAAAATAGTTGGGTTTGATATCGCTGCTGGACTATTAATTAAGTGATTAAAGGTGGTGCCTATAAGTAGATATAATGTCATCCCTTACAAATGCTGCCTCTTCAGAGTTCTACTAATGTTTTAAAGAAAGTAGCAATTTGGATGTATGCAGCGCTGAATGAGGTTTTTGTTCACAATGCTGGACAATTCCCCAAATGTTTAAAGAAATCTGTACATTTTTTAATTAAGGTCCTTTTCATTAATGGACTAGTTCACTCTGTGTAAAACATAACTCATCTCATTTTTTATTATTTTGTTTCCAGACAATACCAATGATTATTACTAGGCATTTGTAAAGCCTGAATATCCTGCTAAATGAGCTTTTCTGGGAAGGGGAGTCTATGAGAATCTCACTGTCGTTCATGAGAATAACAATTAACAAGCATTTACAATGCAATGGTCTCGGCATTGTTAAAGTTAGAGCTAATGGCATTGCTCATGACATTATTTTTGTTTATGTTTTTGTTTTTAAAAAATTTAAAGAAACGGCATTGTTATTTACAATGTCAATAGCTTAATCTCTCTCAAATGCGAGACCTATTGCATTTGCACCCACACACAAAGCCACCCACACACAGAGCCTCCCACACACAGAGCCACCCACACAGAGCTATTCACATAGAGCAACCCACACACAAATAGAGCCACCCACACAGAGCCACCTACACACACAGTTACCCACACACAGACAGAGCCACCCACGCACAGCGCCACCTACAAAAATATCCACCCACACAGAGGCACACACACACACACACACACACATAGAGCCACCCACAGTTACACAGAGCCACACACAGACATGCTGCTGACTTTAAACATTGCATTCTATTTATGTTCTTACTGTGTCTTCTGTAATTCTCTGCTGAGGAGCACTGGCATTCTGTGTACTCAGGTGAGGTAAAATTGTAGTCCTGCTATTTTTTAAAATGAAAGGTGCTTGCAGGTTCCTGAGGTGGGGGGGGGGGGGGACAAAAAGATGCACTATGTAGAGCGATTAAATAAAACATGTTTGGATGTGAGGGCGATCTGGCTGGGGTTGATTGGGAGGGGGTATGGCATTAAGAAGGTGCAACTATTGGGAAAAAAAGGAAATGTTAACATATTATGGCATTTCTCTTTCATTTTGTGAAATGAGTTAACCTGCTTTGTTTATATAAACACATTTATCATGTGTTTTGGTGTGTGCTGCAACTAATATAGAAGTCGTTAAGTATCATCATGTCTTGCCCCTGGCCCCGCCCCCTCACTACACTCTAGCTCATTTTAATGAGTATCTGAACTTGATGACAAACCTAAGTTGAAGTCCTCGAATATTCAGCCTCAACTAAGATGGTCACAAGTAGAGCGTTTGTTTATGCTTTCCCTACGTCTATGCCGTTTACTACAGTTGGAATTTGTGAATATGGCCGCCATGTTGGCCAGGTATCCTTTGCCAGTCAGCTCCCGAAAGGCCGAGGTATTTACTTGACAACAAAGCCTCCAAATGCAACTCGCACCCTGAGCCAACAACACACAACCTCACATTAGTAGAAGGGGCTCAATGGCACGCCATTGTGTGACGAATTCAGCAGACGAAAAAGATCACGAGAAGTCCTGACACAGCAGGTCATGTGGCACGTGACGTGTCGTCAGCTGATGTACGGAAGAGCAACGGAGGCCTAGTTCTGCGGCCGGTGTAAGGGAGTCTTCTTGTTGTAAATAACCGCTGCTATGTCGTCTTTTTCCGAGCTCTATTTCAACGTGGATAGCGGGTATTTCGAGGGTCTAGTTCGTGACCCCCGCGCCTGCATGTACTGTCAGACCTGTTCATTCATTCTTAGTGATTGTTTTTGGCTATCGAACATTGCTCAAGCATAATTATCATGCCCATTATACAGGAGGTATTTACAGCGTAGTTGTTTAAAAACAGAAGTGCACGGAATTCTATACGGTAAAAAAATGGTGCAGACATTGGGAAAGTGAACCTGGCTGGAAGCATTTTACATGACATATCTTGCAGAGTCGAGGGGGCGATAATCATGAATTGAGTGGATCATTATCACGAGAGGAGAGGGTGGCCACACCGCCGCCTTTCTCCGAGGCGAAGCAGAAATGCCTCGGAGAAAGGCAGCGGCGGTTTCGGATTCGGGGGCGTGTTTTTCTTTTCTCTCCTCTTGCCATTGGCTGGAGGAGAAAATGAGAAAAGTAGCAAAAAACACGCCCCCGAATCCGAAAAGGACGGGGCCTGTTCGGAGAGACAAACCTCTTCTCCAATGGCTGGCCAGCATTCAAGAGGCCAGCCAATGGAGAAGAGGGGAGAAGAGGGGCGGGTTCAAGCCCCTCTTCTCCAAGTCATTAAATCTCGCAAGCGAGACTGCACAAGCGCAGCCTTCGCTAGCCGAGACCTAAAAAGGGCCAATTGCCTTTCCAGTTCTTAGACCTATAACATTGCATATCACCTATAAGTGGTGCCATGGTTTGTCACCAATATGAGAAAGTATGTAAACTATCCTATTAAACTAGCTAAAAACTCATTTCTGGGAAGAGGACGATCTTGAGAATGATGCAGTTAATCTTATCCATGGTCACTTCTGGGTATATCCTGTTATAGTTATCTCACAATTACCATTGAGGTTTGCCATCTCATATCAGGCAGAATTTGCTCAACATGAGGAAATATTGGTCTGGATTTTGGGAGTTGCTATCTGGGGCAACATGCATGCAATATGCTATAATGTTGACCTCAGAGAGACTAATAGGAACAAACGACATGTGAGGCGGGGGCTCCCCTTGATATGGGAGAAGCATAAGCCACAGTGTTATGTATGCAAAAGTTACAGTATATTTTTATAAACAGGAGAGCAGACAAATGAAATACCACCAACCCACACGCCCCAGATATCCTCTGACAAAGGAACACATTTTTCCAAGGTCTGGTGCCTGGAACACCTCTCCTTAGAGAACCCAAGCAGGCACCTCTTATTGCGTCTTATGAGAAAGGTCAGCCCTCCTCCACTCCCTTTAAAGACTTTAATTTATCTGTAGGCCCTGAGAAGAGCCATCAAAGGAGGTCTGTGCCACAGACCATTGTGTCAGTGGGAAACACAAAATGGTGCAGTACCATCAATACACTAAGGGCCAAATTCCGATCCCGTCCGGAAAGCCCTCCGTACGGCTCGGATCTGGAGGGATTTCCGGACGAGACCTGCACCGGGCGTCCAAGCAAGTGAGTACGATGCGTCCTTTAGCATACGGACTCGATACGCTCGGACTTTCATTGAAGTCAATGGGAGCCTGCGCACAGACGCATACACAGGCTCCCATTTCAGAAAATGGGTGGGTAGGGAAAAGCATACACCCTGTGGCATGCTTGGATCGGGGGGACCCATGGGCACCCCCCATGACCAAATCAGAGGGCTCGGGTGAAGGTGGGCCTGCTGCGACCCCCCCCCCCCCCCCCCTCCAGAAGTACGCTTCCCGGAGCTTTTTCAAGTTGGAGGCTCCGACTCGATCCGGCTGATTGACGTGTGCATCACACTTGGTCGCTCGGAAATCGGACCCATTGAGCTGCACGGGTCGAGCATGTTGGAGTCGTCTGGGGCTTCGCTGATGGGTACGAGTCGGCTGAAGCACGAGGCGATATTCACATTGTACTTGCTCGCAGGTACAGCAGTACGAGTTGTTCGAAAACCGGGGCTACGAATCGGACTCGCTCACTACGAATCCCGTTCGGAGCCCTTCCAAGAGAGATTGGAATCTGGCCCTAAATGTTAAAGTAAGGTATCCCAATGAAGATTATTTTACCAAAAGAATAGTACTTTGGGCACAAAGCAAAATAAATGATAGTTTAGTGAGCATTCACGTTGAAACTTCAGCAATAATCTCAGAAACTCTATAGATTGGGCAACTGTTAATGGTCACAGAAAAAATCTGTCAAGATTTCATATCCCTTAGTGTGGAAAATGTTTTCCATGGAATAAAAACATTTTTCTCCTCAAAGCATGTTTCAATGGAAAAAATTAACTCTGCTGACATTTACATATAATACACAACCTTTTTTGCTTGAAATTGTACTAAAACAATTCATGGAAATATCCACAGAAAATGTATATGGAAATATGCAAATGCATATTTGCAGGCCAGCTAGAAGATCTGCTTTATACATGTGTGTCTATGGCTTGTAAAACGTTTACCAAAGATTCCACAGAATTTGTTTTGAAACCTGTAAAGTCTACAATTTACTGTTCATAGACATGCAATTCCACAAACATTGTGTCCTGTTCCACCAGCGTTCCCCAGATCCCTCAAGATACTACATTTTCTGCAGCTCTCTGCTGAACTCACTTCAAGTATTTGAATGACATATACGACTAAATAAACGTGTACTATATATATCACAGGTGTATATATTGACACCAGTGCGATTACTATACTATACATGTGTATCCATTCAATCAATTGCGTGTATGATAACTCATCAGTATATTAAAGTATGTGCGATGTCTGAATTGTGTGTACCTTAATAGGAACGTGTTTACCATTACACACAAAAAAGCAGTGATACCATTCAGTATTGATTAACAAATTCTTAGAAAATAATCCAACGTACAAGAGCAATTATGCATTCAGTAACACTGGGTTTTACAGAGTGTGTTCATAATAACATGTTAGTTTACAAATGTGTACGTGGTAAGCTATGTTTGTATACTGTAACACAAAAGGCCCTCTGGCTGTAAAGAGTTAATATTTATTAAACGCTGCATTAGGGATGGTGGAAGAGTGAAGAACACATATGAAAGTCCATCAGCAAGTTATCCTCAGCAAGCGTATCACTGGGACAAGCATAGCAGTGATAACGCTCAATTCTGACTGCCTTTCCTCATAGTCAAGGGAATACAACATAAAGTCCAGAAAGAATGTTGGTTAAATACCACCAACACAAACAAGCTGCACCATTTAGGGCAAAACTGAGTGAACCTTAAGTGCAGTTCACACAAGAAAAAAAAGCAATAACAAATGAAACAATTAAAGCAAAGCATGTATTCAAGGTGCACCAGCTAAAAAACACTGTAAAACAAAACTTTATGTATTATGTCACCACATTCAAATCATACGATCCCTCTAACACTCACCCGCTTCGAGTGACAAGGCACTGCCGTAGTCCCAGTTTGCGGAATATGTCAACGACAGTCTCCATTGGTGTGTGGTCAGTCACAGTGAAGGGGCTCAGGTTCAATATCCGCCGCAGCTTCAAAGGATAAGGGCTGTTGGCCGGGAGCTCTGGCGCGTCTTCCGTGAAGTACAAGATGGAGTTGCTCACCACCCCATCTTGCCTCTGCCTTGCGTTCTCTAAACAGGACCAATAAAACTATTAGAAGCTTCAACAATATGACGGACCGGATTACTTTGTGATTTTTAGTAATAAGTAATGCCCTCTGGTAAAGTATAACACCTATTGCATATAAGCGATGGATGGTTGCCCCATTTTTATACTGCCTTTAGATAAAAATCATTAGACAAACACTCATCCAGCGTCATCACTGTTAAAGACTGTCATCAGCATTTATAGTAATGAGCTCCGAATACAGTTAGCATGGCTTTATTTTTTTATTTATTTGAGTGTTGCCTCTCTCTGGCCTTTTTCTGATGTTTTGCCATGGCTCATTCTGGCTATAAGTGGGTGACTCATACCCACCACTAATGCCAACACCTTTGTTTTGGTGGTTTAAACCATTGGTAAAAGTATAGATTAGTGACGATCATGAGAAATTTGGAATTTTACGTCAACCTCTTTTTATGTCATCCAACGGAGTGGGCTTTGCCCCCTGTTGATTCTGTAATACATGTTCATTCCATAATTTAACACACACAATTGTTCAGGAAATAACAGTTGCCCACTTTTCACACCTTTCCCCCTTCCTCCCTATTCATTAACATTAAACTAACAAGATGCTAGGAGTTCTGGTGTGGCTACTTAGCCAGTGGAGTGTGTAGTAATGGGTGTGTAGAGATACCATTGTTGAGCGCCTAGAGAAAGATGCTGGATAATAGAATAGGGGTCATTGCCTCCTAAAATGGAGCACGCCAAGGCAATGCCACCAGAGAGGGAGGATGTACCTTAAGACGAGGGGTCCTGATGTTTCATCTGGACAAAAGGCATAGCAGAGTAAAACAAACACAGAACTAGAGGCAAGACCAACTGCAGAATCACGGGGATCAACCGACTCGACTTGCCGGACTTTAAGATGGCAGTCAAGCTCCATATCCTATCCTACCATCCTCGTCATCTCCATTCTCCTGTTTCTGGACTCGAGACCTATGGACACTTCAGGATCTTCATTCTACCCCGGCGAAGCCCGAGCAACATGGCCGATTCCCAGTGGAGCTGCTTCGACAGCTATAGGGGAGATTGGCTCCAGCTCACCGCTAGGGCTGTCACCTACCCAGCCAGACTTCGGACATTGGTCTTGTCGGTTTCTCCGCTGCTGTCTCCTCCCTATGGACTTCCAGCTCTCTTCGACACTGCTTTCAATGGAACCACGATGTTACCCCCTGGGCGGAATCTTCAGCTGTTTGGACTTATCGTGGAGCCAGAGTAACCTCTGGCTGATACCCGGTTGAGCTATCATATGTAGCTATAGAGGAGTTTGGCTCTGGGATTCAACCCCTCGGCCGGCACCTACCCAGCCGGACATCGGACATTGTTTTTCCTCGTCTCCCCGTTGTGTTCCCTTTTCTCCCCCGCATCAAGGGGCATGATCACCATGAGGCTCCTTTCTCTCCCTCTGCATCTACTGTCCCCTACTTTTCTTCACCCCATGACCTTTCTGCTAATTCCTGATCTGCACTCAATCCCCTTTACTGTTCCCCCTATTACCCTCCTTACTCCATTGGTTTAGTTTTTCTATGTCATGGAATGCACTAGTAACGAATGTAACTGTAACCGATTTAACACTGTAACACTATTTCATCCTCATGTAAAGCAGTCTGATACCTCCGGGTCTAGCCAGCACTATATAAAACTCAATAAATACAAATTGTGTCTATGCGTGGGTGTTGAGTTATGCTTATTGGTGGTATATACATTTCCAGGGATACATGGGCCCTATGCGGTTGAGTCTATTTTCACAGCTAAGTATTCAAAGGGCTCAGACGCGGGCTAAAGGCAGAGATGCTCTATTTTTGGGAAGCATTAGAGCAAGAGGTTTTTCGACTCTCTGTGAATTTGGGCTCTGTCTATGCCAAATTATGAATAAACTGCTTCATTGCTAAGAGATGCCACATTCTATGAAACAAAGAGCGAAGGACCAAGGTGCTTGCCCTAATATGTGCATTCCTCATGCTCAATATGGGATATCATGCCCTCTAGTCCATCAGGTCAGATACCAAGCAAGTAGTACTAGTCCTGGGTCACCTGGGAGAGTGAAACCCAGGATTCGCTTCATATTCCCTGTTAGACCTGGTACCATTGGCGTGAATCTCCCTACCATTTTTTGCTGTTGTCTCCTCTATTTTTAATATGTTTGCTGGTTTTAGGTGCTTTGGGCACTGTGCCACTACTATTCAGTGCCACAGTGCAAGTGCTCCCTATTGTACATTGTTGTAATGTATTAGTGACTCCATGATTGGCTCATTTGATTTACTTGTCAGACCCAAGTAAGGTGCACCATGTGTGCCCAGGGCCTGTAGATCAAATGCTGCTAGCGGGCTTGCAGCACTGATCGTGCCACCCACAGAAGCAGCTTGTAAAATGTGTCTCAGGCCTGCCATTGCAGAGCCTGTGTGCAGTCAAGTACTGTGATGTCGACTTGGTAAGTGCACCCACTTACCAGTCCCTAAACCTTCCCTTTTCTACATGTGAGACACCCTTAATGTAGGCCCTAGGGCAGGGTGCATTGTATGTGAAAGGTAGGACATGCCCTGATGCTTGTGGCATGACCTGATAGTGAATTACAGCCAATTCAGTTTCTCAATATTGCACGGCTAAAAGTCCCCATAGACCAGAATGAGCAGTTTGATTATAACATCTTATAATCCTAACTGTCTCAGGGAACTAGGTAGAAATTCGAGTTTAGTATACCTGAACTCAGAATGATAAAATACATCTTTTAGTGAAGTTGGTTTTAACATTCTGTGTTTGAAAATACCACTTTTAGAAAGTAGGTATTTTCTTGCCTAACCATCCAGCATGCCTCTGCTAGGTTTGTGTATTCCATGTCTGGTTTGTGAGTGACAGGGGTTGGGGTGGCTCCAGGAGACAGGGTGAGTCAGCACAAGGCTGAATAGACCTATCTGCATTGGGAGTGGTGGGAGGAGAAGCACCTGGGCCTGAATAGGGCTGTGCCTACCTTCCATAATGCTGGCTCCACCTCCTGTGGTGCGTCTGATGACCCTGGCCCACACTGACAAAGGAAGAAGTTGTGCACTGGCAGAATGCACCCACAACTGATTTGGACTAGGTACAGACACACTCTGCCTTCAAGAGAAAAAGGATTTGTGTGTATAAAAAGGAGGACCCAGACCCCAGAACTTTAGATCACTTCTGGACATCAAGATGGACCTTTTGACAAGGTGAAGAAAGAGGGAATCTGCAGGAGTTTTGTGGACTTCCCCTGTGCCAGTGTGTAATTGCTGGGGTTGGCCTGCAGTGGTTTCTTTATTGCCAAGGAAAGGAGAAAGGCTTTTATTTGCAACTTTCATCATCTTGAAGAATCTCCAAGGGCTTGAACTGTGCTTGCCTCCTGCTGAAGTCTCAGGGATACAAGACTTCACCATCAGCTCCCCCCTGAATTTCCTTGCTGGGAATTCTGTCTGCAGAAGCCTGCATGTTGTTGGGAGCTGGGAGTGCGGCTCAACGTGAAGAAGCGTGTCGCATCCGCAGCTGTCGCCGTCGCCTCACCGGAGAAGCGTGTCTCTGTCGCAGCTGAGTGTCATCACATTACCGGAGAAGCATGTCGCAGGGCCTGTCGCTGCTCCAAAGTTACAGAGTCGCCCCCGGGCGTGCGCGCATCATCTTCACGTCGTCGCATCGCATCAAGGGCGCCATCTTCTCGCATCGCACCGGATCGTCGCATTGCATCAAGGTGCCATTTTGTCGCATCGTAACCAGGCCGCACCTCGAGATCGTCGCATCACCTCCTGTCCGGTAAGGAACAGACGCATTGCCTACTTTGCGCAAGCACTGAGGAACAGACGCATAGCCTCCTCCTGAGCAAGGTACCGTCGAATCGTTCTCCCTGCGAACCTTTTGTTTATCTTGCATGATGCATTCAAAGGTACTTTGTGGGAAACGTGTCGCATTTATCATCTAGTGAACTGAGTTATTTCTACCATCTTGAAGTTATTTTCTTAATATTGTTTGTGGATTTTTGTCGTTTGGGTCTTGTGTTAAGTATATATAAAGAATACTTATTTTAATAAAAACATGTGTTGTGTCCATCTGTAGTGTTTTCACTGTATTACTGAATGTGTTCACAAATGCTTTACACACTGCCTCTGAGATAAGCATTCCTGCTCGTGCAAAACTACCACAGGGTTGAGCAGGGGTTATTTAGGAGTGTAGCCCCCTTACTTTGACTAGAAGCAAGGGTCCCTATTTGGACAAAGGTGCACGCCATTGCCAACTAGAGACCCCCAGTTCTAACATTCCCCAAGACCTCTGTCCAAAATGTCTGTATGACCACACATGACCAACACATGGGGGAATGTCCACCTCTCCTTGCCACACTTCCAGCACTCCTCAGCTGCAATCAGGAATGTCCGGCATAAACATATAGGTGTCACATTTACCGCTCTCATTAATAAGGCGAATAACGATCATTAAAATGATTGTATTACAGCAGTGCCTCTATACACTGCAGCACTCCTTTTTCATGATCCTGCGATACCGTTTTCATACGTTGGAAGTCTTGCTTGGAGACTCACTATGGGGCAGGAAACGTAGGTGTGTGAGCTTACAGACATTGCAGAGAACTTGGGGGACGGGGGAACTCGAGGTACCAAAGCTAGAACTCTATTACATGGCCTCCCAGCTCCAATTTGTGGTAAACCGGCTTGATGATTGAGACAATTGGGAAAAATCCCTTTTGGCTGGGACATACTGACAACATACACTTGCGGGGCTCTTGATGATGGGGGGAGCGGTCCCTGACGACTACCTGTATATATTATGTCATGTAGCTAACCTCTGGGAGAGTGCGGTTCGACGGGTAGTCCAGCACACTCCCTATGCGCCGGACGTGCCCCTGTGGCAAAACCTGAGATGATGTTCCACAAGAACCTTTAAGACTGCAACGCAAGTGAGACCAGATACTGCATTCGCCTCTGACATCGGCAGAATGGAGGTACATGAAGGGGTCCATAAGATTAATGCTAATGCACGATTTTAACTACTCCATTATAACGTAATTCATCAGGTGTATCTAACCCTGCGCACACTCCACGCGATATACCCACACCGCACGGACACCTGCCCTAGGTGCACTGCTGGTGGAGCGAACTTTTTACATATGATCTGGCAGTGCCCCAGACTCCAGCCTTACTGGGACACTGTTCTGACACGTCTGGGGGAGGCCGCAGGGTGGACTATTCCACTGGAGATCAGACAGGTACTCTTAGGCCTACTACCTAAACCCAAGAATAAGGCACTGAGTAGGAAATTTGTAAATCTGGGATTGGTGTTGGCTAAGCGACGAGTAGTTATTCGGTGGATGCAACCTCAACCACCGACACACTCTGACTGGCTAAGAGACATGAAGGAGTGGGCAATGGCGGAGGTAGTTAGAATGAAATTTGTGAGACGAGATGACAAAGCAGAAGATGATAGGATGGCTTGGAATGCCATGATGATAGACCTCCAGGGAGACCAAGATCAGACCTCCCAACAAGTTGAGCGGGGAAATGCTACCGGGAGTAACATGTGCATTACTCGCCCAGGCCGGGAGGGGTCGTGCATCAGTAGATGGCACGGTCTACGTTGAGGGTGTGCATGCCGCTGTGACTCATGTTGCTCCAAGGGACATGACGGGAATATGGGGTTGGGGTATTGTTTACGTTTGTAGCAGTTTTACAACTGAATGGCACCAAAGTTAGAATACACCACAATATTTTGAAATGTTTTTCCTCTGTTTATGTAATGTGCGAAGGTATCCCCACATGACTCTGTATCGCCTAACTGAACTGAACTATTACTGGAACATTGAAGACCATTGTAAGTTCATTTGTGGTACAATGATGCATGTTGTAAATGAGACTAAATGGCAATAAAAAAAACTAAAAAAAAAAGACGAGATGTATCATATTCAATGCCTGTAATTATATTCTTTACAATCTCACAAATCTTGCATTTTGTAAATGGCTATTAACCAAAATATCTTTTAGAGGAGGACTCCTACAATCGGTAATTAATGGGTTGTCAATCAGTACTGTGCTCAGTGTCGCTTTGTCAAAATTCTCCATTGTTTGAACATATGTCCTACTGAGCTGGATTTTGGTTTGGTTTTATCTATGGTTTGATTACCAAAAAACCCCCACAAAAAACATATAGGTGTCATGTACCATGGACAGACTAGATAGTAAGCTGATTGCCTGTGGGGAATGCAACAATAGATCTTGGGTATGCCTGCCTATATGGCCTCCCACTGCACTTCTGAGATCTGGCTTCCCTTGTCTGTCCCTCATCGTTTTCAGTAATGCCGTTTTATCACCATTGTTCTCAGTTCCCTCTTGGTAAGAGCTTGAAACCATTTGTGTTCTCAGCACCTACAATCCAATGTGACGAAAGAGACTTTTCGTTTCAGCCAGATGCCTTGCACTCATTTGACCCTATTGCCAATGAAGAGGTTGGCGTACCTTACAATCTGTAAATCTGATTATCTTGCCCAAGTCACCGAATCTCAAAGTCTGGGTTCACTCTGAATGAAGCCTCGCATAAAATAAAATATAAATCTTTAGAATTTCTGTTCCTGATTTCCTCCAGAAACAGCTCCATTTTTATATGAAATAAACATGTATGTCTCCCTCACAATGTCTATGTGGCTTGAGATTAATAACCCAAGTTGTTAAGTATGCTGCACGGTCTTAAGAAGAGCACCGTTTCCTTTCAGGAAGATCCTAGTCCGTTCAACTTGATAGTGCCTTTTGTTTTTTTTCCTGAATTTCATTTTCTATCCTTGTCTATATGGCTGCTTAGATGATAGAGGAAAGGTTATCAATATATGCTCTAACTATTAATTTAAATGACAAATTGAAGAGGCGAATGCAGAAATATACAGGATACTTATGGACAAGTCCACATCATGCCCCTTGAACAATGCAAGGTAGACTTCAGCATTTCCACAGCAACCTGCTCCAATACTGACAGCTAAGACACTGGGCCCAACACCCGCTGATCTCTAATATGTATGAAACGCTTCAAACTAGCAATGTACTCAAGCTCTAATCCTGAAAAACAGCCCTGACCTCTGAACAGTCTCAGGTCTCTCAGATAAGCAAACTTGAGCTGTCGAAATGTGAAGGAGAATGTAGGTGAGGAGGAGCTTTTATCAGCAGGGAATTGGCTTATGACTTTTCCCCTACTGGGTTACTATCTTTAGCAGAACATGCACCCAATGAGAAAAGCGGGAGTACAATGTTGATTACACCAATTGGACTGTCAGCAGTTTCTCCTACATTTTTGATACATAACAATCTTTAAGAAACCAATCATCATCAAATGAAATTCAATCAGGACTTCCGATGCCACTGCCCAGCACGATCTCCATGGCAAAGTGACCACTTCCAATATGGCATTTGTTTCACAATTCAGGCTCAAAGAAAGGAACTCAAGAATTACTATAATTTATCATACTTATCCATTATCCCAGCCAAGTTCATAAATGACTAATTTGGAAATTAAACATCTATTTTTCTAGCAGTCCATCAAAATAAAGCCTCGTCTTGTTAGGGATCCGTTTTATGCCAAGATAACCTATCTTTCAACAAGCTCTGCAAATGGTCTTGAATGCTGAATGGCAATATAAAAATAAAAGCACCTCGGGAACATTTGGGACATAATGCATTGTCTCCAACCAAGATAGCTATCCTCTTGCTCACTAATCATTACATTTTCATTCGTTTTTTCATTATCAATTTGAAGAGTTTTAGACAAGGCTAATACTGAGCACTGAATTCAACACGAAAAATGCATTAGACCCTGAAAAGTGAGTGTATTATTCGTGATCTTTCCCACTGTATAACAATGGATTATCAACTTTCAGAAATAATGTATGAGATTCCTATTTTAATGTACACTGTTCATTATGAACAGACTGTAGTTTTATAAAAGTCCCATTTAAGCATGTAGGTTTCCTCTAGCAAAATCACCTTACAGTCTAACAGTCCTACATATCGTACAAAATCGATACAGTGAACTAGGCCAGAGGTGCTTTGAAACATCACATTTCTCAGCCATTTGTCAATGTTTCTTCAAGAGAACAGAGACCTTGCAATCCTCCACAGCAGTGGCACACCACAATCCTCTTATGCCAATAAATTAAGCCAGATTTCCTTAAAAAATATTGAATTTTATCTTGTGGTTTGAGAAACTGTACACAAAATGGAAACACATCTGCACACCGATAATAAATATATATATATATATATATATATATATATATATATATATATATATATATATATATATATATATATATATATATATATATAGAGAGAGAGAGAGAGAGAGAGAGAGAGAGAGAGAGAAAGAGAAATAGTTAGATGGATGGAAAGAGATAGATAGATAGATAGATAGATAGATAGATAGATAGATAGATAGATAGATAGATAGATAGATAGATAGATAGATAGATAGATAGATAGATAGATAGATAGATAGATAGATAGATAGATAGATAGATAATGATGCAGAGATGCTAGGCTCTCACTGTCATTCACATAACCTGGGTTCCGTGCTTCACACCGGAGAAGGCTTGTCAGGTTCATGCCTTTTACACAATTATCATGCTTCAGTCAAAGAGCACGGAAAAGTCTATCCCTCTCCTGGCAACTTCTGAATGGGGAGATGATCTCGGTGACTTTGCACAGGAAAATACCACTACTTCTACTATATGCCGACCAACGGTCACCACATCTCTCCACCGCAATCACAGGAGGCACAGGATTGCAAATAGGGAAGACACCAACAAATGAGAGACCACTAAACAGTTCTGACCTGTTAGAATGACACACTTTGGAACTGATAAAGGAAGAGAATTATCCTTACAAATAATGCAGTTAACTTGTAAAACATTAACACAAGTAATGCTTAAAGAAACAGAAAAATGAAAACGTGCCTTTCTTTAAATATGCAAATTAACGTGTAAAATGTTTATCCTGATTTTTTTGTTGTAGAAAACACCCATTTCTATTGTATTTTCATTGTCAAGTTAAGCTAAGCCTCATTCATTCTTTACTTCTCTGAATTGTTTTTATTTTTGCCTTTCAACGTGTTTTAGAGGAATGTGGCACAGTGCAATATTAAATAAATATATATGTCATCCTCGTAGAATGTGCTGACTTCAACAAATGTTTTCCATCCTTCCTAAGCTACTTGTTCTCATCATATTTGGATATATTTCTCTGTGTCACTTGTTATTAATAATGAATAGCCAACAGTATATTAAAACAATAAGTGCATGCAAAGAAATGTGAAGCTTATGATGTAGATCCGTAGAAGTTGCAACTAGAATGTTTCAGTTTTAGACTAATTCATTGCCTTTCTTGGGGAAGACTACTATGCCAGTATCTTTCCAGAACTCGGGGGGGAGGGGGGGGGGGGGGGGGGGGGCTCCGTGGTTCTGGATTCCCAAGAGGAGATCTAATAACAGTGGAGTAATAGTCTGACTAAGTAGTTTATGAAGCTCTAGCGGGAGCCAATCCGGTCCTGGAGCTTTTCCGGAGGGCAAATCGGAAAGAGCCTGCTCCACTTCTTCTAGCGTGATCTCTTCTTCGAGTAGATTACTACTCTCATAATCCATCTTACGGACAGGCTCTATTTTTAGGAGATACTGCCTAATTTCATGAGTCTTCTCTTCTTCACTAAGATTACTCGACCCTCATCATATAGATTCTGATAGAATTTCTGGAATTCGCAAACTATACTGTAGGTGTCGATATATGTCTGACCGCTCTGTCTAATCTCCTTAATAGCATTTAATGAGGCTTTCTGATGGGTCAGAAGAGCCAGTTTCTTCCCCACTGCTTTCCCGTTCTCATATAGACTCCCGCCCTGGGTGTGGTACATTTCGGCGGCGCGCTGTGCGAACCAGCCATTAATTTCGGTCTTGAGTATAAGGATGTACTGTTGCATCTCAGCTACCCCTAGTCCCAGCTTTATTAGTCGCATATATTCACACTCAGCCTCAGCAAGTTTACCTAACAATTCCTCCCTCTTAATATGCTGAGTCTTCCTGACCCTGGCTACAAAGCTAATTGTTTCACCCCTTAAGGCAGCCTTGAAGGTATCCCAGACTATGTTTCTGTTGGAACTATATCGGTTTACGTCAAAGAAGGCTGCGGTCCAGCTATTGATATAATCTATATATTCTCGATTTGCCAAAAGCTTTTTGTCGAAGGACCATCTGCTCTTATTTTAATAAAAACAATTGAGTTTGATTGTAACTACGAGAGGGTTGTGGTCCGGCATTATTTTAGGGAGTTTCATTATTTCAGATCTTGGACTTAGCTCATTAGAACAGAAAAAATAGTCAAGCCTGATGAACTTCTGATGGGGGCATGAAAAATGAGTATAGCCGGGATCTTGTGGAGACTTAGTCCTCCATAGATCAATCAGAGCATGGGTATTTATCAAAGAGGACAGAGCTCTGTACACTTTGGGCTTCCTACCAGTGTAGCTAACTTTATTTCTTACATCTACCCTTGAGCGAGATATTAAGATCCCCACAAAAAAGTATAGGGGTGGGCCAAGACGAGAGTTCCATCTCGAGTTCGTCGAAGATATAAGGGTCGTCCAGGTTAGGACCATAAATGGAACAGATGGTGAACCCTATGTTTAGCTCCAATATGGCCCATCTGCCCTTGGGATCAGATAATTCCCTTTGAACTTGGTCTATGATATTTCTTTTAGCTAGGATGGCCACCCCCCTGGTGTTTGAGGTCTGTGATGAACATACCACTGTTTGATACCCTATGATATCCAAGAGAGATCTCTTTGCCCACGGTATGTGTGTTTCTTGTATACAGACCATATCATATGAGTTTGATCTGACAAAATTAGCTAATCGGTTCCTCTTCCCTTTGTCATTTAAGCCCTCCACATTCAGGGAGCACATTTTTATCTTCCCCATTTTAGAGCAGTGCTAAGTCCTTTTCCCATATCCTTGCTGATTCGTTTAACTTTCGTTTTCAGCATAGGTTCCTCTTCCTCCTTGTTTTGTCTCTGGGTATCACTTTTTCCCCCTTTATTGTCCCACACCCCCCATACCAACATCCCCCCCTGGACACCCCTGCGCCCACCCTCCCACAGCCGCTCCCCCCGTCACCCAACCCCAGACTCCCCCCCGCCTCCCTTCTCGAGAGGAACTCAGACTAAGTCTGTGTTCGATGGTTAGAGCACACAGTTGGAGAGCTCTTTTTGAGTTCCATATATCAAAAGAAGAATATAGGCAAATTCTTATTGGCAATGCCGAGAAAACCCCACCTAAAGAGGATTTTCCATTATTTAATATTTACCCCTACTTTTTTACGAAAAGCCAATAATTACCCGTATTTTATGCTCCCGGTAGCCTAGTGGCTTTTTTTTTCTTTCCCTTTTTTTTGTTCCCCCCCTCTCTTTATTTTTTCTTTCCCCCCCCCCCCACTTTTCTCCCACGGCCCTGAGTAATGTCTTATGATTAACCAATCCAACGCTAAGGTCAGCCCAGGCTATCCAGGTATTCCCGTGCCTTGATCTCTGAAGTGAAAATGCGTGTTTAACCCCCCCGAATCACTTTGAGGCGAGCGGGATTATTTAGATACGCCTGCGCGTCCTTAGCCTGGAATGGTGTTATTAACTGGCGTAAACGCCTGCGCCTTTCCACCGTGGTGTGGCAGAGATCAGGCTGGACAAAATATGTAATATCCGCCCTTGATCTTTTGGCTTCAGGCCGAGCCTTCTCAAAAATAGCCTGGCGAAGCAGAAAATTGCCAAAAAAGACCAAGATGGCTCTAGGTAGGGTGCCCGCCCTAGTGGGTTTTTTCTGAACAAAGGGGACACGGTGGGCACGCTGTATCTCTAATTCCCAATTCCAGTCCTTGATTTCAGGGAGTGAGTCCTTGAATAAGTCTATGATGAAACGATGCATATCAGACCCTTCTGCTCCTTCTGGTATTCCTAAGACACGTAGATTGTTCCTCCGCTGGAAATTTTCATGCTCCTCCAATTTCCACTGGATATCTGTCAACCTTGCGTCATAGGATTTTGCTAGGGCCTGCGTAGTAATGACATCGGCCTCAACTGTATTGACCCTCGACTCCAACTCAGTTATGCGTGAGCCGATTATACTACAGGTTTTGGTAAGTTTTCTCACTACTCCTTCGACCTTTCGCATTGCTGTTTGCACCCTACGTCCATCCTGACGAGTCTCGTCTCTATGTAAGGTAATGGCCTGAAGTATAGCCTCGAGCGTGGGTGATGTTTTAGCAGCAGGATCATGACTGCTGCCCCCCCCTGGAGTATTACCAGTAAGCTGACTGGATGGACTGTAGTCCCAGACGAGATCTTTTTCCCGATTCCTACTTCTTCTTCTTTCTGTGGATTTAGCCCTAGCAAGTGAATCTTCGTTATACTCGTCGTCTCCCTCATTTAGGCTAGAATCCAGAGAAAGATCAGAGCCGTACTCAGACCCTTCCCTGCCTTCTGATAGCGAGAAGAACTCACTAGGGGCTTTCTCTGGCTCTTTTTCTGCTTCATTGCCGCCATTGCATACTTCCGTTTCCTTATGAGTAATTGCGTCTAAGGGGATGATGGCTGTCTCCCCTTGTTCGTTGGGGTTTGCTGAACTGTCACCCCCTGCAGCCTGGGTGAGAATCCCGGGTCCTGCATCTATGTTCATTTCGGCTCCCTGTGGCCACGGGGGTAGGGTGCGGAACAGTCGTTGAAGAGACCTGATTGCCCTCAGGCGCTGAGTCAGATTCGAAAGAGTAGACTGTGTGCCTCGCCTCGCCTCTATCACATTGATCTCACCGGTCTCGCGGGTCTCCCTAGGCTCAGCCTGACTGACGATTATAGGTGTCCATTCTTCTGCTGCCTGCTCAACTGCGAGACTTGTTGTTTCATCCAGACGACGCTGCTTTCCGCCGATCCCGTGCATCAGGTCGACAACGGAAATATCCGCCTGCCGGGTCTTAGCAGCCGCTCCGCCTCTTGCCTTTTTGTCTGATGGATCGGGGGGCGCACGGCGCCCCGGAATCAGCGTGACTGGAGAGGAGGGAACCTTGCTGCACTGAGCCGTATCGTCGCTACCTACCACAGTCCTTGCACCCGTCCGGTTCACCTTTGGTTTTGCGGCGGCCTTGAGAGCCTTCACCCGCGGGTCAGGATTGTGCGCCAGGTACGTCTGAGTAGACTGCGAGGTTTGAATCACGGGATCCACTCGCTGTGAGCGTCCAGTCAGAGGGGGCCGGCGTACTGCAAGTCCGATTAATCTCAAACAGAGCAGCGTGAGTCTCCAGGAATCTTGACTAAACAGCGGAGCCGACACACTCCGAGGCACGATACAGGAGGTCATGACGACAGTACAGCCAGGGTAGCTTAAAAAAAAAAAAAAAAGGAAAAAATTTCGCCTTTCCAACCAGAGCTCTTCCTCCAACTGCAAGCTGCTACGGTCAGCCGACCGCCATCTTGCCTCTCACCTGTTTTCCTAGAGATGCCCTGTCCTCATATAGACCTATTACCTTAATTAACTCCGACAGTAAAATTTACTCGAAAATCATTGCCAACCGGTTAGGTAGGATCATAGCACATCTGGTTTTCCCCTGGCAGCACGGTTTCATACCCGGAAAAGACAGAACCGATCACATCAGAAGGGTAATATCTCTTTTTGATATTATGACAGTTTCAGGGGGCCGGATGGCTATGATCCTACTCGACGCGGAGAAAGCCTTCGATAAGGTATTATGGCTCTTTCTGTGGGAGATACTCCAATATAAGGGGTTCGGTCCCGGTATAATTAAAGCTATCAAAGCAATATATAAGACCCCAACGTCCCGCATAGAGACGATGGGAATACAATCAGGAAAAATCTCTATTTCAAGAGGAACCAGACAAGGTTGTCTCATATTTTGTTTGCTCTGTACATAGACCCCCTCCTATCTAAACTATTACAGAGTAGGGAAATCAAGCCTGTGGTGGTCGGAGGGTGGGAAACGAAAGTCCTGGCCTACGCAGACGATGTAGCTATTTTAACAACCTGCCCAGCCAAATCTTTGGCAGAGATCAGTCATCTAACAGGAGAGTATGGGCAGATCTCTGGCTATGCCCTGAATGCGGCTAAAACAGTGCTGGTTTGCACTGATAACGTAATCTGTAACGATCCCAGACCGGTAACTTCCACACTGTATCTGGGGGTCCATATCAGCGCCAATATCAAAGACCTAATTAAGCTAAACTACGACCCATTAATTAGTCAAATAGCAGCCGACCTAAAAAGAGTCAATAATCTTCACCTTACAATAATTGGAAGAGGTAATTATCTTAAAATGAATACCCTGCCAAAACGTCAGTACCTATTTAGATCTATTCCCTTTGCTATTGATAGTACAATCCTGGGGCGACTCGAGTCCATGATGTCTAATTTCATCTGGCAATATGGCAAGGTAAGGCTTTCTCTAAAATTCCTGTCATTGCCTTATGAAAGGGGAGGCCTTAAAATACCTAATATCAGATTATACCATTATACTGCATTACTCCAGCAGATGATACCCCTAATTTTCATCAACAGAGCATCAAGACCCCCGACATAGCTATAATTCCAACTTGCTATGAACTTTCAGTGGGCACAGCAGCATCTGGTTTATTTTTGAGATATCTAGAGCAAGGGTACTACAATAAAGTCCGTTTCAAGATTATAACAGACGCCTGGAAGATATGGAAGAGAATCTCAAAAATTATGGCTGTTCCTGGGGCAAATTGGTATACCCCATTGTGGCACTCAGGAATCTTGCCAGCTCTATCACAGGACAATCTCGGAAATAGATGGGAGGTACAGGGTTTGTATACAAATTGGGGACCTCTGTAGTCAAGACGGGGGCTCAGACTGTAACCTCTCGACATTTAATGCACTACAGCAAACTCATACCCTCCCAAACAGTTATTATTTTAAATTTCTCCAAATCACAAGCTCCCTCACCGCTCTGAATCCAGGCAATAAATGGAACATGATTCCCATCCTAAGGACCATGAGCTCCCCAGTGAATAGAACTAGGAATATATATGGCATTTTGTTGGAAAAAATTCCAGACGATCTGGAAAAAACCGAACGAGATTGGTCAAGGAAATTAGTTAACAGCGACACTGATATATATAAGAGTCTAATGATGTCCCAACAAGCCTTCCTAAGCACGAACCTCAAATCCCAACTGTATAAAACAGTATTTAACTTATACTATACTCCTTCAAAAATGCATGGGGTAAGCGCGAAGATGATAACTGTCCTAGATGCAGTTTAGGTCCCGCCGATCTAAAACACATGTTTTATGATTGTACAAAACTTGCATATCTTAAATCGGAACTACAAAGTTTTTGGCAAAACATATTCTCCATAACATTAGAGCTAACCCCACGTTATTTTTGTTAGGCTTTGACAGTGAGCTAGGATTAAACAGGAAACAAGAATACTGTTTATTTGTAGGTACTGCCATCTTCAGGATAATACTAGCTAAAAGATGGAAAGACGCAGATCCCCCCACCTTCTCGATGTGGTTAGCCAGATTGCTCGGACTATATAAACAAGAACTTGCACTTTATTTATGTAGAGGCTTGCAAGCAGAGAGGTAATGAAATCTGTGCCTATATTTCAGATTGGTATGGGAATGAAAGATCGAACATAGACTTTCTCCAGATGTGACGCTCTCAAGCATCTTACTCATCATGTATAGCTAGGGCCCGAGGGACTTAGCATGTCGCCCTCGCCACAGGAAATAAGTGCCCCTCTGCTGCTACTGATTATATGTTTTTCACTTGTATTTATACATATTCCTAGCTGTGCTCCGCTCTATCAAATATTAGCACAATTCTAACAGGGCTAGGGTGGGGGAGGAATACTTGTGGATGTCTCAGAACTGTTTTAAATCTGTATTCGTATCTTCCCCAATTGTTGATACTAGCTATTTATTCTCCCATATTGCTTTATTGTTATTATTTTCTTATCCTCTTCTTTTAAATCTAGCAACTGTGTAATTTCTTCTCAATTGGGTACCCAATAAAAAAAAAAAAAATTTTAAACAAAGACTAATTCATTGCCAAGCAGTGGAGTTCTTAATAGCTAAAAGAGTGAGTTACAGGGTTCTCATGGGAACCCAACGTGAAACCAGTGTACATAGGCAATTGCCACTTAGTATGCCTCTTGAAGATTATGTAAGCTGTTCTCGTATGTTACAGTGGGAATGAAGAAGGATTCGACAGACCATCTGATGATTCTTTTATTATTGGTTGGTGATGACATAACACCGAAGATGGATACATACATGTTTGTGTTTAATATACGTGTTCTTAATTAGAGGGGTTCAGACGCCCTTCTACCACCCTTTCCTTAGAGTCATGCTGAGAGCTTTATGTTGCTCAGACTGGTCCAGGTTAATTGCTCTGTGACTATCCTTTTAGCTTTACACGGTAAGCTACTGTTGATGGTGTTTTCAAAACTTTCCTTACGTATACAGAAACTGCTGTGACTAATTCCCGATTGGGTGAAGACTTGGACGAGTTTTCCAGAACTACTATTTACTAAAATAATGCTTTTTCTAAACGCCCCTTAAAATTCTTGCTCTTTTCTGAAAGAACCCTTCATTGGTTTTGATAGGTTAGGGTCTATTGAAGTAGAGTAAGGACTTAGGTAATTATCCTTTATGGAACACACTGCAATATTTTCTGTTTTCTGATAACCATTCTTCTTTTTTTATAACTGATTTAAATAATGTTAACCTTTCATAAAGAGACTAAATCTCAAACCACTAAATCTAAAGAGATAAATAAAGCCTTTAAAAATTCATCTAAACTCTCATTATTGACTGAACATAATAAGTAGTGTTGGAATTTTATATTGATTTATACTTCATTCTAAAATGGTGGGAAAGATTCAGTCGATCTGAAGATCAAGGCGCGGAGTTGGGGACTGCTGTTGTAAGTCAAAGGGCTGAACTGTTTTAAATTACTTGCGCGCCAGCAGAACTCAAATATGAAGGGTGTTAAAAACTGAATTTATTCAGAGAACATGAAAATGGAAGGGCTGGACAAGTGGAACACTTTGTGGTCTAAAATCATGTTGAGATAAAACAAATGCCTTGGAGATACCAAAACAAAATAATGATTTTCAAGTCCAGATTAAGATATATAAGCCTTCATAAGTAGATGATCATACAATAAAGCAACCACATTTACAACACATAATTCAATATAAATACTACCTAACGGAGAAATAAAGGTTGCTTCTAGAAAACATTGAAATAACAATTTGTGTCTGCCACACAACATAATAGTCCCAATGGTAAAGCACATGAATCTGGGAACTAAGCAGTTTCATAGCCATAAATTAGTAGTATTCAGACACCTTCCCCCGGTGCATGGCTACACCTGCGCAGAAGCCAATATGTTGAATGGGTGTCTGACAGGTAAATCCGCTCTCGGAAGAATATCATGCTACCTTATTAATAATGCTTCAAATTCTTATTAGTAATCTGGTGTGCATGGGCTTCTATTTGCCCGAAATGTGTGCTCCCAGTTTAAGCAAGGGCAGTGGTTTGTAATACCTGAAATAGCTCCTGATTCTTTGTGTCCGATGGGGGTGGGTTTGTGCTCTATGGAGATCAGGAAGACAGGTTGTATGTAATTGGCTTAAATGGTGTACTTAAAATTGTCAGAGCTTTTTTTTTCATTTATGGCGCCGCACAGAAAGACACTAAATATTTCACAGAACCCTTGAGGTGTTGGGTAACACTAGTGATTCCAGCTGCCTACAAAGCATCACAAGTTTCATGGTATTTTACCTAGGTGCATCGGCACTTCATGGGAAAAGGTTCAAGATGCACCACTGGAGTACATTTCCCATGGTAGAACTGACAACTCCCAAGTTTACATTCATCCACCACTACAATCTAAAGCCTGAGGATTCTCTGTAAAGAATTGTGGAAACAGAAGTTTCTTGCATGTTCTTCAGTATTAAAGTATAACATATGAGTGAGCAGTTAAATCTACAGAAGTCTACGTGCCATGTGGCGTTCTTGTTGTGCCATTTGAACCTCAGTAGTAGCATCCAGTGGGTTTGCCTTGATTTTCCTTACGTTAATAAACACTAGAACTGGGAAGCAGGACACAGGTGTAATAACTTGATTACATAGTAGTAACCTTCAATACTCAAATATCACCGTTCCTTATTACAGTCGTTAAATCAAAGTGACTATTATCAAAAGCTGTGGGGTTAGTAAGGACTGTACACAGCGACTTCTGGGCAGACGCTACATAATTACTTGACTCAGAGAAGTGGAGCAACCAGGAATGGGCTTCATTTTAACAGGGTGAAGGAAGGAGGGCAAAAAGTGCCTTTCTGGAGGAGGTAATATTTTATGACAGCAAGATCTGGAATAAGGAAGAGAACCCAGTACATCATGTTATATAACACATCTTTGTGATACCCTATGAATTCATATCCTATAGGGCTCCCAGATCGTGTTCCTTTGTAGCATAGTGTTGTATGAGAGGCTATTTGTGAGGTGGTGTGTATGACCTACAATACACTGGGCTATAATGTCCTTGGCAAACTGGAGAAACTAAGGACCAAATGGTTGGCAAATCCTCTTGCCTAGCAGTGGTTTCTGCCACCAGAATACCCTTCTGGGTGGTTGTTTACACTTTATAAATTTGTAGAATAGAATAGAAAAGATGTCAAAGATTCAGAATGGGAGCATGCACTCCAACACCCACAAGAAGTAGTAGTGTGTGCAGGAGTCAAGCTGGCACAGCAGAATGTGCTACACTGAGTGCATTTCTCCCAAACAAGGTAGAAGAAGATGAGAAAAACAGAATCAGATATAGGCCTAAGGGGATAAACGAGTGGTTTATTTTACACTATAAAGCTCCACCCCTTGCTAAGCGAGATCTAGGAGGGAATCATTACAAGTTTGAACGTGGTACTAGAGTCTATGCCAGCACTGAACCCAAAACTTGTGTTATTACTAGAATATGGAACAATGAAAATGTTCCAAAATACAATGAAGTGCTGTATAATTTGTGACTACAGATTGTCTGCCAGGATATAGCAGGCTCTGGGGCAGCAGGAGAGCCGGATTCTGGTGCAATGGCAGTCTAACATGGGCTGATGTATGCTTGCTGAGAATAAGAGATGGGGATACCCTTGGAAACATATGAAGCTCTTGTACCATTGGATGAACTATTGAAACGACTATGGAGGAGGGACAGGGTGGGAAACTGCAGAACATTCATAGAGTGATATGGGACCCTGTTCTCCACTATGGCTGGGTGAATCTCTTCTCCCGATACTACTACTTTTAAAAATAATTCTTCCTGTACTGACTTTCAAAATGACATGCCTAGTGAATTTATATGCTTGGGCTACGTGTACTGCAGTCAACTGGGACCTCACATTCTGTATTTGTGTTTTCGATTGGAGTTCATTACTTTATCCCAAAAATGGAATAACAAAAATAGTTTTTATAGTGCAACTTTATCAAAATGACTGGTATAAATATTGTTTACTTGTTCTACTGGAAGAGGCAGAATTTAGGATAGATAATTCATATGATACAAATGTAATACCAACTAGATCCTGTCAAGTTAGTATATTATGCAACCTGTTAGTTAATCTTGTCTAATAGATACTGGAGTATTTTTGTTTTTTAAAGTATGAGTTGGTTCACTGTTGCATTTAGTTTCTATTTCTCTCTATGGCCAGAAAATTAAACATCTTAACTAAGCTACAGTTCAAAGCTCAACCTGTATGCACAGCACAAATAAACAAGCTGCAACTATATTTGATGAGACTTACAAAAAACAGGTTAGCATCACGATTGCTGTGCACTATCCAGATTCATGTCCTGTAAGCAGCATTACTTTGGGAATTTAAATACTATAACCAAACAGAACAGCATTAGGTATGGACAACACAAAGTAATAAGCATATACTTACTTATTGCAAGGATGAGTTCTCTTCTCTGAGCAAAGCCAATGAGTCGTTCTGAATCTCTGGAGACCACCACTGGGAAGCCATTGTAATCAGTCTCTTTGATCAGTGTTTCCACGTCTTCTACTGTCATGTTGTCCTGGGTCAAGACAGAGAGAGGTGGCTCCCCTCTTCTGGGCCTCATCACATCAGTTGCTAGAGTTTTGTGAGTAAATTCATCCTTAACATCCAGGAAGGGGTATCCATTCAGGTGTATATGAGCCTCATAAATTCCTTCTTTGCCAAATGCATCTGCCACCCATTTGCTTGTCACTGCTGCAGCCATTAGTGGCACAATATACTCTAATCCTCCAGTCAATTCAAACATGATGACCACCAAGGAGACCGTCATTCTTGTGACTCCACCTGGAAATAACACATCACATTAAGATACTCTGACAAATTCTGAAACATTTTCTCTGAGTTGACAGTTGTCAATGAACCATTCATATATTTGAAGGTGTTACTGATATTCAAGGTGTTTCAGTAAGGTAATACATAAACTACCAGCCATCAGACATTCTACATTTTTAGGTCGAGCTTAGATAGTGCTTGTGCTGTCTCTTCAAGACATGTTGTATACACTTTGTGGGCTTACAGCCTGCCCGTTGCTTTTTTGATTTGTTTCTATCAGTGTCCTTTAAAAACCCTTGCTTCCAAGAAGTTAATCTTTCCTATTTATCCCTCCTTTTAGTTGGTTGTTCACTCGCACAGCGCAGCGTTTCATTACTTGTAGCCTTCCACTTGTCTTATTTTAGATACTACCTTAGGGGGGAAAAAATTCTTTGGAAAAGCACATCACACAAGCGTTTGTGTTTTGAGTAGCTACAAGCTTTACTGTTAACAGGGCTGTTAATATTGGTCTTACCATGTCACATTTGATGTTCATTTAAAGACTAATATCAAATGTCAGAGGCTGTTTCCTCGAATGCGCCTCTTTCCTTTGACTATCTTTTGACCATCTGCCCTGGTATAATTACAGCATGTCATGCTAAGGGTTTTCATCTCACCAAACATTTTAAATATAATGTAAGTTGTAAAAAAAGAATCATCTCTCATATGGTTTTGTACTGCAAGCATTGGCATTTTTTCAATTGTTCCTGTTCCTATTTTTTAATGTCAAAGATGTTAAATGTTTTGAAAGTGCACCAAGTGGTCATGTGTGTGCTTGCCTAAATGCATGCCTGTGCGTACTGTTGGCAGGTTATAAGTTGTTTGTGTCACTTCTGAAAATGATTTGAACATCCTAGCAGTATCTTGCTGCTCTGCTTCTTAATTAATGACAGTTCTATCTCCTATTTTTTTTAAATCAAAAATATGGTATCCTTGAGTTTTTTATTTGCAGTTGTATCTATGACAAATTATTTCAAGGAAAGGCTATATAAAGACTCGCATCCAAATCAACATCACACAGCACCAAAGAAAGGAACGAGATAACAGACACACAAACACACTCGCTCACAAGCAGCCACCACGTGTGTGCACACGTACGTACACACACCGCTTTCTGCTTTCAAAGTAAGGAGAGGGGACAGTACAGTTCAAATGCAGGATTTGCTTCCATGACTTTTATTAGATGAATGCTCTGTTGAACCTATGATTAACTTTTTCTCAAACAGTTCAGCACAGTTTCATGTGAACAGTTGACACAAGCGCTCTGTGTTTTTACTCGCTGTGAGGTGTTCTGTAAACAGGTCTGTAATTCTTGTTCTTATCTTATAACCTTTGCTGTTCATTTAAAGACCGAGATCAAATGTCAGATGCTGGTTCCTGAGGTTGCCTGTTTGTTTTTGACTGTCTTTTGACCATTTGCCTGGTAAAATTGTAGCGTGTGATGTGAGGGGTTTTCATTGCACCGAACTTTTGAACAATAACGTAAGTTGTTAAAAAAGGTTTAGCATCATCTCTCATATGGTGTTGAACTGCATTAAGATTGGCAATTTTCACTTCTTCCTTTGCTGTATTTAATGTTAAAGATGTTACATGTTTCGAAAGAGGACCAACTAGTCACATGTGCGCTTGCCGAAATGGACGCCTGTGCGTACTGCTAACAGGTTATAGGTTGTATGCATTGCTTCTGGAAATGATTTTGACATCAGCGCAGTATCTTGCTGCTTTGCTTGTTTTTAATGTTAAAGATCTTACATGTTTTGAAAGTGTACCAACTGGTCACATATGCGCTTGCCTAAATGTTCCATACAGCGTGCACACACTTATCATTAATTAATCTGCCTCCCCGTTCACCACCCGCACCTGCCCTCCCGTTCACCACCCCCACTTAATTGTCAAAGACAATTGCTCACCCATAGGCGAGACCTATTGGCTTTGCCAAAGCTTGTTCTAGTTAACTTTCGCTACCTTTGGTTCCAGCAGGTGTGTTACTATGAGGAGTGGGGAGGACTACAGACAGTATGGCGAGCCTGCACTGGAGAAAAATGGTGCAGCACTAGCGTGATGAGTAAGACCTCAAAAGGATGAGGGTCTGTCACGAATGGAGTTAGTTTTGTCCCAGAGCTCACAGAGGACAAGCAATTCCACTCACCCCTATCCATAGTGAGTGGTTCTGGACAGTCGAAATCCAAGAAACACATGAGTACCATCACCTAGGAGCAAGGTAATGAAGGGATACTGTGCCTTTCGTGGCTCAAAGCTACCATTTTAGATAAGTCCCACAAGAATTATCTCCCAAGGAACAAGTGTACGTTGGCAAAGAAAGCAAAGGCTCTAGTGCTCAATGAGAAGTATTTTGATGCTGGACATTATTCTGGAAGCGACACACCCAGTTGAGAATGTGCCACTGAAATGTCCGATCTTGTCAGAGGGAAAAAAGGTGGCTTTACTAGGCAGCCTTAGTAAGAAATCTGGAGGAATTCCAAATTACAACAATCGAAGGCAGACTGAAGAGCACATTACCAACGATTGAAGGCGTAGAGGAGACCATTTTCTGCAGAGAGAGAAACAGAACTGAACAGTGACTCTCTGATCCTGCATTGTAAAAAAGGGCAAAACGTTTTCCAACGAGGGGCATGCGGAGTGGAGGGACTGACCAGGGCACTGTCTTGTTGACTGCATGGGTCCCACCAGGACATGCTCTTAAAGGGCTGGGAGACAGCCTCAGTGTGAAGCACATTGGTCGAAGTCTATTGTTCTTCCTTGATGTAAGACCTGTAATGTTTTTTTACATGTTTTGTTTACAATTGTTACAATAGTCAGAAGAAGAGATCTGCTAAAGCTCACAAAGGACTTTATTGCACAAGCCTTAATAATTCGTTGCATTACCCAAGCCCTTATTATGACAGAAATATGCACATAACTCCATCACATTTTATTTACAGCCAGAAAGGCGCATTAACCTGAAGTGACTAAAATTATGTGATGCTTGCTTTGCGTAGTTTCCATTTCTTACCTAAGCAGATATCTCACATACAAAATGAGTGAAGGGGTGAGACCAGCCCACCCTTTAAGTGGCGTAGTAGTCAGTTTACACAGTGCAATATTGTCCATGTGCTCATTTTGATTTTACGTGCCTATGGGTAAAGAAATGCAGCAATTCAATGTAAAAGCCTAAGTAGAGTAACATAAAGCAAGAAAATCAGTCATTTTCAGCACTCACGTGCCAGCATGTAAAGCATCCTACAAGAGCTGTGCGTCGCTATTCTACCACAACAATATGGAAGTTTTAATATGGACCAGCATATTTACTTTAACTCCACAATATGTACGACCAACATATCAACTAGTTAGGTAGACATTAAGTTAAGACTAGTTAACCTATAGGAACAACCCTGATTTTCGCTTGGAGCTCGCATTACACTAAGGCCTTGTCCTGAGGGATTCCTGCAAGCCTCGTCTGTTTTCGCCTGGCTCAAATTGCCACAAGGTGATTGGTACAGCCACATCTCAGATTACAGCCATATCTCAGATTACAGCCACGTCTCATATTACAGCTATGTCTCAGATTACAGCCATGTCTCAGATTACAGCCACGTCTCAGATTTCTTGTTTGGCATCATCAGTTCATAAGTATGTCAACAAATGAAATGAAATTGAGGAACACGCATATTTTACCTAAGCATGCGGCAGCTCCCACCATTGCATACAGTCCCGGAGTGACACAGTCGGCGCCAGGCCGACACCAGCTCTTGAAGATGATCCAGTCATGATGGTAGTAAGCTAACTGTTCCACTCCAATTCCCACCATGCGACCAGCAATGGCACCAACAGCAAAGCTTGGAATAAAAAGTCCAGATGGAATCTGCAAAAAATATAGGAATCAACAAATAACTCCAACAAAATACAGAGCCACACATCCAAATATGCATAACATAGTTTCAGACTAACAAAGATTTGAGAGTTAGCATATTATCTTTATTTTTCATCACACTGGGCCAGATGTACGACCCTTTTTAGTGGTTGCAAACGAAAGATCAGCCCGTTTGCGACCGTTAAAACGGGTTGTGGTATGTACAAACTCTATTTTGAGAGTCTGTAACGTATTACCGACTCGCAAAATAGGGTTTGAGAGTCGCTATTCGGAAGAGGCACCCCTTCCTAACAGCGAGTCGCACTGGTATGTGTGACTGTTTTGTGACTGCAAATGCAGCCTCAAAACAATTGCAGTTACCATCTACTTCAAGTAGGTGGTAAGCCAGTCCCAAAAGGAAAGTGGGTCCTCAGAGGACCCCTTCCCCTTTGTATATGGGCAGCGAAAATATTTTTTAAGAGCACTGAGACCACTGCCTACTCTTAAAAAATGAAACAGAAACGTTTCATTTTTCTTTTTAAAATGCATCCCGTTTTCCTTTAAGGAAAAAAGGATGCATTTAAAAAATAAAAAAAATCTTTTTTTAAAAAGCAGTCACAGACATGGTGGTCTGCTGACCCAGGAGGCCACCTTCCCTGTGAGTGCAGCCATTCACAATGGGTCGCAAATTGCAACCCGCCTCGTGAATATTGATGAGGCAGGTCATTTGCGACCCCATTGGGAATCGTTAAATGTGTCTGAGACACATTAGTACATTCCATTTTTCGAGTCACAAAAAAATCGCAATTTGCGACCCGCAATCCTGAGTGGTCCTGCATCTGGCCCCCTGTGTTTTACACCCTGGTTAAGTGCCAGCACCAAAATGTGGCCATTCTAATAGCCATCGACACTTTAATAAAGTTAGAGACCGCTGAGCAAATAACAGGAGTGGCCAATGTATACAGATAATTAAAACCATCAGTGTATGTACAAGGGCGAATCTTTGTTAAAATTGGGGCTAAAAATTTGCTCCTAGCTTCCTTATATAAAGTGCAGAATAAGATAAAGTGCATGGTGCTCTGACTGGCTAAATTATCGCACAGGTGCGGAAAGGCCACTAAAAAGTGTAGAGTGCATATTCGAAATCTGTTAAAGAGAAATCTGCCTGAACATTAGAAGTAAAAGTTAATAAAAAATTGCTGTAACTCGGCAAAGGAACGTGAAGGGCCCATCTCCTCTTGTTAGAAGTAGTGCATAGCAGCCTTGGAGTGGTATGCCACTTTAATAATAGCTCTTGCGTTTGAGGGAATGCTTTCTGGATTATGAGAAAAGTGTCCCAATCCTATCGCTAAAAATGTATCTCTCACAAATCGGATCCAAGGAATCGTTAGGGCACCACCCATGTTAATACAGTCTTTAATTACTTCCCTTGACAAACTTAGTTCATCGGTCAGCAACAGTTTTGCCCATTGAAGCAAAGGGGCGTTATCTATGCGGCCATCTATATATTCTAGCCCAATTCTTTATGCACAAGATATTACTGAATATGGGATTTATTATGACATTAATCTTTACAAACCTTGAGTTGCTATTAATATGTTATTTTACAATTATTTATTAATGTTGAAAAGACAGAACTTAACAGTGACACTACCTTACACATTACTATGTTAAGCACTCAGGAAACCTTTGTGCATTTAAATTAAAATATGCATTAACATTAGTTGTGCTGCACTTTATTTTAAACACGCATACTGATATAAAGCTTTTGCAATAGAAACACAAGCCTTATGCTGTGTTATGAATACTGTGGTGTACTATCAAGATGACCGATCTCAAAATGTATCTTAAGACTTGCATAACCTACATTATGTGATTACTGCGTGTAAAGCCCCAACTATCTACACAACTTCTATGTCTTCAAATCAAATCTTACACAGCCTCGTCTTATCCCTACCTTTGTATCCCTTTTTCATGTGCGCCATCGTGTGCTGACTGTGTTTTTACTTATTTTGCAACTGTACTTTATGCATCTGTACTGTGTATTCTGTGCTTCAGAAAAAATCAATAAAAAAGATTGAATTAAAAAAATATATGTTTTTACGGCTTATAGACACCAATTAGCTATCTTGTTTAAACTGGATACTGAATCACAATGTTCATTCTGGGTTTACATTTCTCACCATGGACCTCAATTAGGGTTTGCCAGGGGTCGCACTTGCGACCCCTAGCTATCCCACTGCGACCCTTAGCAGAGTTCTTGCAACCCCTAGGTCGGATTTTACATAAGCTTTCCAAAGACGAAACCTGCATTTTGGAAAAGGTTGCCCTGCCTGATCATCATTAACCGTTTGCCGTTGCCGCTCCGCCCACGCGCGGCTAATTCCCCGCCTGTGCGGGCGAATTAATCAGTGGGCGGAGTTCGGACGGCTCCCGGCCGTCATGAGCACACGCCCACCGTGATTCATGACGGCCGGGAGCCGTCCGGAGTACCTGGGCGCCACGCCGAGCCCCGCCCCCCTCGCACCGCGGCAGAATTTGCCGCGCGTGGAAGGGGCTAGAGCAAAGCAGTGAATAAGTCAGAAATAAAATCCTTCACACTAGGTTGTATTTTGGTTTCATACTTTTTTTTTATACTGTTGTACTACACTATTAACACGATGTTCGAAACAACTTAATTAGCTCCAAACGAGGAGTAGCTAGTATTCTGTTACATTTCAGCCACAATAGCACTGACAAGAAACAAGTCACTGCAGGAAGCAATTCATCAGTAGGCTGGTGCTTGAGCTATGGCTCTCTGATGACCTAGAGAGCTCCTCCTTCGGATGTGTGTGCTGTACACAAAAGGGGTTTCTCATGGAGCAGATGACAGCAATGCCATGCCTGGGAACTTTCTAGCAGTGCCAATGATATGGAAAAGATGTACCACTGCCAGCTGAGCCAATTTGGCGGCATTGTGAGTATTTCTTTGGCCCCACTACCAGCCTGAAACAGTGTCTACAGAAGACAATCTTCACTTATTTCTGCCATTATGTCTTATAATGGAAAGAAATGCAATTTGAGGAGCTTGTCTTGGTTTTCACTTTTGAGATGGTTAAATAGCATGGCAAAGTTCGGATGCTGTTATATGCTCTTCATTTAGGACTGAAATAAAGAGTCCAAATATGGTTTTAAAAAGGTATCCAACACCCTATAATAAAATATGAATGTGTGAACTAACATGAGAAATCCTAAAGTGTAACAGTTGTAGAACGTTTCCACAAATCAGAATTATAGTGGCATTACCAGGTGACCGGTTATAAATGGTTTCTGGATCAGCTTGCGCATATCAAGCTAGTACATTCCTTGCAGTATAATTTTGTTTTTTGGTAGGCAGGGATGTTTCTTTTCTCATATGTTTTAATGTACATCTTTACAAATTACCTTAGTCACAATGTTTAAACAACCATTCACCATTACGTTTTTAGTGTAGCATCCTATCTTAAACACGCGTGGATTACTCTGCCAACCTACTACTTTAAACAGTACCGATCTGCTGTAAATTGTTTCAAACGGTGTGCAGACACACACACACACACAGTTTGAGATGTATGAAGAGACTATATTTCATTACTTTGTTTTGAGGGACCATTGCACCACAATCAGCTGACTACAAAGCCATCAGTGATATTAAGACTGATCTTCATAGCATGCCCTGCACCGGATGACTCTAACAGAACACCTGGCAAGAAGCGAACTGAGTAGGCCTACAGGGGTTGGCTTTGTGTTCTTTGTTTTGACTTAACTGATTTCTGCTGCTCGTTCTGATAGTTTCTGATGCAACACATCCTTGTTTAACTGTCTAATGTTGCAAGCAGGGTTTCCATGTATTGAGTACAAAGCATGGCACTGGTTGGTGGGGGATACTTAAAAGTTAGTGGGTGTAGGTTTGCAGTGCAGCACAGTAACTTCCTGAAACTGTCTGCCTGTTTTGGTGACAATGAAAACATCATTTACCGAAACACTGGTAATTCGGCCGTTTCAGTCTTTTGTCTTTCATTCAAGGCTTGTGAATTGGGCCATACTTGGTCTCCTGTGTGGCACTATGTTTCAGTGTAGGTTTAGGACCTGCTCAATATGGTTCGAAGGAGTGTTCATTATTTTTCATTTTGCTACTTGGAGTATAAGGGCATAGCGGGGCCAGTGCGTCACTGCTGCCAATGATTGGCAGCAGTGAGAAGTGGTCACTTAAGTTGCACTGCGCATGTTATTTTTTCCACCTTGATACGGCCAAACCGACATGCAGGGGGACATATGCAGAGAAGAACTAATCCACCTTATACTATTCAAAGAAACTCGTCCTTACCATTTTCTTTAAATCACAAAGTGTTTTAATGTGCTTCAAATTTCTTTGGACAAACATATCTATCTACGAGCTATGAAGCACATTAATCTCTTAAACACAAGTGTAATTCTATCTATGCAGCACCAATGCATCAACTATGCATATGCTTCAGAAACTGATGAAAATGGGTCAGAAAATAAATGCCCTTCCTATGAGACAAGCAATGACTCCCATGTATCGTGTATTCAATTTATATTTCTAGAAATGTGTAGCCTGTGCAATGGGTCAGCAGGGTAAATGCTGGCTGCAGAAACCTGTGTAAAATAAGACAGTACAAATAAAATTCCTAGACTCAACCTCACTCTTCTGAAGTCCATAAAATAAGTTCCAGAGATTTGGTGGAATTGGGGCACCTGTGTATTCAATGTATGGAGAATTCTACAGAAATAGCTAACATATCTATTATATGTAGAACCAGACAATTATATTTATCATAATATTCCAGCTCTATAAAAAAATCTACATAGATCAGTGATTACATTAATAATGTCTTCATAAAAGAGACTGTTCTGAACACTCACTCTGTTGTTCGGGATGGAACACAGACACATTTTTTGTAGTCTATGAACAGATAATATCTGAACAGGAAATCCCCACACAGGTGCCACACAGGCTAGTTTCTAAGTAATGAGGAACTCTTATACGATTGTGCCAAAGCATATGGCAGCTGTTCCAATGGAATTTAAATATGCCCTTGGGAATATGGTGGACTTGCCAGGCTACATGATATCTGGAATTCTGGCCAGAGAGAGAGGTACCCTAGCCTATTCTGGTTTTGCTATTTGTATATAATGATTGCACAGCTGACTTATTATAGCTTTACCTCACTTATAATATGGGTGATAACTTGCTTTATTTACTTTGGTATTTTCTCTATTATTTAACCCCTTCAGCACGGCGCAGATTACCGCGCCGTGCTGAAGGTTCGTTGCGAGGGCGGGGCTGTGACGGAGCGGTTCCGTCATGCGCACAGCGAGACCAACGCGCATAACGGAACCGCTCCGTCACACGCATCGAAGGGGTTAAGTAGTATTTTATTGGAGGATTTTAAATATGTGCCGTCCTGTAGTGTCACTGAGTTCAAATGTCACATGACATAAACTTCCTGTGATGTCATGAGGGGGAGGGACAAAGAGTGATGTCACTTACGCTACCACTGGCACTTTGGTGAACTGACATGCACGTTTCTCACTTAGAACTACACGCAGAAAGAATTGTTTATTTAATGTTCTCCAAGAACTTGCTAGAGGAACACTCTTGCTACAATCCCAATGTTCTTCCTGTTAACGCATTAATTCACAATGGTTTTCTGTTGATTATGTAACCAGTTTGTTCTAACAACTCTGGACGACATTAGATCAGAGGGGTCAATATTCACGTAGTTGGTTAGTGCTAAGATGGTAGACTTATGTGACGTTTTTAAAACAAGAATTGTGATTTGTTGTACTAATGCACATACCATGCTGACTGAAGTTTCATTAATTCTCTATACAAGAAAACCCTTACATTTGGGAGTGAGCCACGAGGCATTTTCTAAGCCTCTAGGGATGGTGTCCAATTGTGCTGCACATTTTGAGACTTAGTCTATTTCTTTGGCAAATTATTTCTGTCTTTTAATGAGATTACTACTGCATTTGCATTTTTCAATTACTGCATTGCACTTTAATCTTTAATAAACCTACGTTTTTTACCCACATTTTTAATATTGAACTCTCTTATTGAGACAGGGCTTTCTTATTGAATGTATGTTGAAAAGCTGTTTTGAAACTTGTCTCCAGGGACACATTACCTCATAGACTTTGGGGTTAACACCGTCCCTGATTCACTAGAATTAGATGCTGTGTAGCAGGATCTAGATGATGAATATGATCTAAGTCATGATCTAATCATGCCAACACTCACAAAAAACACAGTAACCGCAATTTTGCTTGCTTGCTAATGTAAAACAATAACATCAGAGCCCTTTCAAACTTCAGTCAGGCATCTCAGCCAAGATCTACTTAATGAGAACTACGGTCAATTACTTTCTGCAAACACATAATGTTGAAAAACAATTAGATATAATGGCACTGATTAAAATGTATTACAACTCCTTGCCAACAGCAGGTAGGGCATACAAGGACTACACAAGAATTACACACTTAAAAAGATATGCCACTTCTGAGGAAGGAAATGGAACACAATCTAGTAGTGTACACTAAAGACAAGACTCAGAAACTATTGAAAAAGGTGACTTCTTGTCACTATATACCAAGCTACAGAAAAAGGAGTGTAGGCAGAATCCTAATTGAGTAATTGGTGAGGCAAATGCAAGGTGTGAATCTAGCACAGATGCAAAATGTTCCAGTTCAGGTCCATGTTCAGAAAATACAGATGCCATATCACTCTCAAATCTCTATGACACAGGTCCCACAAGTTAAAATGGCCTCACACAATATGAGTACCCCCAGATTTAATATGAATTAAACACCAAGAGCAAACTCAAATCCTTTCCAAAATCAGAACCCATTTGAACATTGTCCCATATTTGAAAATGAGAGCGTAGGCTCCAACAATTCACAATGCTGGTGCCTGCGAAGGGAGGTAGATTGCATTCTCTGCGCAGTCTTAAAGATCGACCAGGGTGGACCATTTGTAGATGGAGAGGTAAATGGCCACCAAGTGTGATCTCTAATAGACTCAGGTGCTACACGTTCCACTGTTAGAACAGTGGAAGTCCCAGACTTACCCCTCTCAGGAAAGAAGATTTAAGTTGTAGGTGTTTCAAATAAGCAAATACCTAACTCTGTTTCAGGTGCTACACGTTCCACTGTTAGAACAGTGGAAGTCCCAGACTTACCCCTCTCAGGAAAGAAGATTTAAGTTGTAGGTGTTTCAAATAAGCAAATACCTAACTCTGTTTCAAAGAGGATTCCTCTGAAAATTGGCTCATTTATGGAAAATCACCAATGATTGAATGTGACTCAAGTATATCTGTTAGGAAGGGCTCTTTTGTGCAAATTAAATACACTATATACTGTACACCAGATGACGTTGAATTTCAAACACATGATAAAGAAGTTGAATTAAAAATGGACAGACGAGAAACAACTGTTGGGTTGTACCCTCTAAGAAGGATAGAGAATTTACCTCCCAACTTATGAGATACTATACAATAGGAAGTATGGGATTTTTCAGGGAAGGACATCAGACTTATTAACTGTGTAGAACCTGTCCAAATGGCAATAAACCCGAAAGTTGTATTCCCGAGAACACCACCATTCAATCTTATGCCTCAGATGGTAGCTAGAATCACTACAAAATCCAGTTTTAAATATGCGTGAGCATACACTGTAAAAAAAGACAATGGGTGCTAAACACATGTTTATCAAGTCCCAACCTTCTGGAGTTAAATTGGGGACACCATCACAATGAAGACAACTCTATGCCCTACACACACAGAGGGGCAGACACAGAAGTAATTCCTAGGGGGCTCAATCACAACATTCTAGATAGGAAAGAGATAGGCATGAAACTCTGAAAGTCTTCAAGCCCAGAAGGGAAAGTTATCGCCAAGCGAACGTCCCAGCCTGAGGTAATACAAACTATTCACCACAATGTTTTAACAAGGGTATAGACATGTAAACCAAAAATTATGAACACAAAGACTGTTAAAGTGGATGGTGTGGCATACGAAAGGGATAATTCATCTTCTTATGAAGGAGTTACTTTTTTTTTTTTTTTACTTTTTATTAATCAACACCAGCAATCAAGTACATTACAGAGGAGTAATAAGGCCGATCACAAGATGACAATAGGTTACATCAATCAATACAAAATGTCATTCGGAAGGTCTAGGGCGAGGGGAGGTCATCCCCAACGGGGGAGAGAGGTGGCTGACATGCATCTCCACAATAGGAATTCCACATGCCCCACACACGAGACCACTTCTTAGGGCAACCACGGGCCACATATACCATTTTTTCTCTAAACATTGACCAGTCTAGGTCTTTCTCCCAGCCGCCCACCTCCGGAGAAGGAGATACTTTTGATGTCAATTTGAATCAGTACCCTACTGTCTGCAAAATCAACCAGCTGGTGAAAATTAATGGTGCTTTTGTTTTGTTTTACTAAAACTAAGGGGTATCACACCTTCAGTCTATAAAGCTAAGACAGTTTACAAAAATACGTAAGGCACTCATGTGTTAGGATATGTTAAAACTAACTTAAATATAGGTCAAGGAAAATAAATTGCTGTCTCCTTAGTTTGCATCAATCAGTTCCAACATTTTTGGTATAATATGCATATCTGGAAAATAGACTGAAATATGACCCTCTTGCGCTGTGATTAATATGATCTAACTGCTTGGTGGAGGTGGAGAAAAGCATATTGATTCTACAAGATTTCCTTGGTATGAACACTCCAGCCTCTATTCATTGGCTAAATTACATGCTGTCTACACTACGGGAAATTGACTTGGTAAAATATACACCAAATCTGAGAGAATTCCCCAGTCTTTTAAATGGAAAGGTGCTTATCCACTCCATGCTGCTGCTTTTCAGGGGCAGGAAGCATCTGTGAAAGCCAATGCCTTGGTTAACACAAGACATCCTTGGGGAAGAAGCAGTGTTTTCCCATAATTCCTATCCTCCTATATCCTCATTTACCTTCATCGAATATACCCACCACCCTAAGAAAGGGAATTGTAGCGGTAATGCTGAAATGATTAGTGCCAAAAACCACACCTGACTATCAAACTTATTTGCTGAAGAGTAGGAGTTGCATTTTCACTCTATGGATTTCCTAACAGTCTGTCATTTTTCTTTATCAGTGCACAAGGAGAATCTGGATCAAGAATCTTCCACATTACAGATTGTGTCTGATTCCACTGTATGTACGCAGATCAGTTCGATCATATTTACCACATGACTGGTATTAATCTTACATGAAAGCAATTAATTCTACAATGCTGAATCCTTACCTTCATGCCAAAAGTGAAAATTGTGATAATAATTTTGAAAATGAGGGCCAGGGCCAGCTGCCACATCGCAGTGTAAACCCCAGACCCGGCTGGCCTGTCAGGGATGTCGTCTATAGGCCTCGTCATGTTGGGATCATTGATGTAGTCACATAGTTGAGATGACTCCAAGGCACTGCAGTCATTGAAGAGCTCAGATATGAGCTCGCTGGTGCTCCTGCGGGTGTATGGATTTGGGTAGGCTATAATGGCTGTGATAGCAGTGACAGCAATGACTTCCAAGACAGGATACTTGCCAAGTCGGGTGTTTTTACGCCTCCAACACCAGGCAATGTTGCATCGAATGAAAAGAGTTCCCCAAAGTCCTCCAAAAACACCAAGAAGGATGAAGGGGACCAATTCTGCCATGTACCATGGTGTGTGGTACTCGACATAGAAAAGAACCAGGCGGCTGTTTCCAAAAGGATTGATAGACCGCAAAGTGAAAGCAGCTACCAAGGCAGCAAAAAACGATCTCCACAGAGTCTTCAAAGGAAAGTAGTAACTGACCTAAACAAGAACACACAGAAAGGCGAAATTAGTCATGAACATAGGTTCTGTTGTGAAATACATCACCAGATGCATGGGCAGTGCACTAGGGTGACAATGACCAGGATGACCATGTGCAGGCAAGCTGCTAGGACTGACTAAAGGAGCACTAGTCAACATTATCAGTGGACTGATTTGAATACACAATTCAGACTAACATAACAAAACATACATTTCCCTACCCAACTACGCAATACATTCTCATACACATACAGATCATCCTTGGGGATATTATCAAAGCTTTGCAGAGTCAAGCTGCAGGTTCCTCAACCATATAAGTGTAAAACATACCTTAGCTACTTGAATAGGTGTCTAATGGCTGGTTGAAGTATATAAAGTAAAAGATGTTTCCAGGTTATGGAGCTGTACCAAGATTTGTAAACGCTGTAATTTGCCAACTTTGATAGCAGTTAAAAACAAACTTCTTCAGCTCCCTATGTCTACCCCAACGTTATTATTATGAGTTGAGATGGACATACTTAGTATCTTCAAGTTTGATGTACGCGATCCCTCACTATAACGGATCAGGATCTAATGAAATGAGCATTCATAAAGAACTGTTGTCCATTGATGGTACCTGGATCATACCTTAGATTGCACATATCAGGAAAGTGCTTCAAATGGTCTTGACTAGCTCTGGACGCATTCCAGTGCCACAGGGAAAAAGACTTGCAATAGTCATGTGTAGTGATTGACCACAGCTCAGCGAGAGAAATACTGTCAGCATGTGCACCAGCAGCAGTCAGGCTTTATTTTATGAGTCTATACTATTATTAGCTTGAGATGATGTACCCTCATTTGTTAAGATGCCTTTAAATAAAAAAATAAAAAAAATTCTGATGAGTAACTTCTCCAGGCAATTACACCACAACTTTAAAGCACCCATTTTTCTTTGGACTATTGTCCATGTGATGACGCTTCTGCACATTGTCTCTTTTTTTTTCTTCTTTTGCCTGTCTTACAAGCATATCAGAGCTTTATGATTAACCAACATCTAAAGAGGTACTGGGTCCCTCAATTGGTGGGGCCCTAACCCTGTGTACGATGGCTTAAAAACTGCAGATTGTCTACGCAGGTGGACGATCCCAGAAGGGAAAATGGACCTGTTTGTCAAAAATTCGAACTGTAGTTTTTAGTAATGTATATTCAATCCTATATTGATTATACGAGGGACAATCTTTCTTTCACTAAATAACATAAAATAGTAGGAGAAAAACATATCATATATTTAGAAAATCCAGAGATCGTAAGCCACCTTATTGAGTATGTCTATAATAGAAAAACTATTGTAAATAATCTTAGGAAAAATACAGCAGATGGGTGCTATTGTAAATCTTTTGATTTTTTATAGTTTTAAGTGCATGGAAATTTAACATGCACTGAGTATTGGATGACAAAGTGTTTTTCCTGTGATAATAATTTGTCAAATTTGAAATATTTGTGTGAGTTGATCAATTTTTTATTTCTCAATAAAAGTATTTCTTATCAGTAAGCTCACTCGTTCTTCAAACTATTTGCATAGATTTTCCGCATAGTCACAGCTTCCTAATCGAATTGGATTTTCATTCTATTCACTCATTGTTACGAATTGCCTACTCCTACACACAGTACTATTCATTAGGTTATGCAGATTTTTTACCTCTTCCAGACTAAACAGTACACCACCAATTGGAGCCCCAAAGGCAACTGAGACTCCAACAGCTGCTGCAGCTGAGAGCACCTGAAAAACAAAATTGAAGTAAGAGAAATAAACTCCTGGGACTGATAAAGCAAGTTTTTTCCCAAAACAAATCACACACAGAGCACAAAGTTGGGCCATTAGTCACCTCTCTCCTCTTTGCCTCGTTCTTGCTGTACTTGGAGAAGAGGCTGCTGAAGAAGTTTCCACAGCAGCACGCAACGTGGACCAGGGGACCTTCCTTCCCAAGGCTCAATCCCGAAGACACTACCAGTACCAGAGTGACCGTCTTGATGAGCAGTGTCCACTTCCCCAGGTAACCTCTGATAATAAAGCCACTTAAGATGGTTTTTATCTAAACGGCAAAGAGGGAACATGGTCATCATGATGATAAGGATAGAGGAAGCGCAATAAGAGAAAAACTACTAACATAATCCAATAAATCCACGATTGCAAGAGCTCCAGAGGCGTACATGTTATTTATTGCTCCTGATAAATTCCAGTATCTTTGGGCTCGGTGTGATAAACTACTCTATTCTATTCTGCAAGTCTTATATAGAACGTGGCTACCCAAGACCTCCCAGCACAAGAGCAGTCTGCATATTAATTAGGACTAATTACTATACAGCCAAGCTTTTAGGGCCTTATGGAATGATACATAATTCAAACTAATTGCCCATATTACAAATAATATCCTCTCAAATTGTGCATCACATGAGGATTTTCATGCAATACAGGCCAAACTGTACATGTTTTGGTATTTACATGTACCTTCCGCCACTAAATTTTGGTAGGTTTGTCATATGGCGAGAGGTGGAAATCCGAACTGCAGACTTTATAACACTCAGGGGGAATAAATATCATACAATTTGTAATTGAGGTCTCTGCACAAACGGGTGTTAGAGGAAGGACTGCAGTGTAACAAAGATCTCGCAATCGAGGACTCAGGCCAGAGGAAATGCATATCTGACATTGTACAAAAAGAGAAGGGTCAAGAAAAAGACACACATCTGTGAACTTTTTCTTGTTCGGGATAACTGATATAGTAACAGAACGCTTCATAGATAACATTTAATTTTTACCAAACCATGTAGCATATATTTTTTTTTATTGAGTTTTATATAGTGCGAACTTGACCCGAGGGGTAATATAATGTTGTTTGCATACATCATTTACAGCAAAACCCCTTCTTCAGAGTTCAAATGCCATGAAGTATTCGTGGGAGTCACTGTGTTCTATGCATTTTATCGGGGGTCTGCATCATCCGATGAAATAATAAAAACTTGGATTGTGACATTGGCAGTTAAGTCTTGTATCTGAAACAAGAGATGAGCCTACAATATGTATCCCTGGTTTAAGGGTCAATGTTACTGTAGCTTTTTCCAGTGGCGTTAGTGCTATGCTTGCCCTAATTATGAAATTAAAAAAATAAATTAGGAGCTGGGTCATAAGAGTCTTAAGTTAGTTCTAGACTTTGCTTTGGCTTTGTTAATTTCTGTTTTATTTTCCTTTGCAAAAGAAAGCAAGAGTTTTTGAAATCGGAAGATTTATTTGTTCATGAAATTCATTTATATCCAGTGGGTGATTCTTAACTTCTTCTTTATTCTATAGCAGGCATATCATTCTTTTTTCTCCAGAAATTATGTTTTTTCCCTCCTGTGCTATTTCCTCGCTAATGCCACTACCTATTATCCAACACTGAGCATATGCCTTAAAGTTGCAAGAACTCTGTACTAAGTAACAATGTTTTATGCAGCTTAGCATTTTTACTTGACACTGGCCTTGTCAAAACAATATTAGCACTGTTATCTGATAAATCACATGGGCATGTCTGCAAAAATACCATGGGCCTGAATCAACAAAGGTAAACTTACACTTATGTGTGAGTTTACGATTGTTTGCTGTTCACAAAGGTATTTTACGAGTAGTATCTTTATGACTGCAGAGTCTCCGCACTCAAAAAGATAGGACAAACCATGGGCGGCCTCCATGTGGGTGGAGGAGCGTCGCCCCACTGCTTTCTCGCAGTGCGAGAAGCAGAAACAAAAAATGGCATTATAAATACCATTTTATGTTTCTGCTTCTCACACTGCGAGAAAGCAGAAGGGTTTGGTTGGTTGTTCCTGCAGTGAGGGCGATGGGGTGGGCAGGTGGGCTTTCCTGCTTGAGGGCAGAGGAGGAGTGGCTTGCCCACTGTTGTGGGCACTGACTGTTTGGTTAGCCCTCTGGGGCCAACCAAACCAGTCATGCGCACTCTGATATTTTCTCTCAGTGTAGGCTGCATGCAGCTAAGATGGAGAAAATGGCCTTCCAATAGGCGCCTGGCTGGGCGCCGTCTTGACCAATCACAACACTGCCATTGCAGCATTGTGATTGGCTTAGGGGAGGGGAGGGAGGCTGCCTGCAGCTGCTTCCTGTTGCAGAGAAAACGACGTAGGATCGATAACGCGGGACCTGGTCGTCACAGGTAAGTTCATTTTTATTTTAAAATAAACCTCCCCCACACCCCTCTGCGCGACCAAGCGAGTCATGCTGGCCGCAACTGGGAAAGTCAATATGCAGAGACTCTGCAGTTGTAAGGATACTACTCGTAAAATACCTTTGAATAGCAATCATAAACTTACACAAAGGTGTAAGTTTACATTTGTGAATTTGGCCCCAAGTAAATAAATTTTTGGTTTATCAATTAATATTTCAGAGTTTGTATGAACAGCAAGTGTAATTTTTCCAATTTAATAGAAACACTACTCACCTCAGGTATTCCAGATCCACAGGCGTAAGGAGCAAACACTCTGACCAGAGAAACCGCCAAAAATGAGAATAAGAGTGCCCAGAGAATGTAGAGGAAATAGTTCAGAATATACGCACTGGCACCCTGAATAAACAACCAAATAATCATAATTAGAGGCATTGTACTACATTGAGTCAGTACATGTGGACAAAGTATTCCTCTTCCAAAGCAAAACTCAGTCATGTTGCTGGGCATTTTACACTGTAATCTCACTCATCGCTAACTTTAAAACATGATGAACTTCACAGTTTTATATGTCTCACATCTCTCTTTGTTGCCCTTTTTGATCATTTTATCATGAGAACTTAGTTCTGATACATTTGCAAAAAGTTTATTTTTCCCATGAGCACTTTGAAAGCACATCCCATTTTTTGCCAGATTCAGCAGCAAGCACAATGGCCCAGTATGTATTTGCATTTCACTGATTTTAAGAGACAAATATGACGAGTAGGAGGAAGCTTAAAATAAGCATTTACAAAGCCAATAGCTGTGACTCTAACAGGGTAATTGATCTAACATAAAAACACAGTCAAGCAAGGCAGAAGAAACCTTAAAAAAGAGGCAAACTGTAGAGTTGAATAAAGATGGAAGAGGATACTATGGTATCTTTCTGCTGTTACGTGTGGTATCTTTATCCTGTTAGCTAGTGCTTGCTTAATAAAATGCAGCTATGGTACGGTTAGATATTGGAATGTAGAATGTGGAATGTGTTTGAAAGTGAACTACTTCAGTTAGTACCCTGCTGATGTCGCAGCTGGGACGTTTCTATGAACAGCTAACCTTTTAATACATTTTCTTGTTGAACTTCTTCAAGCGAAAGTGGTTATCATCATTTCCTTTGCGACGATCTCGAACCACTAAGCGCTGTAACGCTTCTGACACATCAAGAAAGCGAACTGCTCATGCTGTAGATTTAAGGAAATGTCTCAACACCCTTTCTTGTTTACAGTACGTGTGTTTATCGGCAAAGTTAAGGTGCTTTCATTTAAACCGTGTCATGTTAAACCGTTGACACAGGTCTTGAGGACATCCCTGCTCACACTTCTCCCTCATCACCCCAGGGTTGTCATGTGTGGATGAGATATTATCACAAACTGACCCTACAGCATGAGTGGATAAGATACTTTCCTGAACTGACCCTTCAGCAGAATGTATTTGATTTACAATTATATAAGTTTCATTGTTGGGATCTAGCATAACGTTAAGGTTTTTTTTGGTGGAACCAGCTGATGATACTGTCCCCTTTACAATGAGACATAGATCTTCCCGGCTGTGATGCAACCTATGTATTCCAAGTCTCTTATGAAATATCTACGAAATGTTATGGCTTGAGCCCCAAAGGCTAGGGACCTTATGTCAGGTTTGAAAAGCCTGACACTACCCAACATTTTTTTGTATTGAAATCTGTGTGGACTAATGATATTTTAACCTTAGAATCAAACAGCATGTCAATAGGGCAACCATTCACATTGTCACTATCAATGGGCTTTTTACTACTTTATTACTCCACTTCAAGTACCACTTCTCCACAGTGTAACTCATCTTACTTGTAATCCTCTTCATTACCTAAAGAAATTTCATTCACTCTCTTACTCTTGTTTTGGGACCTGCAATTTTTCATAAAATGTCATGTATTCTCACAAAAGCGATACTTGACTAATAAGGGCAAAACTTTCAAGAAGAACACACATTACATTGCTAGGAATACTAAAATGGTCTAACTGTGCCACTAACCTATGTTATTCCTTTGCACCAAGACTTATTTACAGTGACCAACGGTGACCAACAAGACACCCGACCAATGTGTTCCCACAAAACGTTGGTGCGCAAGGAGGCACCCGAACTGAACCGCACCTAAAAAATAAATAAAATCTCCAACCTTATAGCTTTCTAGAGCCACAAGTCTCTGTGATTGTCCAGAAAAGATTATGGTCCCCGGTATGATTGCACCCTCAAAGACATAGGGCCTCATTAGGATGTCGGTGGACCGCCACCAACAAGCCTTCGGTGGCAGTCCCACTGACATCCAGGCCATTGGTCCGACCGCCACATTACTATGCAGACGGTCGGACCCCAGCGGCTGGGAGGAAAGACCACCTCCTCCGACAGGCTCAGGATATCATACGGGCGGCAGTTGGAAACCTATCCCTACAATGGAGGGTGTGCCTACTCAGACACCGCCGTAGGGATTAGGATGTCCCTTTCCGACTGCCAGTCTGACTGCCACTAAAAGTCATACAGAAACAGACTTTGACAACTCCAAACAGATCAGCCATTCCCTGTAGGCCACTGCTAAATGGCCTTGGGGGCAAATGGGGTGCCCTCCAACACATCCATGCACTGTGCGCCAGGTACTACATGGTGCCTGGCTCACATGCATGGATGTGCACAGAGCGCTTCTTTGTGCTGCTGCTGTGCTGCAGCCATTTTCCTGGGCCGCAGCGCAAGTCGCAATAAAAAAAAGCACTTTCCGACCATCGTGCTGGTGCTCATATTGTAATAGGGCAGGTGGGATCTCCGACTCATTGTCAGACAGTCAGTGGTCCGACTGCCCGCCATCGTAATGAAGACCATAGTTTCTGCCGCCGCGGAAGATCTTCAAGCTAGGAGTACTTACTGAGATGTAATTACTCTTAGAACGCTGCAGGAGAGGTATGCATGCCACCAAATGGAAGGAGGATTTTTTTAAAGATCTAGCAGAGGTGAAGATTTATCAAGACGATCTTCTGATTTACAGTTCTAATCAAGGAGAAAATGATGACAGGCTTAGATTAGTTTTGGAGAGGTTCAGGGCAAGAGGTTTCACTTTAAGAGAAAGCAAATGAAGGTTTAATCAAATTGAGATGGAGTATTTAGGACATCGTTTGTCCAATGAGGGTGTGAAACCAAAGGATAAATCGATACAGAATATTGAAAATTTACATATTCCAGCTAGTAAGGAAGAGTTATTGATGTTTCTCAGAATGGCTGAATATTACAATAAGTTTGCACCATCTTTTGCCAGTCGTACACATAATTTGAGGTCCCTTTTAAAAAAAGGTGTGAAGTCTATATGGTGTTCAAAATGTGATTTTGTGTTTCAAGATGTTAAAAGAGCTTTGAAAATTGTTCCATCTTTACAGAATTTTTTTTTCTTGTTCTATATTGGTTACTTATGCCAGCTCTAAAGGGTTATAGGTGCTGTGCTCAAACAAGTGAAAGATGGGATGGAAAGGACCATCATGTTAATGTCAAGACGTTTGGTGGGACCCGAATACAGATATTCAGTATTTGAATGTGAAGCTCCATGCATCTACTGGGTCATTAAAAAGCTCAAGAAGTTTCTTTGGGGAATGAATTTTGTGGTGAGGACGGATCATAAAACTTTTAAGGATGTGTTCTTAAAAAAAAAAGTTGGATACTATACCAGTCCATGTTTGCAAATGGGTGGTAGCTTTGCAGGACTTTGATTTCAAAGTAGAGTACATAACAGGGGCAGAGAACAAAGTTGCTGATTGTCTGTCGTGCTTAGTTCCTGATCAGTGTGGTCTCAGACCCTGATGTAGAGGGTGACGCGCGATTTTGATGAGAGCAAAGTTTGTGAGTTCACGGGTGGTGTCATCAGTGAGTTTGAATGGAAATCTCTTTTGAAGGAGGATGTAGGGTTAAAAGATACGATCCAGTTGGTCAACAAGGTGTGGAACTCAAAAAAGGTGTGAGTGAGGCTGGACTTGGGTTTTGGAATGTGAAAGACGAACTGTCGATGAGTGTTGGGTTGGCTGGGACGTTCTATGAACAGCTGTTAGAAATGGGGGTGTCTAGTTGGCAATGGTTTGCACCATTGTCCAAATAGGGACCTTTCCATCTAGTCAGGATAAGGATGATATCCATCTAAAATAAATCCTGCTCCCCCCCTTGGTAGCTTGGCAAGAGCACTCAAGCTTATCTCAGAGGCAACGTGTAAAGCATTTGCACATAACTCACAGTAATACAGTGAAAACATTACAAAAGGACACCACAATAGTTTTAACAAAATAACCAATATTTATTTGTGCAAACAAGACCAAAACGATAAAAAGTCCAACATATAATAATCAAAATCTGTACAAGAAAAACCTTAAAAATGCAGTTCTTTGAAGTCGGTAGCTCCATCTGGTGTTACAGCGGTGCTAAAAACAACCAAATCCAACCGGGTCGGTCGACTGCGTTGGTGCGGATCGGCGTCGGTGCCAGAAGATGTGTAAACAGTACCTTTTGTTCCGGCCAAACGTGGCAGTGTGTTCTGGCATCTGTGGTCATCGAGGCTGCGGTGTGAGCAGAGGGGTGTGGTGTGTGGTGCCCTCAAGTTGCCGTGCAGGCACCTGCTCTGTGACGGTTGTCCAGTGGCGTCGGTGAGACCAGGGCTGCGGTGCGAAGCGGGGCAGTGCTCGTGGCGGTGCTGATGGTCACGGTGCAAGCTTCGGCGGCCATCAAGGATCGATGTTTGATGGGGCTGCCGCTGGTGGGCTGCGGCTGAGGTGTGAGCCGGGTGGTGCTGCTTGTAGCTTACGAGCGGTGCCCCCAGACAACGGTGCAGACTGGCGGCAATGTCAGCTGACCACAACGTTGTCGATAAGACCAGGGTGGCGGAGTTAAGCACGGCAGTGCGGAGTGCAGTGCCCACAGGTCGCGGTGCAAGCAATGGCTCAGTGGCGGCGGCGGTCGTCGTCGGTGAGACCAGGGTTGCAGTGCGAAGTGCAGCGGTGCCCTCTTCGGTGCCGTCCAGTCACGGAACCGCCGGCAGTCTTGGTGAGGGCATTCGATTGCGGTTTCTCTCTGTGACAACTGAGACACGCGGTCCCGGAGGTGGTACCCAGAGGTGAGTGAAGTCTTTGCTGTCCCTGAGATTACATGATGATGACAAGCTCTATCTCAAGCCCTTGGAGATACTCAGCAATTGGTGAAGAAAAATTCAGTTCAATCCTTTCACTGCCCAAGGCAGAAGCAGCAGCTGCAGGCCAACACAGCAAAACAACAAAACAGCAGAGGGTCAGTACTCCTCCTGGCAGCCATTCCAGCTCTTCTCCTTGGCAGGTTACTTGATCCCAGTGAGTTCTAGAGTTCTGGGGTCCGGGCCCCAATATTTATACTCAGTTTCTCTTTGTTCTTTTGGGCAGAGAGTGTCTGTGCTCTGGCCAAACCAGTTCTGTCCTCTCTGGTCCAGCTTCCTGGCAGGAGGTGGAGACAGCGTTGTCCAAGGCAGACCAGGCCAATTCAGGTGCAAAGGAAATATCCTCCCACTACTCTAAATGCAGCTCAGGTCTATTCAGTCCAGCCCTGACTCACCCAGGAAAGGCAGGACACCTCAACCCCCGCCCCAGTGGCTGTCTGAAAGAACATGCCCATCCCCAGCCCATGTCACTCCAAAGCCAGACAGTCAATCCACAATCCAGCAGAGGCACACAGGATGGCTAAGCAAGAAAATACCTACCTTCTAAAAGTGGTATTTTCATACAAAGAACATAAAAATCATCTTTACTAAAAGATGCATTTCTACATTCTGAGTTAAGGCATACTAAACGCCATTTCTCTATCTTGTCCCAATGGGAAGATATACTCATAAGATGTTATAAGTAAACTCCCATTCTATCCTCTGGGACAGATAGCCTGTCAATAGTGAAAACAAAATATACAATGTATTTCACTATCAGGACATGTCACCCATACCAGTAAATGCCCCACCTTTCACAGACACTGCACCCTGCCCAGAGGAGTACCTTGGGCCAACCTTAGGAGTGACATCTATGTAATAAAGGGATGGTTAGGACTTGGCAAGTGAGTGCACTTGAAAAGTCGACATGGCAGTAACTCCTGCATGCAGACACTGCAGTGGCAGGTATGAGAACCCTTTGAAAGGCTGCTCGTGTGGGTGGCACAATCAGTGCTGCAGGCCCACTAGCAGCATTTGATTTACAGGCCCTGGCACTCTCAGTGCAATTAACTAGGCAAGACCAATCATATAATACAATTTACAATAGGAGCACTAGCAATTTAACACTGGACAGCAATGAGAAAGTGCGCATAGACCCTAAACCAGCAAAAAAAACAGAGTCAAAACCAGGAGGTCAGAAAGCAAAAGGGCAGGGGAAACACAGCAAAAGATGCCAGGTCTAATCGCTATTCTTTTAATAACATTTCCTGCTGAACTTCTTCAAGTGAATGCGGTTATTTCAGATACAAACTATAAGCAGCAGGAAAAAAGGAAGAGAAGAACAGTAGGCATAAGGTGAGAAAACAGAATACAAATTCAAAAATATATAGTGGGGTGAGAGTAATAAGAGTTAATGTTCCGTAGAGTACAGTTGGTAGAGACATGCCCATGTGACAGAAGAGATGTGTACTAAAAAAGAGAGGCATCAAGCATGTCACCAAGAATAGAAGTAGAGGAGAAGATACATTTTTAGAAGGGTGGCCTATTTGAAAGAAGCAGCGTAAATAATAGCAAATTGGCAGGTTAAAGAGTACAGTAAAGTGGGGTGGGGGAGAAGAGGAAAGATCAGATATATAATAGAAAACTGGAGGGAGTCACGGGGCAGAGCTGCTATTTGGAACAGCACAAGTGGGTTAAGTATCCTCATCAGAAACTGGGTTAACAGTAGAAAGCAAGTACCATGGGTGAAAAGGAGGGGTGAAAATAGAGTTGGGGGTGTATGAAATAGGCTTCAAAGTGTAATATTTAATAAGAGGGCATGCTTGGTGTGCCCCTCCAGTTCACAGTGCAGGTCCAGGGCCTCGCATAATCTTCACCTTCACAAGATACACAAGCTTCCTTCACTCATTGATGACGAACAATCCTATTTACTCACAACAAAACAATAATATTAATTTTTATTTAATTAAAATAAATGTTCTTAAAATTAGCTATTACTTTTTATAGGGAGGTCTCTTCATTGGGGCACAAAGCTTCACAGTCTGTGGGAATATTACTAATAGTAACTTGACACTTGTGAATTCAGTCATAGATGTCTCAATGTTCTCATTTCAGGAAGCGGAGACTTGTAAATCTACATCTAGAAGTAGAACTACAAATAGATATTGTGAATTCCATTAATGAGGTTATTAACACCTAGCTGCATGTATAGATTTACACTTTAGGAGAGGTACACATGCATGCATGCCTTTGTAAATAAGGAGGTAAGACAACAGAAAATAGCCAGATGATAAGTTTGGCAACACACCATTTAGGATGAGACATAAATCAATATGGAAAATGACAACTCATTCTACGCACTCATGACACTACGTGCCACAGCAAACTAAAATGCACAGCATTATTTACATATTGTGACAGGTGAGACTGGCATGCAGCCCACAATACACTGGCAAAACCAACCACTGGCACAGTTTGCTTGAAGGTCACAAGTTTGATCCCTTCCCATGGAGATATCGAGAGGCGTAGCCACAAGCGGTGGACAAGAGTAGCAGGGACAAAAAGGGTCACAGTGAAGACGAAAATCACAAGCATCATGAGAGCACAAATACACCAAAGACACATAGGCAGGGCAGGACTCCTTAGAGGGACATGGATTTCTCTGAGAGAGCAGGAAATCACTAACAGGAGAATTCAAAATCTGATGGGAAAACACAGACAAAAGGACTGAGATGTACCATTTTGAGATCAAGGAAATACTACATTGAAGACAATAAAACAGACACTATGACAAAGAGACCTGGACACGGAGATGTGAAGACTATGGCACTTGAATAGGACGAGAATAACACTGAGACAGGGGCTTCACTGGCACGGGAAAACACAGACAGTGGAAGAGGTACACGCTGTGAGCGAAACGAGGAATCGCTGATGCACAGAAAATCTGATACTGGGATAAGTAGGTATTGGGCAATGGCTGAGCACAAGACCCACTCAGCACACTTACAGAGGGACCACCTAAATTCCCCACACAATGCCCACTTACATTGTGGACATAAGGAATTCCAACCCAACGCCCCAGTCAACAAACTTATAAGCGACATTGGTACAGTTTCCAAGCCTCTAATACAGACACTTAAATTTGTGTAAGTTTAGGATATTTTACAATTCACAAAGCGATTTTACGAGTAGTATCTTTAGGCCTGCCTGACTTTTTATGTGCAGAGTCTCTGCTGCAAGTGTGGAGACTTCACAATCATAAACATACTACTTGCTTTGTGAATTACAAAAAAGTCATAAACTTACTCAAAAGTGTTACCTTTGTGAATCAGGCCCTGAGATCGAAGACATGGGCATCGGGATTAGAGGACACTGCCATTGAAAAGGAAGTTACAGTCAAAGGAACATTCTGACAATGGCATGGTTAGATAAAAATGGTGTACTTAGGTAGGGATATTCTAACATGGGGATAAATATAGACCAACAATTGGTCTCTGCTTTCCCAGCACGCAGCTCTGTCTCAGCTCTGAGTGCTAGCGTCCCTGCCTTCTACGCAGCAGAGCATGGTTCGAGTCCCCAGGACTCCTTCTGCGTTTTTCCTAGACTTCTTCTTTTTTCAGCATTGTGTTGTGCCTTGCCTTCTTTGCCAGATTCTTCTCTTTTGTCTTTATTGTGCGTTTACCATCTTTTCTTTTTACTTCATATTCTTTTTTGTGCCTTTTCTTAGCCCGCTTCCCGCCGCTGCTGCCCCCGCGGCCCCTCCCACCTCCCAGCTGTTCTGCCCTCCCCATACCCCTACTAATTGGCGGCCGCTGAGCGCTGAGGTCGAGCAAGACCCCCAAGGATATGCTCTCAAAGCAGGCAGCTCCGCCTCAGCTCTGAGTGCTAGTGCCCCCTGCCTTCCGTGCAGCAGAGCACGGTTCGAGTCCACAGGACTCCTTCTGCCTTTTTCCTTGACTTCTTCGTTTTTCTGCATTGTATTGTGCCTTGCCTTCTTTGCCAGCTTCCTCTCTTTTGCCTTTCTTTTGAGTTTGCTATCTTTCCCATCTTTTCTTTTTACTGCATATTCTCTTTTGTGCCTTTTCTTTCCCCGTGTCCCGCCGCTGCTGCCCCCGTGGCCCCTTCTGCTCCCGCCTTCCAGCAGGATCCAACCAACCCCAACCCTACTTAATGACGGCCGCTGCATGGCCACGCCGCTGGAGCACCGAAGGCAAGCCCGTCTGTGCCTGTCCACAACCCAACCGTGACCAGCGCCAGAAACCCTGGTCCACAGACCCGCCAGTGCTACGACTCGGAAACACTCCACGCACTCAATCCCAGAAGAAACCTCAAATGCCAGCTGTCAACACCAAACACCAGCCAAGGCCAGTTCTACTGCAGACACTGCCGCCGCGCCTTCACCCACCCCTGGACGCCCACCACCCCCTCCAACCCACTGGATACCAGCGCACCCATATCCTTGAGCTGCATCCTCCACAACGTACGCACCCTGCACAGACATGCTGTAGAAATCTGGTACCTCCTCAGCACCCTCTCGCCCGATGTCGCCTATCTCACAGAAACTTGGACCAACGCCATCCTACACAATCCCTCCCTCCAACTCATCACCTCCAGCACTAGCAACTCCACATCTCCCATGGAACACCTGCATTTCCAGATCAACCCCAGAACGAATCTACGCGGCACCCTCGCCTATAGACCTCCCAGACCACGCAAAACGTTCATCACTACCATCGAAGACCTCATCGCTCTCCATTCCATCGCATCCACGGACTACGTATTCCTCAGAGACCTGAACTTCCACCTCGACAATCCCAGTGACTCCAACTCCTCCGCCCTCCTGGACAACCTCGCCAACATCGAACTGAGACAGCTTGCCAGCACACACACCCACAAGGCTGGACATACCCTCGACCCCATCTTCGCTGGAGGACACAACATTTGCTTCAGCCACACCACGCAACCCATCTGGACGGACCACCACTGCATACACTTCTCCTTCTCCAAGCCCACCGCACACAGGCTCACACTCCACCCCCGCGCAGGAACTGGAGTAAGATCATCGAGGAGCACCTCAACTTCACCCTCAACCACTCTTCTCCCCCAACCACAACCAACGCCAACTCCGCAGTCAACGCACTCCACAGACACTCTCACCCCTCCCCCCCGGAACTCCGACAGACAGGGCACCACTTAAGCCACCTGGCTCACCACCGACCTCTGAGAATCCAAGTTCACGTGACAGCGAAGCTTGGAGGAACAGCAAAACCCCTGAAGCACGCTCCACCTACAAGACTGCCATGACAGAACACCACCAACTCATCAGACCCACAAAGAAGAACTTCATCCAGGACAGAATACTCACCAACTCCCGCAACTCTAAGGAACTCTTCAGTTCCAAGAATTCACCAAACCCCCCTGCAAATCCTCCGACATCCCTCCCTCCCAGGACCTCTGTAACAAACTCGGCTCCTACTTCCATCTCAAGAGCCAAACTCTCTACATCAACTTCGACAAGCAGAACCTAGACACTGACCCCACACATCCAACCGACAACACAACCCAGCCTACCATCACCGCCTGGACCCCTGTCACCCCAGATTATGCCACCACGACCATGAGGAATATACACTCAGGAGCACCCACCGACCCCTGCCCACTTCACATCTTCCAGAGAGCCACCTCCACCAACTCACCCGACATACCATCAACAGCTCCCTCAAAACAGGCACTTTCCCCGATGACTGGAATCGTGCAGAGGTCAAGCCCCACCTCAAGAAGCCCACCGTAGATCTGACCGACCTCAAGAACTATCGGCCCATCTTTCTCCTCCACTTTGCAGCCAAAGTCACTGAGAAGATCATCAACAACCAGCTAACCAACTTCATAGAAGCCAACCCGATCCTCGATTCTTCCCAATCCGGATTCCGCAGCAACCACAGCACCGAGACTGCCCTCCTAGCCACCACAGACAACATCCGCACCCTCCTGGACCAGGGCCACACAGCAGCCCTCATCCTACTGGACCTCTCAGCAGCCTTCGACACCCTCTCCCACGCACACTAACCACGAGACTCCACAACACCGGTATCTGTGGAACTGCCCTCGACTGGATTCACTCCTTCCTCACCGGCCGAACCCAGAGAATCAGACTCCCCCCCTCCCCCCCTTCCTCTCTGAACCCAGAGATCAGCTGCGGAGTACCCCAAGGATCCTCACTCAGACCCACGCTCTTCAACATTTACATGGCCCCTCTCGCCACCATCAGACAACAAGGACTCAGCATTGTATCCTACGCTGATGACACCCAGCTCATTTTCTCTCTCACCAACAAACCCGACTCCACCAGACACAGGTTCCAGGAAGGTATAAAAGACGTTGCCTCCTGGATGAGCAACAGCTGCCCAAAGCTCAACTCAGAGAAAACGGAAATCCTCATCCTCAGATCCACCCCCACAAAATGGGACCACACCAGGTAGCCCACCACCCTCGGCGAGCCTCCCACACCACCAGAGCACGCTCGCAACCTAGGCATCATACTCGACTCCTCCCTCACCATGCACCGACAGATCAACGACGTAGCCTCCACATGCTTCAACATCCTCCGCATCCTACGCAAGACCTTCAAATGGATCCCCCCAAATACAGAAGGATCGTAACCCACACACTCATAACCAGCAGACTGGACTACAAGCTCCTTACTCACAAATCCCTCCACAACATTGGACCCAAATACCTCAACGAAAAAGAATCTCCTTCTACGCACCCAAGAGAAGCCTCCGATCCACCGATCTTGCCCTAGCCGAAATCCCACGCATCCTCAGAGCCAGAGCCGGGCGGGTGATCTTTCTCCTACATTGCAGTCAAGACCTGGAACGAACTCCCACTCTGCAAGCCTTTAGGAAGAGCCTCAAGACCTGGCATTTTGGGGTGAGACGAAGCTGCGCGCAACCCCCAAACCCCCCTCCCCCCAGATCCTTGACACCATCACAAATTCTTGATTGATTAAATGGTACTGAGGAACAGGGTAATCTGGCACCATGACAGGAAAACCAGCAATGACTGAGTACATGATCCTTGCGGCTGCACGCTGCCTAAGTATAGTACAACAACAAGAGAGAGAGGGTGAGCCACACACCCTTAGTCCCTTTAAGTCTATATTCACTAAACAACAAAAGAGCGTACCTAAATACCAAAGCAGAAGAGAGCAAAAAGAATCAGCCAAACAGAATCAATCAGATTTGTTTAAAAGAGCCCTCACTCACCAACCTAGTTGGTGACATGCTTCATCATTGGGCTCCCACCAGGGAGGTCGAATACCTCCCGGGTGTGCTTCTATGCCTGTTTACAGCGGAGCAGGATGATTGTGTGTGGTGAAAGAAGTGCACAAATAGTGAGTGCAACGGCGAAGGGAAAGTGATTTAAAAAAGACCTTTGTCCTCCTGTACCTCACAACAACATGACACCACCACAGTGGTGAATGTGATGGTTTACACATTTCTAAAACAAATTAAACATAACATAACATGACAATGCATACGCTGATGATATATTTTGGGGAAGACCAACTTTCATTCATATAAATAGCATTTTGGGACCAATAAGTCTAGTGAAGATCAAGAATGTCACTGTGCTAGAGCCCTAGCGAGCAATATAACCTCACAGTCTATACAGCGAGTCTCCTCCTTTCATTAGCGGATTCAAATGTCCCCATTGTCTCCCTTATTTATCTCTCTTCCTAATGTCCTCTACTGTTCTGTGATGACTAACCTAAGAATGTCTAGAGATAGGGCATCCTCAATGGCTGCTGTGGAACCAAGCCAGCAACTGTAAAGGAGCACAGCACGCATGTGTGGACTACTATCAGCACATGTGCGTTAAGGATAGTGCTTGTGACCCAATTTCAAATGGAACCGTGATATGAATAAGGTGACCCACATTGAATTATGGGTAGAATACCCAATAGGTGTTCTCCCCCCGAAAACTTACACCAAGTTAACCTCTGTGGAGTCGGTCAATCTCTCTTGAAACCATTAAATATTGTGGTTCGTATAAGGCATTTTCTTTCTGTATTAACTAGTAGATTGTCTTTTTCTTTTCTTTCCTGGTCAGATACTGATGACACAGCTGGGCCCACATAGTGAATGTCTTTCATGAAAAAAGAAATGGTACATGAAGGAAACAGTAGACCTGCCACAGAGTGAAACTGACAAACTCTGCACAGCAGATGGATTGGATTGGAAAAAAGACCACAAAACAAACCAAGGGCAGATGAGAAAGAAATACTTTGCCTGGTTGAAGTTCAATGGTGCACCCTCAAGGGGACAGGTTGCTAAAGTAGCACGGTCAAATCCCACACCCTGCTTCCGCATTGAAACTCTAAGTCTCCCTCCTCTCACACTGCTGTGCTTTCAGAAAAGGTACATTTTGTCCTTTAAGGTTCCCCGCCATAGAGATTGTTCCTGGGAGTAGAGCTGCTGATAACATGCAAGAAAAGAAGTTAAATTAAACATTAAAGCACAGAGCCAGGAAATAAAGAAAGGATGAAATGTCTGTAGGTGGACTTTCACCATAGGCAGTTAATGTTGGGGAAATACCCCAAACTATATAAATAGAGAAACAGATATTTTTATGGATGGTTCCGTTTGCGTGAGCCAGAAGCTTTTTACATCCAATGTCTCGACTAGTCGGAAACAACCTTTCTGAACTACTCACAGCACTGAAGACATGGGTACCAACAAAATATTCGCTTCTCTTTCACCATGCTTGTGATTTCAAAACACAGGGCATTTCCATGACCTTTAAACTAAGACATTGGAACACTGACATAGCATCCCCATATTTAAGACTAATTGCGTCATTAAAACGGTCTAATCAAAAGGCACTGGGTTTCCTGGCTTAGTCTTTACAGCACACTGACATCACTTTTGACATCCTTTAAGGATAAAATGGTTATGTCACAGATGATAATTGAAGAAGAGCATTAAGCTAAATAACGCAGAGTCTGGAAGCAGAATGTCGATCTGATAAATAGTGACTTCAAATTCCACATTCTGCCCATACTACTCACAATTTGAAAGGGTCTGCGTAAAACACTTCCATTCCTTTGACGTCTTCTTCAGTTATGTGCAATAAGCTATTGTCTTCGGGGACTTGTCAGAAGCCTGGTCAAAAGATTTCTGACAAATACTGTAGTGTCACTTCGACCTACAAAACAACTGCCTCGGGCTTTTATTTCTATTTTAATGCACGAAGCGGGTTAAACAAAGTGCATACACCGCTTTGGTTCTCCCCTTTGAGATGACAGATTTCGAGCCAGTATGAACGAGTACGACAGAGGCCTGTCAGAATGGATTCCGCTAAAAAGGAAAAGGACAGAGAGACATTAAATGAGATGGAAATATTCTGTGAAGATACCCTAGGACATCTCTCAAAGGGATTACATGCTTTTCATATGTTAAGGACTGGCTTTGCAAAACTACACGAAAAGGAAGTGACAATATTTAACAATTTATCAGTGGCAGCTTATCTATTATTTTACATGCTCTGTATCTTAAAATATGCCACTGATAACAAAGGCGTGTATGTTCAGTGGAGAGGAAATCTGCAATTTACAAGATAACCAAGAAACCGTCTTAGCATGGCGATTTCCTGCTTCAAAGACAAGGTCACTGGCCTGAACAAGGCCTGAAATAAACAAGCATTTGCAATGCAATAGGTCTACAATTTACGAGAGTTAGAGGTATTGACATTGTAAATAACAATGCCTTTTATTTATGTGTTGGTTTTAAAACAGATAAATAAAAGGGATTGTCATTTACAAAGCCAATGGCTTAAACTCTTGCAAATGCAAGACCTATTGCATTACAAATGCATTCTGCGCCTGTACTATGAATTTTGTTTAAAAGCGTTAGGAGAGAACATGTCCTATTTGACAAAATAGTGCTCAGAGGCTGTAATTAAAGCCTACCGAGTAACAACACACCTACCAGGGGGTGTCGCTATGGGAGGTTACAAAATGAGACAAGGCATTACCAAGGAGGGACTAGCAAACCTATTGACCAATGTACAGCAACAATTTACAGTGGACAATGACACAAGCCAATAAAACAAAAATAGGCGGAGAGTGGGTGGAGCTTGAAGTCCCTACCTGAATACAACATGTCTCGCAGAGCAGCGCGTGCGCTGCCCAGGCTCGACCTAAAAATGGATAGAGGGCGGTGTAGACATTTAGGGACATACATCTTCGACCATGACTCCATTAAATCCTTTGATCAGCTGAAGGAAGAGCACTTGCTTTTGATATATGCAATTGTGTCGTTAGTTGCTTAACCCTAGAATCTAACATTGTGCTGCACACAAACAATGTCTCATCACATGTTGTGAGTAGAGAAACAACGGTTCTTTACTTGTGGCTTGACACTTTAACACGTTTCGCACAAATGGGGAGGGGAAGAAGTCTGTGAAGCTAGAGGGGGTGTGGGGAGGATGTGAACCTGCCACATATCCTATGGTCTTGTCCCAAACTAAAACCCTTTTGGAACTCATTGTTAGCAACCATAGAACAGATCACTGGTAGAGACCATGGCAAAAGCCCTGAGGATTTTCTACTCGGTCGCCCAGCCACAGACACTGTACCGCTGCACAGTAGACAAAGCCAGCTCCATTCTCGCCTATTAGCGGCTGGCAAGCATATGATCCTCTCACTCTGGGGAAATCAAGCAGAACACAAATGAACTGAAAGACAGTGGTGGATTTTAAGAATGGGAAAACTATTCAAAACTGCAAGAAGGGAAGAAAAAGACTTTACAAAAATATGAAGCCGACTTCTTAAGCAAAAACTTTAAAGAACTCTCTTGCCCCAAGAGACTCAGAATGCTAAAGATTTTAGATAATTAAAAACTTGATGATTATTACGCGACTGTTTTACAAAAGCAAAACAAGCTACTATCCCCAATACTGGAATAACTCCGGACAGTGGACAAAGATGCCCATGAAGGCAGTGACAGAGTATCAGCAGCAGAAAAGGGAGGGACGATGGTACAGATGGAAGGAGGGACACACTAGTTGAGGGGGGAGGGATCTTAGTATTGTAATTGCATTTATATAGCACTTACTACCCCTGAGGAGGCGTCAAAGCGCTTTTTCGGTGAGTAGCACGCTACTCCGGAACCCAAGAAGGATTAGTGTTGAATAAGTATAGTTAAATATGAAAGTAATTTGAGTGGTGGATAGGATAGTCAGTTATTTGGATTCAGAAGGATGGCGGCGGGATAGAAGAGGGAAAAAGTTTTGAATTTATATAGTGCTTGTTATCCCTGATGGGGTGCTGAGCGCTTTTTTTTTTACGAGTAGCAAGCTACTCCAGAACCCATAAAGGATTAGTGGTGAATTAGTATAGTAAAATATGGAAGTAATTTGAATGGAGGATATTAATCAGTTATATGGATTGAGAAGGGTAGCAGAGGAATAGAAGAGGGAAACAGGTTTTCATATATATATAGCGCTTGTTACCCCTGTTGAGGTGTTGAAGTGCTTCTTTGGCAAGTAGCATGCTACTCCGGAACCCATTAAAGGATTAGTGTTGAATTAGTATAGTGAAATATGAAAGTAATTTGAGTGGTGGATGATATGTTAGTCGGTTATTTGGATTGAGAAGAGTAGCAGAGAGATAGAAGAGGGAAAGAGGTTTGCATATATATATATATATATATAGCGCTTGTTACCCCTGATGGGGTGTTGAAGTGCTTTTTCGGTGAGTAGCACGCTACTCCGGAACCCATAAAGGATTAGTGGTGAATTAGTATGGTGAAATATGATAGTAATTTGAGTGGTGGATATTAGTCAGTCATTTGTATTGAGAAGGATAGCGGAGGGATAGAAGAGGGAAAAAGGGTTGCATTTATATAGTGCTTGCTACCCCTAATCAGGTGTTGAAGCGCTTTTTTCAGCGAGTAGCATGCTACTTGGAACCCATAAAGGATTAGTGGTGAATTAGTATAGTGAAATATGAAATTTGATAAGTGGACATGTTAGTCTGCTATTTTGATTGAAAATGATAGTGGAGGGTTAGAAGAGTGAAGGATTTAGATTTTTTTTTTTTACTTCATAGCAGTAGTGGGAGGCTTGGGATTTGTAAAAAGGGATGCGGAGGGGAAGAGTCAGAGGGAAGAGTTTAGAAAGGCTTGTTTTGGAGATCAGTATAGTCAAGGTGTCAGACGGTGCAAGGAGGGGTAGAGTAGGGGAGAGTCTAGAAAGGGCTAATTTGGGGGTCATAGAAGTGGTAATGGGTTTGAGATGAATGAGAGAGTGGATGTACAGGATATATTGAAAGAGGTATAGGGTGGGAAATAGGGTAGTGCACTGGAAAGAATAGTAGAGAGAGGTTTGAGATGAGTCAGAGAGTTGAGGTTGAAGATATATTGAGAAAGGTATAGGGTGAGAAATAGGGTAGTGCATTGGATATGCTGATTTAGAAGATAGTAATACATATCTAGATACATAAGTACATGGAACGTTTATAGATGCATAAAGGAAGTAAGTATATGTAGACTAAAAATATTGATAGAGATATAGGGTGAGAAATAGGGTAGTGCATTTTTTTTTAAAGTAATAAATACATAGATCCAAGTATATGGAAGGTATATAGATACATAAAGGAGGAAGTATAGGTAGATTAAAGATGCATTTGATAAACTCTGGTTTTCAAATGCTGTACTTAAAAATTTATTTATTTATTCTTTTTTTTGTTTTTGTTTTTAAACATAATTATTTAACATATATAAATGCTTATATACCGAGGGATATGCTGTATATTTCTGTTTGCGTATGGTGCTTATGTGGGGAAGAGCCAATTCTTGAGTAGTTTTCTGAAGATAAGGTGGTTGTTGGTGGATCTTATGTTGGGGGTAGAGAGTTCCATATATTGGCTGCTTGAATAGAGAAGGTTGTGCCACCCATGGTTTTTTTCTTGTATCTTGGGATTCTGAGGCCAGGTGCCACTCTAGAGCGGAGGTTCCTATGGTGAATGTGTTTGATGATTTTATTCCTGATGAAGAGCAATCCCATTCCATGTATCGCTTTGTGGGTGATAGAAAGCAGCTTGAATGTGGATCTTCTGGCAACTGGTAACCAATGCAGGCTTTTCAAGGCAGGGGAGATGTGGTCTCACAGTTTGATATGTACAAGTAGTCTGGCAGCCGAGTTCTGAATCCGTCATAGTCGTTAAAGGTGATCCGTGGTAGAGGCTATTGGCGTAATCGAGTTTGGACAGAACAAGGGAGATGGTAGCTTGGACCTTGTGTGGAAATCCCAAATGGGGGAAGATTTGTCGCAGAGTTTTTATAGTAACTAAGCTTGATCTTGCTAGTTTGTCCACTTGGGCATTCATCAACAGCTGGGAGTCCATGGTCATTCCGAGGTTTCTTACTTCCTTTGATACTTTAGGCGGTGATCCCAGAGGGTCATAATGTTTCCAATCGCCACACGTGAGTATTTCTGCTTTAGAAGCATTCAATTTGAGATGGCTTCACATCATCCATTGATCCACGGCTCTGAGACAACTGAAAATTTGCGACTTTCCAATGTCTTTGGGGCATTCCAGTTGAAGGAGTATTTGTGTGTCATCTGCATAGTTATAGCACGTGAGGTGAAATTGATTGATCAGTATCCGTAATGACTTCATGCAGATGTTGAAAAGCATGGGCGAGATGATAGAGCCTTCAGGGACCCCAGCTTTTGTTGAGTACGGTTTGGACGAGAAAGGTGAGGTATGGATGACATTAGTTCTGTTTCAAGGTAGTACCTGATCCAGTCTAAAGCAGTCCCCTCTATGCCGGCTTCGTAGAGTCTTTGTACCAGAGTGTCATGGTCAACCGTGTCAAAGGCTGCCGAGAGGTCCAAGAGGAGTAGCGCAGCAACCCCGTTGCAGTCAACTGTGTTCTTCAGGTCATCCCAGATGGCAAGGAGGGCAGATTCTGTGCCTCTTCCCGGACGGAATCTCATTTGGAAGTCTGAAAGTATGGCATTGTCTTCAATGAATTGTGACATCTGGATGAACGCTGCTCTTTTTATCAGTTTGCACAGGAAAGGTCCATTTGTAATGGGCATGTAGTTGTCAGGGTTCTGCGAGTCCAAGTTTGTTTTCTTCAGTAAAGGACATATGTATGACTTTTTGAGTTCTTCTGGAAATATTCCGGTAGTTAAGAAATCATTGATGATTTTTCTTACTGGATTGGCAGCAGAGGTTGTTAGAAGAGTTGTCTTGAAAATTTGCGGTGGACATGGGTCAGAAGGGCTGCGAGCAGGCCTACTTGCTTTGATCAGGTCCATAAATTCATTGTGCGAAATGTGTTGGAAGGAACTGAGAGGCTGATTTAAGAGTATTCTTGGATTGTTGTTTTGTAAAAGGGTTAGTGCTGGTTCTTTGTCTCTGTCTTAAGTACGAGTCCAACATGTCTGATTTATCCGTGTAATGATTTGCCAGTTTATCTGTGAAATCTTGAGTAACGGGAGGAGTTCCTTTTAGGCAAGCTTGTGTTAATCTCTTATTTGTAGTTGTATTGATAAACTTAAATGTCAATAAAAATGTATTCAAACCAAAAACAACTTACTTTAGAGTCAATCGAAATTATCACTAATATATAGCTTACATTGAAACAGATTTAATAAATGAACCTGGAGGTATACCCAATGATGTATACAATTTGAACAATATATGCTTTTAGTATAGCAAAAATTGTGCGTTTTATTTGAAATTGATCTGGGCTACCACTGCAATTAATTTCAGTAACACCACTGCGTAACAAGAGAATACACGGGTTACCATTTCATCTGCAGCTAAATTAAAAAATGCCAAAAGCCATCCAAAAGTCCATCTCCACGTCTAGCAAGGAGCCACAATAAAATTCCATAAGAGGCTGCCTCAGGGGTACTATGGAGAGGATGTCTGTTGAATTAATTAAAGTCAGTATTTATATGTACATGATATGTACTTCTATAGCTAGATATGGATTGAAGAGCAAAATTGCACTGTTCATTGAAGAGGGCGGATGGCAGGTGGGCACAATTTAGCATTATTCAGAAAGGTGAGTAAAAAGGAGGCTCATCATATCGGCTCTTTGTGTACCACCACGAGGCATGAATAACCAGGATGTTCAGGGCCATAGCATAATGAGATGCATAATAAGCCACTTTCTTCAATGGAGGAGAGAAAAAGAGAGACTTTGGCTGTCATTCCAGATCCTTGGCGCATGCAAGCAAGCATGTCTTCTGACCTTTTTTTAACCTCTTGGTTGTAAGTCTGGCTATGCTATTGCTTCATCTGTAGCGTACTCTAAAAAGCAATAACTACTAAACTGAGTGTAAATCCGTTAGACGAAAGGCACGGTATTGGTGGATTATGATGCTCTGCAACTTCTTGTTGATTTATACCTGGGCAGTAAACTCCAGCGGTTGTCAGTGAACCTACACAATGATGAAGCCAAATTCCTTGCCTAAACAGCAAGGGAGCAATGAAAAAAATCAGTATATTTTACAGCACAGTTTTCAGGGAATCTGGCTAAAAGTCGTAGGTTTCTGAGGTTATGTGTTCATGAGGAAATGGATTACATGAAAAGTACAATGACTAAACAACCTTGGTGAAAAGGGTCAATGGCGACCAATAAAATCAGCAAAGCTTTCATCATTAGTTACAAAAAACATGGAACAGTACCCTTTAGTGGATGCTTAGAAAGCTGTATGCACAATGAGATGCCCAGGATGACCAAAAATAGAAACCTGGTGGATAATAATTAATAATAAATAGTTATGCATTCCAGGGTTTGGTGATACCATTTAAAATAGTTAGCACGACAGCACAAGAGCACCTTTTATTTAAAGAAAAAAACTAGATTGTGGAACACAGGCCCGTTCTGCAAGTAGTAAGGTTTACACTGGTGACAAGCGCGTGTGTAAATATCTCACAGTGTCACAGGATACTGACAATCATTTTTAATTTTTTATATATCGAAAGTGTAAACACAAATGGGTCTTATGCAGCAAAGCTCTGTGCCATAATTAGGAATGTCAGCATTGGCATCTGAAGCCAAAAGCACAGCAGCTCTGTGTTGGGGAAAAATAAATGGATGGAGGGGCGGGGCACGGGTGATGAAAAGAGAGGGATTTAAAGGCATGACTGAGAGCGGCTCAGGGGAAAACACCTATAAACAAATAATAAAAACAACTTGGACATCACATTGTTGGGACGGGAATGTCCTCTGCATGATATATGGGTGCATTCCCCTGCCATGAGTGCCCAGTTGCATGTGTACCTGGTGTCCTGACTTTTACTTTGAAACTAGCTTCATGCTGACCTAAGGTGAGCACATAGAGGTAGTGTTAGGCCTGTCCCTGATTATGGGAGGACCTGGACCTGCACTGTGACCTTGAGAGCTGTATCATGTTTGCCCTCATAATAGACAGAGCATTACATTCCTTGTCTTGGGTACAGCACATAAGGTGGTGCTTGAAGTTAACTGTGTTTTGAGATGAACAGCGTGGCTTGACTTTTTTTATTTGTGTCACTGAGAGTGTGGCCAACACGACACCTCTTGTATAAAGTTCTGCTTTTATGTGAATGCCCAGAACTTTGCACTGGCATCCTATGTGTATGTCGACTGCATGTGTGAGCCAGATTCCCATAGAATGAGGTATTTGCAGGCAGTTATAAAGACACATTCATGAAATATGGCAATCTTTGGTAGGAGGCCATTCAAGCCCTACCACTCCCAGTGACTCACAAAGGAGTACTCGTCAAAAATGAACTCAGTAAAAAATATAGCCAAATGGCGCACTTAACAGCACTATCTTTAAAATGTACTAATAGCTTTTAGAGCTGATTAAAAAAATGTCAATGTGAAACGGTCTTCTAAATTTTATCAGAATGTAAAAAAGCATCTAACTGCACTTCTTCCTTCTACTTGCTGTCAATTTGCTATTCTGCCTGGCTGGACAGGAAAAATAAATGTTACACAGATTTTACAACCTCACAACTTAGGCACCAAATATAACCCTCAGAGTTCTAGTTTTCTTAATGACAAGACTACAGGACATTGGTTGGTACAGCATACACTGGGGTTCCACAAGTGTGGACACTGTGGTATGTGTAGATGGGCAGGTGATAAAAAGAAAGACTTTAAAGGACTAGATGGCAGTACATCGTCATACGACACAACATCAATTGTAACCCCAAATATGTCATTTACTTTATTGAATGCAAATTCAAATGCATTTATGTGGGCAGCACTATTAGGGCACTCAAAGAAAGAATCAGCAAGCATTTGCGAGCTCTCAAAGAACAGGATGTAAGATACCCCATGGCAATTCATGCAATGGAATTTAAAGCACAGGGGCAGCACAAACAATTACATTTTTATGGCATAGATCACATGGTCCAGGACCCCTGAGGGGGCAATAGGGAACTAAATCTGTGACGAAAAGAAGGATTATGGATAATGCGCCTTAAGGCTGTGGAAATGGGCCTAAACACAGACCAGGAACTACAATATTTTATAGGGGACTAGGACGCAACATGGAAGTAGAGGCGATATTTTGGCCCCATAGAAATGGAGTATTTTGATGGGTACGCTACACTATAGGCACATCCAATTGATTGAACTGCATAAAGAGGAGTAGAAACAATATGATGTGCAACTGGATATTGTTGAAAATATTAACAACATTGACATTTATTGTAAAGGTTCATTGATGTCTAAATTGATACATTTTGTATTCCTTTATTGGTGGTAATATTTAATATTTATAACTATATGCAAATTATAAGATTTGCAGATTAGGTGTGGTGCCTTCTGATAATAAGTAGGTTCTAGTTAGGGAGCGAGGACGAACTAAAATTCTTGCCATATTTTAGCCACAATTGTTGTGCATATAAAATAGGCACACGGACCCTTCTAAAATAGTGTAGAACCTGCACCGATCAGGGAATAAGGACACGTTATAGTTAATACTTCCGGGAAGGGAACACAGACGCATGGCTGAGAGATGCCAGACTATCAGCGTACTTACTTACAGGTACGTTTGGGACTCTAACTGGTGGTCTGTAGGAGATTACAACACTTCTCATTTATTTTAGGTGAAATATAATATGGGCACACTGCACTGAGAATAGACGAATTGAAAGAATTTACCTTTGAACTAACAGGATTTACTGAAAGAGCAACATCAGAAACTGGTGAGAAATTATCCAAAATAACATTTTTAAAAAAGGGTAGTTGTTGGGGGTGGGGGGGAAGTGGGGAAGGCTAATCCTACAGGATCCGAGTAACTGATTATATTTTGACAGGATTTCATTGATACTTAGATATCGTACATTGCAGAGGATACATATTCAAAGGCCGGGCCAGAATTAGAACCGGCTTGAAGGTATGGGAAGCACCTACATAATGGGCCCTTTTTCACAATATTGTACAAGCTTGTGAATGACTGGTAAACCGCAAAACTCTGACGTGAATTTTTCAACTTCAGGCTGAATTTGAGAATAGATATTTCAAACTAATAGGTATGTGTTTGACATTTAAAAGGGCACGGTGTGACACAAACTTGATCGGAGTTTCGCACACGTATCAGTAGAGGATAGAGTGACAGCATTTAAATTATTTTCAGAATGGCACCACGCTCCCTGATACTAAGATCAATTACTCAAATTGGATAAGACTAGCAGGCATATATATCCAGAGGACTGTTAGTGAGGGGAGTCCTACAGATAATATGTTACTGAGAGAAGGAACAATGTTTTTTGCATGGTTTACCTATTGCACATCGTATTTTATCTGATTTCACATTTGGAAATTTGTTTCACCAAAATATGGGTTTTCTAACTTTGGTGTTATAGCTGTACTATACGACAGAGTTGTTTTATTAAATTATTTTGCCCTGAAGAAGTCGTGGAGAACTCCCCTTACGAGGAAATAGGTGTTGGCTGGGCATATGAAGTTATGAAAATAAAGACAAAGTACAAGGAAATCTTTGTGCTTGTACTACTTACATGAATTGTGTGTTATTTTGCTTGTGCTTAGGATACGGATTGTATTTGTAGTATCTCTTTGATCTTAATTGTGAGGGGGCAGAGTGATTCCCCCCATTAGCACCGCACATACATTGACTCTAAACCCTCACTATCACCTGCACTTGGAGCATCACATTTTACCTAGTATATATTCACCCCACTTGTTTTACCTATAGCCCTCAGATTAGATAGCCTTTCCAGGCGCAAACTACAAGGATATTGAGATTGCGAGGATTTTGCAGATTCACCAAATATGCTTGCCGTAAAGTTGCAAGGATTAGAGTCTTAGACCCAACACAACATTATTTATAGTGATGATCACGTCATACAAAGCTTAACAATATACATGACTGAACACTTCCATGAAATTCATGCCATAGAAGCATGTAGGTAACCATTGGCATTAATGCAATCGTATTCAGCAAAATCGTAAATAGGTGCGCCCATTTTAGCATTATTTATTACTAAAACACTTGCTCTAGATTATTTTGACTCATGCACACATTTTGCTCACAAAAGCCACCTTGTAACTTTCGTAAAGGCATTCTACTAGCCATTAATTACCAGTTCTGTATATTAAAATAAATACAACACATTTCAGCAATTTCTTTCCTACTTACAGCTTTCTGATTTAAAATTTGCTCTCCAAACAGAGGCAAGTGCAGAAAAGGGAAAAACAGACAAGTAGAGAGAAACAAAGTCTGTAGGACGTCCTTTAAGATACTACTCTCTACTTCCCTTTTGTTATCGTTAACAACTTAATACATAATCACTTTAACAGAATATGGTTATAAACACCCATCCAAATAGATCACAATAAAAAGTGGGAAAATACCAAGAATGTAACCCAAGATAGATAGAAGTGTGGGCTCCAGAGCCAATATGTCTCAGCATTGAAACCTTCTGAGTTTGCAAATTGTTTTTTGGCATAGTCACCGCTAATTCACAAGCTTCTGCAGAGGCAATCTTGTAATGGACTGTAAAACCTGACCAATGCATTAAAAGACAGTCAGTGTGGCGGCACACTGTGGCATTTTGGGTAATAAACACCATTCAAAGATGGATACCGAGGCTATAATTACATCATCAGCAGCCATCTTTGAATGGGATTTGCTGAAATAAAAGAAACCCATTTGTAGGTAGGTGCCCAACGTGCATGCATGTGCAATATCAAATCAACTCAAATTTATCAGACATGATAAATACTTAAAATCATTCCATCTATGGCTATACAGATGTATACTCGTGAATTACTATATTATTAGGTAAGACATAGAAAATATGAAAAATAAAAACATGTCAGATAATATGTAAGCACAGCTGACATCTTTCAAGTTCAAGATATCAGTAGCCCCATCTGTTTTTTAAATAAATGTAACAAATCAAACATTCAAGACAACGTTTTCGGATTCAGCGCTTCAATAACCACTTGTCTACAAGTCCACACAGCCATTTGGTTATAAGCCTAACACAACAAAGTTCTTTGTTCATCTAAAATAATGGGCAGATGCAGACGATGCAATAGATTCTTTTGCTTCTTTACATTATCTGCATGTGGTGCATTCAGAAGTTTGTAACCACTGTGGAATGAAACCCAATGTTGGCAGGCCTCCAAAACAATAAACCATGAATTTATTTTTTGTGATTTTGGAATAGCATGTTGCAGGGTACGTTGTGTTTTAAGCTGGGTACAATTATTTATTATAAGGCAGGCATTTGAACGCCTTGCCATTTCACTTTAGTCCTCAAGCGCTGACAACTTTTGAATGTCCTAATTCAAGGACATTTTAAATTCTCTCAGATGGGCCGATGCGGACCAAAGCTCTAATATGTAAGTTATTTAATGATTCCTCCAAGTATCATCAGTAAGAAGCATTCACATTGGAATTATTGATTTCAGACAAAAGCAGACTGTCGAGCGATTCTGCTGCGGCATGTCCCCTGTCTTGCTTGTTTAGGAAGGCCAAATTAAACTTGTGCTTGCGATGCTTGTTTTGGCAACCAAAATATTGTTTCATATACATTAGCTATGAGAATGTGAAGGACCTAAGCCTCAGTACCTCGCAGTAGTTTGCTACCATACGCAAGAGTTAGAAGCAGTTTAGCACTCATTATTTGTTGTACTGGCACAAGGGTTGGGCACCCCACAACGATTTAGCGCGACGAATGCTGACATTATCACTCACATGCACAATCATGGGTGGCCATCTTGAAATGGTCCAAAAATATTTTAAGAAAAACTTAACAAAAAAAACAACGGCAACTGTGGGCAAGAGGTGGGGGGAGAAAGCAGAGACAGAAATGGAGGATGGGGGAATACGGTGAGAAAATAGTCCCTCCAGCTACTGCAGAAAAAGGTCTAACATCAGCATCATCCAATAAGAGCACTGAGAGACTGAAATGCTCCTGGGTAGGACAAACACAAGAACATTGAGGAAAGGCATTAGACCAGAAGAAGGGACGTTAGATAGATAACAAAACCATCCAATCATGATCAAGGGGATGACCCAAAGCCCACTCTAAGTATGTGTAATATGTTAGAGACAACAGGTTTTGCCAACAGACAGCTTGTATTCGAGACCTAAATAGGACATCCTCTATAGAGGCTGAAACATTATCTCACATCTTATTGTGGGTATGCACTTAATTTTAGACTGGGTGCATTCTTTCAGAAAAGGTTTTAAGGACAGTATAATTAATGAAGCAATAAATAAAGCAGACTATTATGGTAGCTCTTTTCAGTGGGAATTATGGGTCAATCTGACCATTCACGAATATAGATGAATATGGATGTTCTGTGATTGTGGATTGTTACACAATTTTTACCCAGTTAGCTAGAGAGATGAAATTGCCACCAATGCCATAACATCTAAGAACATGTAACAGGAATCTACATCACAATATAAAGTTTTTTTGTGTTAATCACATCACAATCTAGTGGTCTGTCATTCTTGCAACTAAACTTAGCATGTCATAAAACAAGCTGATTGAAAGGAAAAGAAATCCATAGAACAAACCTGGTTGGTCAAGTCTGATGAACTGACAGACAGACTTTTTACAGTTCATGGCCATTAGATGTAGGAAATGCTTTATGGTTAGGGAAATGAGCTAGTGATATTTTCCTAACATGGTTCCATATATGATGTAGGGGAGAGAAACAGGTTTGGCACCTAGATATTGTATAGAGGAGCTCTCATATTGTCCCAGCAGTTAAGAGGTAGTCAGATGTAAAACGTTAGCTAGAAAATATACTCCTGGACCCCGAGACTTTTCTTTTCATGTATTAAGATGTTCTGAATCTCTGAAAGGGAAGTAGCTGCATCAAAGTAGTACATGGCCAGAAACTAACTGCAGTGAGCTGTGAACAGGAAAGGTGTCAGCAATTTTGAAGTCTTCCTATCCATCAACAACCCATAACTTCAACATTACAGCTTTAGCTTATGTATATGAATCTTGTATCTCTGGTGAGTTACCTAGTTTAAGCTTTCAATAGCATAGCCCTAAAAGTTTAATTAGCCATATTATTAAATGTGACATTAAGTTCACCACAGCACTGCACTGATTTGTCCCTAGTATATATTCGAATTTTGCTATTCTAAGATTATTTATTGTTGTCTAATTCATATACCTCTAAGTATAATTTAACAAAAATAACATATTAAATAAAAGAAAATGCAAATTGGCAATAAAAAAGTCTCCTACACAGACTCCCTATAACAGCCAGAAAATATTCAGTCATCTAACAATTACTCAGCTTTCTACATGCATCCATTGCTCTTACAGGACCCATCTCTACATTTTGCCATCTAACATCAATTAAGCAGCTTTTCACAATGAGTGATTTAGAGTCTTCCTATATTTAAGTTGAATCATAATTTTTACTTTTTGTTTGGCTAGTCCATTCCTTTGACATTCCCCTATTTACCCTATCTCTAAGGGTAACTCTGGATAATCTGATCAAACTATATAAGAAAGGTTTATAACACTGAAATGCATGACTTATACATACATGGAGTGGAGGCAATACTTTTTATTGAGCAAGCACAAATTATTTACAGAGGGTACAAATGTATAGAATCTTTCTCAACCTTTGACCGGATGCATAAACTAATGCACATTCATACCTCAGTTCGGCCCACCATAAGCTCTGACCATTTCTGCCACCCTGGACATTTGCCTCTATTCTCAAAGGTGGTTTCATTCGATCTCCAACAGCACTGTTCGTGACTATACCAAAACGCAGACAGGCAGAATCCTTCCTTCAGGTCTGTCATCCAATCAACAGCAAGGTCTATCACCCCGGCCAAGGCACCTGCCAAATTGTGATAAAAATATTTAAACAGCCACTTGAGCAGTATTTTACATAACACAGAGTGAGAAGAGAAGAAAACATAAAGCAGGGAATTTACCTTAAGCTTCTCAAACATCAACTCTCTTGTATATGTGACTTATTTACTGAAGACAAAATTCAAATTCTGAAATAACTGCTGTACAAAGAGCCAAAAAATAAATAAAATAAAATATGACATACTATAAAGATAGAGCTAATCCAGTTCACTTGCGGACATTTGACTCATGTGGCATGTAAGATTTAAAGAGGAACAGGTGATAAACAGTTTCAAAAGCTTCAGAGTGGTCATGGGGGTGTCAAGCAGAGTCTCTATTATTATCATCGTAATGCAACTATCCGGAATAGTAATTACAGATGCTGTAACCCCGGCTGAGTGGAAACCAAATTATGAGCATCTATTGGGAAGCAAATCTCGAAACATTCTAAGAACTGAGATATGGAACAGCATCTAGGAGTTAGCTATGGGGGTGTGCCAGGCCCTGTAATCACAATGGGCAGGCAACCCCCACCACTGACACCCACCCCACTTTTGTTTTGTAATTCATTTTCCCAGTCCCTCAGGAATCTGGGGCCCTCTGGGTCCCACAAGAGCTAGGCTAGGTGGTCAAGAGTATCCTACACTGTCCCCAAATATACTTTTTCAATAAACTTTTTCAGGACAAGGGGGCAAGTCCCTAAGTTCTGCAATGGCTGCTGCAATATTTCTTTTCATGTTGTGATAAGTTAATCAGAGTTAAGCTCGTTCTGAAAAAAAACCCTCACCCAATAAGAAGGCCATTTAACTATGCATTTAAACCTTAATTGCTTGAAAAACACTTTAAAAAAAATCAAATCAAATCACAAAGGCACATTTTCAGTGTAAAGATCTAGCTTTCTGTCAAATTTAGTGTAATTCGTTAAGCCATTGTCGCTGTAATGCTGTCTAAAATTTCTTATTGAAATTTTATGGCTAAATAGTGTTTAAGGCACCCCTTTTTTCTCAACCCCTACTTGATGGAACACCCCGAAACTTTCCAGGAAGGAGCAGTGGTAGATAAACTTTATGAAACGTTTCGTGAAAATCGTCAAATGTTGCTAAAGTTATTAGCAAGAAAAAACACACTCTTCCTATGGTAACTAGGTCCTAGCTACAACTACACAGTGATGACCGCCACTGTTATAGGTGTGTGTGTGTATATATATATATATATATATATATATATATATATATATATATACACAAACGAATCTCATCCTTGACGAAAGAGCAGAGACCCCAGCAGGAAACGTCATGGAAGCGTTTATTAAACACAGATGACATGGCGAATGCATTTCGGCATAATGCTGCCTTCCTCAGCGCCCAAGTTCACAGGTGGCTTCCATCTTAGTCCGGTAAATGTTCCTGCCGCCTTTATTGGTCTTCAAAAAGGCTCCGCCCTCTGAAATGAAACTCCCCCTGTATGTAGTTCTCAAGGTGGTCGAGAACTCCAACAACCAGAATGCAGTGCTCCGCTTCAGGTAGGTGATGGGTGGGGAGAATGTTGAACCAAGTGATCGGGCGGGATGCAGGGTTCCGATGTAAATGACAGCCAGGATGTCCTGCTTGTAGTGTCAATAAAGCGCTTCCTTGGGTCCCCGCACCACTTCAGACCCAAATCAAGGGAACTTCATCAACAGGGGCAGCTATGTAAAATACACGCCGCCCAATGTGAGGTAGGATCACCTTGCAACTGTCTTGTAGATCAAGGTCCTTGAGTCGGGCATGAACCGTTTCACAACCGTGAAAGAAACAGAACAGCCGAAGCAGCGCCAGTGAGGTCCGGCCCTTAGCGAAGTGGGGGTCTCTGAAGTGTGTCTCTGGCCGACACAGTCTAAATACAAACGAATCTCATCCTTGACGAAAGAGCAGAGACCCCAGCAGGAAACGTCATGGAAGCGTTTATTAAACACAGATGACATGGCGAATGCATTTCGGCATAATGCTGCTTTCCTCAGCGCCCAAGTTCACAGGTGGCTTCCATCTTAGTCCGGTAAATGTTCCTGCCGCCTTTATTGGTCATCAAAAAGGCTCCGCCCTCTGAAATGAAACTCCCCCTGTATGTAGTTCTCAAGGTGGTCGAGAACTCCAACAACCGGAATGCAGTGCTCCGCTTCAGGTAGGTGATGGGTGGGGAGAATGTTGAACCAAGTGATCGGGCGGGATGCAGGGTTCCGATGTAAATGACAGCCAGGATGTCCTGCTTGTAGTGTCAATAAAGCGCTTCCTTGGGTCCCCGCACCACTTCAGACCCAAATCACGGGAACTTCATCAACAGGGGCAGCTATGTAAAATACACGCCGCCCAATGTGAGGTAGGATCACCTCGCAACTGTCTTGTAGCTCACGGTCCTTGAGTCGGGCATGAACCGTTTCACAACCGTGAAAGAAACAGAACAGCCGAAGCAGCGCCAGTGAGGTCCGGCCCTTAGCGAAGTGGGGGTCTCTGAAGTGTGTCTCTGGCCGACACAGTCTAAATACAAACGAATCTCATCCTTGACGAAAGAGCAGAGACCCCAGCAGGAAACGTCATGGAAGCGTTTATTAAACACAGATGACATGGCGAATGCATTTCGGCATAATGCTGCCTTCCTCAGCGCCCAAGTTCACAGGTGGCTTCCATCTTAGTCCGATAAATGTTCCTGCCGCCTTTATTGGTCATCAAAAAGGCTCCGCCCTCTGATATATATATTCACTTAAAAAACCATAGGTTTCACACATGTTATAGTTAGCTGGACATTTCACTTGTGAAAAACCATTGAAATTCCCCCGTTATAGTTAGTGCAGGCAACTATAACTCACGCGACCGCAATCCTCTGCTGATGACGTCAGATATTACATATCGCACACCGTACGCGCGCTGTGGGCGCGCGGTGCCCTTCGCGCACCGCGCGCCCACGTTACGCAGTTCGCGGAATTTTTCCGTTTCTACCGTACGCACACGCTACGCGTACTCCACGATTTTTCGCAAAAAAATTAGAGGACATTTTGGCCCTTGGGGGTCCTTCTGGTTTCGACCGATTCGAATGTTTACTAAGATCTAACAACCAATCAGAATCGCGCTCGCGCACGGCAGCGTGCGCGTACGGTAAGTTTTACCGTGCGCGCACGGTGCGCGCTTATAGATATATATATTGATTTAAATGCTATTTTCTCAGGAAATACTGAACAGATTTACACCAGACCTGCAAAAGGCACATCCCTGACCTGAGGACTACCTCTCTTCCAAATTTCAAGTAATTCTGTTCAGCCGTTCGGGCTGTAGCTTGGACTAAAGGTCCTATGGAAAAATGCATGGGGAAAATGCGTTTTGGGACCCCCCCTTTTTCTCAGCCCCCGCTTGACGAATCCCCCCCGAGACTTTCAGGGAAGGAGCAGAGCGGAGCGCCCCTCCTATTTTGAAAATTTCACGAGGATTCGTCAATCGGCGCCAAAGTTATTCCAAATAGAATGTTGCAGATTTCCTATGGAAACACGGTCCTAACTATAACTATCTACTGGCGACCACCAGTAGATTATATATATATATCGGGAACAAGGTGGCGAGAGGCCATCGAAACGCGTTGATGTGAACTCATCAATAAAGAAAAGCCGAATGAAATAATCCCATGGGAGTGCAGTGTGGTTGTTGTTGAAGCTGACTTTAACCTTATGCTGAATATATATATATATATGTATATATTCATCTACAAAGCAACAAGAAGCCTTGGTTTGAACAAAGGGGATGCTTCCACAAATGCAGTAAATGCAAAGCCTGCAGCCACAGTGAGAGTGTGAGGGAAGTATCACTGCAGAGATCAAAGAGAAAATGGAAAATAACTAGGCCCATTACATGTGGGACAGAATTCGTGGTCTATGCCATCACGTGTCCATGTGAGAAGTGGTATGTCGGATCGACAACTTTCTCAGTTAAGAAAAGAATCCTGGAGCATTGGAGAGCTATAACTATCCGTGACTTCAGTTACAGTACATCCAGACATTTCAATGAGGCTCATGAGGGCGATTGGACGAAAGGCAAGTACTTTGGTCTTGCCACAATGCCCAAGTACCCAAGAGGAGGGAATCGAGTACAAGCATTGCACAGACTCGAGTCAAGACTAATCCTGCAGTCAGGCAGCATGTTCCCCACAGGAATGAATAATGACGAGGAACTATACGTACACTTGTAAATTATACTGATGCTTCCTGTTGTCCAACCCATTCAGTTCCTTTTCAGTGAGACCCTGCAGTCTCTACTTTTTAATTCCACCCTACATTGTGTGAGTACTATTGAATTCATGATCTCTCCCGATGTCTGATCCAAGTAAACTACTTCCTCCATGAAGTATTAAATGTAATGTTTTATATGTTGTCACACTGTTACAAAAAAAATGGTCAATTCTGTAGTCATGGCAGAGTATGAATTGATATATGCTGAATTAGGATGAATTAATAGGTTGGTTTGGAAAAATGATACTAATATACTCTGTCTTTCATATCTCTTAACAGATTGCTCAAACACTTCAGAAGGAGGATAGCCAACAGGATATTGCTAAGAGCACAGGAGATTGAAGTATGTTCTCCGGGAACTGACATCCCTCCATTTTTTGGTCACGATATAGGTAGCTGTTTATGGCACCTCACATCGAATAGAGCACACCTCCGCATGATTTAATATTCAGACAGGGCATGAGGATAAATACAAAGTGTGGATAGGGATTCAGACAAGCACTGAGTGCATGATTCACGAGAGTTACTACCAACCACGATAGCTTTCCTATTTGTCCTCTCCCACGCACAAACTCTCCCTCACCTTTACACTATTTATTTACATGTTCATCACATTACCCGACATCAGATAACCGCAAATTCACGGTTGTGATTATTATAACCTGACTGAGTCAGTTAAAGGGTACCTTACCTGAAGTGACTGACCTTTAATTCACGGGGTGGTGGGGTACTATACTCATGATCTAGCAGGCACAGCCTAGCTTATGAATTAGCGTGACAGACATCAAATTCACAAATGAATACCGTTTCTCAAATATATCATGTTGTATTCGAGTAATTTTGAATGAACAGTTAAAAAAAAATGTTCATAGTACTCACCAAAGTATTTTATTCATGTCAATCACTGCACGCTGCGTTGTGTGAATCACTGTATCTTTAAATGCATGAGGAACTGGCAAAAGGTCATGTGACCAAGACCTCGCCAGAGGTCGAAACGCGTCTTGTTTGCCGAATAAACCCGTAATATTATCACCTCACACCGGAGTGGCTCACTTTTTCCTGCCAGGAACGCAGGGATTCTCGTATGCATATATATATATTCATATAGATATATAAATTACCTACTGGCGGTCGCCAACAGGTAGTTATAGGTACAACCATGTTTCCATAGGTAAATAATTTTTTGACTTGCCTATATCTTTGGCGCCGTTTGACTAATGTTCACAAACTTTTCCAAAAACAAAGTGTGCTGGTGATTCTAGTTGTGAACGGAAAGTTTAAGGGTGATCTGTAAAGTGGCAGCTGAGAAAAAGGGAGGGTGTCAAAAAAAGTGCATTTTCCACATAAATGCCCATCGGAATTTTGAACACGACTACAGCCCAAACTGCTGGACAGAACTAAACCAAATTTGGCAGAAGGGTAGCATTTGGGACAGAAAGCACGCTTTTTGATATTTGGTATAAATCCGTTCAGTAGTATTAGACTTATTAACAGAAAATCAAATTTGCATATCTAGAGAAGCGGATCCTCCACGAATAATGACTAGCTCGAGCAGAGATCTGCAGAGCTATTATTGGCTGTCAACACTTCGAACAGGAAATCTTGGCAGCCATCTTGGGATTCGGCTTCAGCTGAGTCCCCCCCAAAAAAGCACATAAAAAAATGCAAAGGGGGCAGGTTACGAATACTCTAGGCCCCAAGCGTTGGTCCTGGGGTCCCACAGAGACCTCAGCAGGTCAAACAAACAATGTTTTTAATTAACAGCAAAATTCATCTAAGGGCTTAATAATACCCCAGGGACCGCCACCTTCCCGAGGCTAATGACAATATTAAGTGGGGGACAAGCAGCTTCTCTCCTGGTCAATATACAGCCCCGGGTACGAGCACCTCCCCGGGATCAGCCAAGGCAGAACAATGGAGAGGGGCACATGACCCCACACCTGGAGCCATATTTGGCCCAGTAGGATGCCCACCCTCCGGGATTAGCCATTTGCTTTTGCTTGGGGTGAGCATTGACAGCTCTTGTCAAGCAAAAGCAGACACTCCGCTTCCAGCAGGAGATGGGGTCCCCTGGCTAAAACCGGCCTGGGGAGGGGGGCCACGTGGCCCAGCTCCCCCATTCAATTGTGGCCAGGCTCCAGGGGATGGAGTACTCAGGGCGAAATCGGCCTGGGGAGGGGGGTGTGGTTCCCCCTCCTCCATCCAATTGTGGCCGGGCTCCGGGGGATGGGGTTACCAGGGCCGAAATTTCCCCATTTTCCTTAATAATGTTCAATGGTCTTCCCCCTTTTCCCACGTTGACAGACTGCTTAACAAAAGGCCCTTGAGTGCGTTTCCAGTCATTTTGGTGATGCATTATTGATGCAGAGGAATACATCCTCACGAAACAAAGATGCACTTTTTTAATTTAGACACAAGGAAGTACCCCTAATTGGTGGAGATTTACCTCTTTGTAGTCTTGTTGCCGTCTATTGACGAGGATTCATGTTATCACAGATTTATGGATGAAGACGCTTGGGGAACAATCACATTATCGAAAGAACATGCACACAGGCTTACTGGAGACATTACCCCATGGTGCTTTACGCAACTCTAGTGCAGAATATGCACAAGACATTTACCCAAAGAGGTATCACTTACTATTTAACCAGATGAAAGTACTCCAGTTGAGTAGACGTTTTTGGCAAAGCTGAGGACATCTGGGAAAATATGAGATTGCAGTCTGGCCCAGGTACGCATTTCAAAGAAATTAATCCTCAATGGGAATCCATTACAAATATAAACATAGAAGGTGCCCCAGTTGAAGCTCCACTTCACTAAAGCACAAACATTCATAACTTCTTGGGCTTGGTGAAGACAAATCAAATGTGTTTCCTCTTGTATTTCATGCTGAAAAACAATCTGAAATCATTATTGGAGTTGAATGAGTCATTGATCTATTGGAGCACAATATGATCTGTAGTGAATGTGAAAAGTGGTTTCTTTCTTGTTGTCTCCTGGTGAGAGCAGAGTGATTGGTTCTCCTTTTTAAATACCCTAAGTATGCAAATGCCAAAAATCCATAGCGACCCTCACTCACCTACCCACAAACTCACACACCCACTCACACACCCACTCTCAAAGTTTACAGGATAAAGTTAGGAAATAAAATTTTAAAAAATGTTGAAATTCCCTGAAAACAACAAAAGTTACAGGAACGTTATAGTTAGGAAATAGATTTTTTTTAAATGTAGAAATTCACTGAAAAAAACAAAGGTTACAGGGAGATTAATAGTTATGCAAAGTAAAGTTCACGCTAAATAAAAACACATAAATAAATACAATAAATCCCTGAGAGGCCCCATCCCATCCTCCTCATCCTTGCTGTACACTGTATTTTCATTTACTGTTGCCTGCGTATATTTCCATCACTCTGTCTGCCTGCTTCACATACCAAGCATTTGCAATGCAATAGGTATCGTATTTATGAAAGGTAGAGCTATTGGCATTGTAAATGACAATTACTTTTATTTATGTGTTGGTTTTTTAAAACAGATAAATAAAAGGCATTGTCATTTACAATGCCAATAGCTTAGACTCTCACAAATGCAAGACCTATTGCATTGCAAATGCTTGTAATTAGTTGAGGGTGATTTCAGCGCAAGCATTGAACCCCAAAGAACCCTACGTAACCTGATGGAAGAAAAAGATTGGGCTTGGAATATCCCCAAACTAGACATTCCTTTCATAGGCAATACAACTCCTCCAGTCTCTTGGATAGGGACATTGTATAATAGGGCTTGAGTATCTTGAGGAACTTGGTTTTCCCTGAACAGTTGTGTACAGATTGAACACCCTGTGCAAGATATGTTACCCTTTTATCTGTGGTTCATAGTCAACAAGCTCTTGGTTACTCTCGAAGCGTATAGGTATAGGGCCAAACGTTATAGATAACACAAGCTTGCTTTACTTATGGGGGTTGTATGTATGGTAGCAGTAAAGACACTTCATATTATTCAGAGCTTTTTTGCACTGACTTTCATAGCTCTAATGGTATACCTGTTTAAAGACCAATGTGTACAAGAGAAGCTTGGATGATGTCTTCAGTGATGTTAGAAATGTTACAGAACATGTCATGAGTGAAGTCATACGTGAGGTCATAAGCAGTGCAAGGAGGAAACGCAAGTTATAATTAGCAGCACTAATGAATTTCAGTTTTTTGTTTTTAAACGTTAATGTTGTCACTGACAAATTCACCTAACTATAACCTTTGTTTTTTTCAGTACATTTCTAAGGTTTTAAAAAAATATATAGATCTTTTTATCTCACCAAAATATAAAGTTACATTACCCTTTGGCTTTTTCAGTGACTTTGTAGGTTTTTTTTTCTAACGTAAAGTAATATATAATAACCATATATAAATTCAACCCCCTGCCTGAGGTCAGTCCTGCAGCCAACCTTCCCAAAGGCAGCCAATCCCACACTGGTCGACGTGTTGGTCATAGGGCCTGGCCCTGGGGGCACCATCAAACAGGGGCTTTTTTAAATTCAAGTGGAGGGGGGGGCGTACAAATATTTAAAGGGGGAGGAGGGCCACGTGGTCATCCTCGCTAAGCCCCTTAAGATCATAAGGACCCCATCCTCAGAGTCATTTATAAAAATGAAGGGGAAGCACGTGGCCCCCCGCCTCCCCAAGCCGTTATCAGCCCCGAGGACGCTGTCCCCCTGGTCCACCTATTTAAATAAAGGGGAACAGGACTGAGGGGGCCCCCTCCAAAAGCCTTGTTAGGCCCTGAGGACCCATCCCCTAGGGCCTTGCATATATCTAAAAAACAGAGAAGGGGCCCAGTGCCCCCCTTCTCGAACCTCTTTAGGCCCTGGGGACCCCATTATCCAGGCTGTGTATTTTTTTAAGGTAAAGGGGGCCATGTGCCCACCCGCCTCCCCAAGCTGTTATCGGCCGCAGGCCCACTTATTTACATAAAAGGGCAGGGTGCTTTGTGGCCCTCTTCCCCAAGCCTCATTAGGCCCTGGGGATCCCTTTCCCAAGGGCCACTCTTTTAAATAAAGGTGAAGAGGACGGGTGAGGCCCCCTCCTTGTGCTGATTTCAGTTACAGGGATCGCATTCCCTGGTGCCCAGCTTGAATTTTGGGGGGGAATGTGGCAACCCTCCTCGGGCTGATTTCGGCCCGAGACCCCGTCTCCTGTGTGTTTAACAAGATTTTCAGTGGGAGGGCGCATGCAGCCCCGCCTCCCAGAGCCAATTTCGACACTGGGGACCCCATTCCTCCAGGGACCTCAAACTTAAAGATGGGTGCCCACCCAGAGCACCCATCATTGGGGGCTGAGTGGGGAGCCCCAAGTCCCTCGCAGCCCCAGCTGGCACTCCGCATGTAGAGGGAGCTGGCATTGCTCGCCCCAGCAGGGAGCAGTTACTAATGCTGCTCCCTCCGGGCGGGAGCAAAATTTCGATCTGTTTACCTGCCCGCATCACTGAGGAGAGGGAAACCGATAAAACGTCTGCTTCCAACGGTGAGCGGGAGCATTTTCAAAGCTCCTGCCCAATGGGAGCAAACTTGGTTTTTGCACCCGCTTGGTAGGAAATTTAAAAATGCTCCCGCCAAGCGACAGCAAACAAAGGTTTCTCTTCCCGTGCTTCTGCATGCAGGGATACAGCTATGTCCTGGGGTGGGGAGGGCTCTCCGGGACATAGCTTGCATGCCAGCCCGGGGGATGGAATCTGGGGCTCCCCTGCCCTTTTGGTTAAATTTTAGCCCAGGGAGTGGGCTAACCAGGGCCTTTTGGCAAGTTTAAGCCTCTGTGTGAGCTTTCTGAGGCCGTGGTGGGATGGGAGGGGTTCTCCGGCACATAGCTTGCATGCCGGCCCGGGGGATGGGATCTGGGGCCCTCCTGCCATTTTTGGTAAATTTCATCCCTGGGGGTAGGCTAACCTGGGCCTTTTGTCAAGTTTAAGCCTTGGTGAGTTTTCTGGGGCTATTAGAGGCTCGGGAGATGTGTGGCCCCCCTCCCCATATAAAGACATTTTGGACCCGGGTCTCTGGAGGCTCTGGGGGCAGTGCGGCTACCCTTCCCATATAAATTAATTTTGGCCCGGGTATTGGCTCCCCAGGACCTCCGGAGGCCCCCCTCTCCATATAAACTATTTCCAGCCGAAGGGACACAGCAGGCTCGGGAGAAGGCCTACGCGGCACTCCTCTATGAAAACAGCCCGGGGTGGGCTCCACGGGGCATAAGGTTATTAAATGCGGCCAAGCTGCCATTTTTCTTTATACCGTAAGACTCTCGTGGGATCGCGGCTTTTTTTGCCTATTTCTTTTTGGCCCCAGGGGGGTGTATAGGTGTATGTATGTATGTATATATATGTACGCGTATATATATATATATGTACGTATATATATATATATATTACCTACTGGCGGTCGCCAGTAGGTAGTTATAGTTAGGACCCTGTTTCCATAGGAAATCCGCAACATTCTATTTGGAATAACTTTGGCGCCGGTCGACGAATCCTCGCGAAAGTTTCAAAATAGGTGGGGCGCTACGCTCCGCTCCTACCCTGAAAGTCTCGGGGGGATTCGTCAAGCAGGGGCCGAGAAAAAAGGGGGGTCCCAAAACGCGTTTTCCCCATGCATTTTTCCATAGGACCTTTAGACACAGCTACAGCCCGAACGGCTGAACAGAATTACTTGAAATTTGGCAGAGAGGTAGCCATAAGGTCAAGGAAGTGCCTTTTGCAGGTCTGGTGTAAATCTGTTCAGTATTTCCTGAGAAAATAGCATTTAAAAGCATATATATATGTGGGCGGAGCCTAACCACACATCTCATCCTGAGATCTGATTGGCTGTCAGCACTTCATCCAAGAAGTGTTGGCAGCCATCTTGGGACCAATATACATGATAGCACCTCATTAAAAAGCATTGCAGTTAATAGAAGGTTTTAAGACTTTAGTTACATTATAAATCATTTGTTGATGGTACCATACTCATTTTAGGAATTGTGGTATGTTCTAAGGTGATTTCACCATGTGAAAAAGCCTTCTGCTGGGATATCATGATTGAGAGAAAAATATTTTCTCATGCTTTTACCACAGAGGTTTGGAAGGTGATCTATAGGCTAAACTGAGAGCTTATTTTCTGTAAATTCACATTATCTTTCTCAGTCATGTGAGAATGAAGTCTGACATTCTCAGTAAAACATGTACATCCAACAAGGGCAGAGACTGTCAGTTGATTCCTTTGTGTTCTACTGCAGCTTCCCAGAGTGTTCCAAAGAACTACTAGAGCGCTAACAGTCCTACTTATGATAAACGTATGGCACACCTGAAGCCATCTTGCTTGGATTAAAGTGGTAACTCTTAAAACATTTAATTTAAAAAGGAACAAAATGAGGGGGTTCATTTTTCCATAAAAAGTATGATTAGTGCTGCAGAAAGAAAAATTAGGGCACATTTTGAGTGACTTCTCAAATCCTCTTCTATTTCATTAAAAAATTCTGACATGCAGACTGAAACATGCACTTTCAATACCAGCAGCAGTTTTCCCTGGTGAGCAGTAGCTTTACTACAGTGATCTAATGAGCAAAAAGAGTGCTAACATTCTGAATTTACGGCAAATGTGTGACACATCTGAATGCCTTCTTGATGGAATCAAAGTAAAAAACTGAAAGTATTTCCTACTGAGGAGACTGCAGTAAATGAGGAAATTAGGAAACTTCATAACAAATAAGTCTCCCAAGATGGCCACCAGAGACAAAAGAGCCCAAATGTAGCCCAAATATCACCCAGATGTAGCCCAAGTATAGCCCAATGACAGAATGTCCCAGAATGTTCTTAAAAACAACTAGAGCGCTTACTGTCTTCATTATGACAAAAGTATGGCACACCTGAAGCCATCTTGATTGGAATAAACTGGTAACACTTAAAACATTTAATTTAAAAAGGAACACAATGAGGAGGTTCATTTTGCCATAGAAATTATGATTAATGCTGAAGAAAGAAAATGAGGGCACATTTTGAGTGACTTCTCAAATCCTCTTCTATTTCATTGAAAAATTCTGACATGCAGACTGAAACATGCACTTTTAATACCAGGAGCAGACTTCCATGGTGCAGTAGTTTTACTACAGTGATCTAATGAGCCACTAGAGTGCTAACATTCAGAATTTATGGCAAATGTGTGACATATCTGAATACCTTCATGATGGAATCAAAGTAAAAAACTGAAAGCATTTCCTACTGAGGAGACTGCAGTACATGAGGAAATTAGGAAACTTCATAACAAATAAATCTCCCAAGATGGCCACCGGAGACAAAAGAGCCCAAATGTAGCCCAAAATCACCCAGATGTAGCCCAAATATAGCCCAATGACAGAAGTGTGCAAAACACTTATTATTTTGTGTTTTTGCAGTGTTATATAGTGCAGACTTGTCAGGTATTGGAGTGCTTTACATGAGCATTGGTTACATCACACAAGAACAAATTCATTTTGGTTGTAGACATGGGGAGACTAAGTGATTTGACCAGAATCACAGAATGTCGAGCTGAAGCAGAAACTTCAACCTGGTTCCCCAGTTGCAAAGTCTGCAGTTCTGGAAGTAACACCACATCCTCTCCCCTAAGTGCAACATTTAATCAAGTGGTCAACTGGATAAAAAAACATAAAGGTAACAAATAATTTAAAAGTGCTTTGTCGCTATTTGAAAACTCAGAAAATATGTCCTTATTTTAGTCTTTTAGAGCACTAACCATAATTTTGATGCCAATAAGACCCTCTCATATATGTAATTTCTAAAGGAAATGCTCTAGGTATTACAGTTTTGATTACATCAAGATGATGTCAGGCGTTCCACACTTTTGTAAGAAATATAGAATGTTAGCAATCTAGTTGTTCATTAGGATACTGTTGAGAGGCAGAGGCCAGGGGCACGGACTCTGAAAATTGAAGGCAGGTAGGAGGGTGCAAAGGCAACAATTTAACCACACTGAGCAGGCAGGAAGGGCCGTGGAAGCACAACAGACTATGGAGGGCAGTGGAAAGGGGGGCAGGGGCAACAAACCAACAATACAGGACTTGCAAGAGAGGCTGTTGGAGGGAAGATCTATTACGGGTCAAGGAAGCTAGGGGCGGTCCCCAGATCCCCGGGAGCCACCACAGAACTGAGCAGGAGAGTGAGTCAGGGACAAAAGGGGCACCTTAATTTGAGCCGGGGTGCCTAGGAACTCTTGCTCCAAAAATGAAGAAAACAGACATATGAGACATGGAATTGGAGGCAGAATACAATGGCAGTTTAATGAGAAGATGCAACTTCAAAGAAACCGCAGAATAGAGACATAAAGTACAAAATACAGAATCCAGATAATCATACAGCTGTCATAATATTCTCTGTATCTCAATTAATGTACTGACAGAGAGAGAGAGAAAACACATCTATAAATGCATCGTGAGAAACAAGTTACACCAAGGAAAATGTTACCTAGGAACACTCACGTTTACTCTTAGAGCAAGCATTCCTGCAATTACAATACAAAATCTTTTAAATGCAAAAGTAAAGAGAACAATGGTTAAACATAACATGACATTTCATATAGGTAAAATAGAATAAGATACTTCAAGCAAAGCAGAGCAAGACATTTTAAGCAAAGGAAGACAAGAGCTCCCAGCTCTTGGGGAAAACCTGCACTGCCTGTTAACCTACATACAGACGGCGAGGTAGTCCGTCGATATCTGTGGGTGCTCCCTTTTTATATCATTTTGTGGGCTCCTTTGCACGCTACATCTACCTACGTATGCTACCCAAAAGCTTCGTCTGCAGATTTTACCAGACATTTCGTCATTTACCCACTTAATGCTGACAATGGACTGGGTGAAAAGGTCAGTCTCTCAGGCCAATCGCTTATCGTAAGTTCCATAGAGCAAGCAGAAAATAATGGGTATTGTACGGGAATTCAATATATTCATGTATAAAATCTCCTCAGTTCTCCTAACTTGACGCTCTGCGGTTGCCACTTCCTTAAAAGCGGGAAACCTGCCCAGGAAGCAAGTACCAGTCCAGGATGCAGCCTACTGTATGTCGACAGCTTCAGGGGGATGTTGAACTTTGATACCGAGCACGGAGCACTCGGGTAGGGTGGGGGCTACTAGTTTGGATCAGAAGGCCTCGCAGACCTGCCTTCAGACTGCTATACACTAAAATTGCAGAGCTATGGTCAATTTAACAAAGAGGCCTACATATTGAACAGAAGGGCCTACACAGGGGTTTTATGCTGGCTGAGTGGTAAGGATGTCTCAGGATAATTATATAGCAACACAGGACCCGCTGGTCAATTTAATACGGCCTACAAATGCAGCTGGCAGGGCAAGGACAAGGGTCTCATACTTCAGGTGTGGACAGAACGGGTCAGGGGCCCCCTGTGATACAAAATCTACCCTCCTTCAAGGCTGTGGCAATGTAATAGACCATTGTGGGCAGAAGGAAGAGGCAATGGTAGTACAACCATACATGCCAACAGACCCAATTCAGCCAGGAAATGTCCAATGTTTAAGCTCAAATGGGCTTTATTTGATCTGTCTCCTGTCTACAATATCCTCTTTTTCAATGTAACTCAAAGGGGAAAATCAATACCCCAGTTTTTTTTCAAAATCTCCCTCTTACCAAGTTCAAAATGTTCGCAAGTATGGTACATTGGATCATGGAAGGAAATGGGATAGGGACATGGACTTGGATAACAGAGGACAGGAGGGACATGGAGAGGTGCACCAAACTGACCCTGCAGGGCAGGCATCAGGGTTTGCAGCAGCACAATACACCACACAGGGCATGCAGGACGGGAGTGCAGCACAACAATCCATAGAAAGCAAGAGGGAGGGGACAGGACCATTCACATGGACAACAGAGAACAGAGGGGCAAGAGGCAATGGTAGCTAGCTGACCATAATAGACAGACAGGAGAGAAAGCTGCAGCATAACAGACCATAAAGGGCAGGAGGGACGGATCAGGGGCATTACAATGGAACAGACAAGCCAGGAGGGAGGGAGTAGGGCTGGGGGCAAGGGGGCAGGGCAGGAGCAGCAAGATAGCCATGGAGGTCAGGCAGGATGGGCACTAGAAGCAAGACACACCATGAAGAGCAACAGTGAGACTGTGATGGCATACACACAGACCATGGAGGGAAGGTGGGAGGGGGTCAGGGGCAGCTAACTGACCACACAGGGAAGGTGGGAGGGGCCATGGCAGCACAGAAGACCATGCATGGCAAGTGGGAGGGTTAGTGGCAGCACAATGGCTATGATGGGCAAGAAGGAGGGTGGAGGGGCATGCACAAAGGACGATGGAGGATAGAAGGGAGGGTCAGGACCTGTGCACAGACAAGAAAGTTCAGGGGAAGGGACCTCACAACAGACCACACGGGGCAGGCAGGAGGAGCAGTTGCAGCACAACAGACCAGGGAGGGCAGAAGGGTGTGGCAGTACAATGGACCATGTAGGACAGGAGGAAGAGGATAGGGGCATGGCATGTGGACAGGCAGGGTGGAGGTGGCAGGGACAGGTTACAGTCATCTGACAATGCTAGGCAGGTGGGAGGGGAGTGGCAGCTCAACAGAACACTCAGAGTAGATAGGAGTGGCAGGTCCATGGGACATGGTGGGCAAAAAGGATGGAGCAGGGGCATGCACAAAGACATCGGAGGGCAGGGGGAAGGAGAATAGGGGCAGCAAGCTAAGCACAGAGTTTAAGCAGGAGGTCAATGATGGGGCATAGAATTGGGCAATGGAGGGCAGGAGGAGTGGACTGGTACATCATACTAAATTGAGGGCAGTGGCAGCACATCAGACCATGCCTGGCAGGAGGGAGGAGGCTAGTCCATGGATTCACACAACAGAGGATAGGGAGGAAGGGGATGGGGCAGCAAGCTAACTGTTCAGAGAAGGCGGGTATTAGGAACTTTATTGTTTTTAAAACATTTTGTCTGTGCGAACTACTTAAAATATGAACAAGTATGCAGCATAATCTCACTTTTATTCAGGAAGAAGAGGACGTTTGTGACTGTGACTCCGGGCTCACTTGGCAGAAACACCCCCTGACCCTCCACCCCCTATCGCAAAATGTAATGCCCGTGAAAAGGGTAGGTGAACACAGTGTTATATAGAACATAGTCCTGAGAGCACGATTGAAAATGAAAACTAGATATAGTGTATGGTATAAACTATGCACCAAAAAGTGTGATATAAGATGAACCTGGCGTGAAATATAATATGCAATACATTGTGCGCAATGACAGATTCATTGGAGAGCGCGAGATAGCACAGGCACTAGCGCGTGCTATGCGATATGCGCCTTGGAGTGTAATATGCACAGGGCAGTGTTGTGTAACCTAACTAGTCTCTAAAGTTGTAATATAAAATATGTGCTGGGGAGTGTAACGTTGCATATGCACTGTGACAAAGATATGGATCCCAGATTGTAATATGTATGGCATAGCACTGTGCGTTATAACATAGGCATCGAGAAAGGCACGTTAGATGGGGCAATATAACCCGTGCGAAGACAAGTGTGGCATGACATATTCACGGGGTGGTGTTACAGTGCACATGGGCTAGAGAGTGTCATAACATATGCACTAGCTAGTGGAATACAACACAGAGGTGTGTGGCACTCGGCAGGCAATGGTGGGTGTAACACAGCGTTGGGCTCTGTCAGGAGCACGCTGTGACTCTCAAGTGATGTTCGTCCCCTTTCCAGAGAGTAAAATAAAAAGTATTACACATCCGGCAGTGGATGTGTGTTTTATTAACCGTGAGGGGGGTTTCTTGCATAGTTTTGGTCGAATTTTTGTCGAATCCCCTTTGAATGGCTTGGTGTGCATGTGTATTAAATGTGCCCGTCAATAGCTACCCATGTTTGTATAAATAAACGACAAGGGTGTCTACCAGGATTAGGCACGGTAGGGCATCAGACATGTCAGAGCTTCACTAGTGGTGTAAATACATTCCACGTGGATTCATTGCATGCATAGTCGCCTTTTAATGAATATCACGCAAATCGTCATGGTGATAGGTACGTACGGTTTGTCCAGCATGTCCTAGGTGTGTCTATAAATATATATTTTTTAAAAATAATAAAAAACAGTGGCCGGCCCTGGGGATTGGGGTCAAAAAAATATAATTAGGAGACTGGCCCTGGGGGATGGGGTCATCAGGGCCAATAAATTAGAATAAGAAGGGGAACCAAACAGCCCCCCTTCTTAAAAAACTAAAATAAATAAAAGACTGGCATCGTGCCGGAGGCCATGCCCCCTCCGTGCAGCACTCTGCAAACGCGCCCCCAACAGGCATCTCCAGTATGCGCCAGGGAGCTGCGCTGCAGCCAGGTGTTCTGAGGCCAAGCCCCTTTTTACACCTCTCTGCAACGCAGCTCTGTGGCGCTTACTGGAGGTACCTAGTGGTCTAGTTTGACCCTAGGGACCCTTAGGATTCAGGGGGACTTAATCTCTCAACTTAGAACAGCCACAGGGCGCGTTTACACAGTGGTGAAGGGAGGGGACGGGGCCTGAGGTGACGTGTGCAAACACGCACTATGGCACGTTTTAAATTGGGGATATAATTTCCCTTCAATACTGAGGGCCCCTGGGGGCTAACTAGCCCACCAAGTGCTTCCAGTAAGCGCCACTGAGCTGCATTGCAGAGAGGTGGTCCAGGCCGTGCCACTTTTTACACCTCTCTGCAACGCAGCTCTGTGGCACTTACTGGAGGTACCTAGTGGGCTAGTTGGACCCTAGGGACCCTCAGGATTCAAATGAACTTAATCTCCCAACTAAAAACGGACACAGGGCGTGTTTACACAGTGGTGAAGGGAGGGGACGGGGCCTGAGTTAACGTGTGCAAAAACGCCCTGTGGCCTGTTTTAAGAGGTAGTTTTAATCCCCATGCCCTATTATACACTAGGGGCTTACAGAGGAGGTCATGCTAATCACAGGGGGACCCCAACGCATAATGTTCCCTAGTGTATGTAGGTGTTTTCACTGTATTCTAAGTGTCTTTTAACATAGCACTGGCTCTAGGACTGGTTAGTCAGACTCAGTTACCACCAGTATCCGTCTGAAAAAGTTGAGGGTACAGGATGATTTTGCAACAAGGCTTCTTTCTGCTCTTCTTTTTGTTCTTTCTGCACGTTATCCTTCTTCCTGCACTTATCTTCGTATTTGAGGACTTCTGTTGCTTCTTTCTGCACTTCTTTTGTTTCTTTCTGTGCATTTTTTCTTCTTTCTTCACATGTCCTATCTCTGTAGGCATAGTTAGAAATTAGCATTTAAAAAACCTTTGAAATTCACAGAAAAAACCATAGGTTTCAGGCACGTTATAGTTAGGAATTAGCATTTAAAAAACCTCAGAAATTCACTGAAAAAACCATAGGTTTCAGGGGTGTTATAGTTAGCTGGACTTTTCACTTGTACAAAACCATTGAAATTCCCCCGTTATAGTTAGTTCAGCTAACTATAACTCGCGCGCCCGCAATGCACTGCTGATGACGTCACATATTACATCACTCATGACATGGTCAGTGACATCACTCATGACATCACTGATGACATCTCAAATGACATCACTGATGACATCACTGATGACATCATCCTTGTGATAGAGTGGCAGACCTCCTCTCACCCTAATATAACCTTTGATACACACATTCAAAAATAGAGACTAAAATTTTCAAAACAATGGACATACCAATACCAGTTACAACAACCTCTTCAGTAATTCTAAGATCCACATACACATCCACTCATTCACCAACAGTCCTATACAGTCACTCATACATGTACTCACTCATCATATGTACTCATACACCTATACATCCTGTTACACAATGCCACTCATCCATAGAGTTACTCACACACATAGTCACTCATGCTAATAAAGAATCAAACATACATTTACTTGCATATACAGTTATACACACACCACCATACTTACTTCTACGGAAACTTACACATACTTAGTCTTTTAAACAATCACTTATAGAAACACATACTTATTCATACAGGAACTCTTTCAATCTCTCACTCTCACATATACTCACATATATACACCAATAGTCACATATACTAGTTTAAAACATATGTAGTTACTCATAAAGACACTATTGAGACAGTCATTCACTCACTAACACACCCATACACACACTCATCCACCCATACAGTCCTGCACACATGCTGTGTTCAACACATACAAACAGTGAGTCACTCATTCATGCACCTATGCACTACGTAATACCCCCCACCGAACCATGCAGACACTCAGACTGATACTCAAAAAACCAACTAATAACCTATATAGACACCCATGTAGCTACTCACCAACCCATGCAGCCACTTATACACAAAGTGAGAGACTGATACAGATATTTACATATTTAAACATTACTCACTAAGCCATGTATTCACTATGATACACTTAATCAGTCAGTTACACAATCAATTTTTCAAAAACAAATCATCCATTTAGACACTTATATACCCATTTATTCTTCCATCGACCTTGAGATATACATATATAAAACATATTTAATTTTCAGAAAAACACACATTCACTGGATGATGTCATCAGTGATGTCATCAGTGATGTCATTTGAGATGTCATCAGTGATGTCATGAGTGATGTCACTGACCATGTCATGAGTGATGTAATATGTGACGTCATCAGCAGTGCATTGCGGGCGCGCGAGTTATAGTTAGCTGAACTAACTATAACGGGGGAATTTCAATGGTTTTGTACAAGTGAAAAGTCCAGCTAACTATAACACCCCTGAAACCTATGGTTTTTTCAGTGAATATATATATATATATATATATATATGAGTGTGTGTGTGTATGTATGTATATATATATATATTCACAGAAAAAACCATAGGTTTCAGGCACGTTATAGTTAGGAATTAGCATTTAAAAAACCTCAGAAATTCACTGAAAAAACCATAGGTTTCAGGGGTGTTATAGTTAGCTGGACTTTTCACTTGTACAAAACCATTGAAATTCCCCCGTTATAGTTAGTTCAGCTAACTATAACTCGCGCGCCCGCAATGCACTGCTGATGACGTCACATATTACATCACTCATGACATGGTCAGTGACATCACTCATGACATCACTGATGACATCTCAAATGACATCACTGATGACATCATCCAGTGAATGTGTGTTTTTCTGAAAATTAAATATGTTTTATATATGTATATCTCAAGGTCGATGGAAGAATAAATGGGTATATAAGTGTCTAAATGGATGATTTGGTTTTGAAAAATTGATTGTGTAACTGACTGATTAAGTGTATCATAGTGAATACATGGCTTAGTGAGTAATGTTTAAATATGTAAATATCTGTATCAGTCTCTCACTTTGTGTATAAGTGGTTGCATGGGTTGGTGAGTAGCTACATGGGTGTCTATATAGGTTATTAGTTGGTTTTTTGAGTATCAGTCTGAGTGTCTGCATGAATCGGTGGGGGGTATTACGTAGAGCATAGGTGCATGAATGAGTGACTCACTCTTTGTATGTGTTGAAGACAGCATGTGTGCAGGACTGTATGGGTGGATGAGTGTGTGTATGGGTGTGTTAGTGAGTGAATGACTGTCTCAATAGTGTCTTTATGAGTAACTACATATGTTTTAAACTAGTATATGTGACTATTGGTGTATATAAGTGAGTATATGTGAGAGTGAGAGATTGAAAGAGTTCCTGTATGAATAAGTATGTGTTTCTATAAGTGATTGTTTAAAAGACTAAGTATGTGTAAGTATCCGTAGAAGTAAGTGTGGTGGTGTGTGTATAACTGTATATGCAAGTAAATGTATGTTTGATTCTTTATTAGCATGAGTGACTATGTGTGTGAGTAACTATGGATGAGTGGCATTGTGTAACAGGATGTATAGGTGTATGAGTACATATGATGAGTGAGTACATGTATGAGTGACTGTATAGGACTGTTGGTGAATGAGTGGATGTGTATGTGGATCTTAGAATTACTGAAGAGGTTGTTGTAACTGGTATTGGTATGTCCATTGTTTTGAAAAGTTTAGTCTCTATTTTTGAATGTGTGTATCAAAGGTTATATTAGGGTGAGAGGAGGTCTGCCACTCTATCACAAGGATGATGTCATCAGTGATGTCATCAGTGATGTCATTTGAGATGTCATCAGTGATGTCATGAGTGATGTCACTGACCATGTCATGAGTGATGTAATATGTGACGTCATCAGCAGTGCATTGTGGGCGCGCGAGTTATAGTTAGCTGAACTAACTATAACGGGGGAATTTCAATGGTTTTGTAAAAGTGAAAAGTCCAGCTAACTATAACACCCCTGAAACCTATGGTTTTTTCAGTGAATTTCTGAGGTTTTTTAAATGCTAATTCCTAACTATAACGTGCCTGAAACCTATGGTTTTTTCTGTGAATTTCAAAGGTTTTTTAAATGCTAATTTCTAACTATGCCTACAGAGATAGGACATGTGACGAAAGAAGAAAAAATGCACAGAAAGAAAAAAAGAAGTGCAGAAAGAAGCAACAGAAGTCCTCAAAGACGAAGAAAAGTGCAGGAAGAAGGATAACGTGCAGAAAGAACAAAAAGAAGAGCAGAAAGAAGCCTTGTTGCAAAATCATCCTGTACCCTCAACTTTTTCAGACGGATACTGGTGGTAACTGAGTCTGTCTAACCAGTGCTAGAGCCAGTGCTATGTTAAAAGACACTTAGAATACAGTGAAAATACCTACATACACTAGGGAACATTATGCGTTGGGGTCCCCCTGTGATTAGCATGACCTCCTCTGTAAGCCCCTAGTATATAATAGGGCAGGAGGATTAAAACTACCTCTTAAAACAGGCCACAGGGCGTTTTTGCACACGTTAACTCAGGCCCTGTCCCCTCCCTTCACCACTGTGTAAACACGCACTGTGTCCGTTTTTAGTTGGGAGATTAAGTTCATTTGAATCCTGAGGGTCCCTAGGGTCCAACTAGCCCACTAGGTACCTCCAGTAAGTGCCACAGAGCTGCGTTGCAGAGAGGTGTAAAAAGCGGCACGGCCTGGACCACCTCTCTGCAATGCAGCTCAGTGGCGCTTACTGGAAGCACTTAGTGGGCTAGTTAGCCCCCAGGGGCCCTCAGTATTGAAGGAAAATTATATCCCCAATTTAAAACGTGCCATAGCGTCTGTTTGCACATGTCACCTCAGGCCCCGTCCCCTCCCTTCACCACTGTGTAAACACGCGCTGTGGCTGTTCTACGTTGAGAGATTAAGTCCCCTTGAATCCTAAGGGTCCCTAGGGTCAAACTAGACCACTAGGTACCTCCAGTAAGCGCCACAGAGCTGCGTTGCAGAGAGGTGTAAAAAGGGGCTTGGCCTCAGGACACCTGTCTGCAGCGCAGCTCCCTGGCGCATACTGGAGATGCCTGTTGGGCTAGTTGGCCCTCAGGGACCCTCAGTATTGAAGAGGAATTAATTCCCCAACTTACAACTCGCCAGGGGGCGCATTTGCAGAGTGCTGCAAGGAGGGGGCATGGCCTCCGGCACGATGCCAGTCTTTTATTTATTTTAATTTTTTAAGAAGGTGGGCTGTGTGCTTCCCCTTCTTATTCTAATTTATTGGCCCTGATGACCCCATCCCCCAGGGCCTGTCTCCTAATTATATTTTTTTGACCCCAATCCCCAGGGCCGGCCACTGTTTTTTATTATTTTTAAAAAATATATATTTATAGACACACCTAGGACATGCTGGACAAACCGTACGTACCTATCACCATGATGATTTGCGTGATATTCATTAAAAGGCGACTATGCATACAATGAATCCACATGGAATGTATTTACACCACTAGTGAAGCTCTGACATCTCTGATGCCCTACCGTGCCTAATCCCGGTAGACACCCTTGTCGTTTATTTATACAAACATGGGTAGCTATTGATGGGCACATTTAATACACATGCACACCAAGCCATTCAAAGGGGATTCGACAAAAATTCGACCAAAACTATGCAAGAAACCCCCCTCACGGTTAATAAAACACACATCCACTGCCGGATGTGTAATACTTTTTATTTTACTCTCTGGAAAGGGGACGAACATCACTTGAGAGTCACAGCGTGCTCCTAGTAGAGCCAAATGCTGTGTTACACCCACCATTGCCTGCTGAGTGCCACACACCTCTGTGTTGTATTCCACTAGCTAGTGCATGTGCTATGACACTCTCTAGCCCATGTGCACTGTAACACCACCCCGTGAATATGTCATGCCACACTTGTCTTCCCACGGGTTATATTGCCCCATCTAACGTGCCTTCCTCGATGCCTATGTTATAACACACAGTGCTATGCCATACATATTACAATCTGGGATCCATATCTTTGTTACAGTGCATATGCAACGTTACACTCCCCAGCACATATTTTATATTACAACTTTAGAGACTAGTTAGGTTACACAACACTGCACTGTGCATATTACACTCCAAGGCGCATATCGCATAGCACGCGCTAGTGCCTGTGCTATCTCGCGCTCTCCAATGAATCTGTCATTGCGCACAATGTATTGCATATTATATTTCACGCCAGGTTCATCTTATATCACACTTTTTGGTGCATAGTTTATACCATACACTATATCTAGTTTTCATTTTCAATCGTGCTCTCAGGACTATGTTCTATATAACACTGTGTTCACCTACCCTTTTCACGGGCATTACATTTTGCGATAGGGGGTGGAGGGTCAGGGGGAGTTTCTGCCAAGTGAGCCCGAAGTCACAGTCACAAACGTCCTCTTCTTCCTGAATAAAAGTGAGATTATGCTGCATACTTGTTCATATTTTAAGTAGTGCGCACAGACACACGTTTTAAAAACAATAAAGTTCCTAATACTTGCCTTCTCTGAACAGTTAGCTTGCTGCCCCATCCCCTATCCTCTGTTGTGTGAATCCATGGACTAGCCTCCTCCCTCCTGCCATGCATGGTCTGATGTGCTGCCACTGCCCTCAATTTAGTATGATGTACCAGTCCACTCCTCCTGCCCTCCATTGCCCAATTCTATGCCCCATCATTGACCTCCTGCTTAACCTCTGTGCTTAGCTTGCTGCCCCTACTCTCCTTCCCCCTGCCCTCCGATGTCTTTGTGCATGCCCCTGCTCCATCCTTTTTGCCCACCATGTTCCATGGACCTGCCACTCCTATCTACTCTGAGTGTTCTGTTGAGCTGCCACTCCCCTCCCACCTGCCTAGCATTGTCAGATGACTGTAACCTGTCCCTGCCACCTCCACCCTGCCTGTCCACATGCCATACCCATATCTTCTTCCTCCTGTCCTACATGGTCCATTGTACTGCCACACCCTTCCGCCCTCCCTGGTCTGTTGTGCTGCAACTGCTCCTCCTGCCTGCCCCGTGGGGTCTGTTGTGAGGCCCCTTCCCCTGAACTTTCTTGTCTGTGCACAGGTCCTGACCCTCCCTTCTATCCTCCATCGTCCTTTGTGCATGCCCCTGCACCCTCCTTCTTGCCCATCATAGCCATTGTGCTGCCACTAACCCTCCGACTTGCCATGCATGGTCTTCTGTGCTGCCATGGCCCCTCCCTCCTTCCCTGTGTGGTCAGTTAGCTGCCCCTGAACCCCTTCCACCTTCCCTCCATGGTCTGTGTGTATGCCATCACAGTCTCACTGTTGCTCTTCATGGTGTGTCTTGCTTCTAGTGCCCATCCTGCCTGACCTCCATGGCTATCTTGCTGCTCCTGCCCTGCCCCCTTGCCCCCAGCCCTCTGTTTACATGTGCAGACCCCTACTCCCTCCCTCCTGGCTTGTCTGTTCCATTGTAATGCCCCTGATCCGTCCCTCCTGCCCTTTATGGTCTGTTATGCTGCAGCTTTCTCTCCTGTCTGTCCATTATGGTCAGCTAGCTACCATTGCCTCTTGCCCCTCTGTTCTCTGTTGTCCATGTGCATGGTCCTGTCCCCTCCCTCTTGCTTTCTATGGATTGTTGTGCTGCACTCCCGTCCCGCATGCCCTGTGTGGTGTATTGGGCTGCTGCAAACCCTGATGCCTGCCCTGCAGGGTCAGTTTGGTGCACCTCTCCATGTCCCTCCTGTCCTCTGTTATCTATGTCCATGTCCCTACCCCATTTCCTTCCATGATCCAATGTACCATACTTGCGAACATTTTGAACTTGGTAAGAGGGAAATTTTGAAAAAAAACTGGGGTATTGATTTTCCCCTTTGAGTTACATTGAAAAAGAGGAGATTGGGGGAGGAGCCAAGATGGCGACCGGGACGGCAGCGTAGACTCCCGGCTCCGTGAACCTCCGCATCCCGCACGGATATCCTGCCTGAGATCCTTAACCTGTGCTACGTGGTCGTGTTTCTGAAGGAGGGGGGCTCCCGACTGTCTGACTCCGAGGTTGCTAGCTGCGGTATCGCCGGAGAAAATCGCATCTGAACTTTGCGGCCGACGCGGCCCTGGAGCCGGGACATCGAGTGGACGCCGTGGCCGGGTGGCAGTGCGACAACAGCGGCCAGTGGTGACTGGGTGGAGTCGGTCACCGGAGCGGTGCCGGACCCGGCCTACATTTCGACATGGTCACTTCTACTGTCCAGCGTAGCGGACCGAGTGCATGACCGGGGGTGCAAATTTTGGATCCTCCGGTGGCTGCCCCTGCCTTGCTGGTGAGCTGCCCGGCCGCCGTCCGTATCCTGCCCCGATCGCGGCGGGCCGCCCCCGGATTTCTGCGGGGACTGGTCCGTGGTGTGGACGACTGTTGCCCGTGACCAAGGATAGTTTTTTGCTTGCCCCCGGAACCCGGCCACCCGCGACGTGGACACCGCGACGTTTGTCTCGGCCCCGGTGAGGGTCGGGCATACTTGGCGGCCATCTTTGGGCGATGAAGCCTACCATCCTGTCCGCTGGGTCGCGGCGGGCCTGTGAGCGTACGACTTCTGGGAGTATGGCGGCACGAGCGCGGAGAGCTGAGCTGGGGTACGGCGACCTCCTCGAGGCTCTTGGTACTCTTCACTCCTCCTTTGTTCATGGCTTCGTGATCCTAGGGAATAGGCTCGATGGTGTTGCGTCGGAGTTGGGGCAGTGGCGGCCCGCCTGTTCACACGAACGCAGAGACTACTCACACTGCGCGCAGGATGATGCTGTGGCGGCCGCCCCTGAGGTTAGTGCACGACTAGACGCCCCGGTCAGTATGCTACAGTGTGTTCGACCTTCTGAGGGCCTGATCTCTCCCGGAGGCGATGGACCTGTGTGTGCTGTGGTGGCCTCGTCCCGTACATGCCCTCCCACGACTCAGGGACAACTCCAGCAACTAATGTCTGCTTTGGCTGCTTCTGCTTCCCGGAACCCTGCATGCAGTACAGATCCTAGGGCAGCCCTGGGAAGCCAGTTTCTTCACGCGGCGGACTGTGTTCCTCAGAGACTCCCACCCCACCTGTGTGTGTCGCTTCTCGTTCGTTGTTGGACATTTCTCTGCCTGGGAGCATTGGGTGTGATGCTGGGTCGAGGGGTTGACATGGGCAGAATTCCGAAGAGTGGTCAGGGATGAGGCTGCCCCCTCCGGGGCGGTCGCCTGGTGGACGGGCGGGCTTAGGGGTGGCGTGCTCTCCTGACGTGGCTACTGGCACAATAGGTGCATAATGCTCCCCATCGTGGTTTGAGAAGATTGTCTTGGTGCTGTTCCTTGCTCACTTTAGGGGAACCTTACCGTGCGGGAGGGAGAACGCCGGGGGTCTGTTATGAAGGCCCTCCTCCAAGTTTATAAATACTTTCTCTACCCCCCCGCCCGGTGGGGGTCTTTTCCTACCTCTTTTTCCCTACTCTTCTATATTTCGGGTCTGGTTCCAGGGCGACAGGCACACTGCTGGGGGGGGGGGGCCGTACTCATTTGCAGAGGTGCAGGGTGGGGGGTTGGGGGAGGGGATTCTGTACTCTTTCATCTTCTTTTCCATGGCCTCCTTTTTCTTCTCTGACTCTCTTTGTTCTTTCTTTTTCTGGGATCAGCGTGATACACTCCCTGTAGTTATGCCTCGTTGCCGTGCCATGTGTTCACAACTTCCGAGGTGTTCTTGGGGAGTTTCGGCGGGGGCCTGCGGGCGCAACTGTATATTAAGTTCTTCCCCATCCTGATGTTCTTGTGTTTGCGCCATCGACCTAACAGATTGCTGTATATCGCTAACATTCATTACTCTGCAGATCCGTGATTGTTGTTTTAAAATTGCTTGTCACCTGATCCTACTGCCTTGTCTCATTATAAAATGAAAACCTTTTCTCCTGGTGCCCTACTTACGCTGTTCACTGTAATAGTAGTACGATTTTGCTCCCCGAAGTGCTGCCTGTGTTTGTGCTTGTCGTTATTGCCCTGATTGTTTAGCGGCCGGCCCTGGGGGGTTGTAGGCCCATACTTGTTCTTATTGAACTGTTAAATAAAGGTTTTCAAAAAAAAAAAAAAAAAAAAAAAAAAAAGAAAAAGAGGAGATTGTAGACAGGAGAGATCAAATAAAGCCCATTTGAGCTTAAAAACATTGGACGTTTCCTGGCTGAATCGGGTCTGTTGGCATGTATGTTTGTACTACCATTGCCTCTTCCTTCTGCCCACAATGGTCTATTACATTGCCACAGCCTCTCTTGTAAGTCCTGTATTGTTGGTTTGTTGCCCCTGCCCCCCTTTCCACTGCCCTCCATAGTCTGTTGTGCTGCCACGGCCCTTCCTGCCTGCTCAGTGTGGTTAAATTGTTGCCTCTGCACCCTCCTACCTGCCTTCAATTTTCAGAGTCCGTGCCCCTGGCCTCTGCCTCTCAACAGTATCCTAATGAACAACTAGATTGCTAACATTCTATATTTATTACAAAAGTGTGGAACGCCTGACGTCATCTTGATGTAATCAAAACTGTAATACCTAGAGCATTTCCTTTAGAAATTACATATATGAGAGGGTCTTATTGGCATCAAAATTATGGTTAGTGCTCTAAAAGACTAAAATAAGGACATATTTTCTGAGTTTTCAAATAGCGACAAAGAACTTTTAAATTATTTGTTACCTTTATGTTTTTTTATCCAGTTGACCACTTGATTAAATGTTGCACTTAGGGGAGAGGATGTGGTGTTACTTCCAGAACTGCAGACTTTGCAACTGGGGAACCAGGTTGGAGTTTCTGCTTCAGCTCGACATTCTGTGATTCTGGTCAAATCACTTAGTCTCCCCATGTCTACAACCAAAATGAATTTGTTCTTGTGTGATGTAACCAATGCTCATGTAAAGCACTCCAATACCTGACAAGTCTGCACTATATAACACTGCAAAAACACAAAATAATAAGTGTTTTGCACACTTCTGTCATTGGGCTATATTTGGGCTACATCTGGGTGATTTTGGGCTACATTTGGGCTCTTTTGTCTCCGGAGGCCATCTTGGGAGATTTATTTGTTATGAAGTTTCCTAATTTCCTCATGTACTGCAGTCTCCTCAGTAGGAAATGCTTTCAGTTTTTTACTTTGATTCCATCGTGAAGGTATTCAGATATGTCACACATTTGCCATAAATTCTGAATGTTAGCACTCTAGTTGCTCATTAGATCACTGTAGTAAAACTACTGTTCACCATGGAAGTCTGCTCCTGGTATTAAAAGTGCATGTTTCAGTCTGCATGTCAGAATTTTTAAATGAAATAGAAGAGGATTTGAGAAGTCACTCAAAATGTGCCCTAATTTTTCTTTCTGCAGCACTAATCATACTTTTTATGGAAAAATTAACCCCCTCATTTTGTTCCTTTTTAAATTAAATGTTTTAAGAGTTACCACTTTAATCCAAGCAAGATGGCTTCAGGTGTGCCATACGTTTATCATAAGTAGGACTGTAAGCGCTCTAGTTGTTCTTTGGAACACTCTGGGAAGCTGCAGTAGAACACAAAGGAATCAACTGACAGTCTCTGCCCTTGTTGGATGTACATGTTTTACTGAGAATGTCAGACTTCATTCTCACATGACTGAGAAAGATAATGTGAATTTACAGAAAATAAGCTCTCAGTTTAGCTTATAGATCACCTTCCAAACCTCTGTGGGAAAAGCATGAGAAAATATTTTTCTCTCAATCATGATATCCCAGCAGAAGGCTTTTTCACATGGTGAAATCACCTTAGAACATACTACAATTCCTAAAATGAGTATGGTACCATCAACAAATGATTTATAATGTAACTAAAGTCTTAAAACCTTCTATTAACTGCAATGCTTTTTAATGAGGTGCTATCATGTATATTGGTCCCAAGATGGCTGCCAACACTTCTTGGATGAAGTGCTGACAGCCAATCAGATCTCAGGATGAGATGTGTGGTTAGGCTCCGCCCACATATATATATGATTTTACTTTTGATTTTCTCAGGAACTACTGAACAGATTGACACCGGACCTGCAAAAGGCACATCCCTGACCTGAAGACTACCTCTCTGCCAAATTTCAAGTAATTCTGTTCAGCCGTTCAGGCTGTACCTTGGACTAAAGGTCCCTATGGAAAATTGCATGCGGAAAACGTGTTTTGGGACCCCCCTTTTTTCTCAGCCCCCGCTTGACGAATCCCCCCGAGACTTTCAGGGTAGGAGCGGAGCGGAGCGCCCCACCTATTTTGAAAATTTCGCGAGGATTCTTCAACCGGCGCCAAAGTTATTCCAAATAGAATGTTGCGGATTTCCTATGGAAACATGGTCCTAACTAGAACTATCTACTGGCGACCGCCAGTAGATAATATAATATATATATAACTGTGGTTCTGTCAATATTCGAGAAAAAACAGTGGGCTGTAAAGACAAGAAAATACTTAGACCTTCTTTACATCGAGTCTAATGAACTAAAGCTACTGTTTTATTGAAGAAATAAATGTTAATTTTGAACTGACAGATGAACTGCAATTACACCTCGCAGCCACGGAGTTGCTGTTGGGAAATGTTTATTTTAGTCCCTTGTCACTGTCCATGAATGCCAGGTATATAATCGACCAGGTGGTGACTGTATGGCTATTTGCATATGATTAAGGCTCAGTGGAGCTGAAACGCGTAATGCTACTTTTTTCTGCCGGAATAAAAACTTTTCTTGGAATGAAGCACAGTGGTTGGGCCTGATTGCCCGCACCAGAAGGTGGAGTGCGCTTTGCTTTTGAATATTTAGAGTTCTGACACAACTCAAACAGGCCCCGATTCGAGAGGCTGGGCACTCCCAGTGTCGTCTTTTTTGCTTGGATTTATCATCAATGGGAAGCCCGCCGGCTGACAAAGAAGGATGACGGAATGAATTGAGCAGGGCCACAGTTGTGAGGCCCGCACTGAAAATTCTGAAAACTTTGGTGAGTCAGCCAGGATCTGGGAGGGAACTGATTCCCTGCACGCTGTACTTGTGTGGAGAAAACGGAGGCAGACTAGCTTCTTCCATCGAAGTTCGCCAGTACAAGCCACGACTTTGGATCAAAAGTATATTGTCGGAATCTTTGCCGCACATGGAACTTTTTCCTTTATAGGCATGAAGGAGACCAGAAGTAATATACTGGAAGCCAGAGAATCGAAGGTATTGGAATTTTGTGGCAGTTGGGACACGGTATACATTTTGTCAAAATTGAAGCATTGTGGGAACTGTGGTTCTGTCAATATTCGAGAAAAAACAGTGGGCTGTAAAGACAAGAAAATACTTAGACCTTCTTTACATCGAGTCTAATGAACTAAAGCTACTGTTTTATTGAAGAAATAAATGTTAATTTTGAACTGACAGATGAACTGCAATTACACCTCGCAGCCACGGAGTTGCTGTTGGGAAATGTTTATTTTAGTCCCTTGTCACTGTCCATGAATGCCAGGTATATAATCGACCAGGTGGTGACTGTATGGCTATTTGCATATGATTAAGGCTCAGTGGAGCTGAAACGCGTAATGCTACTTTTTTCTGCCGGAATAAAAACTTTTCTTGGAATGAAGCACAGTGGTTGGGCCTGATTGTGCGCACCAGAAGGTGGAGTGCGCTTTGCTTTTGAATATATATATATATATATATATATATATATATATATATATATATATATATAAAAAGCAGGAGACCTCTGAGCCCAGAGGTCGATAGTACACGCACTCACTCGGAATCCAAGGTGAATTATCAGTTCATTTTTTATTCCAAAAAGAAAGGTTCTTCAGCACAGCACTGCCAGTCAACAACAACACTGGCCCAACGCGTTTCGGTTCTCACTCGAACCTTGATCACGGGTTACCAAACACAGTGGTCAGACATTATTTATGTCAGTTAATGCTACTACTTCCTGTTTAAGCACTTGCAAGGCATGCTGGTTATTGTAGTGCGTGTGTTTGCGAATTGTGCTGGTAAATACACAAAACAAAATTTGTCAAAATTAAACTCCAGTAACTGGCGGAGAGAATGCTAATTTAAGGTTAAACTTATTAATAATCCATAAGTGGAACGCTACAGGCAACGCAGTAGGTAGTCAAATAATACTGACAATAATCAGATAACCATAAAGCATAGTGTTCAATGCAAATGTATATGTGACAAGTAGAAGAAAATTATTTTGATTATATCATATTAACCCTCTAGTGGTGTTAATAGCACTATATACAAGTCTCATGTGAAACTACAAATCACAAAAAGAAGAGAATACACCCCTCTGGTGGGGAGGCACATGTTGACACCAAATTCAACTGATACAAGTGAATGAACAAAAAGGCCAAAGTCCACCTTCTAGTAGGGGTTTGGCTTATGTTGAGGTTAATGTTCATAATTAGTCCGATAAAACTCCTGCATTGAAATAAACAAAAAAACGGGTTTTTTTGCAATTGGTCAGTATTATTGTTATGACTGCAAGGCTGGGGTATGTCGTGAAATTATACCCACAGAGTTCACAAATGTACAAAGAGTTCCTCATCCTGGTTGAGTCCATACGGGGTCAGAGTTCTGAATGACACAATATGCTTGGATTCTTTTTGGCGGAGGAGTTTTTCTCTGTTTCCTCCACGATCCAAAGGTGGCACATGTTCAATGGCATAGTAGCGTAGCAGTTCCCATTTGCTGTCATGTGAGCTTAACATATGCTTGGCAATGGCATTTGAACGATCAATGTTGACCGTTGCTCTGATGTGCTCTAGGATGCGTTTCTTGATTTCACAAATAGTGCTTCCTATATATTTTAACTTGCAGGGGCATTCGACAACATACACCACATATTTGGTTTTGCAAGAAATGTGTTGCTGAATTTTCCACTTTCCTCCACTTCTACCTTCCACCACTTTTTAAGGTATGCCAATTTTGCAAGCTTTGCAGTTTTTGCATGGCCAGAAGCCCTCAATGTTGGTCCATGGTTTCTGTTGCTTAATTTTAAAATGGCTGTGTGTGAGTCTGTCACCTAGATTTGGTGCTCTCCTATAGGTGACATCCGGGTGATCTCCAATCAGGTCGGCAATAGTGGTGTCTAGTTTTAGGATGCCCCAATGTTTTTTTAAAATATTGACCAGATCACTGGTTTCAGTTGAGAAAGTTGTGATGAGGCGTATTTTAGTGAAATCATTCTGAATCACCATTGGTTTGCTTTTCAAGATCTCCGTGCGATTTCTTTCTTTTGCTTTTTTGAGGCTTGTTTGAATTATCCTGTCTGGATATTTTCTTTTTTGGAATCTTATTGCCATAGCTTTGCTCTGATGTTCAAAATCATTGTTGGCGGAACAGTTTCTGCGTAAGCGTAAGAATTCCCCATAAGGTATGTTCCATTTTTGATTGGTAGGGTGGAAGCTGTCCGCATGTAGTAATGAGTTGGTTGCTGTTTGTTTTCTGAACAGGGTTGTTTGTATTGTATTGTTTTGTACATAGATTTCGATGTCTAAGAATGAGATCTTGGTTGAACTGATTTCATAGGTAAATTGTAGTTTGGTTTCATTATTGTTCAAGATTTGGAAATATGTGGCAAATTCTTCCGTAGTTCCATCCCATATGATGAATAGATCATCGATGAAGCGCCACCATGCTATGATTTTCTGCACATGATGGTCATTGTCGCTATTCCATGCAATTTTTTGTTCGAACCAACCCATTACTAGATTCGCAAAGTTCGGTGAAAATGAAAAGCCCATGGCTGTACCTTTCATCTGTTGGTAATGTTTCTTGTTAAAAGTGAAGATGTTATTCTGCAAGCATAGAGTGATCATTTGAAGCAACATGGAGTTGTGTTGTTTAAATTGAATGTTGCGTTTACCCAGAAAGAAGCTGCAGGCTTTTAGGCCTATTTCATGTTCTATGTTTGTGTACAAAGACACAACATCCATTGACACAAGTTTAAATTGATGATTCCAGGGTATCCCCTCCAGTTTCTGTAATAGGTCTGTTGTATCTCTGAGATAGCTGGTTAAGTCCTTTACAATTGGCGCTAAAAAATGACCAATGTAATTGGAAATGGGTTCCATGATTGAACCGTTGGCCGAGACGATGGGTCTGCCTGGAGGTTTGTGTAATCGCTTATGTACTTTAGGTAGAAAGTACATGGTGGCTTCAATGGGTTTTGTCACTGTAAGATATTTTTTCTCTTCTTCATCAATGAGACCCTCCTTAAGCCAGTCATTAAGATGTTGATTGATGACTGCTTCAATTTCTTTAATTGGATTGGTGCTGAGTTCTTTATAGCACGTTGTGTCCTGCAGCTGATGGTCAGCTTCCCATACGTAATCTGTTTTATTGAGAATTACGACGTTTCCGCCTTTGTCAGCAGGCTTGATCTCGATTGTAGAATCCTGCTGTAAATTTTTTAGCGCTGATCTTTCCGAGGGTGAAAGGTTGTCTTTTAATTTTCGTTGGTTAAGATGGTATAAATCATGTGTGATGGCTTCATGGAACAAGTCAATTTTGTTGCCCGGTGGTAGGATCGGATAGAAATAGGATTTGGGTTTTTTTCCACTTATTCCTGCTCCCAAGGGTGGAAGTATTTCTCCCAGATTGTCACAGGGATCCGTTGTTTCCATATTCCCCATCGTTATGAGGGTGATAAGAGCTTGTTCGTCTTCTGCTAATAATTCACTGGTGTGAGTCATGGCAGTTTTCTCCTTTGTGGGTGTCTGTTTTTCCGCAAAGATTTTAACCAGTTTGAGTTTGCGGATATATTTGTAGAGGTCAATCCGTGTTTGAGCAAGGTCCAAATGAATTTTTGGGCAGAAGTTGAGGCCTTTCTTTAACAACTGTTCTTCCGATTCAGTTAATTGGCGAGATGACAAATTAATGACATTTAATTCTTGAGAAATGGCACTTTGCTCTATTTCCTTTTGCTGTGTGGATGTTTTTAGGTCCGTTTGGGTCTGGCCCGGGTTTCCATGGAGGTATCGTTGCCTCCCCTGCCCTCTTTTGCCTCTCCTTGTCTTCCTCTTCCTCCTCTGCCTTGGCCCCTGCCCCTTCCTCTTCCTCTCCCACGGCCTGGTGGTCTTGTTTTCTCCCAGTTTTGTTGTTATATATATATGTATATATATATATATATTTTTTTTTTTTATTTTTATTTTTTATTTTTTTTAAAAAAATTTTTTACTGCAGGACAGGGGACTAAGTCCTGTAATGGCTGCCTGCAATATTTTTTTCATGCTGCTGGCAGCCAATCAGAGTGTTTAGTCACGCGGGGGCAAGATGGCATAAGAGAAATAACGCTCCCTAGGCCAATGGAACACTCTGATTTTAAACGGGTGCTCCTGAGAGACCCAACCATCCAGATATACAATTCATTTTTTCCCTTAACTTCTCAAAAAACTACTGAACGGATTTACATTAAATCACAAAAAGCACAATCTGCAGACCAAGAACTAGCTTCCTGCCAAATCTGGTGTAATTCAGTTCAGCAGTTTTCGGTTTAGCCTTGTCTAAAGAAGTCTAATGAAAATGCATGGGGAGATTGCATTTTGGGACCCTCTTATTTCTCACCCTCTGCTTGACTGATCACCTCAATACTTTCCAGGAAGGAGCTGAGGTTAATAAAGTTGTCTTTTTTAAAGGTTTGTGAAGATTCGTCAAACAGAGCCAAAGTTATTAGCAAATCAAAAAACACTCTTTCTATGGAAATGCAGACCTAACCTTTTGACAACAAATCAGCACTATTGTGCTCAGGCATTCAAATGCCACCTCCAGTCAACATGGGTCAAGTTATAAGATATACATTATTTTGGAGCAGGCCAAGGCATAGACTCAAGTGGATGCTCCTGTTCTGAGGTGCCTGACTAGGTCCAGGAAATATGGGTTTTAAGCCTTGCTAGAGGACATGACAAATATGGAATCAGCAATCTGGTGAAAATGGGACACAGGGCACATGAACCGACTATCAATTTGATCCCAAGAGTGCTAAGGACAAGATGGCCTTATCCTACACACCATTGGGGCTTGCTGCACTGAGGACGATACCGTTTGCTCCTTAGCACTTAAGTGACTAAAAGAAAATCTGCTTGAAATCTCTTGTAATTCGGAGAAGCTTCCTCGCATGGGACCTGAGAGAAAGACAATAAAATGGCTTCTGGGGCTCACAGGAGATAGACAGAGTGGCCTAATTAAGACCAAAAAGACCTGAAATGTGGCAGAAATGCACCATAAACAGAGTGACAGTGGTGGGCAGGACCCGAATGTGAAGTGATTGCCAACGTTTGGACAACTCAGCAACAATTTAATGAGGCTAGTGCCCGAGACCAGGCATGGATAACTGGATGGGATGGGAGCGTGCTGATATGGACACTATACTTAATCGTTTTTGCAATGCCGCGTAAATAAAGGAGCTACTTTAGTATGCAACTTTGGTTTGTGAAAGGCGTGTGTGGGCATCCCCCAAACTCAAAGTACAGGCTTGGCTCACAATCTGAGCAGAAACCTGCCTTGGTGTGGGTGATTACCATAACAGGTAATGGCGGCTGAGGTACATCTGCATTCCACAGTCCTATTTACACCCAGCGAAAATATGGCAATGTCCATAGCTAAATCAAGAAAAGGGGCCAATATGAAGAAAAGATAATTTCCGGCCCCAAAAGCAAGAAGACCTGAGGGGGAATTTGCAATGAAACCAATCCATATCCTCCCATGGCGGCCAAAAAGACACAGAGATTATAATGTTTTATTGGAATATGTGCAGGTTACTCTGACTCATTGTGCAGGTTATTTTGACACATTGGTCAGCTGGTGTCAGACCTCATATCCTTCCCCACTGAGTCCGATACTAAATGATCCACATTTTATTCCAGGCCCTGTAGATAGAGGGTTCTGCAGATGGTTCCATAATAAAGGTAAACTTCTACAGACGAAAGAGATCGCCCAGCGTTTGGACTTAGATGGAACTCGAGTGCTGTCTATGATGCAGCTCATGCATTGCGCAAAGTCAGAACCCCTTAAGACAGGTGCTACAAGGGATCTTACCCGCATAGGAGTTTTACTGAATTAACATGTGACTAGAAAGGGTATCACTTAGTTTTATCAGCTACTAGATACTTTGCCTGTGGACTTTAACCCACCTTATGCCCTTACTTGGGATGCGAGTTAGGGCCACCAATAGATTAATCTTCCTGGATCCACATGTGGGGATGAGCCATGTCATCCTCTATATGCATGATGTTATGGGTTTTTCTTTGTAAATATTTCTATTGGCATTTTATATTACATGTCGCCTCCGCAGTTTGCAAATTCAAGAGCAAGAGAAAACTACATCTTTCGGTGTCAGCATTTACATTCGATAATATGGTCAAAAGCAGGTCGAGTTGACATAAACTTTAAACCACCACAAGTACCATGGGAGAGCATCCCCTTGCTCTTACAGAGGGGGGGACATGTGGGCGTCACAACTTTGCTACGGGTTTTGGTGTTGATAAGTCTAGAGTGCCGTTTGTACAATAAGAAACCATGCCAATAAACAGAGCTAAACAGTATGAGAGAACGTAAATAAACGAAAAAAGAAGGGCTGCGTACATAGGAAACTATCAGCTAGTATTAAGTCGTCACATTTTCAGCATCCACGAGTGGGGTTCCCCAGGCGACCAGGGCATGTGCCCTCGGACTGGGAGCCCATGGGTAGGTAGGGCCTCCGACATCTTCGAAGGTGAGCATTACTATTTGGATAATGTCCACTGCATGGTATATGGTGCGCGGGAGTCACTTATTATCTCCGCTCCCTGTCTAGACCATGCACTCATGAAGGTGAAATTACCCAATCACTCCAAAGTCTCCCCCACTGTCCGGGCCCTTGGTGTGGCGGTCTGATCACCGCCCGACCGATCATCGCTGTCTGTTGACTCCTCCCCCTGACCAATCTTCGGGTGATCCCATGTTATCGATAGCTCTGTCCATTGGTCTGCAATGGGGCGAGTCTGTACCCCTCGAGCCTCCTCTCTAGTCAATGCCCTTTCCTCAGCTTACACCCATCTGGTGACATCCTCACTCCAGGTCTGCACACCGGGACTTCTAGCTGATTTCCAAGTCATGGCTATTCGTCATCGACGTATAGGAAATAGGTGTCTAGGTCACCCCATCTGGGGCATGGGCGGGGTACGGCCCCATACACCACCTGGAGCCTATGCGGTGTCATATACGTTATATGTATATAGTTGAATTGTATATATTTTAATCTTGTGTTCCTTGTGATCTTCCATGTGGAGGCTAAGATTCTCCTCCATTCCGGCTATGACAGCTCCATTTTCAGGATCTTTTCCCACCTGCCCTGTTGGGCCAGTAGGGGGCTATGTACCAGTATCTCAAGGGATTTGTATAACTATTTAACCAGGCGTCTAGTCAGTCCCAGTGTGACCAGTAGCTGCAGGACCTCAAGTGTTTCAGGCTCTTCCCGGTCCCTCACCCACAAGTCTCTGAATGTTCGTATCAGGGCTTCATATGTGAGGAACTGTCCCGGCGGCAAGCAATATTGTTCTGCCAGGTCATCCAGTGGTAAGAAAGCACCCTGGTGGTAGCAGTCACTCACTGTGACAAGTCCTGCATCTGTCCAAGTCATCATCTGTCCATCAGTATAGTGTGAAGTAGGCTCAACAAGGGGGAGGCCAACCAATGGTAGTGCAGGTGCATATAACTGTGATCCTGTTGTCTTTGAGACACATCTGTGCCAACATTTCAGCGCTGCAAAGAGTAGCACCCCTGGGTTTTGGAAAGTCATCTGTGGGTCAAGTAGCCCAGCTAGTAGGGTCTCCGCTCGTGTGGTGAACCCAATCAACCCCAGCCCCCCGAACCGACCCTGCCAAGCCATCTCGCAAGCCACTGGAGCTGGAAGGCCAGAAAATATAGTTCAAACTCTGGGACGTCAGAATATGTTCAGAGATACTCTATTATGGCGTCTAGATGTGTACATCACGTGGATGGTACTCCCACTGGTAGCTTTGCGAAAAAATAAAGTAGCCTTGGGAGCATAACCATTCTAGTCAGTGCTATCCTAGCCATTACAGGTAGCTTGAGGGACCTACAAAGGCAACACAGGCCCTCAGGGAGCAAAGGGCTTTCCCCAAATTAGCTTCCCAAAGGTCCTCCAACCGATGGAAGATCTGTGTCCCCAGGTATCAAAAGGAGGCGGGAGACCACATCAAATCAGGGGGGAAGCATGGTGGCCGTGCCCTTCCCGGAGGGATGGGAAAGAAATGCGTCTTGGATTTATTGACATGCAAGACCGACACCGTGTCTTGCACCTGGCCCTATCTTTAATCGCTTCTTTTTCCTCCTGCTCTGTTATAGGTCCCCCCAGTCCTTGCAACTGTCCTCTGGTAGAGAGGTCAGCGGTATTGTCGCCAGGAAAGTCAGTTGCAAGTCACCCGCGAATGGCGCAGGGGCAGCATATAGCTGTTTATAGTATTCATAGAACTCGTTATTAATAGCGATCCTGCTGTCTCATATGTGTGATAGGGGCTCCTCGGGATTCCGGGCTAATAAGGTACGCCAGAAGCCATCCTGCCTTGCCTTCTTCTTCATGTACTTTAGTAATATGTTGTTTGTAGTCATGACTAGGCAGTGTCTCTAGGGTGGAATTATACGTCCCTCGGATTTCCTCCAGCACACCATCCCAAGTAACCAGCGTCCTATCTAATGTTTGCAGTTTGTCTTCAAGTGTTTGGAGCTCCTGCCGAGCCCTCTCTGAGCTCCGAGCTCCACAAGTCAGTCCAATGCAGCAACCCCTTGTCACCACCTTGAAAGCCTCCCACTCCGTAAGCCCCGTGGTTGCAGTACCCTGGTTCTGGTAAAGTAGCCTGAGACCAAGTCTGCTAGAGAGTTGCGATAACATGAATCTTCCAGGGAGGCTGGGCCAAGCCGCCACACCATTCATTATTTCAATGCAGGTTAAAGGAATCAAGTTTTCCAGTCCTATTGATGCAATTCAGGAATGAAAATGTTATCTAAAGCCTTGAAAAGGACACATCCATGACGAAACATGTGTCGGCTGTTGTCTTTTCATCACTGAACATTGCTGCCTCAATTGGACTGGGAAACTTGATTCCTTTAACCAACATTGAAATGATGAACAGTACTATATTGGAAAATCTAATTTGTTTCAACAACCATGAAATAAATGTACTGTGTCTGTAACTGACCGTTAGACAACCTTGAATTGCATATACTATGTCCTTTAATGACTGTTAACAACAAATAATAATTCTTTCTTTCTGTTGTCCTACACCTGTGAAGGGTACCAAAAAGATTTTTTGAAGATCAAACAATGTCGTAAATATATATCCTATGTAACTGTAGAGTGCCGGGGTACATTTTTCATAAACCTTCCCATTTTCGATCGCATAGGGACCTTCCGAGGACACATTCCGTAAAATCATATCTCTGTCCTGGTAATGCAATAACCGGGCCACAACCGGTCTAAGGGTTCGGCTGGAGGCCTCACTGGCACCTGGTGCGCTTGTTTCAGGGCAAAGAAGGGGGTAAGTAGACCATTGGCCCCCTCTGTGATCAGCCATGCCTCCAGGTGGCCTAGCATGTCACCCTTTTCGATTTTCTCTGGTAGGCCCACCACCCTGTTGTTCTACCTATTGCGGCCTTTGGCATTTTCTGCTCTCCGTTCAAGAACCTGTACTCTGTTTTGCAGTTTGGTCATTTGGTTTGTGAGTGTGGTGCATTCGGGTTTAAGATCAAGAATGGTAGGCTCTACTTCTTTGACTCGGTCCGCCAGTTTATGGTGTTCTGTACGAAGGAGGCCTAAGCCCACCGAGACTGTGCCAATGTCTTGTTGCAGGGTGTTTTTCGCATCCTCAATGGCCGCTAGTATCTTGTCCAGTTGGAGACTTATAGGGCCTCCCACCTGAGCCACCTCGTCACTTTCTGTCTCTGCATCTTGAGGGGACCACCTTCATCAGGCGGGACCCCTGCTGATTTAAGTCGTGCCTTCCCCATCAGGGCTGTAGTATCCGGCGTATGCTGGCCAGTAAAAGGTACTCTGAGGGGCGCACACCTCCAGCAACACGGCTAAGGACTCTCTATGTTACGGCAATGTGCAGCAGACCCCACTGTGCAGATTCAACAACGCCTCCGACCTACTGCCCCTTCACCGTGCCCCCCAAGGAGTTGTGCAGGGTATCCACGCCTGTTGAGCACAGAGTGAGTATTGGGTTAGGCGGCTAGGCCAAAGCGGGGGTGGTAGGTAACAGCGTCTACTGTTTGCAGATCTAAGCACTTTCGATATCCTCCCAACTGGCTCAACTTCACAAGGAGGTGTTGGGTGCGAGCATGATTTGGGCAGGTGCACAGTCCTCAACAGTTGCTTATTAAAACCAAGATTCGCCGGGGGGTTTCCACTGCAGGGTGATCTTACAGTTCTGTGCCCTATTTACTTGAGAGGGGCGCTGTACAAGTCTTCGTTCCTGCGCACACCCTAGGGAGCAATATGTCAATGGTTTAGCCCCATAGACTCACCGCCGCTCCAGGGTTTCTCTAGTCGAGTACAACACTCCCTGATGCCTTGTATCTGCAGTGGTGCACTCTTTGTTGTCATTGGACTTGCTTCTTGTGTCGTAGTGAGGGGGCACCCTCCACGCGCCACAGCTCAGCTCTCTCCAGATCTCCAAGGGGCTGCTTCCGGGCACCAACAAAACTCCTCTAATATTTCACCCTCCTCGAATGGCGAGCCTCCTCTGCAGTTGCAGGCGGTCCAGAGGTGCGCAGAGAGCCCAGGCCCAGCCACTCGCCAGACCTCTGAAGCAAAGCTTCCACCTCAGGTGTCTACACCATCCCCTCCAGTAGCCACATCCGCTCCAGGAGGGTATTGCAGGAAGCGGTCTTTATGCAACGTTCCGTGCACTGCTCAGCAGTGCCGTCTCTCGGGTCCCCAGGTCTCCGCTGTCACGTATTAGCCCTCTGTAGTCCTCCCCGGGACCTCACCGCCGGGCCCCTCAGGGTGTTGCTACTCTTCAGAGAACAGGTCAACAGCTTTTGGTTCCCCTCCGGCCTCTTTCAGGGGCTCCTCTCTCCCTCAAGTGCTCCTCATCGTTTCGTCGTCTTCAGGAGCAGCCCTATTCTGGGCCGCCGCCCCTTGCAAGGGGAGGCCTTCCAGACCACTTGCAGCTGAAACCAATGGCAGTCTCGGCCCGTCCTGACGGACAGTAGGCTCACCCGACCCCACAGGAGAACGCCGCGGGGTGAGCAGCATGGGATAGTGCCAGCAAAGGGCTGGTGTCACTGGATTCCAGGCGAAATGATGGGCCTCACGTGGAGCTAAGTTAAAACGTGTCCGATGCGGCCGTCATCATTGTCATCCCCCCATGTGATGTTAATACATTTTTAAAGTGCACGTATACCCAGGGGTGTCTTGGCGCTGAATCAGCATAAGGACCAGGGAGCTTAAAAGGAAACTAATTGTTAAAAAGCCATGTTTTCAGCAGCTTTCTAAAAATCAGCAGGGTAGGAGCGGCTCTAATGTTTATAGATAGGCTATTCCACAGTTTACAGTCCTCTTAAGCAAAGCAGCTATCCCCCCCCAACCACCATTTGAGGCTTTTAAAAACTTGGGCGGGTGACCATCATGGAGCTTTTAGATCGCAAGTCCCTGCTGGGCACATACCATGCTAGAGATTGTCTGAGATGTTCGGGCCAGATTCATAGAGAGTTTTATAGGTAAGACAAAGTGCCTTGAATTTAATTTGATTACCTACTGAAAGCCAATGGAGTCCTTTGCAGGCTAAATAAACTGATTGGAATTTTGGAAGATCAAGAAGCCTAGCAGCTTCATTGTTCAGATATTGCTTTTGGATTTATAAGTATAGTATGTTACAGTAATCCAATTTGGAGAGGATTTTCCTCGAATAAGGGGGAATAAACGGAAGGATTTTCCTGATGATTCTGAGGGTGTTGAAGCTTGAGAAAATGACTGAGTTGATGTGCTTGCTAAAATTTAAGTTATTGTCTATTAGGACTTCAAGATGTTTTACTTTTTGGACAGGTGAAGGTGGGGCTCCTAGTTCAGTGGGCCAACAGGTAGGGCTCCAGAATTGTGGTCTATTACCAAAAGAATGACCTCTGTTTTGTCCGAGTTCAATTTAAGGCAGTGTTCGCCCATCCAGTTACCTGTAGCTCTCACACAGTTGTGAAGCTGGAGATGAGTGTCATTGACATTGTTGGAAGTAGACAAAATGATTTGCGTATCGTCGGCATACGATGTGGGCGAGAGGCCAAAAGATCTAATAAGGGATGCTAATTCTGTTACATAGATGTTGAAAAGTAAGGGGCTGAGTGAGGCCCTCTGTGGGACCGCACGAGGAAGTGAAAATGGCTTGAATGTATGGTTGTCCAGCATCACTGAATGTTCTCTGCCCGTCAGGAAGGACAGTAGCAGAGCAAATGCCTTGTCAATAATGGCGAGATATTTAAGGCGGAGGATCGAAGTGGAATGGCCCACCGTATCGAAAGCCGCTGATAAGTCAAGAAGAATAAGGGCTGCGTACCTCCTCTATCTAGGACGATTCGTAACTCGTCTGTGGCTTTGAATAATGCAGTCTCTGATATATACAGAAAATAGTTATAAAATATTAATGTGATGGCATTTGACCCTAGTTTGTCTTCATCCAATGTTTAGCTTGCTGTCAGAATGTTGGCGATGTCAGAAAGAAAGGGGCACCATGACCCATATGTGGGGGACTGTGAAATGGTTCAGATGTTCTGGAAAACAAAATTTACACAAATCAAGAACGTGGAGGGCCTGGAATTCAGATTTGACCAATTGACTCTTTTTTGGGAGATATTGTGGAAAATTCATTACATTAACTATTTGTGGGAGGAAGCTTATCACACATTTGCTTGTAGCTGCTAGGTTAAATAGCCCAATAATGGCTCTCTGAGTCTTCACCCTCAACACAAACATGGTAGAATAAGGTTTGGTACTTTTATGCAATGGAACAATTCACTGCACTTCCTAGGGATAGAGTCACAAACCCACCTACATTAAACATCAGTTTAGAATAGGAATGGCTGTTCCGGTCCTGTTTGACTCAAGCTCATCCACAGGATCGTCTATGGTCAGTATCAGTGATTCAACTTAATGGTGCCATTGTGCCCATCAGAGGGTGAGGAAAGGCAGGCTGGAGCGGGGTACTATGTTTGTAGGGGCTAGAAAATATTTGTCAGGAGGGCGGGAGATATGGGAACATCACAATATAAACCGTTTTGATAAAATAATTGTCTTTGAATGCTCATTATTTGCAGCAGGACCAATAGATGTATTATGCTGATCACCTACACCAAAAATTAACAGCACACAAAACTAGTAGTTTTATGAAGACAATTTAATCAACTGAACTGATAACTGTGCTTTTCACCTTAAAGAACAAAATGGGGACAAGCATATTGAGCTTTGCTAACACAAGCTATGTGGTCACAGAGAATCTAGATAGAAAACATAACTTTAGAATGTATTCTGTGTCAAAGTATTTTCATATTTACACCAACTCAGAAACTAATAGTATTGCTAGCTCTTTGTACACAAGTATTTGTATCTCTTTGTACAACAGGGGATCAGTTAAAAAACACTACAACCCCTTTCCTCCTATGGTGTTCATACTATACCTGCCAGGAGTCCAATGAGAAGCATCACAACCCATCCTGACCATGCATCCAGCAAACCCTTGATAAACTCCCATAGGGATTCTTTACTTTTGTTGGTGATCTGAAAAAAAGAATAATATGCTGACTGACTATGTAGAAAGAAAAAAAGATCTGAACACCCTCAATGTATATATATTATGTTTGCACTGAGGAACAGTGAGATGTGGCATATAATGCGGGGTTTTCCTCACAATTAACTTACTGTTTTCTCTGAAGAATCATACTTCTTCCCATCCACTCTCATTCCCATACATGCAGTAGACCAGCCATGGAAGTTTTGGAATGTGGTCATATTAATACACCTACCAATATTATAAATGCGTTTACCACCTGTTTTAATCCAATTAATACAATTTTTCGCAGGACAGTGGATTACGTGTTTCTAAAGCTTTGCAACTCCTGTCACTTCCCTGGCATCATTTAATCAATTATATGTCACTTTAAAAAAATACATATAAAGTAATAGAGGTCGTTGAACCATTTTGAAGCCTTCTAGATATCAACCCTGAAAGGTCTCTCCTTTTATATCACAAAAGAAGGCTGCTGTTGGTGGGATAAACAAATCTGCTTGACAGCATAAGCTGGTCAAGCAATAATTGTACAATATGTATTGTATTGTAGTCACATTCATATAGCCCTTCATATCCATGTTGCGGTGTAGCATACTATTCTCTAGGAAGTGCTTGGATAGAAGGAGATTGATTTGTAGTGTGGCCTACATGGGAGGTGATACAGTGGAGTGCATGAAGCCCAGTTGTGCTTTTATCAAGTTTTTTGTTATTGCACCGAAAAGGAGTTGCAAATAAGTAGCCTAATTCTAAAGGCATTCATATGTTTGGTTCTGAGGACACGAGACTGCAGTGTGACTTATGTGGGTAGTGTTCCCATGTAATGGGTGATTGGCAGAGGGTGCTGTCATCGTATTTGTGTTAATATTTAGCTGTGATTATGCATGAAGTGAAGTAGAGTCAAGTGGAGATGAGAAAAGGGGAATCATAGAAAGCTACATGTGTGTTAAAAGCCATCAGCTATAGATTGGTTTCTACAGGTGTATGATCCAGACTTCTGAGCTGCCCAGTATTTGAATATATACATTTGAGCATCAACTGTTCTCTGGCTCAGAGACAGTAGTACAGTCCTAAAGTATCTAGGTCTTCAGGTTTTACAGATACAGGATGACCTGAGTGCCATCACTGTAGTTGTAGGAGGTTAGGCTAAAGAACTTGATGAGGTATGGTAGTGAACTTTGATAACTTTTGAAGTGGTGGGGGTCAAAAGATTGATTACAATAGGAGTTGTGATGAAAGGAGGTAATGAATGTAAACAGAAGTAGCAGAATTATGTTTGATCTGTAAGACAGCTAAGAGATGTAGTATAAGATATTTCTTTTGACAACAGGTCCTCAAGTCTAAGAGTGTGTGGAAGTTGACTGGTCCAGTAGTACAAGTGTGACAAATCCACTTCCGTACACTGTAGAGATGGAAATGGAGGAATATTGGATGCTTCTCTTGGGGTGGAACCCTATTTGATAGTCTGAATGTAAAACATTTCAGTTAGAAGGCTGCTGATTAGACAGAAGGCAGCATTGTCACACTGTTTTGGGAAATTGGAGATTGGTTGACAGTTGGCTTGGCCTGGTGGGTTAAGGTTCTTCTTCGTAAGTTCAAAGGGGTAGGTGTCATAGGCTAGAGAGCTGGTGATGAGAGCTCATTTGGGTTGTGGCAATTTCTGGGAGCAGGACAACCTGGAAGGTGTGAGCATGGCAAGCTTCAGACAGGGCCAATTTCCTTTACCAGTTCCACGAAGTGAGCAAAAACACCAAGAAAAAGTAGGTGAATGTGAGCAGCTCAGTATGAGCGATTCAGATTTGTTTATGATAATGTCTTGAAACCTTTGCTCACTTTGGAGTCCTTAAAGATACTGCTAGTCCTCCGCTTCTTTCCATTGGATGATTTGGCCCAGTATTATTTTGGGGGCACTGATATGTAGTGGACTTATCTGTAGTGGACGTCTCTATTCTCCTAAACAACAGATCCACCTTAGAATCCAAGATCACATCATAGATGTTTTAAAAAGTACTCTTCTTTGATCCTGTATTGACCATGAAGTTGATGAAAGGATATGGGGCAGGAGGAAGAGCAGACATTAGTGGGAAGAGGGACATTTGAAGAAAAAAGGCGGTAGTGGGTGTAGAGGTGTTAGACAGGTTAGGGTTAAAGTACCCATTCCTGCTCCAAGATGTTGAAAGGGGGTTAACAGGATTAGGGAGTCAGGAGAGGCAGTGAGATTGGGTTAGTTATTCAGGGAAGAGTGACAATAGTAATTAGAAGGTGCGGAAGGTATTTATTTCCCACAATAGGGAAAGAAGATGAAGTGAAGGCTTGAAAACAAGAGACTTGTGTTTTGTAGGCAGGAGGTGGATGGGAGAAGATAGAGAAGGAGCAGCATAAATGCCTGTTTGTTATGTCTGGTACAGAAGGATACAGTGTGTTCTTAAAGGTGGTGGTTCATTCGGTCGGAAGTGCCAGAAAAGAGGCAATAGACGTGATGCTCGAAGAGTAGTCTGCAGTGATTGACAGAGGATGAAGAGAAGAGGAAGAAAGGAGATGATGAGGAAATGGATTAGGGAAAGATAAGGGAGGGGTGAGGTTGTAGGTACATAGTGAAGATTGGGGAGAAGAGTGAGGTCAAGTGTGGATGAGTGGCAGAGTGTAGTTGCAGGGGGAAAAGGGATAGGAGTAAAGACATGTATACAAAAAGTAAAGAGGAGGATGCGAGACATGGAGGAAAAGAGACAACTACAATTGTTTAACAAACTTTAATGTTTCGTTTTTCAGTTCCATTATTATCATTTTCTGAGCCCTATGTCCCCTTTTTTAAATTCCTCAGCCATTTCAAATCAAATCAAATAAGCTTTATTCGGCTGTTTTTTAAAGCAGTCATAAAAGCACATCAAATCAATTACATTTCACGTTAATTTTACAAAAAGAAATAACAGAAAATTTTAAAACTCTTCTCAATGAGTACAGAAAACAAGGTATCTATAATTCCAATTAATTTCCTATTATATAATCCCGCACCCACTGGGAGACATGCACAAGTTACGACTCAGTGATTGTGGTACGTTTCCTAAGATAAAACGCCTTCTTTAAAAACATAGCTACTCTCCATGCTGTGTGCTCGTTTTCCAGTAGCTGGAGTAAAATCAGGGCTGGGCGACACTGTTTTAAACCTGAGTTTCTTAAAAATGGAATTATCCAAATTTTCGTTGTGTCAATATAACATTTCAAAAACAGGACCAGGTGAATTGTGGATTGTTTGCAGGTGTTATCATACGGACATAAAGGCAATACCTGGGACCAATCATTCATTTTCGGGCAAGGCAATAATCTGTGAACGTTACCCATTCTAAATCTTGTTAAAAGAAATCTATCAAATGACCCTGGTACAAAGATTAGGTACGGCTCCAATCCCGCGGCTGTGATTAGCAACTGATGTTGCCTCACGCTGATTTTGGAAACTTCCCCTGCCATTCTGCTGGATTCCAGAAATTGGAGACCCTCTTTTCTCAAGGTCTTAATTGGAATTGCCAGTAAAGTGGTTGGATCAGAGAAAAACTCTGGATGTCCCAAATCGTTCATAAAATCGGGTACGAACTTGATCCAGGGAATCATTAGTGCCCCTTCCAGATTCAAGCTATCTTGCAGGATCTCTCTATTTAACTTTGTCTGATCTTTACACCAAACTCTGTGCCACAGAAGTATTGGCTCTAGTTTTATAAGATCAGCGATATATGGGAGCCCCAACTCCTCATGGCAAACATAGGAGGATGTACTCGGGGGTGCTGAGAGAATGTACCTTAAAAAATAATTTTCTACAATTTGTAGTGGGACAGTGTTTGCGAAGCCCCACACCCCTGCCCCATAAGATGCCATTGTAATACACGTGGCCTTGTATATTTTCAGGAGTTCTGGGGGTGGTTTTCTTCCTAGCTTTTTAGCAAAGGTTACTAAAGCTGAAGTTGCTCTGCTAAATGCCAATTTTTGGGCAGAAATGGTTTGAGCCCATGTGTCTTTATGATTAAATAAAATACCAAGGTAGGAAAATGTTTTAGTTGAAACTAACTTCTTCCCAGCAACAATTATTTCACGTGCCCTCTGGGTCCCTTGCCTACATCTCATAACAAAGGTCTTTGAGATGTTTATATTAAGACCAAGGTCCATCATAAACTCGCTAAAACTATCCAAGACCCTCTGGAGGCCGTTTTGGGTGCGAGCCATTAGCACAGCATCATCCGCATACAGGATTGGCAGTATGGGACGGCCTCCAACTTGGGGGAAATCTTTGCCCTTCGATACTAGTGCTTCACCTAGTCCATTAATGTAAAGGTTAACAAGCATTGGCATAGCCAATAGGTCTAGCCTTTGGGACCTTATAAGTGTTTAGCCATGCAACAGTTGCATAACTAAATACTTATAAGGTCCCAAAAGCGAGGAAGGGGGCCAGAACACAACCTTGTCTGACCCCTCTCCTAATAGGAAAAGCCTTAAAGCACTCCCCCACCCAGACCGTACCGCACACTTGCAACAGCTCCACTGTACAAGCGTCTTAAAAAAAAATTATATGGGGGTCAACCCCTGTTGCCTCAAGGACCTCTCACAGCCTTTCATGTTTTACAGAATCAAAGGCCGCAGTGAGGTCCACAAAAGCCAAGAACAGGCTACCCTGTTTGGCTCTAGTATATTTGCCCACCAGAATGGCTAAGTTCAGACTCTGTTCTGTTGTGCCTAGTCCGGCGCAAAAGCCATACTGTAGGTCAGATAAAATCTGTCTGTCCTCAGCCCAATCTTGCAGGCACTCTAATATAACCCGCCCGGCCACTTTCACCATAGAGTCCAACAGGGAAATGGGTCTGTAGCACCCCGGGTCATGGCGGTCCCCCTTTTTAAAAATAGGAATGATGGTGGACTCCACCCAGGTCTTGGGGAAAGTAGACTTGATGCTGGCATTAATAACTTGGGTCACTGGGGGCCCCAAAAAGGCACGTTAAATTTAAACAAATCAACTGGTACCCCGTCAGGACCCGGTGCCTTACCTCCCAAACTAAGGGCCAGGGCCCTACTCACTTCTTCCAGGGTAATTTTATGATCGACCCGGTCATAAATATCACTGGTGGTGTCAGCCCGTGTCAATCCCTGGCTTCCTTGGATGCTATACAACCCAGAAAAGTGGGTAATTCAAGTTTCTTCAGAAATAGCTATTTCTACGGATGGGCCATCATTAAAAGATAGAAAAGGGGCCCTCAGGACTTTCCAAAATGCGGCACTATCCTTCAGTTGCGCCGCACTATGGAGAGAGTCCCATGCTTCATTACGTAGAGTACGCTTCCTCTCTAGGACCGCCCCTCTATATTCCAATTTAGCCTGTCTGACTCTAAGTAACGATCTGGGCTGCTTATGCAATTCTTTTTTCATCTTAGAATAAGCTTTGGTGCATTTCTTGTCGAACCACCCGTGATTTTTTCTTAATCTTACGATGCTGAACAGCTAGCAAGTTCTTAACCTCCTATGAAATTTCATAAAAGGAGTGCACAATGTTACCATCTGGCGCTAAATTATTTAAGCAAGTGTCGATTGCGGACTTACAATTCATAATCACATTTTTAGTTAGGGTGTCTGGATCTACTTTCGCCCACCTTAAGGTGTATCCATTTGTTTTGTCCAGTTCGATGTTTTCTAATACTTTTGTAGTCTAGTTAAAATTATTGGGTCACAAGATGGGTAACCTGACCAGTAAAAAAAAGGGGGAAGTGGTCGCTCAGTCCATTATTCCCCACGGTAAAAGAGAGGACCATCAGTGCGTGCGAGCGTGAGGCTAAAATAAAGTCTATAGTAGTTGTTAACCCTCTCCCGTTAAAAGTGTGTGACATGGGAACTGGGATGACCAGCAACTCATTGGCATAACCTAAATCCAAGGAAAAAATAAGCTCATTGAATGCGTCCCCCACTCTTGTGTGGCAAAAATGGGCACTATATTCTTCATCGTTTGGCAAACCACACATTCGATGATCTGCATTATTACACAAGGCACAGTTAAAATCCCCCATCAAAATAATAATTGTATCTTTAGTGATTCCATTACATATGGCCCTCAATTTTTCGCTTACATTTTTTACCACTACTCCAAGTTGCTCAGAGGGGGCATTATTATAAAAATTAATCAATATTATACAGTGGGATGCACTTAGTGGCAGTACAATCATATGATAAAAATAGTCACCCGCATGGAAAGCAATTTTGTTTAAAAGCAACCCGTTAGAAATGTATGTACAGATACCACCCTTTGGTCTTCCCCCCCCCAAACCCTTCACTGCCTGAGTGTGAAAGGTCTTAAAGCCGTTAATATGAAGTGGTCCTATTGCCCAGGTTTCCTGCATTCATACAATGTCGATATTCCTGATAAAATCGCACCAGACTGGGTTCTGTAACTTTGAACGTAGCCCTGAGATGTTCCATGAGATAAAGGAGCAAGTGAGGGCAACCGCCGAGGAATGGGAGCAAGCTGGAATTTGCTTTGCAACAGTGATGGAGTCCATACTAAATGGCTCAGGCAGGCCTGTGGTGCACACAGGTTGTTCCAGTACAGAGATTGAACACTCAGCACCTTCTCCCCTCCCCCCACAAACCTTTTTACATGTCAACGGGACGACCCCTCTAGTCAATTCCCTTAGAGGAACTCCCATGACCATTGGCCTGGTTGTGGGGCTCTTAGTACTTCCCTCTCCCGGCCTTCCATCCCTAAAAATTGGAGAAGCCAGTCAGTCAACCTCCTCCAAAGAGTCAAGAGGGTCAAAGGGGTTATGAACTGAGACACCATATCTATGCTGTGTGAAGCCCATAGCATTTCCTTCCTCTAGAGGGTACTGTGGTGTTCTAGGGGGTCGATAAAAGAAGCCTAGGATGACTACACTTATCCCCCTGCTTCCAACCGGCCACTGGCCCAGCCTGTCCAGTATATTCTTCACCAGACTTGGGGACCTAAAAGAAAGCACAACACAATCTCCAGGCAAAGACTTGCTTGAACTTCCAACCCACGGTATTTGGCACACCATTTTAAACTCCGAGAACAATATATTGGTTAGACCTGTCTTCATGGTCAGGAAGTGTCATGCTTTGTTTTTTAAGGTTGACCAATGCTCAAGCTCTCCACGAGGAAGTGTAGCAACATTGGTCAGCACCAGTGTATAAGGAGTGGCTTCTAGGGGGAGATGTAACTGTCTAGGTTCAAGCGAAATAACCCTGGCCAGATTAGAGGAAACTATCCTATGAGGGGTCACCCCCCCAGTACCAGGTTTGTAACTTGTCCCATCTAGTACTGCCTGTCTCGATGAACGGTCATCAGTGTCCTCCTTTCTACTCCCATTCTGTCTCCAAGGGGAGGGGAAGGAGTGGCGCTGATGGCGTGCTAGGGAAGTGTCACTGGGTAATTTGGATCCCACCGTCTGATTAGCTGTAATTGATGGTTTATATGCGAGCGAATCAAACGATGTTCCAGTATTAGAATTCCCCTGAATGGCATTTAATGTAGGGACCCTCTCGTACATGTAGTACAAGTTATTTCAACCTCAGCTCTATTTTGAGCTATAGTTTGCAAAGTGGCTGTGGGGCTTTGAACAGTCCTTTCCAGACTTGCTAGCCTTTCCTCTATGGAGGATAGAGTGGTTATCAGTGGCCTTAAAAGGATTGATACGGTGTCCTCTAGTTTATCCCAAAAGCCCACGTAATCTATTTCCATAGCCCACCTAGTTGGTAAAATATCAGCTGGGGAGGGTTCTCCATTTGGCTCACTTTCCCTATTTTTGCGCACAAATACTATGGGTTTATTTCTGGGATGTACAGGCTTATTGGTGCTACTGCCCTGCCACTTCCTCTTTTTGGCTGATGGGGTAAACCCTTTACCCTGGCTAATAATGGCTTTCTGCCTCCGTGTGATGACAGTCGGTTTACTGGTTGTCGCACATTGCTCCTGTATGTCCAACCCACCCACAGGAGGCATAACTACAGAAACGCCTGTATCAGGTGGGGAAGTTATGACAGTCTCCATATCGCTGCTTGAATGGACAAAAGGGGCATTTTGCGGCTGGGACAAAATGGGTAGGGGCTCTAATGATAGCCTTCTCTCTGTTAAGGCAATTTCGTGTATCAGGGCTGATTACGCCCTCGTTAAAAATGCATCTAAAGTCCCAACAACCCCATGCCCCGTTAGCGACTTTCGTTTACTCATCCTAATAGCCCTCAGCAGCACTATCTAAATCCTTGATGACGACCGTATGCCTGTTTATAATTTAAACACAATAGCATGCGCAAGGACTTAGAATTCAGAAGTCAATTTTCACGTATAAAGGTGAAAAATGTCAATACCGTGGCCCAGCCCAGCCTCCTCTGGGCTTCGTCGGTGCGCACGTCCCGCGTTGGGGGAGTCTGCGCTGGTTCTTTGAGCGCTGCCAAAATTGGCTTCAGCTGTGTCCCCCAGGCGTGAGAAAGGCTAGATGGTGTAGTCCTCTGGGACCACACAGGAGAGATCAGTAACAGCTGAAAAGGAACCCCGGGTCACCGCTGAAAGCTTGTAGCTCCCGGGGGACGGCTCCTCCACCGTCCGCTGTCCGCCTGGCACCAAACACGGAACTCCACCTCCAACAAGCGTTGGGTAGTGGTAATGGAAGATTGACAGGGCAGAGTGTTTTCCCACAGCTGCCAGCACCCTTGGCTCCCGCGGCTCAGCTCGGCTGCAGCCCTCTTTATTCCTCACGTCTTTAGACTGGTATTTTCTGCGATGCTCTCCTGCGATGTTCTCCCACGGCTCGCGCTGCTCCTCTGCTCCGCGTGATCATTTTAAGTCAGCTAAGAAAACAGTGTTGGCCATCAGTACAGAAGTACTAATTTCTTCCCAAGCATATAACAAAAGGGATATTTTTCATCAGGCTGTACAGCATACACATCTTTGTTGCAAATACCTTTTCTAGTAATAAGATTATGTTTTATTTGACAAGAATTGTTTGTATCAAAGCTGCCCTTTTCGTTCTCACAGCTGGCAACCATTGGATGACTTCTTATAAATTCAAATGTAACATAATATGTACATATATACTGAAATACTGAAGGCCAACATTTAAGTTCTAATAGTGGTTTAAAAGTATGTGTCTATAAAAGAAACCAATGGCCAAAACATAGAACATTACAGATTCACCACTTGATGACCATGTCTTTGGAGGTGATCCAGAGGGGTAGGCTGCAGGTCACAACCAGAAAGGCTTAACAATCTTACTGCATATGCCACTTAAAATAGAGGGCTTCTGTAGCTCACATAGGCCTTTATCTTTGGTGAACTCAGACTGCACAATGTTGTGGCCCTTACACTGCTTCCTCTGATGGCACTTTTGATTTTGCAAGACCAGGCTGGTTTTGTGCAGGTGGCTTTCAACATCCAATACCAGGCGAAGGGTGTCTGTGATTCTTCATGAGGTGAAATAGAACATCAGGTTTTTAAAAAAAGCACAACGGCGGACCTTCAAGTCCTGCACCTCAGGCTAATTCCAATTTATACGTAGTCTGCACAAGCACAACCCCACCGCCAGCCGATGAATGACACTGCTGTGTTCCAGATCAAACAGAAATTTCTTAAATGGCGGGGGTGCGCAGGTCATAAAGTCCAAAGCATCAAGTAGTGAAGTATAAAATGTCTTTATTTATTAATTTATAAAATCCCAACAACCCAACAGACTTCAGCCACTGGCTGAAGTGTATTTTACGGGCCTGGACCATCTAACTAAGTGAAGATCAGGAAATCCTCGGATTGAGAGGGCCCCTTTCTTTAGAAGCATACCACATTTGGGACACATCCTGACATCATGGAGAGTTGACTTTCGGACCGTTGTGTGAAAGGGCCTTATACTATTGTTACTTTTACACTGCCCTGATGAAGTTCCCGGTACAGGAAGGAAACGCATTGGCTGAAGTCTGTTGGTTTGTTGAGATTTTATAAATTAATAAATAAAGAATTTTTATACTTCACTACTTGATGCTTTGGACTTTATGAACTGCGCACCCCCACCATTTAATGAATTAGAATATCAGTGTGGGCTGCTGATACTGGATGCTGAAAGAATGGGAGTGGGTCATTACTATGTCTCATTGATTCACTTGATGTATCCTCAGCCTTTAGAAAGAGTACGAACAGCACAGTGACATTGGAGAGATTTGAGTGCCACTTGGGCATTGAATAGGGCTGCCCCCTGTCCCTGTTACTTTTGAAATGGCAGCAGTACCTCTGTTATGCATGTTAAGGGAGGGACATCTGCAAAGGGGGTGGGGCAGCAGTTCCGTTTCAGTTATAGAGCATAGTCTTCAGAGCCTTCCTGAAGGTGACCAGGGTGGGGGCATACCTGATGGTGGGGAGCTCGTTCCAGGTACTGGCTGCGATGTAGGAGAAGGATCTTCCCCTGCTCTGGCTATGCGGATGCGCGGGGTTTCGGCGAGGAGGTTGGTGGAATGGAGATTTCTTTTGGGTACATGGATGGTGATTCTGTTGTTGAGGTGTTGTGTAGGCATTTGTAGGCGTAGGTGAGTATCTTGAAGGTGATGCTTTTCTCGACAGGGAGCCAGTGGATCTTGCATAGGTGTTGGCCGATGTGTTCGTGTCAGGGGATCCCAAGTACGAGTCTGGTGGCAGTGCTCTGTACTGTCTGGAGCTTGCGGAGTAGAGACTTGTTGATGCGGCGTAGAGGACGTTTCCGTAGTCCACCTTGCTGGTAATGAGTGCATGGGTGACTGTTATTCTTGCCTCGGCGGGGATCGATTTGAAGGTCTTGCGGAGGATGCGGAGGGTGTTGAAACAGCTGGATGTGACAGTGTTGACCTGTCGAGTATGATTCAGAGGTTCTTGGCGTGGTCCATGGGGGTCGGGGGACTGCAGAGGGTGGTGGGCCACCAGGTTTCGTTCCACACCGAAGGGGTGGTTCCGAGGATGAGGAATTCTGTCTTCTTCGAGTTGAGTTTTAGGCAGCTGTTGCTCATCCAGGCTGCGCCGTCCTGCATTCCTTCCTGGAAGATGAGTCTGGTGGAGTTGGGGTCCTTGTTGAGGGAGAGGATGAGCTGAGTGTCGTCGGCGTAGGAGACTATGCTGAGGCCGTGCTGTCGGACGATAGCGGTGAGGTGGGCCATGCCGATGGCCAAAGCACTTTGATAAATTTGTATGCTTACAATATACTACTTTATATTAAAACCTCGGAGATTAAACTGCATCCATTGGAGAAGGAAAAAGCAAACTTTGCCTAGTAATCATGCCTGAAGGTAATTTGGAGCACGTCAGAGCTGATACCACTGACTAGCTGTACAACTGAGGTGGGCAGAGATCTAAGTTTTCATTGGCGAATTTTGGGGACACTTTATCCAGGCCATGGAGATTTTGCAGTAAAGTAATTAGGGTTAGCGTCAGTCTCACAATCGTCAACCTAATCCTGTCTGCCGTTCTGATACACACTTCCGAATGCGCACAGCCCATGCAGACGCTATACATATGTGTTTGTGTACCCCTGTGCCAAAACAATATCGTTGAAAGATTATTGGTATTAAGGTAATGCCCAACAAGGCTCATCAGGTCCCAGTGTGTACCCCAAGATACTGTAATCATGTACTCGTCTGAGTCATATTTACGGCATGTGAACTCTTCGAGTTGAAACTTAGCAATACCTGTATTAGCTGCTCACCTTTTTACATAAAGGTGTAAACTTGTGATGTTACTGCACCGTGTAATGCTGCCAAAAATATGTTAAATGGATTTGTCTGTCAAAAACTAATAATAAAACAATTAAAAAAAATAAAAGTAATTAGGGTGACCTCAGCGATGAGATATCTTAAACTTTCTCTTTTTCTGATAGGCTGTATTTATTTGCTGAATAAGCTGGTGCTTCCTAGATTCCTTTATCTCTTCCTGAATTTTCTTCTGCAGCTGTCGGTTTCTCACTCAGCTTAGAGCTGGAAAATTACTACCTGGCTGTCCAGACCAGCTATATATTAGGTTGGTTTTCTGAGGTACAGATTCCCCTCATGTGCTCGTCGAGAGAGGCCTGGCCACCAAGCATCACTGGTTGGGATCATCGTGGGACGTAATATAGCGAACTCAAAGTAGATAAACATATGGTAAGATGGTCAGATGGGGGTGGAGAAGGCTGGCTGTGAAGTAGGGGGTGAAAATGGCATATTAACCTTTACTAGGATGTTTTACTGAGCTGGGTGTTCCAATCATGACTGAAAACAGTTATACTGGCATGCTGTATAAATTTGGCGTCCATACACCTGAAGACCACCACCAGAAGAATGTATTTCTAAAGTTTGAGCATGGCAAGAAATGGGAGAGCTGGAGGGCGTGGCTTGTGTGCTGATCATGGCGGCCTCAAATTAACACAGCTCCATCCGGCCACCTACTATCCATCACTCTCCTGCGGCTACACAGACGAGGATAAGTCACCAACACAAAGATTAGGGTCTGCGGAGTACCTGCAACAAATAGAGGAGCGATCCATCATCCTGGAAACATGCGGAGCTGCTGTGGGAGAGGTGGGTCCTGTTGCTCCTTTCGGATGAGACCCAGAGTTGCCAGAGATTGGCTGTAGCAGTGCAGACGGAGGAGCTGAGGATCGGACAGGGGGTGGCCTGAGCAGCCCTTTGTCGCACGTGCCTGCGGTCTATGAGGTGTTCACCCAGGGTCCTCCCCCGACTCCCTGATCAACATACCGGGCCTAGCTGCGGGTTGCGCAGGGAGCGTGCAGGACATGGTGGCGCATCCATAGTGAGGTCGGTGCCCACACCGAGGAGCTGACAGACGCCAACAGGAACCTCCACCCCCTCTCCCGAGTACATATTTCATGGTAAGCGAGTCTGGGCCCCATAATTCATGCGGCAAGGAGTGCCAGAGCCCTCGGGCAATTCATGAGGCTATGGAGTGGGTTGACGCCGGAGCTGGCCAGGGACCAACAAACGGGGGCCAGAAGGGATAACCTTGCCCATAGACAAGGGGCGCTGAGAATACGACAAGCTCCACGCGGGGGAGAGGGCCTAAATTGAGGCGCAGTCGAGCCCCAAGCAGCCCATGGGACACTTTGATCCGGCTCACAGGCCAGCAGGACTTCAATGCACAGCCCAGTACAGCCTGCGAGGCTATACCAATTCTAGTAACCTGTGAAATAGCATCATATGGTCTCTGTGCAATAGCTGCCACAGTCTTGCGGAAGTGAACAGCCCAAATTCCACATAACAACAGCTGTACTGGAGACCTGTGAGCCGGCCCAGGCTCGCCAGAGACACATCAGCCACAGATGCAGTCTTCAAAACTAGTTTTGGGATTCAACACTACGTGTAGCGGAGGTGGCTATGGTCTCTCCCGGGAGCAAACCCTCAAGTATACCAGACCACCTTAGGGGGCAGCATAGAGGGCCGGCACACCGGTTGCGGAGATGGGCGAACTAGGCTTTGCTGCAGTTTGTGACGTTGTGGGTACCCCTCCTTCTAAATAGTCACGAGCCTCACCTTGTATCTGTATCCTGACCTAACGGCCACACGGGCTTGTGGGTCTGGCGAGCTACGAATCTGACTGCAGGAAGCAGAGGATTGCACCCAGGACCAACAGTGCAGCATGACTAAAGACAAGGCACCGCCAACTGCCAAAAAAAGTAGTAAAGACAAATACACTCAAGTAGGAGGTCCCCTGAGACAGGCAGCACTGGACAACTATGAAGGAATGATACTAGACAACGCAGCACTGTTGACTGCCATCATTCAATCTCAAGACATTCTTGACGCTAAGATAGGCGCTGTGGGTTCGGAGGTGACGCTATTGAGACAAGAACTCTGTAACGAAGTGGAGTGGATCACCGAGGTGGAGACCCAGGTCTTGGGGGTAGAAGACTCAGTCGCATCCCTGCAGACTACAGTATTCAAGTTCACCTCTGTGACCAGGGAATTGGTGGCACATGAAGAAGATGCTGAAGGAAGTGCGCAATAACTAAAGCTTTGTTGGATTTCCCAAGGGTTGTGAAGGCGCCTTGATGGAGCGATTACTAGATCATTGGCTTTGTGAGTTGCTGCCATTGGGAGCCCTTTCCCCCTGTTTTGTGATGGAGCGGGCCCATAGAGCTTTGGCGCGCCGCCCTTCTCCGGGGGCCAGGCCTAGACCAGTTATCACGAACTCCTGAACTAGACAGACAGGGACACCATCACGAACGCCTGAACTAGATAGACAGGGACACCATCCTAAAACATGCTCGATTGCAGGAAAGATTATGAATCAATCACATAACATTATGATCTTTCCAGACTACACAAGGTTGGTACAGCAACAGAGTCAATCTTTTCAAGCCTCAAAACAGCACCTCTGCAAGTTAAACATTAGATACATGCTTCAGTATCCTGCAAAACTAAGTGATCTACCAATCTCAGACGCTCTTCTTTGACTCCCCAGAGGAGGTATTCCAGTGGACAGATGAAAGGATCCATGTTAAACACCATACACCGCCACGCCTGAAGTCAGACTCTTCTCAGAAGGACAAGCAGAACAAGATCACAAAGACTCCAGCTACTTGTCGACACCGATCTTGCTCATCATGAAGATCCCCAGGTGGGTGGCTGATGCTCCAGCGGCTAAAGTGAGGTCTTCAATTTCCCAGATATCTAGAGCAGGCTCTCCTAAGTGACAATGGGCAGAAAGCATATTGGATAGGACTCTCCTCAAACTCAAATGTGTATAATGCTATAGGTGGGCATGCAATATTGTGAACAGGTGTTTACACCCTCCTGATAACATGCTATTCTTGGGTAAGGGGATCCACTGGGATGGTCAAAGACGGACTCCACGTTGGGGTCTACTGGTGACCTGTTCCGCAACCGATACTTTCTGTTCCCGAAGTATGGGGTGAGAAGTGTTTCATATCTGTTGTTATTGTAGCAATTATGGCATCAGAATAATGGTATTCTATTTTGTGGTATTGCAACTATTTTTAAGTTTGACTGTTCTTCTTTTTCGGTGCCTGCCGGATGCCCTCTCCCTCACATACCCAGTAGATAGTCACTGCGGCATGTTCCAAACATGAGTTGCCAGTTGCAGACGGGTTTCTCTGACCACCTCCGGTTAGTGTTGTGGAATGTAAATGGCCTACTGGATAAGGAAAAGAGAGGGGTGGTCCTGAAGCAGGCCAAGAGGATTGGGTAAGAGGTCTCATTTTTACAGGAGACTCACCTTATTTGCAACAAGGTCCCATGCTTAGCTAAATGGGGATACACACAAGATTACCACTCTGTATTTACACAAGGTTCCAGGGGTGCCATGATCCTGAATAAACAGTTCCCTTCCACAATATCAAGACATGGGTAGATAAATATGGTAGATACACTGCGGTAACGGGGACACTAAGGAGAATCCCTTAAATTGCTAAGTGTATATGGCCCTTCCCAGAAACTATTTTGTTGAATTATTGACATGACTTTGGGGTGAGCTACAGGGTGGACTTGTGGTGTTGGGGTATTGGAATGGAGTGATCGCGCTAGTGGCTGAAAGACTGCGCCCACAGGGGCCTCAGACAACGAGGCAGAACCCGCTTTCCTTCTTTGTCTAAGCATTGGGTCTTGCGGATGGATGGCAGGCTCAGAACTCTACCCCGGGTGGCTATACCTGTTTTTCAGAAGCATGTGGCTCCTATTCTCACATGGATTATTTTTTGGTTCCACACAATAGTTTACACAGGATTAACAGATATTGCAGTACTCCCCAGGGGACTATCGTATCATTCCCCGGTAGGCATTAGGTCTTCGAATAAGTTACCAGCTCCAAGCGTTTCATTGGCGCCTGTCGCAAAGGCATCTACAGAGCCCTGACTATCGTAAGCATATTGAAGATTGCATAGAGGGATATTTTGCAAATATTTTAGGCACAGTGATTTTCCCCAAGACTCTATGGAAGGTCCTGAAGCCCACGCTTTGGGGGACGACATCAGCTATTGTGCCGGGGAGCGATGACGCACACTGCAAGACATAGTTAATCCTTAGACAGAGATCACAGAACTGGATTTGCGCGGCTGCCCCCCCGATGGCCAGTGCGTGTGTAGAAAACTTGTCCTAGTACAACAGCAGTATGGATGAGGTGCGGTTGGCCTGGCAGGCATCTCAGAGCAGTATTTATCAGTGGGGGGGACAAATCAGAGTCAATTGCATCATAGACTATGCCAGGGTTTTCCCAGAGCATCCCTTTCTTACCCCCTAATTAAGAGAGAGTCAGGTAAATTACTTACAGACACAGGAGACATGGGGAGCAGTTTCATTTCACATTTCAAAGGGGATTACGCAAAGAAGAAGGTAATATCTGGGACACAGATAGAGGAGTTTGTATGGGTGCTCCCGCTTTGGAATCTATCTCCAGCGGCCTGTGAATCGCTGGACGCTAAGGTCATGGGGGAGGTACTTATCTCAGCCATGGCTGATATGAACTCGGACAAAGCTTTCGGGCAAAACAGCTTCCCCAGAGAATTTTTCAAATTATATATGTCCAAGCTTCAAACTCACCTTCTAGACGTGGTCTTACCTGCTACGGCCATGGCGGTTATGCCGGATTGGAGCCATGCAGAGATCGTGGTATTCCCGAAGCAAGGGCACCAAGCGGATGATCATATATCGTATCACCCGACTTTCCTCTTTAAACCTAGAGGTTAAGATATTAGCCAAGGTTCTGTCAAATAGACTAATTAAATATTAATAAATGATGATGGACGGAGCGCTGAAACTTTTCAGACACTCACCCCCAGTCACAGTTCTGGGTTGAATCGATCATCTTTCTTTAGCTCACTTCGCCACCCCAGTTCAGACCAAGCCCTATGCAAATCATTCTTGACCCTGTTCCTCATGGGAACAGTCCAGCCCAAACTGCTGAGCCAGATCTTTCCTGGACCGGAAACAAGCATCCTGGGACCGGTATCGGAGTAACACCCCTCATCAGCCAGGCTAGCTTGATTCCAGTGGCAAAGTGAGCAAGGGACCACTTCTGGGCATACCCTGCCAACTTAGGGTGAACAAACCAAACACAAGGCAATGTTGAACGGAGCGCTGAAACTTTTCAGACGCTCACCCCCAGTCACAGATCTGTGTTGAATCCATCATCGTTCATTTTCCTGAATCGATGGTGGTCAACCCTTTAAAGGATGAAGTGGTGGGGCAGACTGACAGAGCTGTTGCCATTATGGTGCGGAGCCATGCTCCCACAGGTGGCTGCGTTGACTGGATTCCCGAAATAGGACCTTATCAGGATTTCCATCTTAGGGGATGTCACGCAAGGCACGGTCTTTAAATCCTTTCAGACACTCCAGACAGAATTCCAACTTCATCGCAGCCAAATCCCTAAGTTCCTCCAACTACATCGTGCACTGACCCCATACATGAAGTCATTATCAAAACTTTCAGAATGCAATCCTTTAAAGAGTAAACTTATTATGAGTGACCTGGGTGAACCTAAAATCGCAAAAAATCCACCAGACCCTTACTGCCAATCAACCAGATACATTTGAAGCCCTACTCGCAGCATGGGAGGCCGATGTGGGTAAATTGGAGAATGAAGACTGAGCGGAGATTCTGGGTTCCTGAGAGGAGCAGCCATAACGGCAAGGCTCCGGCTGATTCAATTCAAATACATTCACAGGGTTTATCGTACACGTCACTGGCCCTGGCATATGGGGGTGATTGCTTCCCCCGCTTGTCTCTGCTGTGGAGCAGAGGAGGATACCTTCATTCATACAGTATGGAGTTGCCCATGATAGAAGAGTTTTGGCAGGAGGTGGTTACATGCCTCAGTGAGGCCCTGTCCTGGCAGATTCCGTGAAACCCAAGGCTGGCCCTCATTCACCTCATGGCAGATGTGGGTGAGAATGAATATAAGTTGTCCTTGCTTAGCTTGGGACTGACGCTCGCTAAACGTGACATAGCAAGGGAGTGGAAGGCTGCGGCCCCTCCTTCACTGTAGGTGTGGAAAAAGGGAGTGGACAACTGTATGGGAATGGAGATAGTGGTATATAAAGCAAGGGGCTGCCCCAATAACACCCTAAAATATGGAAGAGCTGGGCGGATTAGAGAGGAATTGAGTTACTGCCGGTCCGTCAGATTCATCAATTACTTGATAAGAAAATTAAGACATTCCACTGAGAAAAAGAGATCACACAGGGCTAAGCTGATGAAAACTACTGGTGATAGAGTCAAAATGGGCCCGATTCACTAAAGTGATCTGAGACAAAATCCAAGCTTTACAACTTTCAGTATTCACAAAAGGCATTTAGGACTAGTAAAGTTAGGATTTTGTCTTAAGTTTGTCTTCAGTTTTGGTCTTAAGACAAAATCCTAACTTAAGTTAAACTTAAGTTAAATTTAAGTTAAACTTAAGTTAAATTTAAGTTAAACTTAAGTTAAACTTAAGTTAGGATGTTATCTTAAGTTTGTCTTAAATTTTGGTCTGAAGACAAAATCCTAACTTAAGTTTAACTGAACATATAGCCAACCACACACCCACACAGCCACTCACACACCACCACACAGGCAGTGATACACTTATAGAAATTGAAATAGCATATGCTTGTATTAAATGTGCTGTAGAATGTGTGCTTTTGGTAGGAAACGGATCAGAAGATCCATAAAATGATTTTTTTTAAAAGAAAGAAGTGGTGCATTGCATTTATAGTAAGACTACATAAGCTCCCTTACCTTAATTTTTAGTTTTAAAATATATAAGAATGCAGTTGTGAATAAAATGTATTTATAAACTTGTAAAAATGTATATTAATAAACTGAACTTATGAGTCAAATTGTAGTACAATTTTTATTTAAAAAAAGTGAAATCCACTAAAAACCAAAGGTAACAGGGACGCTATAGTTAGGAAATAAAATGTAAAAACCCTTAGAAATTCACTGAAAAAAACATGTTACAGGGACGTTATAGTTAGGTTCAGATTTTACACACACAAAACCATAGAAGTTCAGCAGTAATAGTTACCTCAGCTAACTATAACTTACGCCGCCTGCAATGGACGCTTATGACCTCACATATTACATCACTCATGACATGGTCAGTGACATCACTCATGACACCTCAAATGAAGTACCTCATGACATCATCCAGCAAAGTAAACTTCAATTACTGTCATAAAATACAATTTAACTTTTTTAAATAAGAAAAGGAGACAGAGAAGTACAGCAGAGAGCTCACTGTAACCTATCAACTACTACACTACCTTATCACCCAGGAGAGGGTTCTCAGCGGATAGTCCTGTCTCTTCTAAACCACTACTCTAAACACTAATGACCAAAGTAAGATGTCTAACCGTACAGGCAAGTCTATCGCAAACCACAACACTACCATTCGTCAACCTGGAAAGAGGTTTTAGTGTGGACATCAGTTTTACACAAACCACTACAACACACACCCAGTAGAGAGATCTTAACGGACAGGCCACGGTGTCACAAACTACTAGTAACATTATTCTTCATCCTTGAGAAAGGTGTCAGCAGTCTGTTGCAAACCACTACTACACTAAGCCATCACCCAATAGAGAGGTTTTAGTAAACAGATGAATCAATTGCAAGCTACTACACTAATTTATCACAAAGGAGAGAGGTATAAGGAAAGTGGTCAGTATGTCGTAAAACACAACTATACTCAGCCATTACTGAGCCATTAGGGCAGACTTGCGTAAATCTCTCAACTTGAAGGAAAGACCAGCATTCACAGGGGGTTAAATCCACGTTAGGATTTATTCAAACATTTTCTTGCAAGTTCGTTTCGACGGATCGCCTTCATCAGTGTCAGAGGCCATCGCTTTTGTCCCTCTTTTATTTTAAATCTCAGTTATTTACATTGGTATTCGGGCAGTCAGTGATCAGACATTTTTTTTGTTGTTTTTTTAAAATCTTTTTATTTGTAGCAAAAAGTAATTCATTATTTTTTTTTACAATGTGCCAAAGCAACCTGCATAGATCTTGTTACATATATAAATACAATATTCATAATTCATTTCAAATCTATGAAACTGTCATTCAAAACGTTACATACATTTATAATACACAATTCAACGAAGAAAAAAAAAGAAAACTTAGAAACAATTAGGAAGAAAAAACAAGATCAATTATGATTTAGAGCTGCAGGCACAATATACGGAAACCTTTGCTCATGATATACTAAAAAGCTCAAGTCCAGTTCAATATAAGTAATTGTACATATCAAACTCATAGATTGTGGTGAAAATTAAAATGAAATAACGCATAATTAAAAGTGGGCTACAAAACAATTCAATGCAGAAATCGCCAGATTCAAGTTTGGCAGAACTTAATATAATAATGCTTCTTGTTTGAGAACTCTCTGCATTTTAATAAGCCATTGATGGATCGTCGGTACCAGCTTAGATTTCCAGTTTGCTAGGATAAGAGATCTCGCAATTAATGCTGCAATAAAACGAAATTGACGTTGACCTAAGGTCAAGTCTTCGCTCATTTCCATTCCGCCAAAGAGAGCAGTTAAAGGGCTAGGAGGAAGATCGATTTCCAATTTTTTACCAATTTCAGAAAAGACATCTTGCCAAAAAGTTTTTAACTGGCAGCATGTAAACCCAACGTGAAGCCAGTCCCCAGTTGTAAGACCACATCTGAAGCGCCTAGGGGGGAACATTTTGTGGAGCCGATCAGGAGTATAATAGATCATCCATTTGCTAAACCATGCCATCCTTCTTAGGTTGGCAGCCCTGACTGTTTTGTAGCTCACTTTGTTATAATTCTGCCATTGTTGCAAGTTGAAAGTGCAACCAGTAGTCGAGCTAATCTTCTCCAGGTGGTCGAGGATCACCTGTTTACTCTCCGCTGATTTAAGTAGTTTGTACCAGTTGCATATCCCCTTAGTTTTGGAAATAAAATGTGCCTTCCCAAGGAGAGCGCCTGGACAATCTTTTTTGAAGGTTAGGCCTGCACAGAACTGTTTAACCTGTGCATAGCCGAACTTCATGAGACTGGGTTTATTACTCTTACTGTCTGGTACTTGCTGCCAGGAAAGAAACCTTTTGTTTCTATAAAATTCTTGAAGAGTAACAAATCCCAATTTTTCCCACTGACCGCAATTTTGACGTGACCATTGTAGCCCCAAAGGAATGCATTCATTTAATTTCAACTGGGGATGGAGCCATGGTATATCATATTTCACATATCTTTTGAGAGAGCGAAGTAATCGCCCTTGGGGTATTATAGCGTTTTTTGGGGGGAGTTTGGGTAAACGTTAAAAGGGTGCAAGGTCGTTCTCGGATTCCTTAAGCATAGTTGTAAGGGAAAAATTGGCATCCATCAAATCCTCAAGAATATTATAGTTTAGCCAGTTGAGAATTGAGGCATAATAATATAGCCGTACATCCGGCAAGGCTAGACCTCCATCCTCTGCTTCTAATTGAGGAATTTGTAGTTTTAATCTCGGTTTTTGTGGAGACCAGATAAAACGTCTAAATTCTGACTGAACAGAATCGAAAAAAGATTTTTGAATTTTGATCATTATATTGGAAAAAAGAAATTAAAATAACGGAAGAATGTTCATTTTAATGAGGGCAACACGCCCCATAATCGAGATGGGGAGATCTTCCCATTGTTTAAGCAGATTTCGTGTTTTATTTAAATTGGAGATAAAATTTAATAGATATAAGTCCTCCAATCTGGTGGTCACAAAGATCCCTAAGTATCTTATTGGCTTGGTTGCTATGTAATGTTGCCGCATAGCGAGGGGCAAGATATCGACGGTGCTATTAAAAAGAAGCACCTCTGATTTGGCATGATTTATTTTATATCCTCCAATGTTAATAAACTCCCTAATTTTATCCAGGGCTCTCGTTAGATTATCCCTATCAGCTGCTAAATAAAGTGCCATATCATCGGCAAATAATTTTAGTTTTGCCGAACCTGGTAGGGGAGCGACTATAGCATAATCCTGCCGAATAGCACATGCCAGAGGCTCAATAAACAGGGGAAATAGCACAGGAGAAAGGGTGCAGCTTTGGCGTGTACCCCGACTGATAGAAATTGTGCCTGCGATATCCCCATCAATAACAATGGACGCTTTTGCATTCTGTTACAGATTTTTTACCGCCTGGCAGAATACACTTGGGATCGCAAATTTGTTTAAGATTGTGAATAAAGCATGCAATTGTACTCTGTCAAATGCTTTTTCAGCATCAAGCATTATTAAAGCAGCCTTGGTTTTATTAGTATGAAAGCAATCGATCGCCTGTACTAAATAATGAATGTTGGAAGCCAAAAGTCTGTTTTTAAGAAATCCATTCTGATCATGATGGATAAGTAAAGGGGCAACCTGCGCGAGTCTATTAGCAAGAATTTTAGTAAAGATTTTGTAGTCTGAGTTTAATAGACTAATAGACCTATACGAATTAACCTCATTTTCTGGTTTCCCTTTTTTAACAAAGCTTATTACTGCAGCTTGAGTGAAGTTTTCCGGAACAGGGTTCCCTTCAAGGATCCCATTAAATAACTTTTTCATGAAAACAGAGTTGGAGAGAAAAAATCTTATAGATCTCAGAGGAGATTCCATCTGGTCCACAGGCTTTGGCTGCCGGAGATGAATTTATCGCCTGTGTAACTTCCTCAAGAGAAATAACTGAGCTCAAGAGCTCTTGTGACTCAGGTGGTAATATAAGGATGTTTATCCTGTCAAGCCAAGCTAAAGCAACCTCTGAGCTAGTGTTGTGCGTTTCAGTATAGAGGTCTTTGTAGTGATTAAGAAACACCTCCAAGATTTCAGAGGGAAGAGACGAAGAACACAGAGTAGTTGGGTCTACTATTGTTTTAATGTGGTTGGTATTTGATCTCTTTTTAGTAAACCAGGCTAGAAATCTGCCTATGTGATCGCTCTCCTCGTATCTTTTCTGTAATACCGAGTCATGATTTACAATTTCTTTAGCTAAAAAGTATTCTTGTAAGTTGAACTTGGAACCAGTGAGTTTAGCTTTCCCTTCTGGAGATGGTGTAGCAAGATATTCTGCTGTTGTGATGCTTAGCTCTTTCTCAAGCTGGAGTCTTTGAGTATTCTCTTTCTTCCTCTTAAAGGCCAAGTATGCAACCACCTCGCCTCGAAAGAAAGCTTTTAAGGCGTTCCAGACAATAAATGTAGAAGCTTGTTAATATTTTAATTGAAAAACTCCTCCAATGCCAAAGGCATATGCGAGAACCATTGTTCATGAACAAAGAGATTTATCAAATACCCATCTGGGCCTAATTTTGGATTGAGTTTTAATTTCAAACTTCACAGTAATTAGTAAAATCTTGATACAGCTTTTTGGACTTAGGTTTAGTTTGTGTTTTGTTGGCCCTGGAGCAATCGATAGCTGGATTTATCAATAGATTAAAATCGCCCCCTAGCACAAGATACCCAGACTGATTAGTTGCAAAATCATACAGGGACTGCAGAGATGTTGGTGAGTCCTCAATAAGGCCATAGTAGGTCACAAAGTTAAAAAGGTGGTGTGAAATCTTCATCTGCACCCAAACACACCTTGCACTATGATCTTTATGAACCATCAGGATCTCGCATTAGAGTTTCTTAGTTACTAATATAGCAACCCCTCTAACAGCTGCATTGGAGCAGGCGTAGAATTATTCATTATTCATACTTCAAAACACCTTGGCATATATATATTACATAAATCCCCTAGCACACAACACTTTTACAGTATGACAGTAGTGCAGTAATATTTTTCAGTATACATTCTCCACGTAAATAGAGTACTCGAGGACGCCGGCGTGAGGAGTGTTACTGACGGAATTCACAAGAAAATATACATTGTCTACGTGAGTGTTTGAAACAACAACCACAGTGAACACCTCTAGAGAGAATTTATCCACGCCGGAGAACCGTGTGGGTTGGAATTAACACCGCACGATAATAAGTACTGATAGAAGCCAATGAAGCCTTGAAAAAGTCGCATGTACATGAAGGCGACAAAACACGTGTTGACATTGGCATTGGCGTTCCGAATAAGTCACAATTACTGATATTAAAGAAGGATCAAAAAAAGAATCAAAGACTAAAGATTCGCATCTTTATTTGCGTGGAGAATGTATATTGAAAAATATTACTGCACTACTGTCATACTTTAAAAGTGTTGTGTGGTAGGGGATTTATGTAATTCAGGTACTGTAGCTTAGGGGCCACAGAAATTAGGAGAGGTGGGTGGTTCTCTTCCCCCTTTAGCACCTCAAAAAATACGAGCACCAAGTAATAAATTAGTGAATATTTCCAGAAGCGCCGTCCCTATTGACCAATACCACTATCCTTGTGTCATGGTATATATATATATATTCACTGAAAAAACCATAGGTTTCACACATGTTATAGTTAGCGGAAATTTTACTGATAAAAAACCAATGAAATTCCCCCGTTATAGTTAGTGCAGGCAACTATAACTCACGCGACCGCAATCCTCTGCTGATGCTAATACTGTATTTAGACACTTATTTGCCCATGTCTTCTTCCATACATTTTTAGCTATACATATATTACAAATATTTTTTTTTCATAAAGACACATATGTCATCAGCAGAAGATTGCGATCGCGTGAGTTATAGTTGCCTGCACTAACTATAACGGGGGAATTTCATTGGTTTTTTATCAGTAAAATTTCCGCTAACTATAACATGTGTGAAACCTATGGTTTTTTCAGTGAATTTGCAAGGTTTTTTAAATGCTAATTCCTAACTATAACGTGTGTGAAACCTATGGTTTTTTCAGTGAATTTGTACGGTTTTTTAAATGCTAAGTTACTTTACGCCATTCGTGGCGTGCGCGCCCACTTAACGCAGTTCGTTCCGTGCGCGCACGGTGCGCTTCGCGCACCGTGCGCGCACAGTGAGCACGCGGTGCGCTTCGCGCACCGCGCGCCCACTTTACGCAGTTAGTGCCGTGCACGCACGGTGGGCACGCGGTGCGATGACAAAGCAAGAAAGCACGTCAACAAATCTGTTTCTGCTTTCCTCCGTGACTATGGTATGGGTGCCATTTACCACAACAACTTGCGTTATGACATGCAAGACATTTATAGAGGAGATGGTGTGCACTTCAATGATGAAGGGAACAGAGTCTTCCTCTTGAACCTTAGACTCTGCATCGGTACTTACTTGTAGGTACCACTAAAAAATCATTTCATAAACACAACGGCTCTTTTTAGAGCCCCCTAATATCTAAACACTTAAATCTGATTTTCATTTTTTTTTTTTTTTTTTTTCTACCGTACGCTTACCGTAAGCTTACCGTACGCGTAACCCGGTAATTTTTATAAAATCAATAAATGTTTTCTTTGTACTTTACAGTCCTTCTTTGACCCCCTCACAAATGTAAGGGGGTCTGTAACTCTCCTCATTGCCCCCTTTTCTTGTTTTCACTCTTTTTTTTCTGAGTGAAATACACAAAATGGCGGCCGCCGCTTCCTGGTTTCGGCCGATTCGAATGTTTACTAAGATCTAAGAGCCAATCAGAATCGCGCTCGCGCACGCCACCGTACGCTTACGGTAAGCGTACGGTAAGCGTACCGTAAGCGGGCTCAGATATATATATTGATTTAAAGGCTATTTTCTCAGAATCTACTGAACAGATTTACACCAAACCTACAAAAGGCACTTCCTTGACCTAGGGACTACCTCTCTGCCAAATTTCGAGTAATTCTGTTCAGCCGTTCGGGCTGTAGCTCGTTCTAAAGGTCCTATGGAAAAATGCATGGGGAAAACGCGTTTTGGGACCCCCCTTTTATCTCAGCCCCCGCTTGACGGATCCCCCCGAGACTTTCAGGGTAGGAGCGGAGCGTAGCGCCCCACCTATTTTGAGAAATTCGCGAGGATTCATCGACCGGCGCCAAAGTTATTCAAAATAGAATGTTGAGGTTTTCCTATGGAAAAGGGGTCCTAACTATAACTACCTACTGGCGACCGCCAGTAGGTAATATATATATATATATATATACACATATATATATATAAAACATATTTGAACTTTACAGAAACACACAGTCACTGGGTGATGTCATCAGTGATGTCATTTGAATTGTCATCAGTGAGTGGTGTAAAAAAGGGCGTGTCCTCAGACCACCTCTCTGCAATCCAGCTGTGTGGCGCTTATTGGAGATACCTGGTGGGCTAGTAGGCGCCCAGGGACCCTCAGTGTTCAAGGGGACTTAATCCCCCAATTTAGAACGCGCCAGGGGGCGCGTTTGCAGAGTGGTGGAGAAAGGGGTCGTGGCCTCCGGCATCTCGCCGGCTTTTTCATTTTTATTTTTTTTAACAAGGGGGGGGCTATATGGGCCCCCATCTTTCAAATTTTTTGGGGCCCTGGGGACCCCATCCCCCAGGGCCTGACCCCTTTTTTACAATTTTTTTTAAAATAAAAAATATGGCCCCGGGAACCTCATCCCCCAGGGCCGGCCTTTCTGTGTATTTTTTTTTTTTTTAAATACATTTTACTTATTGGGGAAGGGGACCGCGTGGCCCTCCTCCCAGGCCACTTCTGGCCCCGGGGACCCCATCCCGGGGCCTGGCCTCTCCGTTGGGGTCTGCGTGGGGTGCCCCCATCTAATTAAAAAAGGTGGCGGTCCCCAGGGCTGTGTGGGGGGTTGGGACCCCCCCTCGCATTCATTTTAAAAGAATGCCCTGAGGAGGTGCCGATCCCCGGTGCTGGGGGCCCCAGCTATTTTATTTTTACAGTGCCCCCGGGACCTGGCCCACCCAGGGGTCTCATTAAAATGAAGCACAATTTTTTTTTTTTCAGCAGGATTCGCACACCAAGAGAAAATGATTTTTGGGCCCAAGGCCTAGGGGGTCAGGGTGTTTCTACCCTGCCCCCTTTTCTTGTTTTTTACTCTTTTCTTGTGACTCGGTTACCGAGTCGCAAGATGGCTGCCAACACATTCTGGATTAGAGTTTTGGCAGCCATTCAGAGTGAAGCTCGTGCCCGGGAGGGTTCGTGAACCCTCCTCGGTGCTCAGATATCGATATTTTTCTTGTTTTTAATTCTCAGGAACTACTGAATGTATTTACACTATTTTAAAAAGAAAAGTCTCTTTCTGAACCAAGGGCTACCTTTTTGCCAAATTTGGTGTAATTCCGTTCAGCAGTTCGGGCTGTAGCCTGTTCCAATTTTTCCTATGGAAATTAACATGGGGAAAATGTGTTTTGGGACCCTCCTTTTTTCTCGGCCCCCGCTTAAGGAATCACCATGAAACTTTCAAGACAGGAGCTGACCGAAGCGCCCCCATTAGTTTTGAAAATTTCACGAAGATTCGTCAACCGGCTCCAAAGATATTGGCAAAAGAAAAAACGCTATTTGAATAGACACGAGGAGTATCACCTAATCAAAGAGACATGGCGCAAATTTCCACAGAGAAGCCGTCCACCAGAACAGGACGGCGGAAAACAAGGAGAGGAGGGCAGAACAACAAAACAAAATTACGAACCCCGCGTAACGAGGAGCAGACGGGGCGGAAAGAGGAAGTAAATAAGCTCTCCATCATCAACCTTTCCTCTAGAATACTCACTCAAGTGGAAAGAACTGTATTACAGAAAGGGCTCACTTTTTGTCCTACAACACAATGGGACTATACAGCAATGCGAATTGACCTGTACCGATATATACGCAAGCTCAAACTGCGTAAAATATTTGCCATGCACCCTGAGTCTAAAATAATACAACAGGGTACAGTAGGATCCACCACGGGGAACCTCGCAGGAAGCGACTTGGAAATCCTAACAGTGATGCGGGACTTACAAGAATCAGAAGGAATGGGAGAAGCTACAAATGTTCAAGATGCCACTCAACTTTTAATGGAGATAGGGATAAATCAGAGCAGTGGTAGAAGTCAGTTAAAAACACGATCCAAATTCATACCACGAACCCCCTACGATGCCATTGATTGCTTCCATGAGGCAATAATCAAAGATCTTGACAAACTAAGAATTGAAGATAATACTCCTGGTGGGAAAAGAAAATACAATCTCACAAAAGCGCAATGGGAGGCTGTGAAATCCCTCAGAGACGACCCCGAACTGGTAATTAAACAGTTAGATAAAGGGGGAAATGTCGTAATAATGACAAAGGAACAATACAAACGTGAGGCTTTACGCTTACTTGGTGATATACAAAGTTATGTAAAAATCAAGAGAGAAGATTACAATAACAGCGTGCTGGCCTTCTACAGTCTCCTGGAAGAATGGAACCACAAGGGAATCCTAGAATTCAATGAGCTCCAATATATGAAGGTTGAGTGTCCTGTGTTACCTACATTTTACCATCTCCCGAAGGTGCACAAGGACATTAAGGAGCCTCCAGGACGTCCGATAGTTTCCTCACTGGGTAGTCTATTGGAAAAGGCTTCTATCTATGTAGACTCCTTTTTGTTCCCCATGGTCAAGGACCTGAGTTCGTTTATCCTGGACACAACAGACTTCATCCGCCAGATTCAAGGGATCTCCTGGGATGATGAATTACTGTTAATAACTCTTGATATAACTAGTTTATATACAAGTATCAGACATTCACAGGGACTAGAAGCCCTTGAATTTTTTCTGAAAACCCGAGCCCTGAAGTTCCAGGAACATAACAAAATGCTATCACAAATAGTCTCATTTTGTCTGCATAACAATATTTTTCTATTTGCAGGAGAACTCTACTTACAGACACAAGGTACCGCGATGGGCACGTGCTTCGCCCCCAGCTACGCGAATCTTTTCGTGGGCTGGTGGGAGAAGCACGTGGCCTGGGCGGGTGACAATGAGATCTGGCTTGACAAAATAGCCTTATGGACTAGGTACATTGACGACCTCTTCATAGTTTGGAGAGGTACACACACAGAGGCAGAGGAATATGTGAGGGCTTTAAATGAAAATGACTATAACCTCAAGTTCACGAGTAACATCAGTGGAAAGGAGGTAGCCTTTTTGGATCTCCTGGTCTTTGTGGCAGATAATAAGCTGTGCACAAAATTGTACCGAAAGCCGACAGCAGGCAACACTGTCCTGCACTCTTGGAGCCAGCATCCCCGGAATTTGATCAATAGCATTCCGTACGGGGAGCTTTTAAGGCTCAAGAGGAACTGCTCCCGTTCTGAGGATTTTCAAGAAGCAGCCGATGAGTCCCTATTGAGATTCAAAGATAGAGGCTATAAGAGCAAAGTGCTGCAGGAAGCAGTTGAAAAGGCAGGTGGTAGAAGTAGACAAGAGCTACTCACCAAGAAACAGGTCAATGATAGCGAAATGGAGGAAGACCAATTAAAGGTCAGATTAATTATGACCTTCTCAGCAGAGGCTCACAAAATTAGGGGCCTCATTCAGAAAAATTGGGGAATTCTCCAAACTGATGGGGTCCTGGGGAAATTGAGCTCTCCCAATCCAGACATTACTTTCAGGAAAAGTTCCTCATTAAAAGACATTCTGGTGCGTAGTCACTTTGAGGAAAAAACAAGGACCAAACCGACTATAACCGGTTTCTTTCCTTGCATGAGTTGCAAGGCGTGTAAAAACTGCAAGGTCAAAGACTATGCAGTACCAGGCAAAAAGTTTAAAAGACCTATTGACAAACTTCTCAACTGTAATTCCAGTTTTGTAATATACTGCCTGGTTTGTCCTTGTGGACTGCAATACATTGGAAGCACCATACACCCAGCAAAGAAGCGTATCCTGGAACATAAAAGAGCCATAACCAACAGGGATAAAACGTACCCAGTGGCGAGGCACTTTGCTGGGTTGCATGGTGCTAAAAGTGACAAGCTGACATATTATTGCATAGATCAAGTCCCAGCAGGAGAAAGAGGAGGGGACAGAGTCAGGTCACTGAGACAGCTTGAGGCAAAACTCATAGTGGAGCTACGCACCAAGACCCCAGGAGGGCTTAACCAGGAGGAGGAACTCTGGTCCTTTATTGGATGAAACAATGAAAATTTAAACGCTGTCCCTTAGAAACACCAACACAATGGGGAAGGATGGTATTTAACCGCTCAGATAACCATGATTAAATAACTGAAGGAAGCCCATCCAGGGCGTTATTTGTGTTAAAACTCGAGTAAGAAGCAATGAGGTATAGATACCCCAATTGGGTTATAATTAGCCGGGGGCATAAATGAATACGTTTATGTTTAACAAACATTATGTTTTTATAAATTTGAAAGCAAGATGTAAAGAATTTTGTTTATACAATTGTGAATTGCAATGCACAAATACATTTTTGATTAACAAACATTATGTTTTTACAATTTGCAAGCAACACGCAAAGTATTTTGTTTACATATTAGTAAATTATAACGTGGAACCCATAGGCTTGATGCACTAATCGAGTATTGAGTATTGCGGTATGACACAGTGTCAATATGGCCGACAAACTTCTTCCCACATTGAATATCTGTATACATGAAGTCCGCTTTTCATTTCCATTTTTTTGTGATTTCAACAACCAATCGAATGCTTAAATAGAAAATGGGAACTTAGCATTATTGACATTGACGAAGGCCAGGAGGCTGAAACGCGTTTGTCAGCAGATCGTGTACAGATCGTGTTTGCAACGAATTTCAATAAATAACTGAATTGCATATTGACCAGAGTGCGCAGCAATCTTTGAAACTGTGGCTGAAATGGATTCGCGAGTTCCGCCCTCGCGGCTGGAGCACCCGCTGTGCTGAGAGCAGGATAATCGACGGAAAACGTGGAACATATATATATATATATATATATATATATATATTACCTACTGGCGGTCGCCAGTAGGTAGTTATAGTTAGGACCCTGTTTCCATAGGAAATCCGCAACATTCTATTTGGAATAACTTTGGCGCCGGTTGACGAATCCTCGCGAATTTTTCAAAACTAATGGGGCGCTACGCTCCGCTCCTACCCTGAAAGTCTCGGGGGGATTCGTCAAGCGAGGGCTGAGAAAAAAGGGGGGTCCCAAAACGTGTTTTCCCCATGCATTTTTCCATAGGACCTTTAGACACAGCTACAGCCCGAACGGCTGAACAGAATTACTTGTAATTTGGCAGAGAGGTAGTCCTCAGGTCAAGGAAGTGCCTTTTGTAGGTCTGGTGTAAATCTGTTCAGTAGTTCCTGAGAAAATAGCATTTAAATCAATATATATATCTGTAAGCTCGCTCCGAGCGCGCACCGTAAGCTTACCGTACGCGTACGGTGCCGTGCGCGAGCGCGATTCTGATTGGCTGTTAGATCTTAGTAAACATTCGAATCGGCCGAAACCAGGAAGTGTCGGCCGCCATTTTCTCTCTCGCACTTGGAGGGGTGGAGGAAAAACAAAGTTGGATATCATAAAAAGGGGGCAGGCTAGACAGCTCCTAACCACCTAGCCTTGGTTATGGTGTGCCAGAAGGCCCTACAAGGCCAAATAAGAAATTTAATTTTTTTTCGAAAAAAACACGAATACGCTTCCGTACACGTACGGTAAAAAATTAATAATAAAAAAACATAATCCAAATTCTCCCTCCCCTGTGTGCAAAAGGTGACTGCAGGGCAACTTTTGTGCATGGCATAATAAACATCAGAGAACATTTAATAGAAAACCTTTCAGAACGAAGCGCATAATATGTCCTCCGTGTGCGGACGGTGCGCGAAGGGCATCGTGCGTACATGGCCCATCCAGCCTAACGTGGGCACGCGGTGCGCGTAGCGCACCGCGTGCCCACCGTGCGTGCACGGCACTAACTGCGTTAAGTGGGCGCGCATGCTCACTGTGCGCGCACGGTGCGCGAAGCGCACCGTGCGCGCACGGAACGAACTGCGTGATGTGGGCGCGCACGGCACGAACGGCGTAAAGTAACTTAGCATTTAAAAAACCGTACAAATTCACTGAAAAAACCATAGGTTTCACACACGTTATAGTTAGGAATTAGCATTTAAAAAACCTTGCAAATTCACTGAAAAAACCATAGGTTTCACACAAGTTATAGTTAGCTGTACATTTCACTCGTAAAAAACCAATGAAATTCCACGTTATAGTTAGTGCAGGCAACTATAACTCACGCGACCGCAATCCTCTGCTGATGACATATGTGTCTTTATGAAAAAAAAATATTTGTAATATATGTATAGCTAAAATTTAATGGAAGAAGACATGGGCAAATAAGTGTCTAAATACAGTATTAGCATCAGCAGAGGATTGCGGTCGCGTGAGTTATAGTTGCCTGCACTAACTATAACGTGGAATTTCATTGGTTTTTTACGAGTGAAATGTACAGCTAACTATAACTTGTGTGAAACCTATGGTTTTTTCAGTGAATATATATATATGTATGTATATATATACCAAAGTCCTGAAGTAATGCAGGTCATGCAAATCAGGTACAGACCACTCGACTAAGTGAAGTGAAAATAAATGTGCTTTATTCCTCCATTAGTAGCAGCATGACGCGTTTCGACCGGGTAAACCCGGTCTTGATCACATGACATGGCCGAAAGCCAACAAGTTTAAATATTGTGAAGCGCCCAGTTAATGCTCCTTCTACTAGCCACAAACAGTGAAAACATACTGCAAGTAATGTCGGATTTTAACAACTTCAAAAGGTATTTAGGCTAGCATAATAGCAAGCTAAAATTTCGGAGAACCATTGCAAATCACAGAATAAATATATAAATATTCAAACAAGAAAAATAACAAATGCTATTATTTTTAAACAGTGGTGGACCAATCAAGGGCAAGTGCCCAAAGACTACAACACCAGAAGTAATACTGAGATGATGATAATAAAAATTGCAGTTAAAAAATCACAAAGGACTGGAGTTCAATAACAATGTGAAAATACATCAGCATACTAGAATAGTGAAAAAGTCCAATACAAATCACATATTCATTTATTTGTTAAGAATTCATAAAAGCAGATGCTATAGTGCAGAAAAAGTGTAAGTGCATAGAGCAAAAGAAAGTTTTTTGTAAAAAGTTCACCCAAGTAAATTTCAAAACTGGTAAACTGAAATCCATATATTTCAAAATCTATACAGCTAGGTACAGGTTTTAGGCAGTGCAATAGGACATTCAGTGCAACAAAATGCAAATTCATGTATTTCAGTAGAACCAAAGAGAATTTATCCATAGATTTTACCATTCTGTCAAATATAGTGCTTCAAGCCAACTATTTTCAAATAAATAGCTACCCCGTCCCTACATCTCATCTCCACCGAACCAAAACCAGTAAAACTATAAGACTAGTAAAACCAGTTAAAATCCGATAAAAATCAGACATAAAAGAACACAGATAAAAATTCACTTAAGACAATAAAAGAGCTTAAAAATCATTCATAGCAGCACATTCGATCATTACATGGCTCTGGTAACAGATATCACAATCAAGAGATAATGGGACAAGCCTACCCCATAAAAAGATCCAACAGTTCAGAATGACCCTATAAAAAGTTATATAAAAATATAAATAATTATAGAAAATTATAACGATCTATATATATATATATATCTATATCTATATCTATATCTGAAGGAAGCATATTTGGTAATGTAACGCCCTGAACGTCTCAGGATCGTTTAACAGACACGATAATGAGGACGCAACCACTTGTGAAGGGTTAGTTATTTTAATGAAGGCAAAAACAATACAACGAATAAACAAAAGTTATAGTCACTGGAATCCTCCAGGCTAAGTACGTTACCAGCCCACAGCACGGATGGTCCTAACCGTCCTCTGCATATACGCCGATCCCGGCGTATGCCAACAGAGGGCAGAAATGAAATGGCCGACAATGCCAATCGGTAGGCTGTGAGGGGCACGACGAGTGTTGGGGAGAATCGAGGAGTCAGGGAAACACCCAGCCGGGGTCTCTACCTGAAGGGAGCAGCCGCTCAACCTCTTCCTCCGACTGCACCGGGACGCGGAGTCACCTCCTGGTGATGCGTCACCGATACCCCAATCAAAAGCAAGAAGACTGAACCGAGAGCAGCCGCTCGATCGATCCTGTGGACTTCCGAGTCTGTAACGCGGCAAACACCTCCTGGTGTGCGTTACAGCTGGCAGTCCCTGTATCTCTGGTCGGGCTGGGAGTTACGACTCCAACCAGCAAAAGCGCCACTGCGCTTTGACTCAGCCGAGTCAAAAAGCGAAGCTCAATGGTTGACCGGTAGAGCTTCCGGGTCCTTCACAGGTGACGATGGGGCAAGACACGGCCCAGGGAGTAACGACTCGACCTACCTCCGTTCTTGCCTTACTGGAGCACCACTCCGGAACACTGCTCTTCACGAAGCAGGTACGTCGGTGTAAACACAATATCCGACAGCCTTGTACCTCCCGGTTCCTCCCTTTATAGGGCGTGTTTTCCTTGAGTTATGTAACAGCTCTCCTGTTTACATAAGGGCGTGTTTTCCCTTGAGTTATTTAACAGCTCTCCTGTTTACATAAGGGCGTGTTTTCCTTGAGTTATGTAACAGCTCTCCTGTTTACATAACCTCTCAACCGCTAAGCATCCTGGGAGATGTAGTCCGTTTACGCTGGTTACCGTTTTCCTCCCCTCGCATGACAGGAATTCTTGACAGGTAAACTGCAAAATGGTCCAACATTGCCATTTGCCATCAAAGGGTTCTAGTGATACTATAAACCAAGCAGTTAAACCAAAGTGGTATGTAAATAGGGTTTTTATAATAGGGTTTAGCTTATGGATTTGAATCACATTTGTTTCGTGTATTGTGAAAAAAATAAAACTGCGCTACTATTTTTCCACATTTTATCAACCCGAAAAAGATACACTATCATATGGCGCCTAATGGCTTCTAGTGCTAGAAGAAGCACTATTATCGATACATAGTGCATCACTTACATGCAATATACTAACACTAAAGTAACTGAATTGTAGGGCAACACATCCACAACTGCAGCTCTTAAAAATCTTTACTGGGAAACATCATCTCTTTTTAAACTTCCCTCCCAACCAATCTTCAAACCTATTGGCCTGGCAGTCATGAATGACAGCACTGAGATTGGCTAATAACGATTAATATATGTATTTGTATTTAACAGCATGAAACGGAGCTCACGGCTAGAAAAGATGAAAGTGCACGTTTTAATAGAAAGTGCACGTCCATTGCAAACAGCGATCACATTCCTCTCTGGGCTGATTCCATTTTTAAGATAGTAGTGGAGCCAAGGCCTCGACAAATGATAAGAGAATGTGGTTCTAATAGCCGGTGCTATATATAGACTGTAAAACATCTGTCATCTCGGCCTTTAAGTTGTGGCAGTGTCTACTGCGGGTGTTAAACAACTCCTTGGGACTTCCCGCATCACCCCTTCCTCTCCCTCAAAAGTTGTCCTTCATTCCTTCTGAAGCCCATCTGATTTTCATTAGTCACAAATAAGATGTCACTGCTTCTCTTCTCACTTCACTGGCTGCCACTACACTAACCTAATTTTCTTCAAAAATTCCCTACATGATTTACATTTTTGTCCTTACACAACCATTCTATTTGGTGAGCAAATTTCCCGTAATGTTGGGCCACCGTGACCATAGCAGTTTTCATCTCTCAACTGCGCCTATGCAGCTCTTACTTGTGCAATGCAAAACCCTCTAGTTTTCCCTTGTTCCTCACTTTGCATAAGTAACTCTTTTCCTCCTGCCAGTAAACTGCCCTCTGCCGTCTTTCTTGTTCAAACATTGCCAATTTCTAACTCCCTGAACCTTCCACATCTTCTTACTTATTTGACGCAGTGCTCTTTCTCTCCCTGCCCTTGTTCTTCTCAATTTATTGTTCTCAATTAATTTTTTTATTAGCTTGTATGTTGGTATTTGATAACCCTTTTCTTCACCGTGCTGCATAAACTGTAAAATAATAATAAAATAATCATTTCTTTTGTTCAAATCAGTGGTGTAGCTGGGGAGGGGGGGGGGGGGCGGTCAGATCCTGGGCAGCACTTTTTGGGGGGCGGCGGCACTTCACATGAGGTGATTTCGGCGAGCACATGGTAAGTGGTTTCCCTTGTCATCGTCTATCGACTCCCCCCGCTCTTACCTGCACCAGCCGTCACTGGGCGGCAAGTTCAGGGACCCCCGGGTGGCAAAAGCTCTAGCTACGCCACTGGTTCAAATGGTTTTGTTGTATCATAAACAAGTGTAAACCTAAGCCACGTTTACTTGAAAGAAACATCTAGATCTAAACTATTTTAGTTGAATTTAGCCATAGTCGGACTGGAGCAGCAAAGCAACTGCAGGTTACATCTGGTGCACAGGTATCATTCATGTAGCATGTTCAGTGTCAGTGGGGCCCAGCAGTAGGAGGGTCCTTCTCTCATCCAATCATGACTGTCCTCCAATAAGCAGCTGAAGAGCAGGGAGCTCATTTTCCTTGCCTCCGTTTGGGTCTAAAAAAATCTCTGGTATGCAACTGGTTTCTGACATCCACATGCCCAGGAATTTCTGGCTGAGTGAAATATTTCTAAAGAAAAAGGACTGAAAACTCAGTCACGTCTAGATTGGCGACGTATCCCATGTTAAAGACGAGGAGAAGATAGTTTTCAATGAAAAAAAATAGTCCTTCCAGTTTTCTAAAAATAGGTAGCTTAGATATAGGTAAAGAATGGAGAACCAGCATGTTGCAAGGAAACCACAGTCAAACACCTAGATGAAGTATCCTTAAGCAAACAGAGACCAGCAGATTGAAGGCTTATCATTGGCACACAAAAACGATACTGTCTTTGAGACAGCCCAAGGCCACCAAATGGGCATTTGAGTTTTAAAGATTTTAAAACCTATTCTGTCTTTCGCGACCAACCATTGTAAAAATGTATGCAATGTGCCAGTTAAATCAGACCTAGTTTGTCTGAAATTTTAAGCCAAATGTAGGTTGGAAAGTGTGCGGCCTCTGCAATTTCTTTATGGTACAGATAATGAGCAGGGAGATTCTCTCACAATGTATAGGTACAGGGTTCCATTATTTTTACATTTTAAAGAAAAAAGGTCAGATGAGTGTTTATGTGCTAAACGTGACGGTATAAGTCATGGAGCATACCAACATGTTGCGCATCCTTTTTAGGTCTCGCCTAGCGTTGCTGCGCACATGCCCAGCTCGCTCGGCGAGATTTATTGCAGATGAGTACTTTGTGAAAAGGGCTTGAAGCCCCGCCCCTTATTACCATTGGCTCTCCTCACCGTTTATGTTAAACAGTGGGCTGCCATTGGAAATAAGGTTTCTATGGTGCCTCCTTTTGGCTTTTTTGCCCGGCCTATCCGGACTGGATCGCCTGCATTACGGCTGTCATGACGAAGTTTCTTATCAGAAGCTTTGTCACGCTGCCTTGTACGCGCGAGTCCGGCTCTCTGATTGGGCCGGACAAAAAAGGAGACATGGCGCCGCGTGTTTATTTTTGCATCTCGCTTTCACTTTAGGAAAGCGCAATGCAAAAATAAACAGGAGATGCCTGCGTGTTTATTTATGCATCTCGCTTTCACTTTAAAGTGAAAGCGCAATGCAAAAATAAACAGCGGATGCCTGACGAGCGCTTGTTGTTTACTTCAGTGTGGCACTATTGACAGCTAAGCCTCTAGATCCTGGGCTCATTACTGCCTCTCCCTATGCATCTGTGCCTTTATCTGCCACAAACTAACTGAGCGTCAGGAAGAAGACTCCCACCTTCGCAGTCAGCTTTTAATGTGCCCCTCCAGGTCCCGTTGTCTTGCTATCGTCCGACTTTTCGCCTGCTTGACGTGCACTTCTCCTAGCCCGACTATGCACAGTATTTCCAGCCCCCCTTTGCCCTGCTTTGACTGGCACCGCAGAACAAATTCCCAACCTCTGTCACCCTGTGTGTCCTGCACAGACATCCTGTCATTGCAAGGCTTCCCTCCTGCCTGCACGTGAGTGAGCGCTGCTGCCCCCAGAGGGCCTCGCCTCCTGCCCAAGCAGGACCAAACGAGGACGCATCCCTGCAGGGCGCTGCCAGGAGGTGCTGATGGTTATCAGTGTATGCCAAGGCAGGGAGAAGGCACACTGGGTGAAGTGGAAAAGGAGAGGTGTGTGCAGGACGAGGCGGGAGCGGCTGACTCTGGGCTGGGCATCCAGGGGAACTCTCACTCAGTCCACTTCACCAGGTCGAAAAGAAACATGTCGCCTCTCAAGGTCTGCATCGTTGGCTCGGGAAACTGGTAGGTGCCATCGTCCAAGGAAGCCTCTGCGGCGTATAATATAACATATGTCCTGTGTTGTCGCTGTCTGGCGGTCTGGCTTGTGCAAGCTGCAGCGAGCCTTTTTGGATTTTACTCTACTGTTTGCAAGCTGCACAGCTCAGTTTCTTTATGTTCACATTCCTTCAAATACTTACAGCAATCAATCAATCAATCAATCAATCAATCAATCAATCAAACACTGGCTCCCTGTCAACAAGAGGATAACCTTCAAACTCCTCACCCACGCACACAAGGCACTGCACAACACCGGACCAACGTACCCCAAAAGCCGACTCAGCCTCTACACCCCCACCCGCCAGCTCTGCTCCGCACACCGCACCCTCGCAACCGTCCCCCGCATCCGAAGAGTGACCGCCGGTGGCAGCTCATTCTCCCACCTCGCCGCCAAGACATGGAACACCCTCCCTATCCGCCTGCGGCAGACCGAAGACCTTCTGACCTTCAGAAGACTTCTCAAGACCTGGCTCTTCGAACAGTAGCAGCTTCCCCCATCCCCCCCAGCGCCTTGAGACCCTCGCGGGTATGTAGTGCGCTTTGGAAATGCCATGATTCATTGATTGACTGACGTCACGCATGTGGGATCTCCCGAAAAGACCAGGACATAAGCTAGAACGTAGCATTAACTCAATCCGAAATGTTTAGGATGTGAATTTCACTGAGTTTAGGATCAAATTACAAGACAATATATTTGTAAGGGGCTATTTATGTACAGTTGAGAGCTTGGCAGTCGAAATGTTGCAGGCTACGTGTTTTTGCACGTGGAACTGCTATCCTCCTCTGCACGGATGGCTTAGTGCCTATCGATGTACTTCCCAGCTGAAGGTCATTAAACTAATTAAGTCTGGGAACTGGTTGCAGGCTGGGCTGTGCCATTTACATATTCCCAACTCTCACTCATCTTCATTTTCGGAGGGGGGGTTAATATAGTGCGAACTCGACCCGAAGGCATCAGAGCACTTTACATGAGCACCAATTGTGTTATAGAAGGACATTAAGTGATTTGCCTGGAATCACAGGATGTTGAGCGTCCCTGCCGAGACTCGAACCCAGTTCCCCAACTTCGAGGTTGACCACTCTAGCTGTTAGGCAGCATCCTTTCCCTAGTGGCGCGTTTCTCTGTTTGTGGACAAGCGAAATGCCTCCCAGTGACTTGACTTCAGTAAGTTACAACCTGCTCTGAAACCTTCCTCATTCTCCAAATAAATACTTCATCTTCATTGACTTCGATTCGATCTCCCCAAAAAGCAGTCGTCTCTTTTAGAGCCTGAAGTGAGGTGTGTGCGCATACTGTAGCGAGTGAGCTGAATTGAAAACTAGAATGGAGAGAGGTCGCTAGACTGGAGCACACTGGGTTCATGTATGGTGACATGCTTGCATCTTAATACATAAGGGCAGGAGAGTGTTAGGTTAAGTCTCTACCCTCGGCACAGTAGTAAGAAGGGCGTGCCTTGCTTCTAATCGCTACAGTTCGGTGACAACCCCTTACCTCTATGGCAGTGGCGTTGCAAGGGTGTCATTTGCCCAAATGCTGGGAGTCCAAAACGTGGGCACCTATCATGGTGGGAGGGGGGTACATATTTGCATAATATGGGTGTAGTGAGCTTCTCGAACTCCTGGGCCCCGATACTACTGCAGCTGCTACACGCCTACCCAGGTAATAACATGTAACTTCTTCTCAGAACATACCGCTTCCGAAAGCAGCAACACGGTAACATTAGCTTATTTGTTGAGAAGATGCAGCGCTTTCACCAATGCGCTTTTACATAATGAAACCTGAAATCACAGCTGAGACGAAACTGTTGCATTTATATATCGAGAAAAATCGTACACAAGCAATGTGCCTGGAATGTCGACAGAGAGATGTTTTTTAAACAAGGTAAAAGGCTGCCAAGGTAGGTACAGGACGAACTCAAGCATTTACGGCTCGTGCGATTGAGTGACATGCAACGCATCTGCGCCAAGGGGTACTGCATACTGCCTTTTGTAAGCTGAGAGGCGAAGGATCCTCTTAATGCCTCAGAGCAACCTGAGCTCCACCTGCCGCCGTTGTGCCCTGCATCAGACTTTGACCCAGATCAAGAGAGCGAAACACCCTCAAGGGGGAATGAAAGAGGAAGAAAAAGACAGGGAGATTGTGACAAAGAGGGCAAAGCAGGAACTTGCAAGAGTGAGATATAGGGACAGAAAGTGTCTGGTACTGAATTAAACAGGCAAGAGGTGGAATCGAGTCTACCTAGCCTTGGTATTTGGAATGCCAACATTCAATAGCCCTGCCTTCTGAGTGAAGTTTTGGGCCTATTATTTTACAAATTAAGCAGTTGCCCCCATCCCCATTGCCAGGGCACAAGCCCTAAAAAAGAAGTGGGGGGGGACTAACCTAGTTAGTGACATCACGGCGTATGACATTGCGGCGCGTGAGGCACGTAACATCACAGGAAGTGGCATCATAAGAAGTGGCATCAGATCTTAAGCCCCCACATATATGTTTAGCTGGTGTATCATGAGTATATTTGAGCACATTTCCAGTAAACATTCAAACCCTCCCGTTTTAGGCTGAAGATTCACACTTTTGCACTCTACACATAAAACAATGTTCCCTTTTGTCAGGGTAAAGCTTCCTCTAGCCAAAGTGCTTTAAAAGAAAAATAGTGATATTTAAATTATTACAATAACTCCTCAGGGTTAGTAACCTCTATATAAATACACTTTATTTTGTGCAAATACTGGGGAAGATCATCACATCTGACGTTCTTACAGAGCATGCATATCTCCTAGACAGGGACTGAACAAAGTGAAAAGCTGCCTCTCTTAAGTATGTGTGAAGTGCTAACAAGGTGTGAGCCTTTGTTTCCCCTCCGCTTCATATACATCAGGTGTGAGGCTCCTGACTGCTCCCAGCCAGGAGACTGGAACAAAAGGTGGCCTGATGACTCCTCAAATTCGACCTTTGTTATGGGCCCAGCAGGAGTCAGACATAAGAGAGCCCCCTCCCATCCCCACCTGCTCGTTGTTGCGGATTAAAAGCAGACAACGCGCAGGCGCTGCTGAAAGTGTCCCGGTGTTTGAAAATTACACCGGGAAGAATTCAGCATTTTCTTCAGTGGGGCCCAACTTCTTGACAGGGTGGATGGCGTCCACCCTGTGAAACAAGCATTAAAAATACAATCGGTCTCGCCTTTTATTAAGTTTAAGCCATTTGCTTTGCTATACAATACCATTAGCAAAGCACATGGTTTTATCTTAATCAAAGGCGAGACCTATTGCATTTTCAATGCTTGTTATGACATGTTGCCTTGGTAGTTGAGTGACAGAACAAGGTATTTTTTCTGTAAGGTGTGATGTATTTAGTAGTTGAGCCTCCATTACTCCCATGTAATTTCATCATATTGCTGTTTCGCTATCCCGGAGGGTACATCAGTAATGAAAAGCAACCTCAAATATCAAAGTAAGAGTTATTACACTTTCTCTCCACTCCCCTTGTAAGGGGAGCTGGTACTGAGACAACAGGTTCATTAAAGTGCCCTTATGCATTGGGCCCGTGGGGAGTCCTTTTCACATAAAAGGGCAAATAAGGAGTTTATGAGTCTATTAACACAAATGATATGTTAAAATAATTCATTTACATCAGACATTGTACTTTGTCATGGTCAAATATTGACTGATGAAAGATTTAACAAGTAGATAATTGCTAGTTGGCAAAGAAAATATTTTGAGTGTTTGTCAATTCAGTTTTATGCAAGTATGAAGGTGTATTCAAGACTACGTCATAGTACATTGAAATAAAAAATAGCTTATACCTTTCTATGTCTGTCTGTGTCACGCGATTTTTCTCTTAACCAATCAATGGTGTGGAAATCCTCATATGTTCCAACATCAGGTAATGGCTCATCCAGGAAATCCATCAAATTGCTCGAGCCATTCATCTCCCCTGCATTACCCAAGTTGGCATCTTTAAGACAGAAAAATCCCAAAAAATATTCAATGTAAAATACAGTTTTATTTGAGAAAGATAATACCGTTTAATTAATTTTACACAAAAACTTCTTTCACACACAAAAATCCATAGTAATAAAATAATTCAGCAAGGCAACAAACTGAGCATGCCCACTAAAAGAAAATGCCCTTGTAGAGAGCAAAAACTATTTTGCTGTTGAGACTGCTAATGCCAATTTGCCGACCCCTCCCCTAGAACTTACTTTTCTGCAGATCTGAAGCATACACGATCACCTGGCTCTCAAAACCAGCTAATAATATGCGTTTGCTTATAACCCCTTAACCCACCGAACACTAATCCAGCGTCAGTCCTGTTCAACCTTTGAATACTCATCCAACAGCCCCACATCTTGGGCCAGATGTACGATTTGCGAGTCGCAAATTGCGTCATTATACAACTCACAAAATGTAGGTCACAAATTGCATGCCTCATTAATATTCCTGAGGGAGGTGCAATTTGCAACCCCATTGGGAATGGCTAGCACTCCCAGGGATGGTGGCCCCCTGGGGACCCCTTCACATTTGCGGGTGGCTTACCACCTACTTGAAGTAGGTGGTAAACTGCAAGTCGCAAAACAATCATATATTGAAGTGCGTCTCGCCATTAGGAAGGGACGCCCTTGGCACGCCCCTTCCTAATAGTGAGTTGCAAACCCTATTTTGCGAGTTGGTAGTAGGTTACCGACTTGCAAAATAGGGTTTGTACATGGGGCAGACCTATTTTGCAGTCGCAAACAGGCCGATTTTTTGTTTGCGACCCTAAAAATCAGTCATACATCTGGCCCCTTATGTCCTCCCCCCAGCACTGTACATACGTATTTAACTTAAGCTGTTTGGGAAGCAAAGTAAATTAGTATTTCTGAGATTTTTTCTCTAATGCCTCACATAAATCCACAGAGCAAGTGCAAACGAAAGCCTCATTCCAGCACGACACTTGTATGACAATGCCGACTCTATGGTTTCGACGTATGATGCCTGCAGAGCCAAAGTTATCATTGACTACATTCTGATAAGGGCAACAGACTGGCCCAGATTTGAAATTCTGAGTATTCAATAAAAGTTAGAAAGCTATCATAATGTACTAACCTGGACATAAAACACAATATAGTGACAGAGCCCAGAGAAGTTAAAAAATGTGAATAGCACAGGGGACATTGGAGGGCAAGTGAGAATGAGATGGAACCCCCAATCTCCAGTCCAATACAGAGGAATTAAAAAACAGAATCAACTACTGTTGATCTCTAAAAGTGTTTCCTGAAAGGTCCTGCGGAGTGCAATAAACTATTCTTTTATGATGCACTATTGAAAACATTAACCCGAAAGCTTCAAGAAGATGCACCTTCAACAAGCAATCAGTAACTTAAAAAACACCCCAAGACAGACGGTTGGACGAGGAAGGCGATAACACATTTTTTTAATTACAAACAATAGTTCACAGTGACTCAACAAAAAATTTAATTACGCATGATCAAGCTATAAATCCCCAATTCAGAACAAGAAGAACTGCTTTGAATGCAAAGTTGTAAAAACATGAAAATGCAGCTTTGGGAAATGATTCACGGGCCTTCTGGTTAACACCATCTAGAGTCAAACATCACTGAAGAAGTCTGGATAGCCCACGTCTCTGAAATTTTCACTATCACAGCTGAGCACACAAGCCTTCAGGTCATATACCACAAAAAGAATTAGCACAGATGGTGCCAAATCATAGCTCAATATTGTCACCAAAGACAAAGTGAAGAAAGCAATAAGCGACCTGCAAAAGAGAAAAACACCAGGTCATAATAGGATACCGCCGGAGGATTTCCTTTCTGACCCAGATTGGTGGACTGAAAGAAAGATAACAATTTTTACAGAGATCATCATCCTAAATCGGTGCCCTACTTCCTGGCAAAACAGCATAATCATTCCAATAAGGCAAAAAAATGCCCCAAAGTTCTACAGGCCAATTAGCTAAATAGCTATCAATTGCAAGATCATCTTAAAACTGATATTTGGGGCCTTAGATGAGTTGACCACAAATGAGAGTATCTTCTCCTCCATACATGGAGGTTTTAAAGAAGGACTTTCAAAGATCGCCCAGATCACCACATTCATACACGTCATCCAAATATTCAGCATCGCAATAAAAATGTCTTTATTTGTGCCATTTTTAGACTTCTCTTCAGCTCTTGATTTGGTCCCAAGACACCACCACTGGGAAAAACTGACAAAAATCAGCATCAACCCAGCTCTCCTTTCTATAATCAAACTACTGTATATTGGAACAACATCCGAGGTAAGATTAAATCAATAACGGCTCATTAGTAAGAACATCTATATCAGAAATGGAGTAAAGCAAAGTTGCCTTTTCGCACCACTCTTCTTTGCTTTCCACCACTGATTTGTACCCAGATGTCTGAAAAACCAACAATGACACCTTTTGCAATGTATTGGGCAAAAAATGCCAATAGACTTACCCTGGTATTACCTGCTCCTTCCAGCAATCTTGAGCTATTTTCAAAAGGAAAATAAATTCTACTGTCAATAAACATTTTTTTACTTTAGAGATGGGACTGAAATTGGGACCTCTTGAAACAGGAGCCATGTTGGCACGTATGACCCCTGCCAGAGTGTCAACAATATCTTATCTTGTTATCTAAAACAGAGAGAGGAGGCTCTTTGCTCTAGCAAGAGGAGGATGTCTGCTGCTCAATGCTTTTCAGGAGAAGTAATCCAGTGGTCTTCAACAAATGCCTGTATAGAGCCAGAGAGGATATGAAAAACTTCATGCTGAACTGCATTATGTATAATTCCATAAGGTCAAATAAGATTCTGCGCGGAGAAAATCTTGCCCAACCAGATGAAGACATTTCTTCGGGCCACACGATGAAACAAACTGGTTTGTATCTGAGAAAATACTCGAAATTCCATCAAAAGTATATCTCTGTAAGAATGTTATTCCTCTGCACAGAGCAATCCAGGATAATGTAGAAACTCAACATAAATATGCTGTCTTGACATAAAGAGAATCACAGGACAAAGCAGAAACCTGGCAACATGTATCAAGATTTAGGCTGCAAAAGAATGGACTAGATGTATCTCATGTTTTTGGCAGCAATAATTGCTTCTTTCTTCTCCAATATTTTCTGGGTTTTTTTGTTGACTTATCTTTTTATGTGTGGAGACTTAGCACTCGTGAAGATACTACTCGTAAATCCCTTTGTGAATAGCAAACCATTGTAAACCTACATGAAAGTGTAAGTTTACCCTTGTGAATCAGGCCTAGAGTTGATAACTGGGAAAGAAGAAACTTCGTAGTGTTAGGGAGAAAACAGCTGTATATAGACTTCAGGGGAATGCAACTAAAAAGTCGCACATGTAGCCTGTGCCTATGAACACTATCAGCAACACACATGGTGTAGCTAGGCTTGTTGCTGTTGCCCACTGCAGTTCCTTCCAGTATCGCTTTTCTGCGTAATACAGAGATGAGATGCATAAGTAATGCAGAGAGATGCGTGCTGAAGAAGAATTCAGGCAGCTTATCAGGAGACTATGCAGGCCTAATGAGGCATAAAGAGGTGCAGAATAACAGAGAGCAGAGCCCAGTACAGGCAGAGGCTGTAAAGAGTAAAGAATGTGCGGAGTGTAAAGACCACAAAGACTAAGCGAAGCCTGTTGTCAACTAGGAAAATGACAGACAGGCTGAGTCAAGCCAGGAGTTCAAGTGCATTGAGTACAAATAAATATATGCACAGGCAGGGTCCAGAGAGGGGGCTATGGATGACAGAGAAAAGTCAAGAGTGTGTGAACAGACGTCGTGCAAAGCACTTAGAGGCATAATGTTCACTTAATGTATTGTCTCACTGAAGGGAGTGGGAAAATAGAGGGTGTATGGGTTGGGACTAAGAGGATTGGAAGTGCTCGATAGCCAGTGCCTGAGTGACTTTGGAGACCCACACAATATAAAATTAAATTTAAAGCAACCCTATACAAACCTTGCAGTTCTTTCATAGACTCACATTTAACTACAGAACAGAACATTTCCCTGAAGGATCTTTAACAAACCAGTTATCCTCCAGTTTTCAAACATTTTAACAATTTACTGTAATCCTAAATTAGGCATGTGGGTGATGTTCATGATCAAGTATCATATTTCATTTACATTAATGTCCACAAAGGGTCATGCCTGATATAGCTATAATACATGGACAAAATGGACCCATTGCCATAAGATTCTCAGATTCAATTAACATGAGACCACTTATGGGCAGCACCCTTGGCTTCATCAGAGCACCCCACAAATATAAAATGTAATGCCAAATGCCAGGACTCAGCTTAGAAAGGTAAATTGGAATATCCCCTGACGAATGGGGAGATGAATGGGGATCTCCCCTCTCACAACTAACCAATGAGAAAGACCCAGAGGCACATTTTCTGACCTGCAATTTCAAGAGTCCCTAGGGATTACAGGCCCCTTGAACTGAGGCTGCAATGCAGAAAAATACATGGGAACTTCATTGGACAAAGTAAAACAATGGTGCAGTATCAAAATATCATCAGAGATAAATATTTTGTCCTAACCTTTTCAACAAAAATGTCAACCCCTTTTCTAATGAAAAACCTTTACCCAATGAAACAATGTTTCGTACCCCATGTTTAGGACAATTAATTTATGTCAATAGGCATATGAGAGATGAAAATCCACACAGACCAATGCATTTACACTGATATAAAGCTGGTGGAACACAAAGAGTAACCAGTAAAATCAGAACTCTTGTTGAGGGCTGCACTAGCAAATATGCCACTTATTCTCCATCCCCGAGATCACCCGCATCGATCAATAACACCCTCAGCCAATAGGATTTAGGGCATAAACTGTGATAATGGAATTTCCTCCAAGGGGTAAATCCTCTCCTGGAGGTGCACTGAAATCAGAGTGCTGTATGATGCCAAGAGTGCGTTAAGATTTCAAAGATGTTAGGAAATATTCTAGGTATTGTGGCAAATGAGGCATTAGCTAAATATCAAAAGAGTGCAGGCGCAAGAATGAAGAGTTTGTAGGAACGGAGTGCCATCAGAATGGAATGGGCAACTACCAACCCATGAGAATCCCCTTAAGTGGGTAGACAGACCTGGGAAAGATGTGCTGTGTATAGCTTGGCAAGTCAGCCGACAGGAAACGTCATAGGAGGTAATTTACAGTGATGGGCTAAAACTGTCCTACCAGACCCTTCAGATGAAGTGCGGTTAAAAAGGTTCCTTCTCATACATATCATGAAGTGTAGGAAGATGCACCTGTTCTGGAAGAAGGTTCTCCTGGGTCAAGGCTTTTACGGGTGGAAAAAAAACACAGATGCTGTTATAATGGAGAAACCATGTGCAGCAGGAAATACAGTATTCGTGGCCAACAAATATTAGTGGCACACCTGCTGATTGCAGCTAGGAGTGTGATGACACCATGCCAAAGAAAACAAAACTGCCCAAGTCAATGGATGGTGGAAACAAAATTGGTTCAATTTGGCACTGGGACACAATACATGGTTAATTAGACATTAATATAATTATTTCACAGCGTAGGCACAGCTGATCGACATTTTCAATAGAACAGAGGGGTATCCTTCTTGACTCATTTATGCTGGCGATATACAATATTGGCAGCGGTGCTGAAACAGTAAGAGTGATAAACCATTGATGCAGATCACTCAACCTCAACAGTAATTCAGTGAGTAGGGTAGGATGGGGAGAGAAAAGACACATTTTAATAATATAATGTAATAATGTTGATCTGTATCCTTAAAATTGCTGTTATCATAGAAGTTGTTAAAAAAGAGATATAAAAATGTTTTGTTTTTTAAATACAATGAATTATACAGTCAAGCAAAGGCTTGTGGGATCACACTACACAGAAGAGATTCCTTACAATGTCTGCACTGGTGCATACAGAATCAGGTTAATCGCAGATGCTAGGAAAAACCAAAAACAGGCAGTGTGTCTACATCTGACATTGTGAAAGCATATAATTTTTAAATACTGTGGCATAATCAAAAAGACAGCAAACATCAAACCTTGGCACTCATGCACACTATAGCTAATGCTGAAGATAAATCGGAGCCTGGGAAGGCGAGGGCAGAGGAACTAAAAGGCTGGAGCACGTGCGCGATGAGCATACATTGTAGTTATGAAAAATGACCTCTTGCCTAGGGTTGCAAAAGTTCTCGCACCCTCTCTGGCTAAATCACTCACCTCTGAACCCAACCTATAATCATCAAACTTCTTGTCAACAGTGAGAGCCTGGGAGGTCTGGCTGTTCGCACTTGGGTTCTAAGATGTCCTACAGCCAAGGAAATCATAGCCACTATTCATCCTAAGTAATATAACTGAAGAATGAAAGTGGTATTTTTTTAACTAGTACTAATAGTGCCCAAAACATCCACAAACCAAAATATCCACTGAAAAATGTATGGAAATGCATGTTGAAATTGACAAATTGTGTGAAATAGCTTGAGAGAAGACTTTCTGAGGTGTATTTCCTCAGGATATTCAGTTGATGAATGCATGTCAAATGTGACAATAAGCAAGTTGCTCAATAATATCACTTGTCCAGGTCCAGACCTACACCAAACAATACTCTGAATTCACAATCAATAGCAGCACCTCAATGTGGGACACAGGGGCATAGCTTCAGGGGGTGTTTGGGGTGTTACACACCCCTAATAAATGTTTTTTTTCTGATGGATAGTTGGGCACAGGTGCTTTCAGTCGTGTATGGTGAGGTGTCTGTCGGATTTCACCGGGAAGTTTTGCATAAGCACACTTATATAAACACACACACTCTCATCTCTGTTTTGAAAGTCCTAAAAATGTTAATTATTACACAAAATATTGTGTTTCTCTCTCTTGGCACTCCTATCAATCAGCACTATTTTCCCTTTCCAATGGCCCTTAAGACCCGTCATGCTTTGCTTCCCATATATGCCATTGTGATTATCGGGAAACCTGAAGGTCACCATATCCTCCCCCCATATCTTACTGACCAATCTACGCATGGTGGCACACACTTTGTCACAGTTTTTTTAAAATTCAAAATAAGCCTCTCTGAATGTTACCATATAGGCAGCCTGTTTCCATTTGGTTTATTCAGCAAAGAAAAGATAATCTTGCAGTTTGGAAATTAGGTTTTTGAGAATTAAATAAATTGAACTACCAGAGGTTTTCTGACACATGCACTTCATCAGCCACAAGGTCCACGAAAATACGTTCCTAGTACAACTGGACGTAATTAAACAGCAGATTTCAGACTATAAGAACAAAGATTGTCTTAGCGATTGTTAAGGTGTTTATCATATTGATTTGGGCACTGTATGTGATACCCATGAAATAGAAAGTCATATAGTATAGTTGTATATTTAGATTTGTTTGTGCTTTCTGCCCCAGAAAGGAGAACATTTCAGATGATCCAAACCTGTGGGCTGAATACAATGTATTAAATGCACATAAGAAAAGAAATCTGTAGCTTAAAACAAAAATAGAACACACTAAACTACATTATTTCTTACAAGCATATAGCTCTCCCATTTAAAATACAATATTTCAGATATTCGAGTAGGATGCTAACAATAAGTCTGCAATAGAGAATAAGCATGTCAGGTTTGCATTTCATTGATGACACGTGAGCTCAGGCTGAGTGTGGTACCCTATATCATGTTTGTGAAATTGTGAAGTAGAAAATTACTAAAAACGACATTATCCAGCACCATGACCAATGTTATGTTATAAAGTCAATGGCAAAGTGTAACCATCGTGAAATGTTCTGACCCTGTGCTGATCGCATTAGAACTGTAATCAAAAGCTAAAAACACACATACAAACCTTTTCCCAGAAACACAACTAGTAGTTGTGTTCCTGTTAACAGATCTGAAAGAGAATGATGAATGCTTTGATTACTTACTGGTAATAGCATTACTCTGAGTCCTTCTCTCGCCGTGACAACTCTTTCCCACATATAAAAATCCCTCCACCCCTCCTTACTTCCTGTTCTGTACCAAGTCCAAATACCACACAGTTATACTGGCTGAAAAGGACGGGAGGACATCACAGCGAGAGAATGATTCTGAGTATTGCTATTACCGGTAAGTAATCGAAGCATTACCGTTTCGTCCCTCTAGCCGTGATGACTTACATAGTCAGATGTACCCAAGCCAACAAGCAAGCCAGGACAGCTGCATAGAAAATGCAAACACAAGAGCAAGCCACAGGAAAAATCTATTTGCAACACAGAAACCTGCACCGCAAATCCCAACAAGTTCAGAACCACTGGATCCCGGACCACCAGACCATGAGACCCAAAGGTATAAGGAACTTCCCAAGTGGCAGCCTACCAGAGGTCTAGCAAAGAAGCACCCTGCACCTCAGCCATGGAAGCATATATGCCCTAAAGAGACCTCCCCTGTAACCCCAGAGGAGAAGACAGACTAAACTGCTTATATACAAGCAGAATCGCTACCCGATGCAATGGCTCAAGGTCTGAGTCGAAGGCTTATTTCCCCTAGGAGTGGGACCAAAGCACACAAAGAAATCAGAGTAGACCCAGAACACCTTCACAGGGTCCAGGTAGAGCAGAACTACCCTAAACACAAGCGAATTAAGCGTCACCACCCCAGAAGACTGAGGATCAGGAAAAAAACACTGGAAGAAACACTTCCTGTAAACAATGACAAATAAGTCACCATGGGCACAAAGCCAAAGCCCAACCAAAGAATACTCTTGTCCTCAAGCTCCTGAAAAAAAGGAGATCAAAAATACAACAAACTCAGCTCTCCCAGCCGGCGAGCAAACGCAACAGCCACCAGACAGAACACCTTCAAGAACAGAATACGTAACTCCACAGATCCGCAGAAAAAGAAACATAGACTCCACTTTGAGCGCAAAGTGGGGACTCATCTGAAACACAATCCAGGGTACAAACACCTGATGGAAAGGAGACAACCAGACAGAGAGCCCAGTTATCCAAGGTGGTGGACCAAAGGTACCACCCCCACAAAAGACACAGCCAAGGCCAAAAGATTTGACCCACAGAAGACAAGGGCTCAAACGGAGGATATTGGAGAGTCGGCAACACCAGCTGCAGATCCCAGGCAGGACCAGATGTAAATTAGACAATTCCACAAAGAACCTGGAGGCAAGCCCTAGGCGTCCACCAGCCTCCCCCCCCCCCCCCCCCAAAGGGGATCGGAATATACCGTCACAGCTGCCAACCAACCCTGAAGAGTGGAAGGGCCAAGGCCCAACTGAAAACTTCCAGGTGAAACTCCAATACCGGAGGAAGAAAAATGGAATGAGAAACCAAACTCGCCCGATCACACCAGGCCTGACAAGACTTCCAATGCCGATCATATGAAGACCTAGTTGACAACCGTCTGGACGCAGCACAGAAGAAGACACAGAAGCTGAGAGAGCGTGGAACATTAAACCCCCCCCCCGGCCCAATATCTAACCCCACAGCTGGAGTTACGTCAACGACTGAATCTGGAGATATGGAAACAGCAGCGGGGATGGAAGCAAAGGAAGCCGCCACCTCAGTCCCGCCACCACCACCATCAGGAGAAGAAACCAGACAGAGTGAAGCTATGCCAGAGCAACCAGAACAACTGGAGCACTGTCTTCACTAGAAAACAGGTCAGGGGAAGAGAAGCCTCCGGATTTAACAGATAACTAGAGAAAGGAAGATGGAAATCCCCTGCAGAGGAAGAACAGCCATTGGGGTGCCAAGACATGGACAAACACTCTGGGAGCAGACCTCAGACCGAATGGAAGAACCTGGAATCGGAAATGTCATGAGCTCACAGTGAACCTCAAAAATCGCTGGTGACCGAGATGGACAGGAATGAGGAGACACGCATCCTGAAGATCGAATGTTGCCACAAAGTCTCCTGGCGACACCAGCAGAGTGAGCCAGTAGAGAGCCCATTAACAATAAGAAGGGTCACAATTAGGCATCAGCGCAAGTAGACACTAACCTTCAACCAACTTAATCCTCAGAAAGAGAGCACAAGACCAAAAGCACTAGGCTCCGTGTCCAGTACTCCAGCCCAATTGGAGGGCAGTGGTAACATGTATGATGCACATATGTGGGGGGAGACATGGAGATTTCGCCAATATGGTGTTTATTAAATGTATGAGAGGGAACTGATCTCTCAGCTGATAATAAACTGTGGGTCACCCTTGGCTTAGCTGTAGCCAAGCAAAACATAGCAAGATTGTGGAGAGCAGCCTCTGCCCCGACACCGCGGGAGTGGAAATCTAACATTAATTGGTGCATGCAGCAGAAAAGATGGTCTATGAGGGGAGGGGTTGTCCGCATAAATGTACGAGGGTGTGAAGACGATGGAACGAGGAGTGGGGAATGCTATGTACACCTGCAGGGAGACTGGATCCAAATGACATGGAGTAATAGGAGCGAGGCGGATGGCCTTGCACGAGAAGGATAGAAGGTGGGGGTGTAATGCTGTGTGTGCTGATGGTTGCTGTCATTGCTGTAATGTGGTTTTTCATTGCAATAAAAAGAGTTGTAAAAAAAAAACACTAGGCTCTAATTATTTTAACACCCAACACATTAATCACAGAGAAGGGTGTCACCTGGCTAAATTCTCACAGGCATGACAACTATCTCAATGTGCCTGCGGGCCCAAACAGCTCACCCCCCTCCTGGGAGAAAATCCACAGAAATGCATTGGGCCCTCTTACCAGAACATACGTCAAGCAGCAATAGAAGAAGAATGCAGGTTAACATGTGTTACAGAACTGCAAATCCAACTCTGAGTGATGATTCAGGGAAACAGAAACCGAACGACACAGAAACGAAGACACATGACGGGATATGAAATGTTAGTGAATCACTGAACACGAGCTACAATGGCACACATGTCCCGCATATCTGTTGCAAAGACCAGAGGCCATAAAAACACCATAGATGCAAGGAGTTGCATGAATACCAATCAAGAAGCCAGAATACAAATGCCAACAAACTTTACACTTATTAAATCTGCCTAAATCTCCTCGGAAGGACTCAAACCCCTATCCAGAAAGGGATGCCAAAACCATAGACAAGCACTGGCACCATTGAGCCATAGCTCATGGCTGCTTGCTGGCCTTCCCATTTCACACATGTGTACAGCATCATGAATTCCACAATAGCGCCAACATCACACATGGTCCTTCAATGGCGCTTACAACAATGTCTCCTGGGACTGGTTTCGGGATTTCACCCCTCATCTGCTAGGCTAGCTTGAATCAAGTGGCACAGTGAGCCCGGGACCCACGTCTGGGGGTGAATGTTTAATTTGTTCTGCATTTCGTTCATCATTTGCGTGTCTTTCGATTTCTCGGCCTAAGTACACCAGGTATGCCCAGATGTGGGTCCCGGGCTCACAGTGCCACTGGATTCAAGCTTGCCACTGGATTCAAGCTAGGCTGGCTGATGAGGGGTAACACCCCGAAACCGGTTCCATGATGCTTTTTTCTGGTCCAGGGAGGATCTGGCTTGGCAGTTAGGAATGGACTGTTCCCATGAGGCACAAGATCAACACTGATCTGCATATGTCTGGGTCTAAACTGGGGTGGCATGGTGAGCAAAAGAACGGTGGATTCAAGACGGATCTCTCGACTGGTGGTGAATATTTGATTTGTTCGGCATTCTGTCTATCATTTGAGTGTCTTTTGCTCACAATGTAAGTCATCACTGCAAAAGGAACAAATGGGTAATGGAAATTTTAAAGAACTACAAAGGAACAAAGTCTTTTCCGAGTTGGAAGAGGGTTTTTATATATTATACACCATTCTGTTTCAGCATGGTGATAGGGTTATTTTCCATATTAAATATTTTTGCATTATATCGACATTAACATGGAAATGTGCAAAGGTATTGCCTTGAATTATTCATGTTTTAACTGGCCATAGCTAAAGTAGGGCTGTATTTAGTATGTCAAGCGTTTTGGCGCAAGCTTGTTTCATGCAACCTATATTTTATTTCTAGGAGAATCTGAACTTACAACTAAAAACAATGGGTCTTTGCTTTCATTTTTCCTGTGAAATGCTTCCGCGTGTAATAACTGCAGAATGTCCTAATTAATTGCAACAGTACACCTGCACAGTAGAGGGTGAGCCATGTCTTTTAAGCCGAAGACAGAGTGGTCGAAGGTTGTTCAGCAGAATGCAAAATCAAGTGGTCCAAAACCTTGAAAAAACAGGGATTTTACGAGGCCTGACACCAATACCTATAGCTTCAGCAAAATGTCATGTAACAAGCAAGAGCCACGTGTCTAGTCAGGCTTTCAGGTAGGCCAGCCAGCAACCATAAATGGAGGAGCGCATCTTCCCAGTTAGTGTTTGTCTCTTTAGGGTTGTGGAAGTGCCAAGGGTTATGCACTCTTATACATACATACATGTACGCGGGGCATCTATACTCTCTGAGACAGGAAAATGCATTCCATGGGATTCTGGCGGGTGTCAGAAAAACGATGGCAGAATAGAAAAGGCACCTTAAGAAAGTGTACTGAAAAAACAACAGCTGGCACATTTGAGGCCTTCTAGACCAGCCAAACATTTGGTTACAATTCGGAGGGTATTTTGTGAGCACAATTGGTGTACGAAACTAGCCTTTCAGAAAGACGTATTTCTAAAAGCTCTTTTATGTATTCCACCAGCTTAAGTGTCTGTGTAGCCCACAACACAAACAAACTGTTGTGCTTACATATGCTTGTTTAAGGTTCTATATAGAACCCCCATGTGTTGTCATGGTGCTGTGTGGTGCCAGTTCCAAGAACAGTCAGTTGGTACCTCTCTTCTGTGCTGAGAGGAGCGGTAGCTCGTTATACCCACGAATAAATACTATAGACTAAGAAGCGGTGTCTTGTGGAATTATATTGTCCTGTAGGACACAACAAAAACTTACATGCCTAAAAATCATGCATTCATGGGAAAGTGATATCTGGATTAGACAAACCTCTGGTATGACTCTGTAAGTAGTAGCCAATTTACAATAATCTTTTGTTTCTGGTGAGCAGAATGTGTACTTCTTCCTACCGATTTATTACCACCATATTGACAAGAACAATCACATTTCAGCAGGCTCGCCCTGCACCTGCCTATAATGCTCGTAATAAGCCACAACCCATTGTTTGGTGGCACACAGCTAAACACTGACACACAAAGAAGCTGTCATTGCCTCCACAGAGAGAAATTATGGTACGCGTAGTCCCCACATACCACCACAAAATCCCTCTGTAACTAAAATTATGATGCTGCTTATCGTTGAAATTCCGAAAAAATGTTAAAGATTTTAATCAGGACTGAGAGGCAAATATTATTTTCCGAACATGTTTACTACTGAAAGAGACCACACACAAGCAAGTCTACATTTCCCAAAACATTAGGAAAATGTTGTTAGGGCCGCAAGGCCATACATAAATCTCTCTGCTAACAAAGCTCAACTTAAGGCATAGTTTTAGGTTTTCAAGACAAGAGATGTAAGAAAACATGCAAAAGTATCATTATTAGAGTTGAAGGTTTTATCATGGCACATCCAGTGACCCCACCCCCCCAACCCCCGCTCTCTTATTCTTGTGAAATAACATCAGTTCTCAACTGTACTTTGAGGTTAAGAATTCAGGCTACTATGTGCAATTTACTATAGGTGTGTAAAATAAAATGTAAATGTAAATTTGATACTTGTATAGCACACTACTCACCCGCAAGGGTCTCAAGGCGCTTGTACGAATACCGCTGTGGAACCCATCCTGGCTTTCCCTGTGAGGCGTCCACTCCTGGGCACCCCCAAGATGGAGGACAGGCATCCTTAGCGTTGTGGGGGCCGTTGTGGAGATTAAGCAAGCTATTGCCCAGAGTTGCAGAGTGGGCCTCCATGATTGGAATAGGCACCGAGGCGAGAATTATCAGGTCCGTGGAATTTTTGAGCCCAAGACCCGCCGAGGCAGGGAATTGAACCCTGGTCCCGGGCTAGACCTCTGCATCAGGGTCTGCCGCTCTAATCATTGAGCCACACTTCTCCACGAGCAAATGTTGGTTTGTGTGCTTGATTATTTCTGGAAAATTATATGAGGCCATACACTGTACAAATTACTTCTGAACTGTTTTACAAACTTGGAAGTTTATTTTTAAAAAAGGTTTGAGTTATTGCAAATCTTTAATATGCAACTATGTTTAAAGAACAAAATTCTGCAAAGATGAGGAAGGAACCTTTCACTAAACAATTCTTTCTATTTTTAGCTCTTCGGCTTCTTGACATCATAAAAGTAAAATAAAAGAAAACTGTTTACATATGTCTTTGCCTACGGCCATAAACTGTTAATTAATGTGGTTTACAGACTGTAAGTCAAAATTGAATGGGCCTGATTCACAGAACTAACTTAAGACAAAATCCTAAACTTACTACCATTTTGGTATTCACAGAAGGCACTTACTCATTTTGGTATTCACAGAAGGCACATACTCATTTCGGCATTCACAGAAGTTAGGAGTCCTAACTTTAGGACTCCTAAATGCCTTCTGTGAATACCGAAAGTGTTAAAATTAGGATTTTTCTCAGTTTAGTAGTAGTATAGTTAGGACTCCTAACTTTAGGACTCCTAAATGCCTTCTGTGAATACCGAAAGTCTTAAAATTAGGATTTTTCTCAATTTAGTAGTAGTAAAGTTAGGACTCCTAACTTTAGGACTCCTAAATGCCTACTGTAAATACCGAAAGCCTTAAATTTAGGATTTTTCTCAGTTTAGTAGTAGTAAAGTTAGGAGTCCTAACTTTAGGACTCCTAAACTGAGAAAAATCCTAATTTTAAGACTTTCGGTATTCACAGAAGACATTTAGGAGTCCTAAAGTTAGGACTCCTAACTTCTGTGAATACCGAAGTGAGTAAGTGTCTTCTGTGAATACCAAAATGAGTAAGTGCCTTCTGTGAATATGAAAATGGTAGTAAGTTTAGGATTTTGTCTTAAGTTAGTTCTGTGAATCGGGCCCTTTGGATACAAATAGCAGATATATTATCATTAAACAACAGCGAACCATGAAAGAAACAGGTCCATTGTTCTTTAAATCAGCAACCTTAACTGCTCTCTACCAATGCTGTAATATTCAACTACCACTGCTGAGAAAACTGATGGTCTTCATCTCAGTAGAGGTTTAAAGACACTGGTCAAGGCAATATTAAATTGATGTCTGAATAGTTATAACTTTTTTTTTTTTGTGGGTGAGTACAAATCCTAGTTGGCTCCCCAAAATGACATAGTGCACTCTGCCTTCTAGTTCGAGTTGGTGCCCGCAAGTCAAACTACAAAACTCTATTTTGTGGTCACTCTACTGAGCCCCCCTTGAAAAGCCAGACCATTTGTTTACACTTGCCTGTCTGGTCGCTAAAGCCAATCATTTTGGTAACCTACATTTTTTGGCTAAGACCTGAATATGGGTGGACACACATAGATCTCATAGAAAACATGGTATTCTCTGTCTAGGACCCCCTCGGGTTTGGAAATGGAAGTGGGTCCGAGGCAAAAAAGCAGGCACTCAAAGGCCTGTGCATGAGTGGCCTCTTATACTCCTTCAGAAGCACTGCAAAATCACTGGATACACTCAGTGCTCCTATCCCCTGTTCCTGTATTGATGTAGAATCCCTGAAATTCACCACAACAAATAAACAAGGTCACAGGAAAACCTGCAAGTTAAACATTAATATGGCTGCCTGTCACGTTGACGCTTTCAACCAATATCTTTCCCAGTTTTACCTGATCTCAATGAATCAAAGAGAGTTTCCGAATCGCTTGCTGACATCTCCCCAGTCACTCGCTCCGACTTCACCTCCATGATTTCTGAAATGAAAGAGTGTATCCTGAAGGTGCTGGCAGAACAAATTGGAACTATGAAATAATGTGTGAATAGTAACAAAGAATGAGTGAATGACACAGATAACACTCAATTTGAAGACTCATGTAGACCTCCGACAAAACAGCACACTTCAGCCATGACATACATTTGAAAATTCGCTAGAAACAATAGAAAATAAATAATGCAGAAATAACACGTTTCACTGGGAGACGACTGATCCTTCCTCCATATGGTTTTTCAACACAAATTTTGAAAGGCAGATCCATTCTTTATTATGGCTTAATGCAGGACTGACACAAACAGTTTGCTCTGTCTGCTCAAACACTTCTCACATTTCTTAATGAAGCTTGCAAGAAGAGTACCGGATACAGAGAAAAACAATAGCCTGCTAAAACATTTAAAGACTCTGATTAGTAGGTGTGGTATACTTATAATAAAAGAAAGACACAATATGCCAGGGGGCCTTAGACACAGAGGAACTAATTATCTTGCAAGAAATTCAAAGAAACATACATAGAAAGGGGGAGGGAGTATTAAATACTAAAACAAGATATGCAGCTACACCCTGAGCTAACATAAACCAGGTGAAGTTCTGTATATTTGATCAGTGGGCACTTAGACTGCCTCTTTCTGGACAGGCAATCTATTACTTTATATATATATATTACCTACTGGCAGCCGCCAGTAGGTAGTTATAGTTAGGACCTAGTTTCCATAGGAAAAGCGTTTTTTGTTTTCCCAATAACTTTGACGTTGTTTGACGAATCTTCGCGACATTTTCAAAACTAGTGGGCTGCTCCGGTCAGCTCCGGTCTTGAAAGTTTCGGGGTGAATCATCCAGTGGGGGCCGAGAAAAAAGGGAGGCCCCAAAACATGTTTCCCCATGTATATTTCCATGGGAAACTTTAGACAAAGCTACAGCCCGACCTGCTGAACGGAATTACACCACATTTGGCAGAAAGGTAGCTCTTGGTTCAGAAAGAGACCTTTTTAGGTCTCGCGCTGGGGTTCTGAAATGGACCCTGGAATTGTACATGCTTGTGCTTGTGTTTTTACTCTGGTCTTCTGTGATTGGGCTTTGAAATGAGTGTTTTTTTTAAACAGACCACACAATAGGCCATAGGCTGTCGCGTTGCTCCGCCCATGGCCTATTGGTGTCTGTTACGCGCTCCAAAGCCCATGTGGTTTCAATTATCGTGCCCACACACGGGCGCGATAATTGAAACCATATGGATGTGTGTAGCGCGCGCACGTGCACCACTCGCGGCTTTCTTAGATTATAAAAGCGATTGCTTTCGGTTTTGCGATCGCTTTACCTTGTGGGTTTGTGGCTCTAATACACTTTGTTGCTTAATTGGGAAAACCAGCCTCAGTATCTCACTGTGGTTACCTGAGCAGAGGCGATCCAAGTCAGTGTGCGTGCACACCCCCGCTGGCCTCAGCATTTTGCTCTGGTACCTGAGAAGAGCTCCTCAACCAGGCTCAGCATCTTCCTCGGTGGCTAAGGGCAGGCGAACCAAGACCGGGTGCGAGTACCGTCCCCAAGTGTACCCTGGGACCGGCGTCCTGCACGCCAGCCCAGCACGGCATCTTCCTCGATACCAGAGGCAGACCGCGTTGTACACTCCGGCAAGCTCAGTTCAGAGTGTGCATGCGCTCCGGCCGAGCAGAGGCGATTCCAAACTGAGTGTGCATGCACTCCGGCTGGGCTGAAGCGTCTTCCTCTGGTACCCGAGGAGAAGGGAGGCCGACCCGAGAGTGCGTGCTTCTTTCCTGGCCGGCTCAGCATCTTCCTCTGGTACCCAAAGAGAAGGGCATCCCTGAGTGGGCGTGCGCTCCAGCCGAGCTCAGCGTTTCCCTGCGGGCGCCCCTTACACCTGTTACAACTCCGTCCGAGCCCGGTATAGCCCGGAATGTCGTCCGTTCTTGACCTTCATCCTTCTGAGCCCTGCACAGTGCGATGGACCACTCTCCGAGGGGCGCCTGCGGAGCTCTGCTTCTCAACCTGCTCTGGACAGTTCCCGGGGTCATGTCTTCGTGGTGGTAAGTGCTGTACCCCCCTTCTCTTTATCACGTGTCATTTGCAGGGTGGCTGTAAGTTCAGCTCTGGCCACATCAAATGTTTCATCTACTACCTCCAAAATAACACGTTTTGAGACACAGGTATAATATTGTACATTTATTTGTGAAACGAAATGCTCAGTACACTGCATTTTAACGCACTGTTGACAGGATGAAAGGTGAGTTGGACACCTGTCTGAAGCAGAGTGTGTGAAGTCGCGTGCTGTGACTGTGTGTGTTGTGTGCGCTGTCGTCGTGACAGGTGCCGAGTGACAGCTCGTGATGGCTCGTGCCTCCGCCGGCAGGTTAAACTCTTCTGTCACCTATCTGTTTACGTTACCACAGGAACCAAAACACACGGGTCCCTTTCATCACGTAGATACTATCTGGAGAGCGAAAGAAAACAGCTTGTCCGTCGCACTGCAGGGTACGAGGCCCCTGCGTGGGCTGGAGAGCGGGCACTCCATTATTACCAGACGGCCCTGCCTGGCACCGAGACACAGACATATACAGGGGCAGACATAGACCGAGACACAGAATGACAGACACATAGAAATACAGAGAGCCACACCTAGGTACACAAAGACAGACCTACACACATACACCAAAGGACACTGACAAGGAAAGAGATACACAGAACCAGAGGCACGTACAGAAAGACTGAGACAGAAAGAGAAACAGAGGTAAAGATAAAGACAGAAACCTATAAAACAACAAAAATAACATATAGAGTCAGACACATACACTCAAATCCAGTGTACACATAGGTAGGCGCAAAGAGAGGAGCATGACACACACAATTGTTTTTTAGTTCTCTTCTATTGTGCATGTAACTCAGCTCACAAACACAGACACATAAACACAGAAAGGCACACACACACACACAGACATATACATAGAGAGATACAGATAGAGACAGACTTAAATACACATAGAGCAATACAAAAGCACAGAGAGACAAAGCTACATACATAGACAGAGATACACAGACATATACAGTGACACACATAGACCTAGACACAGAATATAGACACATAGACAATATACAGGGACACACATAGACCGAGACACAAAATGATAGACACATATAAATACATAGAGCCACACCTAGGTACATGAATACAATCCTACACACATACACAAAAGGACACTGATAAGCAAAGAGATACACCAAAACAGAGGCACATACACAAAGACTGAAACTGAGACAGATAGACAAAGAGAAACAGAGGCAGCGATAAAAACAGAAACCTATAAACAACAAAACAAACATATACAGTCAGACACATACACACAAATACAGTGTACACATAGGTAGACGCACACAGAGGAGGATGACGCCCACAGAGGAGCATATACAGAGACAACGCAGATAGACAGAAAGAGAGAGAGAGAGAAACGCATATACTACGATAAAGATGAAGACACTATGAGAGAACAAACAGACACTAAAACAGATACATCCACAGCAAAAGACAAAAGCATATACTAAAACAGAGATGTACACAGAAAGATAGGACTGTACATACAGATTAAATACACAGAGCTAGAAATGCAAAGACAGAGCATACATAGATACAGTGGTACACAGAGTTAGTGAGTTGCACAAAGTAGGACATGCACATAGAAAGAGGCACATAAAAAAAGGCACAGACAGAGACGCCTAAAGAGAAATGCACTGACAGAAATGCCAAGACAGAAAGAGACAAATAGAGATGCACACCTAATATTCCTACAAAAATTTGCATACCTAATACTTTATTCACATTTACTACAAACTACTTTTTCTACAAATATTATCTCATATCTAAGATTTAGAACATCTGGACATTATACATGAATAGCTTTAATTATAATTGCAAATCCATAACAAAAACAAATAACATTATCATTTTCAAAGCCAACAGCTCAAACTTAAATAATGCGAGACCTATTGCATTGTAAATGCTTGTTGTTTAATGGTGTAAATCCGTTCAGTCTTCTTTTAAATATTAAAGGGAAAAAAACGTTATATATCTGGGCAGAGCCTAACCACACATCTCATCGTGAGATCTGATGGGACCAATATAGATGATAGCACCTCATTAAAAAGCATTGCAGTGAATGGAAGGGGGTTTGTGGGTCACCAAAAGGAGAACGTATAAAGGGTGATAAGACTTTAGTTACATTATAAATCATTTGTTGATGGTACCATACTAATTTTAGGAATTGTGGTGTGTTCTAAGGTGATTTTACCCTGTGAAAAAGCCTTCTGCTGGGATATCAGAATCAAGTTTTAGAGAAAACTATTTCTCATACTTTTCCCACAGAGGTTTGGAAGGTGATCTAGAAGCTAAAATGAGAGCAGATTGTCTGTAAATTCACACTATCTTTCTCAGTCATGTGAGAATGAAGTCTGACATTCTCAGTAAAACATGTACATCCAACAAGGGCAGAGACTGTCAGTTGATTCCTTTGTGTTCTACTTCAGCTTCCCAGAGTGTTCTAAAGAACTAGAGCGCTAACAGTCTTACTTATGACAAAGGTTTTGCACACCTGAAGCCATCTTGATTGGAATAAAGTGGTAACTCTTAAAACATTTAATTTTAAAAGGACCAAAATGAGGGGGTTCATTTTGCCATAGAAATTATGATTAGTGCTGCAAAAAGCCAATTAGGGCACATTTTGAGTGACTTCTCAAATCCTCTTCTATTTCATTAAATAATTCTGACATGCAGATTAAAACATGCACTTTCAATACCAGCAGCAGACTTCCCTGGTGAGCAGTAGCTTTACTACAGTGATCTAATGAGCAACTAGAGTGCTAACATTCTGAATTTATGGCAAATGTGTGACACATCTGAATGCCTTCTTGATGGAATCAAAGTAAAAAACTGCAAGTATTTCCTACTGAGGAGACTGTAGTAAATGAGGAAATTAGGAAACTTCATAACAAATAAGTCTCCCAAGATGGCCATCAGAGACAAAAGAGCCCAAATGTAGCACAAATATCACCCAGATGTAGCCCACGTATAGCCCAATGAAAGATTGTCCCAGAGCAGTGGTTCCCAAACTTTTGACTCCTGAGAACCCCTAGTGAGTCACTACTGGAAGCCGAGGACCCCCAATTTGTACGATTTAAATTTCAAACATTAAAACAGTAGTTTGAAAAAAGTAAACACACACTTGTGCACACCAAACAAATACTCGAATCACCAAAGATTTTAATATTTTATATAGAAAAAGTTAGCAAAATCGAAAACTTTTAATGGGATGGTTAGTGCTGCATCTAGGCGACTAACTTTTCAATATTTGGTTCTATTTCGCAGCATGAGGCTCCTGCCAGGGCCAGACTGGATACCCGAAGCAGCCCTAGCAAATGTTGTCTGACCATTCCCAGTACTAAGTGCAGTGAGTGAGCCTGGACACTGCGAGGCAAACATTGGGGGGCTCTCCCACCAAGAAAATTTGGGAAAAAAATTGTGAATTCTGCAACACATTTGGCATTATATATTGAAATGTTATTTGCTTTAAAAGCATAGTAAATGATGACCTTACTATGCACCAATACAACAATCTTTTTGGGGCTCTTCTATGAATCCCTCACTATTATGCTCCAACAGTGCCTCTCTTCTCTCAATAGCCCCTCTGTCACCTGTGTTTCATTTGTTTTATAGCATCTCTCATACAAGTGTAGGGTGTCAGAGCACTTTACACATCACACACATAAAGAAACAATAACTCATACATGTGTAAAGCAGTGTATAGAAAATGGTATGTTATATAAGGCAAAGGGGACTTCAAGGTGTAGGATTCAAATGTCATCCATACTGGTGAGCATTTTTTAAGAGTGCTTGGTCTGAAGAAGCACAAAATCTTGATTCAGAATGTAACATAGCGGTTAGCTTTGACTTTAATTCTAATAGTTTAATTCTACCCAAACAAACCTTTTTGGCAAAATGAGGATTGTGAAAGACTGGGGAAAAAAGATAGCATACTAACTTGTACCAGGCAGTTTGCATGCAGCGGTTTGATGGCAGGTCATAGTTTAAGGTGCTAGATTATGATTGTAACTCATAAACTGCACAATGACAAAAAAGTCTCTGTGACAAAAGCAGTAACCTACTGAGCTATGCACATAAACTATTGTTTTTTTTTTTTAATGCATGGTACACGTTCTTTGCAGCAGGCATATTAACCCTCTGCCCTACTTTAGATGAGTCAAACCTGCTACTGAACAAAAACACACATCTCTCTCCAGCAGGTACATTAATCACTAGATGTTATCTTGACACTTTTATTGTTGCCCGAAAACTACAGATTATTCAAGGAACTTTGAAGTGCTTTTAAAACTGCTGCTTGCGGACCCCCTGGGAATGTGTCACTGACCCCTGGAGGTCCGCAGACCACAGTTTGGGAAACACTGTGCTAGATTATGATTGTAACTCATAAACTGCACAATAACAAAAAAATCTCTGTGACAAAAGCAGTAACCCACTGAGCTATGCACATAAACTACTGTTTTTTTTTTTTTTTAATGCATGGTACACGTTCTTTGCAGCAGGCATATTAACCCTCTGCACTACCTTAGATGAGTCAAACCTGCTACTGAACAAAACACGCATCTCTCTCCAGCAGGTACATTAATCACTGGATGTTATCTTGACACTTTTATTGTCGCCCGAAAACTACAGATTACTCAAGGAACTTTGAAGTGCTTTTAAAACTGCTGCTTGCGGACCCCCTGGGAATGTGTCACTGACCCCTGGAGGTCCGCGGACCACAGTTTGGGAAATACTGTCCCAGAGTGTTCTAAAGAACAACTAAGGAGCTCACAGTCTTATTTATGACAAACGTATGGCACACCTGAAGCCATCTTGATTGGAATAAAGTGGTAACTCTTAAAACATTTAATTTGCAAAGGAACAAAATGAGGGGGTTCATTTTGCCATAGGAATTATGATTAGTGCTGCAGAAAGAAAAATTAGGGCACATTTTGACTTCTCTAATCCTCTTCTATTACATAAAAAAAATCTGACATGCAGACTGAAAAATGCACTTTGAATACCAGCAGCAGACTTCCCTGGTAAGCAGTAGCTTTACTACAGTGATCTAATGAGCAACTAGAGTGCTAACATTCTGAAATTATGGCAAATGTGTGACACATCTGAATGCCTTCTTGATGGAATCAAAGTAAAAAACTGAAAGTATTTCGTATTGAGGAGACTGTAGTAGATGAGGAAATTAGGAAACTTCATAACAAAAAAAGTCTCCCAAGATGGCCACTAGAGACAAAAGAGCCCAAATGTAGCAGAAATATCACCCAGATGTAGCCCACGTACAGCCCAATGATAGAATGTCCCAGCGTGTTCTAAAGAACAACTAGAGCGCTAATAGTCTTACTTATGACAAAAGCATTGCACACCTGAAGCCATCTTGATTGGAATAAAGTGGTAACTCTTAAAACATTTAATTTAAAAAGAAACATAATGAGGGGGTTCATTTTGCCATAGAAATTAGGATTAGTACTGAAGAAAGAACAATTAGGGCACATTTTGATTGACTTCTCAAATCCTCTTCTATTTCATTAAACAATTCTGACATGCAGACTGATACATGCACTTTCAATTCCAGCAGCAGACTTCCCTGGTGAGCAGCACCTCTACTACAGTGATCTAATCAGCAACTAGAGTGCTAACATTCAAAATTAATGGCAAATGTGTGACAATCTGAATGCCTTATTGATGGAATCAAAGTAAAAAATTGAAAGCATTTCCTATGGGGGAGACTGCAGTAAATGAGGAGATTAGGAAACTTCATAACAAATACATCTCCCAAGTTGGCTGCCAGAGACAAAATAGCCCAAATGTAGCACAAATATCACCCAGATGTAGCACACATGTAGCCCAATGACAGACGTGTGCAAAACACTTTTGATTTTTTGTGTTTTTGCAGTTTTATATAGTGCAGACTGGTCAGGTATTGGAGTACTTTACATGAGCATTGGTTACATCACACAAGGACAAATTCATTTTGGTTGTAGACATGGGGAGATTAAGTGATTTGACCAGACTCACAGAATGTCGAGCTGAAGCAGAAACTCCAACCTGGTTCCCTAGTTGCAAAGTCTGCAGCTCTGGAAGTAACACAACATCCTCTCCCCTAAGTGCAACATTTAATCAAGTGGTCAACTGGATAAAAAAAAAACATAAAGATAACACACAAAAAAATGTTTTGTCGCTATTTGAAAACTCAGAAAATATGTCCTCATTTTAGTATTTTAGAGCACTAACCATAATTTCAATGCAAGTAAGACCCTCTCATCTATGTAATTTCTAAAGGAAATGCTCTAGGTGTTATAGTTTTGATTACATCAAGATGACGTCAGGCGTGCCACACTTTTGTAAAAAATATAGAATATTAGCAATCTAGTTGTTCATTAGGATACTGTTGAGAGGCAGAGGCCAGGGGCAAGGATTCAGAAAATTGAAGGCAGGTAGGAGGGTGCAGAGGCAACAATTTTACCACACTGGGCAAGCAGGAAGGGCAGTGGCAGCACAACAGACTATGGAGGGCAGTGGAAAGGGGGGCAGGGGCAACAAACCAACAATACAGGACAGGCAAGAGAGGCTGTGGCAATATAGACCATTGTGGGCAGAAGGAAGAGGCAGTGGTACTACAACCGTACATGCCAACAGACCCAATTCGGCCAGGAAACGCCCAATGTTTTTAAGCCCAAATGGGCTTTATTTGATCTGTCTACTGTCTACAATCTCCTCTTTTTCAATGTAAGTCAATGAGGAATATCAATACCCCAGTTTTGTTTCAAAATCTGCCTCTTACCAAGTTCAAAATGTTAGCAAGTATGGTACATTGGATCATGGAAGGCAGGAGGAACTGGGGTAGGGACATGGACTCTGATAACAGAGGACAGGAGGGACATGGACAGGTGCACCAACCTGACCATACATGGCAGGCTTAAGGGTTTGCCGCAGCACAATACACCACACAGGGCATGCGAGACGGGAGTGCAGCACAACAATCCATAGAAAGCAATAGGGAAGGGACAGGACCATGCACATGGACAACAGAGAACAGAGGGGAAATAGGCAATGGCAGCTAGCTGACCATAATGGACAGACAGGAGAGAAAGCTGCAGCATAACGGACCATAAAGGGCAGGAGGGAGGGATGGATCAGGGGCATTACAATGGAACAGACAAGCCAGGAGGGAGGGAATAGGGGTCTGCACATGGAAACAGAGGGTTGGGGGCAAGGGGGCAGGGCAGGAGCAGCAAGATGACCATGGAGGTCAGGCAGGATGGGCACTAGAAGCAAGACACACCATGGAGAGCAACAGTGAGACTATAATTGGCATACACACAGACCATGGAGGGAAGGTGGGAGGGGGTCAGGGGCAGCTAGCTGACGACACTGTGGAAATATGGATTTTTATGATCAGTTATGTCCCCTATCTTGGACCCCAACGGTTTCATGTATAAATCACAAGTACATGTATGTTCCCTCCAGTTCCAGTTATGAAGACGCAAACACATGTGCGTCCACCGTCAACATGTCCTCTTTCAGATCCGCCATGAATGGGCCGGATATTCTATTCCTAAGTATGAAAGGCCACCGGATTTATATGATTCATTTATCCCATTTTACAGTCCAGGCGAGTAGGCCCTGATTCTGCCATTAAGCCTTTTCCTGCCTTCTGCCTCTGAAAGCTCCAGTCTGAGCTCGCATCTGTATCCATGAACTTTGTCCTACTCCCTGCGCGGCTAACGGTGCCTGACTCGGCCTGTCGGCCTATCTGCCTGCCAAAAACTGTATTTCACCTTCAAGATTATCTGCTCTGCTCCGCTCCTCATCCGATGCATTCCTGTCTAGTAGTTTAGGTAAACATTCTTCCAGCTTCCGTGCAAAGGGCCAGGCCTCGTTGCCCTCATGCAAGTAATTCATAGCCTGTTACCATGGAATATTCCTACCCCCTCGCATCTAGTGTAGACACTTAGACGCTTGTACACGCACTAGCAGTCAGTATAGTCAGTATAGAATAAGATTCTATCCTAAGAGACCTCTCCTTTTGGATAACACAGTTCTTTAAACATAGGATGTTAGATATGATTTGGGATTAGGTTGACATAACCCCAGACTTCTGTCTCCACATGTAGAGCTAAATGTCAAGTCCCCTTCACCCCCTAGTTGCACGTCAATCACACGTCATGCTGCTGCGCGCGCATCTCTGCCAAGTATTTTTGCTGACATTGCGAAATTCTTTCATGGAACCACCCATTTATGAAATCATACCTAATGACGTTCTTTAGTTACGCCTAGTTACACCCATTTTAGTTACGCATGTATGTTTTATCTTTGTTATCAACTGTTACGCCTCCTGCATCTGTTTCACTATAATGCCTCTTCTATAAATATGATTATCTGTCAATAAAGTATGGTCCTTCACTTCCTGAACCTTCGTGGTGATGGAATATGGAGTCCATCAATTCGAATTGATTTTGGAATAAAGCCCGTTCCGAACCTCTAATACCACGGATTCTGCCTCTTATTTTACTGAGCTATTATTATAGATTTTCCGCATCAAATTAAGTACCGGTAATTAAATTATTTACCACATATATGGCGCCCGAACAGGGACACTTTCTCATCTCACGCGCCGGAGGTGCGTTGCAGGCCCGGTCTCCTGCCACAGCTGGACGGACAACAACGCGTACCCACAGGATTTCCTGTATCTCCCTCCTGCCGAGCGGGGGTAACTGAGGCTGCGATCAACACCCAGACGAGGCGGTGAGAAGTGCGAAGTATCCCGACCAGAGCCTAGCTGAGAGAGCAAGATCCGAGGTATACAGAGGCCCACCAGGTTCCGAAGTTCCGAAGTTTCGAGTCGAGTCCAGTCCGGTCCTAGTCCAGTTCAGTTCAGTTCCGAGGCCTTCCGTTCCGAGCTACCCGGTGAGTACCATTGTCGGGGAGGCGTTCTGACGTGCACATAGGTTGTGCCGGTCAAGACGGGTTTGGGTACACAAATCCGGTCTGCACTGTTTCAGCAGTGTATCTGTACTGTTTAGCAGTATATCAAGTATGTCTAGTATATAATCCAGAATTACCTAGTTAGTGCCGAGTATTATGCTTAGTGACTAGTTCCCTAAATGGCCATCATTGTTGTTCATTAAATGTTAAATGTTAAAATGTTTTAAATACGTTCTGCATATTGTGGTGTGAATGACTGTTCATTATTGTGTTTTGTTGTATTAAAACGTGTTCAGAATTAGGTATCAGATCAGTTCTCAAATATGCCGCTCTTTTCGAAATTAAGACAGATCAAAACTAGAAAAGGGGTACTCGAAGAAGCTGTTCCCATTCCTCCTAGGGACACTCCAGGGTACTTCATGTATCATAAACATGGCCTAGACGCCATATTATTTCTTGATTTATGGGCAGACTACACCAAGGAATTACCAGAAAGTCAGAAGTGGCCCGCAGCTGGGACCTGGGATGCAGATTGCATCATGAAAGTAGAGGAAGAATTATGGAAAAAGAAAGCTAGACAATCACAGAAAGATGCCATTGAATTATGGCGTAAAGAATCGTATAGACGTACAGAAAAAGCACTCAGACAGGAAGAGAAGAGTAAGGAGAATTCAAATAAAGTTCGAGAAAATCTATTAATTGAAGAAGGTACTCGAGTAAAATCAGAACAAGTAGACAGACAAAGAAATGCCCTTATGAATGGTATGTATCCTCTTCTGGCCGAAGGGTTACCTAAGGCTACTCTGGAGATACCAAAAGACTTGCCACCCCCATTGTTTCCGATAAAAGCACATCCCAAAGGGCATCCCAGAACCGCAGAAGATGTTTTCCTTTCTTCTTATTTAGACGACGCAGCTCCGGAGTATGCTAATACCGCGCCACATAGACCGCCTGCCGAGGGGGTTCAACGCCAAGACCCTCCTCCGTCTGTACCTCCGCAACAACAAACTCCGATACAAGTTCCGGCAAGCACATCTGTTTCTACAGCTGTACCCACACCTATGGTTGCTATATCACGTTCAACGAATCCTTTCACATCCAGCACCCCAGGCGGTGCTACAGGAGGTACAACAAACATTTTTTCCACGCCACCCAGAGTAAATAAACTTTCCTTTCAAGAATTAGCCCACCAACGTACGCCCAAACTAGTAACTCCCGACACGCTTAAGGAACTTCTAATAGATTGTAGATATGATCCTGTGCCCGGCAAAGAGGACGAAATGCTGCTGGCATCATTACGTATCCGACGAGCTGCAATATATTTAGGGAGACTACCAGGAATGACTACACATTTAGAAAATATATATCATTTTGTCCAGTCAGGGCGAGATTCTGAAAGTATTAATAGAGCCATGGAGTACCAGAAAGTGGAAATACAGGGAGAACTGTTACGTTTCCTCATAAATTGTGTGGTCAGAAATCAAGACCGACCAGGAGTAAATCCGGAAGAAATGCAAATTCTTACCACATGGAGTCGGAATATATCAGAAGGGAGACATGATAAACGATTAAGTATAATAGCTATGTGCCGAAAAATCCGCAAAGAAATAGAACGAATACACAAAGAAAGATTAGCAGTAGACCAGCCTGAACAAACGGAAGAGGGGGAAGAATTAGAACTGCCCACAGCACAGTTAGAAACAATGGCCTATGTAGGTAGAGGGAAATATTGTAATAATACTAGATGCTTTACTGATCCGATACGTCCGATACGTCCAGATAATAACAGAAATTTCCAAACACCTATAATAAATATAAGGTCCCCCGAACATGCGTTCCAAGCCGCTGACAAATTACTCCGAGAACGAAGGGGTTATCATATACTCGATTCTATGGACGAACAAGAATTAGCCAGGTCAGCCGTTCACTGGGTTGACAGTCCCGGAAAATATAGTGATGATACACTAGCACACACGTTTTTGAACCTCACCCCAGATGAACAGCGTTTAGCTGGTATCTATATGATTCAACAACTCCTTATATTATATAAAAGCCAACACTCCGATCCTGGTCCCTTACCTGATATATTGACTGAATTACTCACGAATAAATGGAGAGGTTCAGGTACTGAGTTAATTAGAGAAATACTAGAATCCAGAAAGCAGTACATCCTTTTTGTATGCCCCGAACATGTCTCACTGCCCATCAAGGAAAGAACGACGTATTATATGGATAGACAGAATCCCTTACGCGAAGTGCACCCGATAAAAGGTGATGACAATCAGTTTAAACGTGTGTTTGTATACACACCCATATCTAAAATAGAACTATTAGAAATGAAGAAAGTGGTACCCAGTCATGACAAAGACCCAGCGGGTTTCCACCGTGAAATTAAAGACATGTTGCTCATGGGAGAGTATACCTATCCCGACATTATGAAAATATTAAAGGTATTAATGCCTGCGGGCATTTACGAAAAACTCAAGGAAAAGGATTGGGAGGTGGGAGACCAAAAGATAGATTGGACAGCATTAGAAAACGATGAAAAAGCTCGAGGTCCAGGTTCAGGGCTTGGGGACAAGACCAAAACACTACCAAGTTTACTAGTACAGGTACTGCCACGTTTATTAACTACGAAAAAAGAAGACTGGGGTGCAATCTCAGCCTGTAAACAAAAGCAAGATGAGGACACTAGTGATTTCTATGCCCGATTCGAAAAATGTTTTGGTATAAATAGTGGAATAAAAGCAAGTAGCGAATCGTATCCACATCTGTTTGTGACAAAATTAGTTGAAAATTCCTTGCCCCAAGTTAAGAATAGAGTATTGAAATTCGAGAGTACCTGGCAAGGTAACACTCCGTCACAAATGTTACAAATGTTACAGTACCATCACAATAGAATTAGAGAGGAACAAGAACATGAACAAAGACGCATGAAAGACACGAAAATGAAAATGCTAGTTTCCCAGACAGTTCCAGCTGACGGTCATAAAAAGGGTATGACACAGTCCAGTGTTGCATCAGGTCCTGTAAAAGGGACATGCAACTATTGTAAACAGCCAGGTCATTATGTACACGATTGTCCAGTTTTAAAACATAATATCGCCATAGGTAATACAAAAGAAAGACCACGGCCACTTAGACAGGATCAGAACCAACAAGGAGCCCCGCAGCATGCACAGGCCATGCCAGCTCCGCAACAGTCTATGCCAGCTCCACCACCGCAGCCTATTGCTGCCACACAGACAACGACACAACAGATGTACCAGACCGCACAGTATGACTATCCTGATTATCAACGATACTCGTGAAACAGCCTAGAGAGGGAAGTTGGCTTACCCCTTATTGAGGTCCCTGTAGATCAAGAAGGACCTTATGTACACAGTGAATTATTAGGCCAAGACAGAAAATTTTTACTTGATACAGGGGCAAGCCGAACAACCATAAAACGTAGTGAAGTTCCAGGGGCACCCCTCTCAGGCTCACAGAATATTTCCCTTGGTTTTTCAGGAAAACCTATCATTAATGAGGTATCACAGCCTCTTCCACTTACGATTGGTCCTTTGACACGAACTACAGATTTATTGCTTACTAAATCATGTCCAGAAAACCTGTTAGGTGTAAAAACATTGAAAGCTCTAGGAGCTATAATATGTTGTTCTCCGGAAGGAGTAAGATTGTTTTTACGTGATTTCAAAGGGCACTACGTGTCCCGAGACATGGATCACCGACTGCAGACTTTACCCGCACATTTATGGGCACAAGGCCCTACAGATGTTGGTTGCATGAACATTACACCATATCGAGTCACACTAAAGACAGGAGTGGTACTACCACGAATGCGACAATACAAGTTACCCACAGATGCTGTATTGGCTTTACTGCAAATCATTGACGAGCTTATTACCCAAGGAGTGGTTGTGGAAACCGACTCCAATGTATGTAATTCCCCGATAATTCCGATTCTTAAACGAACTAATCCAAAAGCCCCGCCAGTATATCGATTGGTTATTGATCTGCGCGAATTAAATAAATGTATTGTACCACAATACCCCGTAGTCCCAGACATTTCTTCATTACTGACTGCCATTGATTCCGAAGCAACATTCTTTACTGTAATTGATCTCAAGAATGCCTTTTTCAGCGTCCCAATAGATCCGGAAAGCCAATACTTGTTCGGATTTAGTTTAAATGGACGAAGCTTTAAATTCACACGCGCACCTCAAGGATTCACAGAAAGCCCCAGCATCTATAGCCAAGCACTGAAACGAGAACTTGACAGTATCCACATGCCAGTCAACACTGCCCTGCTTCAATATGTCGATGATCTGCTGATCACCGCTAGAAGCGAATCTGAATGTGAAAAAGCCTCACTGACGGTTTTACAATTTTTGGCCGAAAAGGGGCACAAGGTGTCCCCTTCTAAGCTGCAATTCTGTGTTCAGCGAGTTGTTTACCTTGGTCACTCGCTGTCCAAGGAGGGAAGGCAGCTTACACCAGATCGCATCCAGTTAATTGCTAACATGCCAATACCCAAGACACAAAAGGAGGTGCGGGCTTTTATAGGCCTCACTTCATATTGTAGGCAGTGGATCCCTCAGTATGCATTTCTAGCAAAACCACTCATTCAGTTGACAACACAGGAGGCAGCCACATCGACTGTCCTCCCTTGGACTCAGGAACATGCACACGCCTTTGAAAACTTAAAGAAAGCTTTATGTCAAGCACCTGTCCTAGCAATACCATGTTACAGTAAACAGTTTACACTCTTTGTTACAGAACGCGAAGGTACTGCCTTGTCAGTACTCACACAGGAACAAGCAGGAGCACACAAACCATGTGCTTATTTTTCTAGTACATTAGATCCCGTAGCTCAGGCTCTGCCTGCGTGCCTGAAATCAGTGGCAGCGACAGCTTTAGCAATCAGACAAAGCGATGCCATAGTGTTAGGACATCAATTGACAGTACAAGTACCACACGCAGTAGAGGTTCTCTTGAACCGCACGCAAACACAACACTTGACTATAGCAAGACTCACCGGTTACGAACTAACATTGTTTCAGCCACACATAGAAATCAGACGTTGTAGTACATTGAATCCTGCCACACTTTTGCCAGTAAACGGAACAGACCCACTAGCACATGATTGTATTGAAGTTATTACTATCACGACGAAACCCAGACAAGACTTGACAGACGTCCCATTGTCAGATTCAGACCTGACGTTGTATGTAGATGGTTCATGTATGAGAACAAGTACAGGAGAGCTAGTGGCCGCGTATGCAGTCACAACAGACACTGAAGTCATTGAAACAAATCGTATTAATACCTTGTCAGCTCAAGCAGCAGAGCTCATCGCTCTGACACAAGCCTGTATTCAAGCCACAAATAAGAAAGTCAACATATACACTGATTCACGTTATGCATTCGGAGTTGTACATGACTTCGGCGTGCTGTGGCGAGAGAGAGGTTATTTAACTTCTCACGGTGCCCACATTCAGCACGGACCCCTCATTCATGCCTTATTAGATACAATACATCTACCCGCTGCAATATCAATTATGAAATGTAAAGCTCATACGAAAGTTACTGATATCATTTCCCAAGGCAATGACCTAGCTGACAGAACAGCTAAACAGACTGCTCAAACTCACACATCTGACATGACAAAGACAATAGTTCCGACACCAACACAGTGCATGATGGTTAAGGATCCCGCTCTTGACGTAATTGACATACAGACACATGCTACACCAGACGAAATAAAGAAATGGACTGAATTAGGAGGGATCCAAACGGATCAAGGATGGATGACGAAGGAAAAATCTGTATGGTTTCTTCCCGACTCAATGGTCCAAATTATCATTAATACAATACATAGTCCAGCGCACCTAGGAGAAAAAGCTATGCTAGACAGCATTCAACACATTTGGTTCAACAAACATTTACGAGCAGCAGCTAAACAAAAAGTTCGTACCTGTATGATCTGTTGTCAGTTTAACCCAGGTAAAAGCATTCCCGTAGAACAGGGTGGATTTCAGCCTCCTGATCACCCTTTTGAAGTCCTCCAGATGGGTTATATCCAGATGGAACGATGTCGAGGATTCAAATATGTTCTCGTAGTTGTCTGTGCTCTGTCACGTTGGACAGAGGCATACCCGGTTTCAGATTACACTGCCCCGACTACTGCCAAACAGTTAGTTCGAGAATTCTTCCCACGGTACGGTTTACCACGTGTTGTCTACTCAGATAACAGCCAGCCGTTCTCATCCGAACTAATGAAACACGTTTCACTTTTGTTAGGCTATCAATGGAGATTTCATTGTGTCCGACACCCCGAGGCAGCAGGTCTCGTGGAACGACATAATCAAACTCTGAAAATTAGATTGTCCAAAATATGTAGAGAGAAAGGTGTCGACTGGGTAGTAGCCTTACCAGTTGCACTCTTTTACATGAGAATGGTAGCACATTCTCGAACAGGGCTATCCCCTTATGAGGTGATCTTCGGTAGACCACCAAATATGTGGGGGACGCCTATACCACGCAAAATAACTGATGTTGACTGTAAAATGCTGACAGTTTACTTGGCTTCCTTGATGTCTGCACTACAATCTTGTCGTTCACAGGTAGCTGCAGCCTTTCCCGACAACACCGAGGTGAAACCCCATGACGTAGTTCCCGGGGACCTGGTGTTAGTGAGGAATTTTGACCGGAAGACTCAGCTGGATCCTAGGTGGAAATCGCCTCAACTAGTACTGCTCACCACGAGGACCGCCGTGAAGATCGAAGGTCGCAAAGGCTGGATACATTCAAGTCATATCAAGAAATTTTATGGACTACCATCCGATATAGAGACTAAACCCTGTATTTCCTCAAAGACAGACTCAAAGCTCCCTTTGGTTGAACAATCGAACTCAGAACTATATAGACTAAAACTACGGTCCAGTCAGTCAGACAATTTGATTGTTTAAGTCCTCTCCAAGGTGAATCGGTCGAATTTGTCTCTGACATGTATCCTCTGGACCGGAATAGAGAAAGAAATAATCAAATGCAGTTGAAAAAACATGCGTACTGTAAATCACTGCGTAGTCATTGCACAGTGACGTTATTAATTTTGTTTTTCTTATGTCTTTTAATAATCGCTGCAAGTATATTGTTGCACATATATTATCCTATTTCTAAACATGTTTACAATGTTACTGCTGAACATTCTTTTAGTGAATTACCCCCGCATGAGTTGTCATATAGATTTGCGCTGCACAATAACACTTTTATTAGTATGTTACATCATTCCCATCAGGCTAGCAATGCTACAAATTGTTGGATATGTGGCCGACTCCCTCCCTATCAGAACTATAAGGGAATTCTGCCTCTCTTTCCATATCCGTTCACACACAATGGCTCCTGTGGAGCATGGTTTAGTTTAATTAATTCCTTAGATTCAAACTCAGTAGCTTATCAAGACAACTGGGTATGGGGAAACCTGAACTTAGTTTTGCTTAAAGTCTGTTACCCTAACAAGGAGGGACTTCCCAAAAGAACAGGAACTGATCTAGAAAATGAAGTATATGGATTAGGTAATTTCACCCTTAATCTCATGATCCTGAATGTTGAATCCGAAACTGCACCAATTTTGCCTGCTATGTCAGTATTTCCAGTTAAAGGTGAATTATGTGTAAGAAAGAATGGTTCCATACATATGGGCCATAGTAGATGCACCACTGTAATAGAATTCAGTGATCAAGGCAAGTCTACATTTAGAGCTTCTCGTCATTCCTACTTTATATGTGGCCAGACCGCATATATACGCCTACCTTTAGATTGGGATGGTACCTGTTACATAGCATTCCTTCTGCCACCTGTTTTCTTAGCTCCTCCTGATTATCATAGAAATACTCATTTAGTACACAATAGACAGCAGAGAGATCTCCCAATCGTCGATTACACTGAAACAGCATGGGAAAAATACACAGATTTCAATAAAGGTTTCTTTCCTTATATAGGTACAGTCACTAATAGTAAGCTGATACGTAGATTAACCAGAACCCTTGAAGCAGTAGTGAACGAAACTATTTCCGCCTTAGGCAATTTAACAGAAGAGCAGTCTGCTATGCGGATTGTTGTGCTTCAAAATCGTCTTGTCCTTGACGTCATCCTGGCCGATAGGGGCGGAGCTTGTAGGGTAATCGGATCAAGTTGTTGCATTTTCATACCAGAAAATTCGCCGTCTGTATATAAAGCCATAACCCGCCTTCATAAGATTGTAAGCCAGATACACCAGAATCCAGGCACCTGGACTTGGTCCGGTTGGTTCTGGGGCGTGTTGTCAGCCTGGGGATGGAGAATGCTCTCCTTCCTAGGTATTGGCTTTCTCATACTATTCAGTTGCTGCTTATGTCTACAATGTGGGCCAGCGATTTGTGGTCTATGTGCCACCTCGTGTATCCCACATCCAAGTTTTCATTCGAGATTCCGGAAGAAGAAAGAAGAACAAATGATGTTATATGAACAGATCAACGGATTGATGAAGATTGATATCTCTTAAGGGCAAGTAGGGGACAAGGAGGGAATGTGGAAATATGGATTTTTATGATCAGTTATGTCCCCTATCTTGGACCCCAACGGTTTCATGTATAAATCACAAGTACATGTATGTTCCCTCCAGTTCCAGTTATGAAGACGCAAACACATGTGCGTCCACCGTCAACATGTCCTCTTTCAGATCCGCCATGAATGGGCCGGATATTCTATTCCTAAGTATGAAAGGCCACCGGCTTTATATGATTCATTTATCCCATTTTACAGTCCAGGCGAGTAGGCCCTGATTCTGCCATTAAGCCTTTTCCTGCCTTCTGCCTCTGAAAGCTCCAGTCTGAGCTCGCATCTGTATCCATGAACTTTGTCCTACTCCCTGCGCAGCTAACGGTGCCTGACTCGGCCTGTCGGCCTATCTGCCTGCCAAAAACTGTATTTCACCTTCAAGATTATCTGCTCTGCTCCGCTCCTCATCCGATGCATTCCTGTCTAGTAGTTTAGGTAAACATTCTTCCAGCTTCCGTGCAAAGGGCCAGGCCTCGCAGCCCTCATGCAAGTAATTCATAGCCTGTTACCATGGAATATTCCTACCCCCTCGCATCTAGTGTAGACACTTAGATGCTTGTACACGCACTAGCAGTCAGTATAGTCAGTATAGAATAAGATTCTATCCTAAGAGACCTCTCCTTTTGGATAACACAGTTCTTTAAACATAGGATGTTAGATATGATTTGGGATTAGGTTGACATAACCCCAGACTTCTGTCTCCACATGTAGAGCTAAATGTCAAGTCCCCTTCACCCCCTAGTTGCACGTCAATCACACGTCATGCTGCTGCGCGCGCATCTCTGCCAAGTATTTTTGCTGACATTGCGAAATTCTTTCATGGAACCACCCATTTATGAAATCATACCTAATGACGTTCTTTAGTTACGCCTAGTTACACCCATTTTAGTTACGCATGTATGTTTTATCTTTGTTATCAACTGTTACGCCTCCTGCATCTGTTTCACTATAATTCCTCTTCTATAAATATGATTATCTGTCAATAAAGTATGGTCCTTCACTTCCTGAACCTTCGTGGTGATGGAATATGGAGTCCATCAATTCGAATTGATTTTGGAATAAAGCCCATTCCGAACCTCTAATACCACGGATTCTGCCTCTTATTTTACTGAGCTATTATTATAGATTTTCCGCATCAAATTAAGTACCGGTAATTAAATTATTTACCACAACACAGGGAAGGTGGGAGGGGCCGTGGCAGCACAGAAGACCATGCATGGCAAGCGGGAGGGTTAGTGGCAGCACAATGGCCATGACGGGCAGGCAGGAGGAGCAGTTGCAGCACTACAGACCAGGGAGGGCAGAAGGGTGTGGTAGTAAAATGGACCATGGAGGACAGGAGGAAGGGGATAGGGGCATGGAACGTGGACAGGCAGGGTGGAGGTGGCAGGGACAGGTTACAGTCATCTGACAATGCTAGGCAGGAGGGAGGGGAGTGGCAGCTCAACAGAACACTCAGAGTAGATAGGAGGGGCAGGTCCATGGTGGGCAAAAAGGATGGAGCAGGGGCATGCACACAGACATCGGAGGGCAGGGGGAAGGAGATTAGGGGGGAAGGAGATTAGGGGCAGAAAGCTAAGTATAGAGGCTAAGCAGGAGGTCAATGACGGGGCATAGAATTCGGGTAATGGAGGGCAGGAGGAGTGGACTGGGACATCATGCTAAATGGAGGGCAGTGGCAGCACATCGGACCATGCATGGCCGGAGGGAGGAGGCTAGTGCATGGATTCAGACAACAGAGGATAGGGAGGAGGTAGATGGGGCAGCAAGCTAACTGTTCAGAGAAGGCGGGAACGCCAGTGGCACGACAACGGCCACACAGGGCTGTAATAAGGGAGCAGGGACATGCAGTTGGACAATGGATGGCTAGGAGGAGGGGAGGCAGGAGCAACAAGCTTGGGTGGGGGCAGCACAATGCCAGGCCCTGCTTCCAACCCCCCACCATCTATTGTGATATGCATCTTACTTAACGTTAAAAAAAACTAGAAATTTGCTGAAAAAAACAAAGATTATAGGGATGTTATAGTTACCTGAGCTAACTATAACTTATGCCCCTGCAGTGTACTGCTAATTACCTCAGATATTACATAATTCATGACATGGTCAGTTACATCACTCATGACCTCAATCATCGGGGGCGTGGTTTGCAGGTTGATGGAGGCAGACGCGTGAGCTCTGAGCTCCGCACCGGCTCCTTGAGATATCCGAGTTAACGGCTGTCCTATGCCCGGGAGGACGCTGCAGAATGCTCCCACGGTGGTGCGAAACTCCGAGGAGGAGATCGCAGCCCCTGCCTGGCCGGATTGCGGTGTGTGGCTACGACGACAGCCTTGAGGGACTACAGGCTGAGGAAGGCAAGATGGCGCCGGCCTGAGCGGAGAACACGCACGGGCTGACCCGCGGATCCAGCTTGGGATGCCCTGGGAGTCTTGGGGACCAACAGCTGGGAATTGAGTGCCTGAGAATACCACTACAGCGGCAGCGACACGGCTTGGGACGACCTGTGACCCGGAACTGCTGGTTCCCGTAGCGGACCCCTGGAGGGATCAGCCGAGAAGGGCGGCAGTGCTTGGGCCGAGGGACGCTGATCATCACCGCCATATGGCGGAGTTTCTTGGTTTGGCTTGGAGCGGCCAGCTTGCTGCATGGGAGGCCCCCCGTTTGAGGCCCGGCAACATTGAGCGTCGCAGAATGCTCTCACCAGAGTGCGAAGCCCCGAGGAGGTTATCGCAGCCCCTGCCTGGCCGGATTGAGGTATGTGTCTGCGGTGGTGGCCCTGAGGGAATATAGGCCATGGCGGGCAAGTTGGCGACGGCTTGAGAGGAGAGCACGCACGGACTGCCCCGCGGATCGCGGATCCGGCTTGCGACGTTCTGGGAGTCTTGGGGGCTAACAGCTGAGAATCGAGTGCCCGAAAATGCCCCTACAGCGGTAGTGCCGCGGCTTAAGACGGCCTGAAGTCCTGATCCGCTGTTCCCCGTGGCGGACCCCCGTTAAGATCGGTCGAGAGGGGCGGCAGTGGCTAGGTCGAGGGATGCAGGCCATTACCACATACGACGGAGGTTCCTGGTTTGGCTTGAGGTGGCCTACTTGCTGCACGAGAGGCCCCCCGCCTGAGACCGGGCAACATCGAGGGCGCTTGCGGGTGAATGCTATCCAGCGCGCCTTTTATTGAACTGTGCATTGGAGCTGGAGGGGGCCTCCCACACTATCTCTCATGTGGGCTGCCCGCCAAAGTTACAAACTTGGGGCCTCCACGGACCCGTGCTGGTTTATTGCGCGCAATGCCCGGACTGCCTAAGAATACCGTGGGGAGCCCGGCAGTCCCCGGGTCATCTAGATTTAGATCTGGACCACTGCCTGTTTGTTTGCTTGGATCAACCTGCGAGCTGGGGTTGCCGCTGAATTTCTAGTGAAGTAGGTGATCCAGGAAACCCTGTGGCTCAGTTACTGCGGGCCCCATAAAGCCTTGCTGGACATTGTCGGGCGTTGGTGTGGGGCTTGATGTGGAGAGAACAACGTTGCAAGTAGGGTGTGCCCTGGCCTGAAGAGACAACTCTGCCCCACGACTGCGCGATGGGGAAGCATCAGGCAGCCCCATCGGATCAGGAAGACTTGGAGCAGGAGGAGAAAGGACCAGCTTCTCCTGAGGCGCTAGGTGATGCAGGGGTGCAACAACAATTGGCCCGTATACTCCTGGCTATCACTGATACAAGGAAGGCCCTGCATCAGGACATTGCTGCAGTGTCGGTGGGACTGGGGCAGTTGCGAGCCGAGCACGCCAAGTTGGCAGACAGAGTGGAACAGGCCAAAACCGCCCTGGCGACTCTGGAGCCGGCGCAGAAGTCCATTGCTGACCAGGTATGGGACATCACCCGTAGACTCTTGGTGCTGGAGAAAAGAGCCGAAGACGCCAACGGAAGGAATCGGAGGAACAACATCCGCGTTTTGGGCCTTCCGGAGGGGGTGAAAGGGTCCAATATGGTCCAGTATCTGGAGGACTGGCTCCGCGACAAGGTAGCACCGGAGGGGCTGACACAGTTCTACACCCTGGAAAGGGCTCATCGAGTTCCGGCCCGCCCGCTGGTGCCGAGTCGCCCTCCGCATCCGGTGGTGGCCAGGCTCCTCCACTACAAAGATAGGGACCACCTCCTGCAGACAGTGCGCGAAGCTGGGCCATATACGGTGAACAGCAGCAAGGTATCCATTTTTCTGGATTATACACTGGAGGTCCAACACCGTCGTGTGTCTTTCCTAGCTGTTAAAAGAGCTCTACGTGATGAGGGACTTCAATATTCTTTGATGTTTCCTGCTCTACTGCGGATTATTCTTGATGGTATAACGCACTTTTGTGAGGATCCGTCGGAAGCAAGGGACTGGCTGGAAACCTACAAGACAGGCAAGAGGCCGGCTGGGAAAACTGGGGCTCGCATACCCCCAGGACGATTACCTCAGCGATGGCGAAGGCCGCAATGGCGCCCTGTTACTCTGAAGACACCCAGCTCTTCCCAGACAGAGAGGGAGAGAAACGAAGCTCTATGTGCAGTGTCAGAACTGCTCCGGGACCCTGAGAGGGGATCAAGGCCTGGAACAGAGACAGATAAATGTACTGCGGGCACGGACACGGACGAGTCCCAGGCTAGTGGCCTGCAGATGCCACATGTCACCCCAGGCACTGCTGATGATATTTTTTGATATTGTTAATCATGTCTTATTGATTCGTTTCCTTTGCAGGCCTGCTGGACGAGTTGTGTTCCTTCTTGATATTAGTACTATACGTATTTTGTTTTTATTGTGATATTGATTGCAGGCTAAGGCGGGGTGGGAGTTTGTACACTTCTGCTGGTGCGACGCCTTCCGGGGATGGGGGCGGATTGCATTACGTGGGGCATAGGAGTGGTCGTTTCTTCATACTCTTATTGTTGGTCATTGACAGACTGCAACCACTTTTCCCCATTGTGCCTCTGTAGTTACTATAGGGAAGTAAGTTTAGAGTAAGTTCGTATGGGGACTAGTTTCTTAGTACCTGTCCTGGGGCGGGGTTGTTGGGATTGTTTTTTTTTTTTGAGCAAGGGAATGTTTCAGGGTACTTGGCGTAACCTTTTAAAACTAGCTGTTCAGAGCCAGTGCAGACCAACACCATGGGTTCGATATATGATTTCAAATGTCTATCTTGGAATGCCAGGGGTATGCACACCATGTCACAGAGACATAAAATACACACGTACTAGTCCGTAGGGGAATCCAACTGGCTTTTCTTCAGGAAACACATATAGCACCAAAAGAAAATGTGGCATTGCAGCGTAGGTGGAGAGGGCAGGTTTTTTGCACAACTTACTCTGCCTTTGCACGAGGGGTCTTGATATGGGTCAGGGCGGGTGTCCCTTTTCAGCCCACTCGTCAACTGAAGGATGCTGAGGGCCGTTACATATTGGTAGCAGTTTGGCTGAATGGTAGGGATGTAGTGCTGGGCAGCAAATATGCACCTAACACGGAACAAGCGGGCTTTTTCAAGCAATTGTCTGGGAAATTCGCTCCATTTTTAACTGGGTCAGTATTTATGGGTGGGGATTTCAATTCTGTCACGGATACCCTGCTGGATAGATCTCACCCTCCCCTCCGGACACACCCACCCATGCTTTCTCAAGGATTAGGCGGGAATGGCAGGATAGATCGGGACTGATAGACACCTGGAGGGCGCACCACCAGACCCCCCGGGATTATTCGTTCTTTTCTGCTATGCACGACCTCCATGTTCAGCTTGATGCAATGCTTTGCTCTCCTGACAAACATGCTGTAGTGCAGCACAGCGAATACCTCACTAGAACGCTATCTGATCATAATCCATTATTATTACGTGTGAATTTATTGCCTAATCGCCCCAAAATCCTGACTTGGCGCTTAAACCCAGAATTGTTGGAGGATCAAACATTTTGTGAGGTGGTGGGAACTGGCATTACTGATTATTTTCAGAATAACACTGGTACTGCCTCATCGCTGGCGGTGGAATGGGACGCTTTTAAAAGTGTAATACGGGGGCATTGCATAGCGTATAAGCTGGGAGTGTGTAGAGTGCTATTGCAAGATTTAGAGAGGGTGGATCAACAATTGCGGGAAGCTAAAAGGGAGAGGCCTGAACATCCAGATCGCCAACAAGACTTACTAGCAGCAAGGGAAGAGGTCGCAATGCAGGTGGAGCGGTTGCGCTGCTTTGGCTAAATAAAATACGCTACGCGGGTGCATGCAGAGCGCGATAAGTTGGGCGCTATTGGCATGGCTAGCTAATCCAGCACAAAGAAGGACGGTCATTTTAGAACTCCATGCCCCAGATGGGGAGGCCCACTATACACAGCAGGGGATAAATGACCTGTTCTTTGCTTATTATAATAATCTATATCAAAGCAAGGTGGCCCCTGGCGAAGAGGCCATTCAGGAGTTTCTGGAGGCGGCAGATCTTCCAGCGCTAGATAGTGAGAGGGCGGAGTTGTTGGGTCAGGACATTACCCTGGGAGAGGTCTGTGGCGTGATTAAGCATATGGCCCGGAAAAACACCCCTGGTGTGGACAGCCTCCCGGTGGAATTTTATAGTGCGTATGTCGACCTGTTGGCCCCTAGATTAGTGACACTGTATAATGCTGCGAGAAAGGAGCGCCTCTTGCCTGCCACCAATCGAGAGGCGTTAATTATACCATTGCTAACAACGGGGAAGCCTCCCCATGATAGGACCGCCTATCGCCTGTTATCAATGCTGACCACGGATTATAAAATCTTAAATCGGATTTTGGCGACCCGCCTGCTCCCATATATGGTCCAATTAATACACACGGATCAAGCGAGGTTTATAACAACACGGAATACGGCTCAGAATGTACTGCGCCTCATTAATATTTTAGAGGCTGAAAAATATCACAAATCGACTGCTGCTGTCTTGGCAATAGATATTGAGACGGCCTTTGATAGCTTGGAGTGGCCATATTTGTTCCAAGTCGTGCAGCAATTTGGATTGGGAGATGGCTTTGTAGATTGGACATCTCTTTTGTATAGTCAGGCCACAGCGCGGGTGAAGATGGGAGGGATGATATCAGACACTTGCACTGTGGGTCGAGGGACAAGGCAGGGCTGCCCCCTTTCCCCTTTCCCTGGCCATGGAGCCGCTGGCGGCACGGACTAGGACGGGCTTGCATTATTCAGGACTGAGAGTGCAAGAGCAAATCCATCATATTGCCTTATATGCTGGTGATCTCCTTATGTTTTTGGCTGATGTAGAGGGTGCCCTTCGTGGTGCGAAGACTTTATTGGAGGACCTTGGCATGGTTGGCGGTCTAAAGGTAAATTGGACAAAGAGTTGCCTGTTCCCTGAGGCGCCGCCGGCTGAGGGCCAAGTATCGCAGGATTTACGATGGGAGCGACAATGTCTGACGTACCTTGGTACTCGCATTTATCACACCCAAACTGATCTATTGGAGGGTAACGTGGGCGGGGCCACCATAGCGCTTAAGGGTTGTATTGAGTTTTGGGGTACCCTCCCACTTTCGGTGGCTGGACGAGTGGCCATTCTCAAGATGATAGAGCTCCCCGGGCTGCTGTACTATTTTAGGACGCTGCTGATCTGGATTCCAGCATCTGTTTTTAAGCAACTCCAGTCGATGGTGGTTGGGTTCCTTTGGGCTGGGGGACGATGGAGAGTGGCTCTTAACACAGTAATGAGACCACGATCGGAGGGTGGACTGGCGGTCCCCGATTTTGAAACATATTATTTAGTGGCGCAGCTACAGTGGCTTACTCAGGCGGTGGCACGGACGTTCCGCAGCGCTGATGATGAGGAGAGATATCAGATAGATAGGCATACGCTTTCCAAACTGCTTTTGCAATTGCCACTCCCTGCCTCCTCTCTAACTCGAGAGTTGGGGATGTTTAAGCTCTGCTGGAACAGAAGTCAACGGCGCGCACAAATAGTGCGACCCTATGCCCCTGAGATCCCGCTGGCTGTGTGTAGTGCTCTACCGCACGGCGGTAACTGGGCTGCGATGATTGACTGGGCGGAGAGGGGGTTGGCCACTATAGGGGACCTGTATGAAGATGGCTCAGTGATCCCTTATGAGGCATTACAAGACAGATATGAACTGGCTCAGGGGGACTACTTGTTGCACTTAGGGCTCATAATGGCCATCCAGGCGCATTGGAAAATGGGACTCATGGAACCACCCACCTCCATGGCCTGTCAGTATGCAGTCCTAGCTGCTGGCACCATCAAGGCGGTTACCTGTTTATATCGCCGAATGACAAACGAGAGACTGACCCCACTAGTAACGCTTCGGCGGCGTAGGGAAGTACACCTACGTGACGAAATTCCTGAGAAGGCATGGGCAGGACTGGTGGAACGCACATGGAAAAGCACTAGGAATGCACGCTTTCAATTGGTGCATTTCTTTATTCTTCATTGAGCCTACCTTACACCTGAGAAAATGAATAAATATTTTAATGTGACTTCGGCAAAGTGCCCGCGCTGCAGTATGGCGGAGGCAGACTTCTGTCACATGCTGTGGAATTGTCCTCAACTTGGAACATGTTGGGAAGAGGTGGTCACTCTTTTGCATGTTGTTACGGACAGGGACATAGAATCCATTATAGGTGTCTCTTTGCTGCACTGGTTCCCCCATACCTCTCGGAATAAGATAACGAGTATGTTTATAGACTTGGGGCTTCTGTTGGCGAAGAGGGAGATTACAACCCACTGGAAGGCCAAGAAGGGCCCTAGTTTTCAGAGATGGCGAACTGAATTTGTTAAATAGGCGGAATGTGAGGGAATCACAAGGCTGCAGCTGCCAACCCGCACGAAAAGCGATAGGGCGTTGGAGCTGGCAAGGGCCTGGGAGGCACTAGTACACTTATTGAAAGCACCGCATATTGACTCTGACGAAGACGACGGCGAATACACTGCTTTCCCCCATGAAACTACCTCTGAAAACACAGAACGACTTTCTTGTTTGCTGTATTGTACACAGTTATGACTTGCTATTATCACTGTTTACATGTATTTGTTACGCCATCGGGGAGGGGGAGGGATAAGAGGGAGGGAATGGGATTGCATTAGGTGATATCAGATTTATGATGAGTGGATAGCTGTAGTTGTGCGACACTGGCAGGGACATTTATTTCCAGGGAATTCGATTGGCATTATGATGTTTTATGTTTGACAAAATATTATGGACTGTATTTTCCATTGCTACATATGCATATTTGGATGGGTGAGGTATTCTTCGGGAAGAATTTATTTTTTTAACCTGATGCTGAGTGTACAACTATGATTTGATATGGAATGCACTTGTTTTGTTTGGAACAAAAAATATATATATATATATAAAAAAAAAAAATGACATCACTCATGACATCTCAAATGAGCTGTGAATGGTATGGAACTATTATCGCTAGAACTTTATTTAGGGATAGTGTGTGTATATTAACACCATAGGTTTCAGGGGCGTTATAGTTAGGAATTATCATTTTCAAAAACCTCAGAAATTCACTGAAAAAACCACAGGTTTCAGGGACGTTATAGTTAGTTGGAAATTTCACTAGTACAAAACCAGAGAAATTTGGCGGTTATAGTTAGTTGTGCTAACTATAACTCGCGTCCCGCAACGCACTGCTGATGATGTCACACATTACACCACTCATGAAATGGTCAGTGACATCAGTGAGTATCACAACAGCAAATTAGACAATTTGAAATACTTTGTCTTAGATACAATCCTTCCTTAAATATGTGGAGGCAACCGGGAGGCCATGCTTAGGAGACTTGAGACTAGGTACATCCTAGAACTTGACAGCAAAATACACCAGGGCTTGAACTCGAGTGAGGATTTTTATACAGGTCTGTGACTGATTCTAATTTTCTAACTTTTAAATGAGGATTTAAGTAAGATCTTATACCCATTTAGCTGCTGCCTGCATGATAAATGTTTTTTAGCTTTCATTTTATTCTTTGCACACTTGCACTTTACCAAGTCACGGCTGTTACTTCTATAGGTGAATTTTGGCACTGTTTGCACATGCACGTTAGGTAATTTGAGACATAGAAACTTCTGTAATTAAGGCCCACTTGGGCAGGACTTGGTTTAATTCACTGCATTTATAACCCTTTTTGCACAATGGCATCTTCAGACCGGGTTTAATATTCATACACAGTCTGTATATAGGTAATAGGGCTAACCATAAAATTTACTGCATGGTTTCAGGATTGAACAATTGGTTTTATTAATTCATGATCATGACATTTCTGAAGTGAATGCGTGTTTAGCCCGCCTTTTAGCACCCCCCCTTTTTTTAACTTTAAAAAATCTTTGCTTTACCAATAACTTGGTTTTAGAATATTTGAAATAGATAATTGTTTTAAATATTTTACTAACTTGTGCTTTTTAATGCATATATTTATGATGATAATAATATATTTATCTCTGTATATACATGCATTTTGGTACATTGCAGTGTCTTTTTAAGCTATTTATATACATATTTCTTCTATGTTCATTATGCCAATGCATTTTTTTTAAACTATCACGTGCTAGCACTTTCACTTTAAACCGATTAAACTCTCTTATACAATTTGCATCGGCACTAATCTTGAATTGCTAGCCCTGCTAACCGCATTGTAGGCCGGAGGCAGTGGTCATCAAGGGCCCACAGCCACGTGGCGCTGATTTGAGCTGCACAGAGTTAGTGGTACATGAAGCACTTAGTGTGTGCGCAGTCAGCGTTGATGTGTGGTCCGGGCTGGCCGCACTGATAGCAATGTCTGTTGCCTACTGGACTGCGTCATCTGCAATCGCGAGTCGCTCTGAATTGTGAGCCCTACTCACCGCAGCGGAGGCAGGAGGCAGCGGTGAGGAAGGGCCCACAGGCACGTGTTGTTGACTTGAGCAATGTCTCTTGCCTACTGGACTGCGTCATCTGCAATCTCGACTCCATCCGAATTGTGAGCCCTACTGACTGCAGGCACTGTCACTTTAAATATATGAGAGCACTCCACATGCGTGTCATGTGATCAAGGGCACTTTGTTGCTCGAAAAGCATCATGGCGGTGGTGCAGGGTGTCCACAAAATAAAGTAAAAACTTGCACCAGTAACGGGTCTCCATTCGTCAACTTTCCAGCAGAAAGCGCTACGTGACGAAGTAAGATATATATATGGCTTTTTGGAATGTAAATACCCACAACTACCTACATTCTATCATCTTCCAAAACTGCACAAGGATGCCACATGTCCCCCTGGTCGCCCTATAGTTACATCCTTGGGAAGTTTGACGGAACATATGTCCAGGTTTGTAGATTTTCTCTTGTTTGAATTTGTGACACAATTGGTCTCTTACATCAAAGACACTAAGGATTTTTTCTGGGAGGATGATCTAGTAATGATGACACTTGACATTTCAAGTCTGTACACTAGCATTGATCACATGCAAGGAATTGAAGCAATCAAGTATTTTTTAGGAAATCGTCCGATGAACCTGGCAGAGCACAACAACATGCTGATTGACTTTGTGAACTTTTGTCTATGTAACAACATTTTTTTGCTTCAAGGTTTTCTATTCAGACAGATACGCGGTACTGCGATGGGCACCTGCTTCGCCCCCAGTTAATGCGAATGTATTCGTTGGCTGGTGGGAGAAGCAGGTGACATGGGCAGAGACCAACAAAAATTGGACCGAAAGGGTCGTGGGTTGGAACAGATACATAGACGATTTGTTCATTGTTTTCAGAGGCGCAGAGCAACTAGCATATGAGCATTTGAAAGTTTTGAACAAAAATGATCTTAATCTCAAGTTCACAGGAGAAATAAGTAAAAAATGTGAGAACTTTCTTGATCTTACGGTCTTTCCCGTGGAGGGCAGACTGTGCACATCCCTGCACAGGAAACCCACCGCGGGCAATTCCGTGCGGCATGCAAGAAGTTGCCATCCAGGAAAAACTAAAACAAGTATTCCGTATGGCGAACTTCTTAGAAAGAAGAGGAACTGTACACGCGATTGCGATTATCAAGTTGCAGCCAAAGAGAGTATAATGAGATTTGAGACACGGGGTTATCAGAAGGAAATCCTAGAGGAAGCAATGAGAAAAGCAGACAAAAAGTCAAGACTTGAACTGCTAAGTGACAAAATTCCGGATACAAAAAAGAAAAATGAAACCAATAATAATTTTAGGATGATTACTGAGTACTCCAGTGATGCTCAGGACATTAGACGTGTATTCAGGAAGAACTGGCACATCTTAAAATCAGACCCTATAATAGGGAAAGACCTACCAAAAGCACCGCCTATGATGTTTAGGAGAGCAAGAACACTGCGTGACAGCTTAGTTCAGAGTCATTGCAGCCAGGAGAATAGATTATATACTTTTGGTAGAATTGCAGGTTTCTATCCATGTCTTAAATGTAGGGCATGTAGGAATAACAAGAAGGTTTTGAACTATACTGTGCCCGGTTTAGATCAGCCAAGAAAAATCAGTAAATTAATGAATTGCAATACATGTTATACGGTGTATTGTTGGATTTGTCCATGTGGCTTGCGCTACATAGGAAGTACTATACACCCCACCAAAGTGCATATCTTAGAACATCAGAGAGCCATCAACAATAGAGATGTAACTTATCCGGTGGCACGGCACTTTGAGGCATTCCATCAGAGCAACAGGGATCTGCTGAAATTTTTCTGCATGGATCATGTACCATAAAATGTGAGAGGGGGTGATAGACAGCTGCAACTCCGAAGATTAGAGTTGAGACATATCATCGATAATCAGACGAGGATGCCATTTGGTTTGAACAGCAGGGAGGAAATGGCTGTTCACTTGTAGTTAGGGAATATGCATGTTATGAACAAAGCACAGCAATCGGAAGGTTAAAATGTACTTAGGATGTAAATAGTTTTGTGCAACATTCACCCATTCAGGGTAGGATATTTAGCAATAGCGCCTTACATCCAATTTTGAAAATCCAGATATTAGGTAATATGAAATTATGTTAAGGTGTAATTACTGTGGGAAGATCGCCCATTTAGGGCTTGATATGAATATTTGGCACGTAGAATGTGAATAGCAATTTGAGGATGAAATTGCATGTTTAGTAATGGCTGCCATTGAGGGACTGGAGCAAGTCCTATGTCGATGTGGCTTGTGTTGTATTTATGTTTACCTCAAGTCGGTGCCGACCACAATTGAGAAAGGCGGCAGCCGAAACGCGTTTTGTCGTGTGTTTGTCCTAATAAAGATCAAGAACAACTGTTCCCATGAGTGCTGGTATCCTTGTGTTACCGCGAGCCCGTTTGTTTATACGCGGTGTCCGTCACCGCGTTTGAAAGCACCCAACCGCGAGTGAAGGGGAGAAGACGGAAATTGGAGCGCGATATATATATATATATATATATATATATATATATATTTATTTTTTTTCACTGAAAAAGCCATAGGTTTCAGCGACGTTCTAGTTAGTTGGACATTTCACTCATACAAAACCATAGAAATTCCACCGTTATTGTTAGTTCAGCTAACTATAACTCGCGCCCCTGCAATGCACTGCTGATGACATCACATATTACACAATTCATGACATGGTCAGTGACATCACTGATGACATCACTGATGACATCTCAAATGACATCTCAAATGACATCACTGATTACATCATCCAGTGAATTAGGTTTTCTTTAAAATGTAAATGTGTATTATATATATACCAAGCTGTATTTAAGAATGAATGGATGTATAAGTGTCTGGATGGAGGATTTAGTAGGTGTGTGACTGACAGGGTAAGTGAATGATTAAATGTATCTTACTGAATACATGGGTTAGTGTCTAAAGTGTGTGAATGTCTGTATCACTCTGTCTGTTGTTGTGTAAACTACTGCATCGGTTGGTCAGTAGCTACATGAATGTCTATATGGGTTATTGATTAGTTGCCTGCGTATTTGTATAGGAGACTGAGTGTGTGTGTGGTTGGGTGAGGGGGTGTGACTCTGTGCATAGATGTGTGAGTGGTTGATTGACAGGGTGTATGAGTTTAAGAGTACATGTGGAAACAGTTGTATGGGTGGGTAAGTGTGTATATGGGCGTCTTGGTGAGTGAATCGATGTCTCAGTGCACATGTCCAGCTAAGTACATATATAAAAGGCAGTGTATGTGAGAGTTGGTGTATAGAAATGACTATACGTGAGAGTCAGTGATTGTGAGAATGGCTGTATGTATGAGTGTATACTTGTATTAGTGATTATATAAGAGACTAAGTATGTGTTACTATCTGTATGAATAAATGAGGTGGTGTGTGTATAACTGTGTAGGTGAGTAAATGGAACTGTGATTGATTCTTTGCATGAGTGACTAGGATGAGTACATAACTGACTAGGATGAGTGCTGGTGTATCAATGTCTATAAAGGTGTATGAGTGCATTTGATAGTGTTCTATTGATCAGTGACTGCATGTATGAGTGATTGTATGGGTGAATGGGTAGATGTGTGTGTAGACCTAGGAATCACTGAGTGGGTATGTAGTAACTGGTATTAGTGTGTCAATGGTATCGAAAATGGTAGTCTGTATTTTACACTGAGTGTATCAAAGGTTATATTAGTGTGTGAGGAGGTGCATCAGATTATCACATGGATGATGTCATCAGTGATGTAATTTGAGATGTCATCTGTCATCAGTGATGTCACTCACCATGTCATGAATGATGTAATATGTGATGTCATCAGCAATGCATTGCGGGGGCGTGAGTTATAGTTAGCTGAACTAACTATAACGGTGGAATTTCTATGGTTTTGTATGAGTGAAATGTCCAACCATCTATAACGTCCTGAAACCTATGGTTTTTTCAGTGAATATATATATATATATATATATATATATATATGTAGCTTACTTCGCCACGTAGCAGAAAGATGACGAATGCGGACCCGTTACTGGTGCAAGTTTTTACTTTATTTTGTGGACGCCCTGCACCACCGCCATGATGCTTTTCGAGCAGCAAAGTGCCCTTAATTACATGACGCGCAAGTGGAGTGCTCTCATATATTTAAAGTGACAATACCTGCGGTCAGTAGGGCTCACAATTCGGATGGAGTCGAGATTGCAGATGACGCAGTCCAGTAGGCAAGAGACATTGCTCAAGTCAACAACACGTGCCTGTGGGCCCTTCCTCACCGCTGCCTCCTGCCTCCGCGGCGGTGAGTACTGCTCACAATTCAGAGCGACTCGCGATTGCAAATGACGCAGTCCAGTAGGCAACAGACATTGCTACCAGTGCGGCCAGCCCGTACCACACATCAACGCTGACTGCGCACACACTAAGTGCTTCAAGTACCACTAACTCTGTGCAGCTCAAGTCAACGCCACGTGGCTGTGGGCCCTTGATGACTACTGCCTCCGGCCTACAATGCGGTTAGCAGGGCTAACAATTCAAGATTAGTGCCGATGCAAATTGTATAAGAGAGTTTAATCAGTTAAGAAGACTGTATGCTCCCAATCTGTGCAGCTCAAGTCCATGTCACGTGGCTGTGGGCCTTTGCTGACCGCTGCCTCCGGCCTACACTGTGGAAGACCGGCGACACGTGGTGGCACTAACCCGGTTCAACACAAGCCGGCGACACGTGGTGCCACTAACCCTGTTCAACACAAGCTGTGACACATGGCGCCACTAATCCTGTTCAACACAAGCCGGCGACACGTGGTGCCACTAACCCTGTTCAATACAAGCCGATCCTACATGTGGAACTGTGTCCTGAGTCCTGGATGGCAGTGACCCCAAGTCCGTGGCAGCGACCACAGCACCAGACTCCCTTTGATCAGTGAGGCATATTTCCATATGCAAGGCCGGCGACACGAGGTGTCACTAACCCTGTTCAACACAAGCCAATCCCACATGTGGAACTGTGTCCTGACTCCTGAGTGGCAGTGACCCCAATTTCGTGGCAGCGACCACAGCACCAGACTCCCTTTGATTAGTGAGGCGTATTTGCATATGGAAGGCCGGCGTCACGTGGTGCCACTGAACCTGAACTACACAGGCCGGTGGGGCCACAAACAAATGCACGTGGCTGTGGGCCCTTGCTCACCGCTACCTCTGGCCTACACTGCGGTCAGCAGGGCTCACAATTCAGATACAGTCACGATTGCAGATGACGCAGTCCAGTAGACAAGAGACATTGCTCCCAGTGCGGCCCGTCCGCACCAAGCAGCATCAAAGGCTCATACACTCTCAATGCTTCTGGTGCCATTAACTGTGCACCTCAACTCAACGCCACGTGGCTATGGGCCATTGCTGACCGCTATCTCTGGCCTACCTTGCGGTCATCAGAGCTCACAATTAAAATTAAGTCTTGATTCATTAATTACAGAGTCCAGTAGGCAAGTAACTATCACAGGCCTAAAATCTACATAATATCCTTTTAGTATTCTTGCTTCAAGAACTTTTTTTTATATGAGTTATAGCTTTATTACAATCACCAAATTCATCTTCAAGTGCAAACGAACACTCATTAGCAGTCTACACTGCGGGTAGCAGAGCTTGCAATTCGAATTTTGGACATGTGGTGCCACTAACCCTGTTCAACGCAAGCCGCATCACGTGGTGCCACTAACCCTGTTCAACACAAGCCATCGACACGTGGTGCCACTAACCCTGTTCAACGCGAACCGATCCCACATGTGGAACTGTGTCCTGAGTCCTGAATGGCAGTGACCCCAAGTCCGTGGCAGCGACCACAGCACCAGACTCCCTTCGATCAGTGAGGCATATTTCCATAAGCAAGGCCAGCGACACGTGTTGCCACTAACCCTGTACAACACAAGGCGCGACACGTGGTGCCACTAACCCTGTTCAATACAAGCCGATCCCACATGCGGAACTGTGTCCTGAGTCCTGAAGGGCAGTGACCCCAACTTCGTGGTAGCGACCACAGCACCAGACTCCCTTCAGTTTTATTTGTTGTTGTTTTGCTTAAATAAAATGTTTTATATGTAAATCTATACATGACTAAGATTCTTATTTGTCCAACCGTACAGGGACAATTCCAGGCCCAAGAAGGTTGTTGGGGGTATGTTGGTAATGTGGGAAGAGGGTGCGTTACCTGCTGATGTGGGGAGAGGCAGCTTGAAAGGGGTATCTCACACAGAAAGAACTCCGGTATGTTTTCAGAAATGCCTCGGACAGATGCCATCTGATGGACTGAATCACAAAATGGCTTTTCAATGCTTATGTAGTGTGACTTATGAACAGTTCGCAACCAGGTTCACAGAGGGACAACTGCGGCCCGTCCGCTCGACTCACAGACACAGTACTACGAGCCGTCCACTCCCAAAGAAACAGCAGCGTAGTAGCTCGCAGAGATACAGGCACAGCAGCGTACTAGCTCGCAAAGGTAGAGAGCTGCGAGCCGACAGACTGGCTTCTAACGGCATAGCTGCGAAGTGGGGATGTTGGGCAGAGGGAGCGTGAAAGGGTTATCTAGCAAAGACAGAGCTCCGGTATATTAAATTGCCCCCGGGGCCTTTCTTTTATATTTTCACTCAATGCGAGAAACCGCGCTTTCTGGACCAAGACCTTTCTCCCTACCAAATTTGGCGTAATTCCATTCAGCAGTTTGACCTGTAGCCTTGTCTTAAGTTTCTTATGGAAAATCCATTGGGAAAACATGTTTTCACCCCCCCACATAGCTATCTGTCGCAAACGTACTCGCTGTTGGTGTGCAGGTCAGTGGTCTAGTTGTCAACATGTCACGGCCACTCCCTGAGGGCAGGTTTGCATACACACCACACCCATCCGGCACATGCGTCTCAGGCCATGTGACCACGCAAATATAATGGATCGACAACGTCACATCCTTTATTGCCGGTGGTGACTGGATGGTTAGTCCTCGGAGTAGTGTTTTAGTATTTACGGTACTGCAGTGGTGTTTGTGTACTGTAGGGGTTGTGCTGGGGTAGTCGTTTAAGGTAGAACAGTGGTGTTTGGGTAGTGTAGGGGGTCGGGCTGGGGATAGTGTTTTAGGGTTTCGAGTAGTGCAGTGGTGTTTGTGTAGTGTAGGGGGTCATGTTGGGAGTAGTGTTTTAGGGTTTAGGGTAGTCTAGTGGTGTTTGGATAGTGTAGGGGTTCGTGCTAGGGATAGTGTTTTAGGATTTAGTGTACTGCAGTGGTGTTTGCGTAGTGTAGGGGGTCCTGCTAGGTGTAGTGTTTTAGGGTTTATGACAATGCAATGGTGTTTGGGTAGTGTAGGGGGTTGTGCTGGGGGTAGTATTTTAGGGTTTAGGGTAGTGCAGTGGTGTTTGGGTAGGGGGTCGTGGTGGGGGTAGATTTAGGGTTTAGGATAGTGCAGTGGTGTTTGGGTAGTGTAGGGGATCGTGGAGGTGGTAGTGTTTTAGAGTTTATGACAGTGCAGTGGTGTTTGGGTAGTCTTTGGGTAGTGTAGGGGATCGTACCGACAGACTGACTCACAGAGCTCCGTGCCGACGGACGGGCTTCTAAAGGCATAGCCACGACCTGGTGATATGAAGAGAGACAGCGTGAAAGGCATATCTCACACAGACACAGGTGCCAGTGTTGCCTCGCAGAGGTAAAACTACGAACCCAATGGCTTCTACATGGAGAGATGCGAGCTAACGGAGTAAATCACAAAATGGCTGCCAACACTTCCTGGTTTCAACCATTCACAGCCAATAAGCCGCAAGCTGGTGCTTATAACCCTTCAGCCAATCACATGTCAGAATTCTCAAATATCGATATCTGTAAAATTTGATATTTCTCAAAAACTACTGAACGGATTTATGCCATTTAAACAAAAGCGTGCTTTCTGGACCATCACCTTTCTCCCTGCCAAATCTGGCGTAATTCTGTTCAGCAGTTTCAACTGTAGTCTTCTGTAAAGTTTCGGATGGAAATTGCATGGAGAAAACACGTTTTAGAACCCTCTTTTTTCTCAGCCCCTCCTACACCATTCACCCCCAAACTTTCAATATAAGAGCTCATCAAAAAAAGAGAAACTTTTTGGATAATTTCATAAAGATTCGTCAAACGACACCAAAGTTACAAGTACATAGAAGGCTCCAGAAGGGGGGCCGCTCAACCCCCCTCCCAACATGACTGAAGCCCTGGGGCTGCACGGACCCCAGCGCACCCCCGCTACCCCCTGCTATTATTTTTTAAGAAATACCCCCGGAACCTAGCCCACCCAAGGGCCTCATTAAAATGAAATGCAAGAACCTGCGACGGCAGCGCAAATTTTTGCTGATTCTTTTTTTTTTTTTTTAATGATTTTTTTGGGCCCTGGGAGTCCTTCTGGGACCCCCTGAGCAGGCCTAGGGGGTCAGGGTTTTTCTACCCTGCCCCCTTCTCCTGTTTTATACCTTTGTTTCTCCGTCCAAGATGGCTGCCAACACTCCCTGGTTTGGACTACTAGCAGCCAATCACAGTGAAGCTCGCGCACGCGACTTAGATTCGCCCAGATATCGAAACTTTTATTTTTCTAATTTCTCAGCAACTACTGAACGGATGTAAACCATTTTTAAAAAGGTCACTTTCTGATCCAAGCACTACCTTTCTGCCAAATTTGGAGTAATTCCGTTCAGTAGTTTCGGCTGTAGCCTTGCACAAAGTTTCCTATGGGAAACTGATTTTTAGACTCTTATTTTTTGAATTTCTCAAAAACTACAGAATGGATTTACACCACTTAAAAAAAAGGTCGCTTTCTGAATCAAGCAGTTCGGGCTGTAGCTCATCGCAAAATTTCATATGGAAATTAACATGGAGAAAACGAGTTTTGGGATCCCCAATTTTTCTCAGCCCCCGCTTAACGAATCACCCCCAAACTGTCAGGATAGGAGCTGACCTGGATAGACTGGAAGATTTGTCATACGACGCCAAAGTAATTAGCAAATCAATAAATGCTTTTCCTATGAAACTCTATATATATACATGTATACATATATATATTTACATTATGATTAAATATTTTACTAAGCATTATTATATTATCAATTATGTATATATATATATATATATATATATAAGATTAAATATATTAGCAAATATAATTATTATTAAATATATTAGCAAATATAATTATTATTAATTATTAAATATATTCTATATATTAAATTATATATATATATATATATTACCTACTGGCGGTCGCCAGTAGGTAGTTATAGTTAGGACCCTGTTTCCATAGGAAATCCGCAACATTCTATTTGGAATAACTTTGGCGCCGGTCGACGAATCCTCGCGAAATTTTCAAAATAGGTGGGGCGCTACGCTCCGCTCCTACCCTGAAAGTCTCGGGGGGATTCGTCAAGCAGGGGCCGAGATAAAAGGGGGGTCCCAAAACGCGTTTTTCCCATGCATTTTTCCATAGGACCTTTAGACACAGCTACAGCCCGAACGGCTGAACAGAATTACTTGAAATTTGGCAGAGAGGTAGCCTTAAGGTCAAGGAAGTGCCTTTTGCAGGTCTGGTGTAAATCTGTTCAGTAGTTCCTGAGAAAATAGCATTTAAAAGCATATATATATGTGGGCGGAGCCTAACCACACATCTCATCCTGAGATCTGATTGGCTGTCAGCACTTCATCCAAGAAGTGTTGGCAGCCATCTTGGGACCAATATACATGATAGCACCTCATTAAAAAGCATTGCAGTTAATAGAAGGTTTTAAGACTTTAGTTACATTATAAATCATTTGTTGATGGTACCATACTCATTTTAGGAATTGTGGTATGTTCTAAGGTGATTTCACCATGTGAAAAAGCCTTCTGCTGGGATATCATGATTGAGAGAAAAATATTTTCTCATGCTTTTACCACAGAGGTTTGGAAGGTGATCTATAGGCTAAACTGAGAGCTTATTTTCTGTAAATTCACATTATCTTTCTCAGTCATGTGAGAATGAAGTCTGACATTCTCAGTAAAACATGTACATCCAACAAGGGCAGAGACTGTCAGTTGATTCCTTTGTGTTCTACTGCAGCTTCCCAGAGTGTTCCAAAGAACTACTAGAGCGCTAACAGTCCTACTTATGATAAACGTATGGCACACCTGAAGCCATCTTGCTTGGATTAAAGTGGTAACTCTTAAAACATTTAATTTAAAAAGGAACAAAATGAGGGGGTTCATTTTTCCATAAAAAGTATGATTAGTGCTGCAGAAAGAAAAATTAGGGCACATTTTGAGTGACTTCTCAAATCCTCTTCTATTTCATTAAAAAATTCTGACATGCAGACTGAAACATGCACTTTCAATACCAGCAGCAGTTTTCCCTGGTGAGCAGTTGCTTTACTACAGTGATCTAATGAGCAAAAAGAGTGCTAACATTCTGAATTTATGGCAAATGTGTGACACATCTGAATGCCTTCTTGATGGAATCAAAGTAAAAAACTGAAAGTATTTCCTACTGAGGAGACTGCAGTAAATGAGGAAATTAGGAAACTTCATAACAAATAAGTCTCCCAAGATGGCCACCAGAGACAAAAGAGCCCAAATGTAGCCCAAATATCACCCAGATGTAGCCCAAGTATAGCCCAATGACAGAATGTCCCAGAATGTTCTTAAAAACAACTAGAGCGCTTACTGTCTTCATTATGACAAAAGTATGGCACACCTGAAGCCATCTTGATTGGAATAAACTGGTAACACTTAAAACATTTAATTTAAAAAGGAACACAATGAGGAGGTTCATTTTGCCATAGAAATTATGATTAATGCTGAAGAAAGAAAATGAGGGCACATTTTGAGTGACTTCTCAAATCCTCTTCTATTTCATTAAAAAATTCTGACATGCAGACTGAAACATGCACTTTTAATACCAGGAGCAGACTTCCATGGTGGAGTAGTTTTACTACAGTGATCTAATGAGCAACTAGAGTGCTAACATTCAGAATTTATGGCAAATGTGTGACATATCTGAATACCTTCATGATGGAATCAAAGTAAAAAACTGAAAGCATTTCCTACTGAGGAGACTGCAGTACATGAGGAAATTAGGAAACTTCATAACAAATAAATCTCCCAAGATGGCCACCGGAGACAAAAGAGCCCAAATGTAGCCCAAAATCAACCAGATGTAGCCCAAATATAGCCCAATGACAGAAGTGTGCAAAACACTTATTATTTTGTGTTTTTGCAGTGTTATATAGTGCAGACTTGTCAGGTATTGGAGTGCATTACATGAGCATTGGTTACATCACACAAGAACAAATTCATTTTGGTTGTAGACATGGGGAGACTAAGTGATTTGACCAGAATCACAGAATGTCGAGCTGAAGCAGAAACTTCAACCTGGTTCCCCAGTTGCAAAGTCTGCAGTTCTGGAAGTAACACCACATCCTCTCCCCTAAGTGCAACATTTAATCAAGTGGTCAACTGGATAAAAAAACATAAAGATAACAAATAATTTAAAAGTGCTTTGTCGCTATTTAAAAACTCAGAAAATATGTCCTTATTTTAGTCTTTTAGAGCACTAACCATAATTTTGATGCCAATAAGACCCTCTCATATATGTAATTTCTAAAGGAAATGCTCTAGGTATTACAGTTTTGATTACATCAAGATGATGTCAGGCGTTCCACACTTTTGTAATAAATATAGAATGTTAGCAATCTAGTTGTTCATTAGGATACTGTTGAGAGGCAGAGGCCAGGGGCACGGACTCTGAAAATTGAAGGCAGGTAGGAGGGTGCAAAGGCAACAATTTAACCACACTGAGCAGGCAGGAAGGGCCGTGGAAGCACAACAGACTATGGAGGGCAGTGGAAAGGGGGGCAGGGGCAACAAACCAACAATACAGGACTTGCAAGAGAGGCTGTTGGAGGGAAGATCTATTACGGGTCAAGGAAGCTAGGGGCGGTCCCCAGATCCCCGGGAGCCACCACAGAACTGAGCAGGAGAGTGAGTCAGGGACAAAAGGGGCACCTTAATTTGAGCCGGGGTGCCTAGGAACGCTTGCTCCAAAAATGAAGAAAACAGACATATGAGACATGGAATTGGAGGCAGAATACAATGGCAGTTTAATGAGAAGATGCAACTTCAAAGAAACCGCAGAATAAAGACATAAAGTACAAAATACAGAATCCAGATAATCATACAGCTGTCATAATATTCTCTGTATCTCAATTAATGTACTGACAGAGAGAGAGAGAAAACACATCTATAAATGCATCATGAGAAACAAGTTACACCAAGGAAAATGTTACCTAGGAACACTCACGTTTACTCTTAGAGCAAGCATTCCTGCAATTACAATACAAAATCTTTTAAATGCAAAAGTAAAGAGAACAATGGTTAAACATAACATGACATTTCATATAGGTAAAATAGAATAAGATACTTCAAGCAAAGCAGAGCAAGACATTTTAAGCAAAGGAAGACAAGAGCTCCCAGCTCTTGGGGAAAACCTGCACTGCCTGTTAACCTACATACAGACGGCGAGGTAGTCCGTCGATATCTGTGGGTGCTCCCTTTTTATATCATTTTGTGGGCTCCTTTGCACGCTACATCTACCTACGTATGCTACCCAAAAGCTTCGTCTGCAGATTTTACCAGACATTTCGTCATTTACCCACTTAATGCTGACAATGGACTGGGTGAAAAGGTCAGTCTCTCAGGCCAATCGCTTATCGTAAGTTCCATAGAGCAAGCAGAAAATAATGGGTATTGTACGGGAATTCAATATATTTATGTATAAAATCTTCTCAGTTCTCCTAACTTGACGCTCTGCGGTTGCCACTTCCTTAAAAGCGGGAAACCTGCCCAGGAAGCAAGTACCAGTCCAGGATGCAGCCTACTGTATGTCGACAGCTTCAGGGGGATGTTGAACTTTGATACCGAGCACGGAGCACTCGGGTAGGGTGGGGGCTACTAGTTTGGATCAGAAGGCCTCGCAGACCTGCCTTCAGACTGCTATACACTAAAATTGCAGAGCTATGGTCAATTTAACAAAGAGGCCTACATATTGAACAGAAGGGCCTACACAGGGGTTTTATGCTGGCTGAGTGGTAAGGATGTCTCCGGATAATTATATAGCAACACAGGACCCGCTGGTCAATTTAATACGGCCTACAAATGCAGCTGGCAGGGCAAGGACAAGGGTCTCATACTTCAGGTGTGGACAGAACGGGCCAGGGGCCCCCTGTGATACAAAATCTACCCTCCTTCAAGGCTGTGGCAATGTAATAGACCATTGTGGGCAGAAGGAAGAGGCAATGGTAGTACAACCATACATGCCAACAGACCCGATTCAGCCAGGAAACGTCCAATGTTTTTAAGCTCAAATGGGCTTTATTTGATCTGTCTCCTGTCTACAATATCCTCTTTTTCAATGTAACTCAAAGGGGAAAATCAATACCCCAGTTTTTTTTCAAAATCTCCCTCTTACCAAGTTCAAAATGTTCGCAAGTATGGTACATTGGATCATGGAAGGAAATGGGATAGGGACATGGACTTGGATAACAGAGGACAGGAAGGACATGGAGAGGTGCACCAAACTGACCCTGCAGGGCAGGCATCAGGGTTTGCAGCAGCACAATACACCACACAGGGCATGCAGGACGGGAGTGCAGCACAACAATCCATAGAAAGCAAGAGGGAGGGGACAGGACCATGCACATGGACAACAGAGAACAGAGGGGCAAGAGGCAATGGTAGCTAGCTGACCATAATGGACAGACAGGAGAGAAAGCTGCAGCATAACAGACCATAAAGGGCAGGAGGGACGGATCAGGGGCATTACAATGGAACAGACAAGCCAGGAGGGAGGGAGTAGGGCTGAGGGCAAGGGGGCAGGGCAGGAGCAGCAAGATAGCCATGGAGGTCAGGCAGGATGGGCACTAGAAGCAAGACACACCATGAAGAGCAACAGTGAGACTGTGATGGCATACACACAGACCATGGAGGGAAGGTGGGAGGGGGTCAGGGGCAGCTAACTGACCACACAGGGAAGGTGGGAGGGGCCATGGCAGCACAGAAGACCATGCATGGCAAGTGGGAGGGTTAGTGGCAGCACAATGGCTATGATGGGCAAGAAGGAGGGTGGAGGGGCATGCACAAAGGACAATGGAGGATAGAAGGGAGGGTCAGGACCTGTGCACAGACAAGAAAGTTCAGGGGAAGGGACCTCACAACAGACCACACGGGGCAGGCAGGAGGAGCAGTTGCAGCACAACAGACCAGGGAGGGCAGAAGGGTGTGGCAGTACAATGGACCATGTAGGACAGGAGGAAGAGGATAGGGGCATGGCATGTGGACAGGCAGGGTGGAGGTGGCAGGGACAGGTTACAGTCATCTGACAATGCTAGGCAGGTGGGAGGGGAGTGGCAGTTCAACAGAACACTCAGAGTAGATAGGAGTGGCAGGTCCATGGGACATGGTGGGCAAAAAGGATGGAGCAGGGGCATGCACAAAGACATCGGAGGGCAGGGGGAAGGAGAATAGGGGCAGCAAGCTAAGCACAGAGTTTAAGCAGGAGGTCAATGATGGGGCATAGAATTGGGCAATGGAGGGCAGGAGGAGTGGACTGGTACATCATACTAAATTGAGGGCAGTGGCAGCACATCAGACCATGCATGGCAGGAGGGAGGAGGCTAGTCCATGGATTCACACAACAGAGGATAGGGAGGAAGGGGATGGGGCAGCAAGCTAACTGTTCAGAGAAGGCGGGTATTAGGAACTTTATTGTTTTTAAAACATTGTGTCTGTGCGAACTACTTAAAATATGAACAAGTATGCAGCATAATCTCACTTTTATTCAGGAAGAAGAGGACGTTTGTGACTGTGACTCCGGGCTCACTTGGCAGAAACACCCCCTTACCCTCCACCCCCTATCGCAAAATGTAATGCCCGTGAAAAGGGTAGGTGAACACAGTGTTATATAGAACTTAGTACTGAGAGCACGATTGAAAATGAAAACTAGATATAGTGTATGGTATAAACTATGCACCAAAAAGTGTGATATAAGATGAACCGGGCGTGAAATATAATATGCAATACATTGTGCGCAATGACAGATTCATTGGAGAGCGCGAGATAGCACAGGCACTAGCGCGTGCTATGCGATATGCGCCTTGGAGTGTAATATGCACAGGGCAGTGTTGTGTAACCTAACTAGTCTCTAAAGTTGTAATATAAAATATGTGCTGGGGAGTGTAACGTTGCATATGCACTGTGACAAATATATGGATCCCAGATTGTAATATGTATGGCATAGCACTGTGCGTTATAACATAGGCATCGAGAAAGGCACGTTAGATGGGGCAATATAACCCGTGCGAAGACAAGTGTGGCATGACATATTCACGGGGTGGTGTTACAGTGCACATGGGCTAGAGAGTGTCATAGCATATGCACTAGCTAGTGGAATACAACACAGAGGTGTGTGGCACTCGGCAGGCAATGGTGGGTGTAACACAGCATTGGGCTCTGTCAGGAGCACGCTGTGACTCTCAAGTGATGTTCGTCCCCTTTCCAGAGAGTAAAATAAAAAGTATTACACATCCGGCAGTGGATGTGTGTTTTATTAACCGTGAGGGGGGTTTCTTGCATAGTTTTGGTCGAATTTTTGTCGAATCCCCTTTGAATGGCTTGGTGTGCATGTGTATTAAATGTGCCCGTCAATAGCTACCCATGTTTGTATAAATAAACGACAAGGGTGTCTACCAGGATTAGGCACGGTAGGGCATCAGACATGTCAGAGCTTCACTAGTGGTGTAAATACATTCCACGTGGATTCATTGCATGCATAGTCGCCTTTTAATGAATATCACGCAAATCGTCATGGTGATAGGTACGTACGGTTTGTCCAGCATGTCCTAGGTGTGTCTATAAATATATATTTTTTAAAAATAATAAAAAACAGTGGCCGGCCCTGGGGATTGGGGTCAAAAAAATATAATTAGGAGACTGGCCCTGGGGGATGGGGTCATCAGGGCCAATAAATTAGAATAAGAAGGGGAACCAAACAGCCCCCCTTCTTAAAAAACTAAAATAAATAAAAGACTGGCATCGTGCCGGAGGCCATGCCCCCTCCGTGCAGCACTCTGCAAACGCGCCCCCAACAGGCATCTCCAGTATGCGCCAGGGAGCTGCGCTGCAGCCAGGTGTTCTGAGGCCAAGCCCCTTTTTACACCTCTCTGCAACGCAGCTCTGTGGCGCTTACTGGAGGTACCTAGTGGTCTAGTTTGACCCTAGGGACCCTTAGGATTCAGGGGGACTTAATCTCTCAACTTAGAACAGCCACAGGGCGCGTTTACACAGTGGTGAAGGGAGGGGACGGGGCCTGAGGTGACGTGTGCAAACACGCACTATGGCATGTTTTAAATTGGGGATATAATTTCCCTTCAATACTGAGGGCCCTTGGGGGCTAACTAGCCCACCAAGTGCTTCCAGTAAGCGCCACTGAGCTGCATTGCAGAGAGGTGGTCCAGGCCGTGCCACTTTTTACACCTCTCTGCAACGCAGCTCTGTGGCACTTACTGGAGGTACCTAGTGGGCTAGTTGGACCCTAGGGACCCTCAGGATTCAAATGAACTTAATCTCCCAACTAAAAATGGACACAGGGCGTGTTTACACAGTGGTGAAGGGAGGGGACGGGGCCTGAGTTAACGTGTGCAAAAACGCCCTGTGGCCTGTTTTAAGAGGTAGTTTTAATCCCCATGCCCTATTATACACTAGGGGCTTACAGAGGAGGTCATGCTAATCACAGGGGGACCCCAACGCATAATGTTCCCTAGTGTATGTAGGTGTTTTCACTGTATTCTAAGTGTCTTTTAACATAGCACTGGCTCTAGGACTGGTTAGTCAGACTCAGTTACCACCAGTATCCGTCTGAAAAAGTTGAGGGTACAGGATGATTTTGCAACAAGGCTTCTTTCTGCTCTTCTTTTTGTTCTTTCTGCACGTTATCCTTCTTCCTGCACTTATCTTCGTATTTGAGGACTTCTGTTGCTTCTTTCTGCACTTCTTTTGTTTCTTTCTGTGCATTTTTTCTTCTTTCTTCACATGTCCTATCTCTGTAGGCATAGTTAGAAATTAGCATTTAAAAAACCTTTGAAATTCACAGAAAAAACCATAGGTTTCAGGCACGTTATAGTTAGGAATTAGCATTTAAAAAACCTCAGAAATTCACTGAAAAAACCATAGGTTTCAGGGGTGTTATAGTTAGCTGGACTTTTCACTTGTACAAAACCATTGAAATTCCCCCGTTATAGTTAGTTCAGCTAACTATAACTCGCGCGCCCGCAATGCACTGCTGATGACGTCACATATTACATCACTCATGACATGGTCAGTGACATCACTCATGACATCACTGATGACATCTCAAATGACATCACTGATGACATCACTGATGACATCATCCTTGTGATAGAGTGGCAGACCTCCTCTCACCCTAATATAACCTTTGATACACACATTCAAAAATAGAGACTAAAATTTTCAAAACAATGGACATACCAATACCAGTTACAACAACCTCTTCAGTAATTCTAAGATCCACATACACATCCACTCATTCACCAACAGTCCTATACAGTCACTCATACATGTACTCACTCATCATATGTACTCATACACCTATACATCCTGTTACACAATGCCACTCATCCATAGAGTTACTCACACACATAGTCACTCATGCTAATAAAGAATCAAACATACATTTACTTGCATATACAGTTATACACACACCACCATACTTACTTCTACGGAAACTTACACATACTTAGTCTTTTAAACAATCACTTATAGAAACACATACTTATTCATACAGGAACTCTTTCAATCTCTCACTCTCACATATACTCACATATATACACCAATAGTCACATATACTAGTTTAAAACATATGTAGTTACTCATAAAGACACTATTGAGACAGTCATTCACTCACTAACACACCCATACACACACTCATCCACCCATACAGTCCTGCACACATGCTGTGTTTAACACATACAAACAGTGAGTCACTCATTCATGCACCTATGCACTACGTAATACCCCCCACCGAACCATGCAGACACTCAGACTGATACTCAAAAAACCAACTAATAACCTATATAGACACCCATGTAGCTACTCACCAACCCATGCAGCCACTTATACACAAAGTGAGAGACTGATACAGATATTTACATATTTAAACATTACTCACTAAGCCATGTATTCACTATGATACACTTAATCAGTCAGTTACACAATCAATTTTTCAAAAACAAATCATCCATTTAGACACTTATATACCCATTTATTCTTCCATCGACCTTGAGATATACATATATAAAACATATTTAATTTTCAGAAAAACACACATTCACTGGATGATGTCATCAGTGATGTCATCAGTGATGTCATTTGAGATGTCATCAGTGATGTCATGAGTGATGTCACTGACCATGTCATGAGTGATGTAATATGTGACGTCATCAGCAGTGCATTGCGGGCGCGCGAGTTATAGTTAGCTGAACTAACTATAACGGGGGAATTTCAATGGTTTTGTACAAGTGAAAAGTCCAGCTAACTATAACACCCCTGAAACCTATGGTTTTTTCAGTGAATATATATATATATATATATATATATATATATATATATCAAGCTCCAAAGTTGCCCGCAGGCAAGGCCGCACTCCCCAGCAGCTTGTTACGAGCATATTTCTCGAAGCAATTTTCAGGGTAAAGTCAACACTCCGTCCTTCTGTGATTACAGCTCTCGTGTCAACGATAGTAGAGCCTGACGCGTTTCTGGGCTTCCGCCCTCTTCAGAGGCTCGACATGAGATTGTTGCAGTAGACACGCCCACACCTTTGTGATTAACCGCCCTCAGGTGAGCTTTGCATTAGGTGAATCCTTGCAATGTCTTATGGGAAAGGTAGTTCGTGTCCCCTACAATGATTTGACTGTTGTGATGCCCTGGATGGACCCGAAGGAACGGGTGAAAACATTAATCCCCTGCTGCTGGTCCTTCATGGCCCCCTTGGATATGGGGTGGTGCGATCCTTTACGGCCGGGCCGCCGCATAAACATCAAGCTCCAAAGTTGCCCGCAGGCAAGGCCGCACTCCCCAGCAGCTTGTTACGAGCATATTTCTCGAAGCAATTTTCAGGGTAAAGTCAACACTCCGTCCTTCTGTGATTACAGCTCTCGTGTCAACGATAGTAGAGCCTGACGCGTTTCTGGGCTTCCGCCCTCTTCAGAGGCTCGACATGAGATTGTTGCAGTAGACACGCCCACACCTTTGTGATTAACCGCCCTCAGGTGAGCTTTGCATTAGGTGAATCCTTGCAATGTCTTATGGGAAAGGTAGTTCGTGTCCCCTACAATGATTTGACTGTTGTGATGCCCTGGATGGACCCGAAGGAACGGGTGAAAACATTAATCCCCTGCTGCTGGTCCTTCATGGCCCCCTTGGATATGGGGTGGTGCGATCCTTTACGGCAGGGCCGCCGCATAAACATCAAGCTCCAAAGTTGCCCGCAGGCAAGGCCGCACTCCCCAGCAGCTTGTTACGAGCATATTTCTCGAAGCAATTTTCAGGGTAAAGTCAACACTCCGTCCTTCTGTGATTACAGCTCTCGTGTCAACGATAGTAGAGCCTGACGCGTTTCTGGGCTTCCGCCCTCTTCAGAGGCTCGACATGAGATTGTTGCAGTAGACACGCCCACACCTTTGTGATTAACCGCCCTCAGGTGAGCTTTGCATTAGGTGAATCCTTGCAATGTCTTATGGGAAAGGTAGTTCGTGTCCCCTACAATGATTTGACTGTTGTGATGCCCTGGATGGACCCGAAGGAACGGGTGAAAACATTAATCCCCTGCTGCTGGTCCTTCATGGCCCCCTTGGATATGGGGTGGTGCGATCCTTTACGGCCGGGCCGCCGCATAAACATCAAGCTCCAAAGTTGCCCGCAGGCAAGGCCGCACTCCCCAGCAGCTTGTTACGAGCATATTTCTCGAAGCAATTTTCAGGGTAAAGTCAACACTCCGTCCTTCTGTGATTACAGCTCTCGTGTCAACGATAGTAGAGCCTGACGCGTTTCTGGGCTTCCGCCCTCTTCAGAGGCTCGACATGAGATTGTTGCAGTAGACACGCCCACACCTTTGTGATTAACCGCCCTCAGGTGAGCTTTGCATTAGGTGAATCCTTGCAATGTCTTATGGGAAAGGTAGTTCGTGTCCCCTACAATGATTTGACTGTTGTGATGCCCTGGATGGACCCGAAGGAACGGGTGAAAACATTTATCCCCTGCTGCTGGTCCTTCATGGCCCCCTTGGATATGGGGTGGTGCGATCCTTTACGGCCGGGCCGCCGCATAAACATCAAGCTCCAAAGTTGCCCGCAGGCAAGGCCGCACTCCCCAGCAGCTTGTTACGAGCATATTTCTCGAAGCAATTTTCAGGGTAAAGTCAACACTCCGTCCTTCTGTGATTACAGCTCTCGTGTCAACGATAGTAGAGCCTGACGCGTTTCTGGGCTTCCGCCCTCTTCAGAGGCTCGACATGAGATTGTTGCAGTAGACACGCCCACACCTTTGTGATTAACCGCCCTCAGGTGAGCTTTGCATTAGGTGAATCCTTGCAATGTCTTATGGGAAAGGTAGTTCGTGTCCCCTACAATGATTTGACTGTTGTGATGCCCTGGATGGACCCGAAGGAACGGGTGAAAACATTAATCCCCTGCTGCTGGTCCTTCATGGCCCCCTTGGATATGGGGTGGTGCGATCCTTTACGGCCGGGCCGCCGCATAAACATCAAGCTCCAAAGTTGCCCGCAGGCAAGGCCGCACTCCCCAGCAGCTTGTTACGAGCATATTTCTCGAAGCAATTTTCAGGGTAAAGTCAACACTCCGTCCTTCTGTGATTACAGCTCTCGTGTCAACGATAGTAGAGCCTGACGCGTTTCTGGGCTTCCGCCCTCTTCAGAGGCTCGACATGAGATTGTTGCAGTAGACACGCCCACACCTTTGTGATTAACCGCCCTCAGGTGAGCTTTGCATTAGGTGAATCCTTGCAATGTCTTATGGGAAAGGTAGTTCGTGTCCCCTACAATGATTTGACTGTTGTGATGCCCTGGATGGACCCGAAGGAACGGGTGAAAACATTAATCCCCTGCTGCTGGTCCTTCATGGCCCCCTTGGATATGGGGTGGTGCGATCCTTCACGGCCGGGCCGCCGCATAAACATCAAGCTCCAAAGTTGCCCGCAGGCAAGGCCGCACTCCCCAGCAGCTTGTTACGAGCATATTTCTCGAAGCAATTTTCAGGGTAAAGTCAACACTCCGTCCTTCTGTGATTACAGCTCTCGTGTCAACGATAGTAGAGCCTGACGCGTTTCTGGGCTTCCGCCCTCTTCAGAGGCTCGACATGAGATTGTTGCAGTAGACACGCCCACACCTTTGTGATTAACCGCCCTCAGGTGAGCTTTGCATTAGGTGAATCCTTGCAATGTCTTATGGGAAAGGTAGTTCGTGTCCCCTACAATGATTTGACTGTTGTGATGCCCTGGATGGACCCGAAGGAACGGGTGAAAACATTAATCCCCTGCTGCTGGTCCTTCATGGCCCCCTTGGATATGGGGTGGTGCGATCCTTTACGGCCGGGCCGCCGCGGTTAATCACAAAGGTGTGGGCGTGTCTACTGCAACAATCTCATGTCGAGCCTCTGAAGAGGGCGGAAGCCCAGAAACGCGTCAGGCTCTACTATCGTTGACACGAGAGCTGTAATCACAGAAGGACGGAGTGTTGACTTTACCCTGAAAATTGCTTCGAGAAATATGCTCGTAACAAGCTGCTGGGGAGTGCGGCCTTGCCTGCGGGCAACTTTGGAGCTTGATGTTTATGCGGCGGCCCGGCCGTAAAGGATCGCACCACCCCATATCCAAGGGGGCCATGAAGGACCAGCAGCAGGGGATTAATGTTTTCACCCGTTCCTTCGGGTCCATCCAGGGCATCACAACAGTCAAATCATTGTAGGGGACACGAACTACCTTTCCCATAAGACATTGCAAGGATTCACCTAATGCAAAGCTCACCTGAGGGCGGTTAATCACAAAGGTGTGGGCGTGTCTACTGCAACAATCTCATGTCGAGCCTCTGAAGAGGGCGGAAGCCCAGAAACGCGTCAGGCTCTACTATCGTTGACACGAGAGCTGTAATCACAGAAGGACGGAGTGTTGACTTTACCCTGAAAATTGCTTCGAGAAATATGCTCGTAACAAGCTGCTGGGGAGTGCGGCCTTGCCTGTGGGCAACTTTGGAGCTTGATGTTTATGCGGCGGCCCGGCCGTAAAGGATCGCACCACCCCATATCCAAGGGGGCCATGAAGGACCAGCAGCAGGGGATTAATGTTTTCACCCGTTCCTTCGGGTCCATCCAGGGCATCACAACAGTCAAATCATTGTAGGGGACACGAACTACCTTTCCCATAAGACATTGCAAGGATTCACCTAATGCAAAGCTCACCTGAGGGCGGTTAATCACAAAGGTGTGGGCGTGTCTACTGCAACAATCTCATGTCGAGCCTCTGAAGAGGGCGGAAGCCCAGAAACGCGTCAGGCTCTACTATCGTTGACACGAGAGCTGTAATCACAGAAGGACGGAGTGTTGACTTTACCCTGAAAATTGCTTCGAGAAATATGCTCGTAACAAGCTGCTGGGGAGTGCGGCCTTGCCTGTGGGCAACTTTGGAGCTTGATGTTTATGCGGCGGCCCGGCCGTAAAGGATCGCACCACCCCATATCCAAGGGGGCCATGAAGGACCAGCAGCAGGGGATTAATGTTTTCACCCGTTCCTTCGGGTCCATCCAGGGCATCACAACAGTCAAATCATTGTAGGGGACACGAACTACCTTTCCCATAAGACATTGCAAGGATTCACCTAATGCAAAGCTCACCTGAGGGCGGTTAATCACAAAGGTGTGGGCGTGTCTACTGCAACAATCTCATGTCGAGCCTCTGAAGAGGGCGGAAGCCCAGAAACGCGTCAGGCTCTACTATCGTTGACACGAGAGCTGTAATCACAGAAGGACGGAGTGTTGACTTTACCCTGAAAATTGCTTCGAGAAATATGCTCGTAACAAGCTGCTGGGGAGTGCGGCCTTGCCTGCGGGCAACTTTGGAGCTTGATATATATATATATATATAAGATTCCAAATTCCTGTTATGCCCGGGATCCCCCAAGGAAGCAGGTACGGACCACAGCGTGTTCTTTCTTCAAGTGCAGTTTATTGTATTCAAGTTATCAGCATTCTTTGAAATATCAGCATTACGCGTTTCGACAGTGAAACACTGTCTTGATCACATGACATGCTAACGGCCCAGCTGACTATAAATACTGGTGAATAGTTAGTGAAGATAGACTCATCTACGAGTCAACCATAGGCGCCTATACTTAGGACAGTGATATTGCTTCATGTCATCATCACAATTATTAACTTTCATATTGTTCACAGTTGCAATAATAAATATATAAATATAATTTAACATGAAAAAGTGCAAGTGCAATAAATCATATTAAAACTTCACCAGTTATTTAAAACAGCATAACTGTTGATAAAATATATAAAACAGTTTATCAAACAACTGTTTGTAAATGAGAAGCAGCCTAATCTCATGTGAGATATAATATAGGAGTTTTTAGCTCAAATATTAGATACCATGCTTATATGTAATTGGATACACGTTTATCCCCTGTGAGTTTATCATGTAAGCAAATAGTCTAAACCTTTCAGTCAGAATTGTTGCCTAGTGCTTGTCATTTCCAAATAAAGTCGATAAGGTTTACATTAATAGACAGTCCTTATCTATGCAGACAACTCATTAGCGGAAACAACTAGACAAACAATGCATCGAGACAAAAAAAGTTTAAGATAACATTATTGACACTATAGGTTATTGGCACTTTATCCTGTAAAAAGCGATAAAATCAGGGGTAAAAAACTGGAGACCAGATAAAAACCCATGACTAAAACCGACTAAAAACCAGGTAAAAAAGTTCCATAATTAAAACCAAATAGGTGTCATATAGTCATAACATATAATGCTAACAGACAATAGTAAGGAGAAATAAAGATAGTCACAGATAATCAGTAATTAAGAATGTTTCTATAAAAAATGGTGCATTTCCTCTCCATTGTTTAAACCCTTAGGCATTTTAGAATCCAATGTCAGTATGTAGTAAGACTCCAATTGTCTCAGTTTCTTTTCTCGGTTTCCCCCTCTGATAGACTTGGGTACCATATCAATCACAAAATAGCTGAGATCATTTAGATTGTTATTATGAACGTGTTTAAAATGTCTCGCTACTGGGTAACTGGGGTCCGAGTTCACTATCGCTCTAAGATGTTGTAAGATGCGATTGAAGGCCTGTAATTTTGTGCTTCCCACATATCTTAATTTGCAGGTACATTCAAGAACATACACTGCAAATTCTGTGCGACAAGTCAATACTTTAGAGATTTTGATGGGGTTAGAGTCAGCTATTCCCATTACTTCACTAGTATTTATGCCAAATTTGCAGGCTCTGCATGAACTGCACTTAAAGAAACCTTTTCTTTTCATTAGCCAATTAGATGTTTTAATAGTTTCTGGGCTAGATCTTACCAAGGCGTCTCTCATCGAGGGTGCCCGTCTAAAGGTGATACTAGGTAATTCTGGCACCAGTTGGGACATGGTAAGGTCGGTTTTAACAATGGGCCAATTTTTGAAGATTATCCTTTTGAGTTGTTTTTCTTGTTGACTGTATGCTGTGATTAGTCTTATGTTGTTACCTGATTCATTAATTTCTTTATCATTACCACCAGTTCTAGTTGTTGCTATATCTAGGGCATTAGCTTTATTCATAGCTATCAACAGATCTTTTTCTGTGTATCCGCGTGCTATAAATCTCTGAAATGCTCCATTTTGGCATTCCTTGAGGTCATGATCTATATTACAAATAAGTTTGATCCTCAGGAATTCTCCATATGGGATGCTTTTGATCAGATGGTGCGGATGAGAGCTACTAGCATGCAATATTGCATTGCCTGCTGTGCTTTTTCTGTACAATTTAGTATTAATGCAATTGTTTATGATATAGACTGCTACATCTAGAAACTGTACACTCTCCTCACTGATTTCTGCTGTAAACTTGAGATTCAATTCATTGATGTTAATACAGTTGACAAATTCATGAGCTGATTCTTTTGTACCATCCCAGATGACAAACACGTCATCTATGAAACGCCACCATTTTATCACATGTGAGTCAAACAACTTCTTGTGAGTGATTCTGAGGACATGTTCCTCCCACCAGCCAACGTGTAAACACGCGTAGCTGGGGGAAAAACATGCCCCCATCGCCACTCCGCGAAGTTGTTGAAACACTTCCTTATTGAAAATGAAAAAGTTATTAGTCAAACATATGTTTATCATATCTAGTATCATCTCATTATGTTGATAAAATACACTGGATTTTTGGGATAGATAGTATTTGTTTGCTTTTATGCCATCCGTATGACAGATGCTGGTGTATAACGAACTTATATCCATAACCAATAGGATGTATTCCTGTTTCCATTCTACAGATTTTAGTTTTGTTATGAAATCGCCAGTGTCACGGATATAAGAACATAGAGATTCTACATATTCTCGAAGAAAAAAATCAACATATTTTGACATATTTTCAAGCAGTCCCCTTTGTGCTGATATGATGGGTCTTCCTGGTACTGGGGATATTAACTTATGTACTTTAGGAAGAAAGTATAGCACCGGTGTGATAGGGTGGTCGTTTTTCAGGAATTCAAATTCATTTTTACTCAGTAGGCCCATTCTTTTCCATTTTGACAGTTCCTTGGATACCAGTTCTTTAACTTTTTTCAAATCATTGAACGTGGCCTTGCTGTAACAGTCCTTATCTCCTAGATGTTTCATGGTTTCTTCCATGTATAGTTCTCGTGGCCATAGGACTATGTTACCCCCTTTATCGGATTTATTGATAATTAGGTCTTCTCGTGATTGTAGTTTTCGCATAAGTTTAGAGTATTGTATTTCTTTGTATTTTCTATGTTTTTGTTTTCTTAATGTTTTTTGGTTGAGTTTTTTTAGATCTTCCGTAACACAATCACTAAAAATATCAATTGCGTCCTTAGGCATTAGTGGTATGAACGTGGAGGGTGATCGAAACGGTGTCGGGATGCTTACATTACTTTGTATACCCATTTCAGACAAGTCCTCTTGTGTCGAATTATTAGTAATGACCTCTTCATGGGCTAAAGCATGTAAAGAGCGGAGTAGGGGAATATCACATACTTGGACCAGTTCATTCATTGCATTCGTTGGTTCAGATGTATTGCTTTTGTCGGTCATTTTGTTGAGTTTAAAATGTTTCATAAGTTTCAGTTTTCTGATGAATTTGAAAACATCTATTCGAGTTTGTGGGTATTTGAAATTATTACCTGGACAAAATGATAAACCCAGTGATAGTAGTTGGAGTTCTGCTACTGTAAGTTCAATATTGGATAGATTGATCACTGTGTTGTCCGGGGCCACTTTGCTCATTTCAGTTGTTACCATTTCTTGCCCCTGCCCCCTCTTCCTCTTCCTCTGCCTCTGGATTTTTCTCCTTTGTTTTCTTTTGATGTTGTTATTTCTACATTTCTCTTCTCGGGATCGTGTGAGCGCAGAGTATGGCGGCGATCGTCTATGAGAAACCCCAACTCTTCTGAGGGTGTGTAATCTGTTGGTAGTTTCGTGAGTTGGTTATTTGAGCTGTTTTCATCAGATTCATAGTTGCTACTCAAAGAGCTTGTTTCTGAGCTTGTCATGTCAATCGTATCTTGAGTTGTAGTAGTGGTGCTGGTTATTTTAGTGGTCAGAGCCTGTCTTTTTGCATTATCAAACTTCCTTGCAAATGTAAATACCCTCCCTGTTTCATAATCTGTTTTGTCCCTCGTGAATTTCCATATTTTCCTTGTTTTGATTGTTTCTTCATGTTTCACTAGTCTTGCGTTGATTTCTTCCCGACTTTTTTTAATGAGGTCCTTTTGTTCATGGGTATCCAATGCGATATTAAGTAGTTCGATTTTTTTGATAATTTCTTGTCTGTCGATTTCTGCATATTTTATTAAAATCGAAACCATATTCATTGACGCTTCCAAATTATTCCATATATATATATATATATATATATATGTATATATATATTATAGGCAATATATTAAATTGCATATATTAAATCGAGAGGCAGAAGTCATCACCACTGAGATTCTAAAGAAATAGCTGATGCACTGTTTTCCCAGAAATTAGCCTCTTCTGTTGTCCTCCAATTGCATCATTATCTCACAGAACTCTGTGTCTGGGTAACACGTCTTTGGAAACTGTGAAGAAGGCTGCTATTAACATTGCTCTGGATAGTGTGTTGTGCTGCTGTTCATTTCCCTAACTTTAAACCTAATTACTGATGGATCTAATCAATGTTCACGTCCTTTTGCGCTTCTTTTTCATTAATCAGTTCAGTACACAAACCTTTACAGTCTGTCCGAGAAACCCCCAATATATGCCCTGCAAGTTACTCCCCAGGATGAATTTGTAGATGGAAGCAAGAAAGAGGCAGCAGTACAAATGTACCAAATATTCACAGAACAGGGACAACACACGTAGCCTAAGAGCAAAATACTGTCAAACACATGTAAGTTACAGTGGTACCACTAGACTAATATCTGAGTGCAAACTACTATGTGCAATTTGCACACAGACTGGTTAGCCAACAGATATGCAGTCTGCGATGCAACCCATGTACATAAACATTACGCAGCATTGACAATTGCCCTTTCACAGAAGGTTGCAAACCACAAGACTAATGAATATTAATTAAACAGGTTGATATTTGCTACCACCCTGCGAATGACTACAAACTGACAGATGGTGGCCTGCAAGACACCGCAGGTCTATAGTTTACATTCTCTAAGAAAAACGTTTTGTTTTTTTAACCGCTTGCATGCTCATGACGAGCCCAGCTTGTCATGAGGCACAGTGGAGCTGAGCTCATGACGAGCTGGGCTTGTCATAACGGTCGCGGCCCGCCCACGCACGATTGATTCCCCGCCTGTGCGTGAGAATCAATCAGTGGGCGGGGTCGTGACGAGCTCAGCTCGTCATGAGCACAGCTCCACTGTGGCTCATGATGAACTGGGCTCGTCACGAGCACCGCGGCGCCACGCGCGCCCCGCCCCCGCGCCGTGGGGGAGTTACCCCCACGTAGAAGGGGTTAAACAGCTTGTGTCCCTTAAAGGGACAGATGCTGCTTTAAAAAAAGGTTTCCCATTTGGGAAGACATCAGGGAGATACGGCAGTGATCCCCAGACCACTGCCTGCTACTCCTGACGCTGCCAGGCATGACTGGCAAAGGAAAAGTTCTCACATAAAGCAGAGTCCCCTCTGCGAATTAGATACCACCCTAACTCATGTGTTGGTATCAGATCAATGGTTTGAGACAACAACTGCAGTGACAAGTTACTGATTCAAGTTATTGCGATTCCCAATTTGGGGGGGCTGGCCCTTTTACCCCCCCTTTCTACATGTGACTTGAAAAAAGGGGTGGGCGACGAATTACGCTCCGCTGGCGGAGTTCGCAGAGTTTTTCCCACTCTGTGCACCGAGTAAAGCGCGGAGTTCAGAAAAACTCAACGGAGAAGAGGTTTTTTTCTTGCGTGGCTCACCAACGTTAATTTGGCAAGCGTGAGCAGGGAAAATCATACGCTAGACCACCCCTGGAGAGTTTTTTCAACGCAGGCAGTCACTGCAAGTCGCTAGCGCGCCCGTTGACAAACCTGCAGCGCATGTACAGGAAGCTACCACTCCAGTAGAACATCTACTCGAGCGGTAGAAAGAAGCAGCGCTCTCTTTTGCTGCGCTTTGCGCAATTTGCACTGATTTTGCAGCGCAGGACAAACTCCCGGCACTAAAAATCAGCGCTAGCAGTGCAACTTATCAAACTACGACACTTGAGCACTCCACGGGTGGAGTTTTTTGGGCACTTCATGCAGTTATGCGTAGCAGAACTCCACCCAGGCCGACTCGTAATGAACACCAAAATCCTTTTTCTGAGGCACAAAGGTTTTTCCGACTAGCAAAAACAGTTTAATTAATCAAAAAAACACTCCTTTGGCACCGAACACCCTGTGATTTTCCAAACCACAAGAGTGTTTTATACATCAAACCTAGCATGGGTAATGGCATTGCACCCCTTCAGCATACAAAGAATAAATACAGTGTAAACAGAAGCAATGAAAAACTCATGCAAAACGGAGGGAGGAGGCTTCCCTCGAATATAGAATAGATACATATAGCATCGACGGCAACAAAAAAAAAACACTTCTATTGCACACAGAGGTCCGGAAGTCAGAGGCAGCGTCAGCACATGTGCTCTCTCACACCCACACACTGTGGAACAAGAAGATGCAATGTAATGTTCCCTCTCACACACGGATCAGGTAATAAGGGGGCAAAGGGACGCTATATTCCTGTCTGTATCTACCCTACTTATGTAATACATTTTAATTACATCCGGTTTTTAATGGGAAAACAACCTATTGGCTGTGTCAATGGTTATTACATGTGCATGCTGTTGACACATAGCATTGGCAGACGACGATGCCCAGAACACTGGTAAGGTATTTAAACCAACCATTTGAATGTGAACGTTTTGATTTTTAAAAAGGATGGGTGGAGTGCCAAAAAAAAAAAAAAAGAGACCAGCCCGAGCTATTTCACAATCCCCGATTATGCAGAGGAGAAATGTTGGGGGTGGTTATTAAATAACGTGTTAGCACACCTACCAGAATTAGAAACAGGATCCGACCTTCAACGCAGCACTGCTGCTGCTGAGTCACTCACCTCTTTCACATATATCCCAGCCCTCAAACACTCATGGAGCTAGAAAGAGCATTTCAACACTAGCGTGAATCCACACTGCAGAACTAAAGTCCCATGATCACTTTTAACAAGTCCACAGACACGTGTATGCACTTCGGTTTATTTCACTGTAGAGATTCAACCCTTACTGCTCAGATGATAGGATTCATTAAACATTCAGTAGCACTAAGAGATGACAGCATCGTGGAGTTATTTGTTTTTTCCTTAACTGAAGCCCCGGTAAAAATGTGGAGTGTTAAATCCATGTACAAGGTGCAGGGACTGATAATGGACCTCTTTCGTTGAATTTTGTCTGGTCTGCTGTGCTTCACTTATAATTTTTCAAAAAACCCTCGCAAATATTAGAATTGTTTTACACTGATCAATAATGCAAATCTATCTATCTATCTATCTATCTATCTATCTATCTATATATATATATTACACTGCAGTACTAGTACTGTAGCACGCGAACAGAAGCACCATAGCATTTCGTATGGTAATTGCATTGGCGTTTTGTAGAATTTGAAAGTGTTACCTAAGACCTTGCATCCTTTTCCGCATTTTGTCTAAATAGACTTTTTAATCTACATGGCATAAGGCTTGAGGTCGCTGTGTTATTGCTGGGCTTGGCATCTCCCATGAAAACGGAAACCGCATCCTAGACCTAAGATTATTTAGAAGCAATGCACAGAAGAGGACGAACGAATGTCCATGTTCTGGCCACAACGGGAGTCTCGCCTCTTTGAATGCTGCATGACGATTTGTTTTTAGTAGTGGCCTAGTTTCTGTTTTTGTCACACATAAGAGAAGTGAGGAGACCATAGAACTCGCAGCACTGTAATATTTCCGTAGCAAGCTGTTAGATTTTAAACGAGGGCGTGTATACACCCACGGGAAGAAACAGAAGAACCATGGACCTTTTTCGGATGCGCAGCATCCCTGTCAGAGACATGACAGCCCAGCCGGCACACGCACATCACCAAAGTGCGAGCGAACAGTTCCTGCACCTGTTCTGCCGCATTCGCACATACGCTTCCCTTCGGCCTTTTTACAGCGCCTGAGCCGCCATGCACAACCGAGCTGCAGCATGCCAGAGCCGGGAGAGCGGCGGGAAGGCCACCGAGGAGGAAAGAATCGTACGTGCGCCGCCTTACCTGCAGTGCAAGGCTGTTTATCTCAGTGAAACAGATAGCATTCTCCCCTTGCTGCTGTCATGGCTGCGGCAGTGGTGATGTCATGGAGGGGAGGAAACAGTGCCAGTCACGTGACCAACGCCTCCTCCTATTATAAGATTAGTAAGAGCTTGGTTTGCACGTCTCTACAATTTTGTTAGCGCCAGCTACTGGGTGGGTGCTTAATATTTTTAAGGTAGGTCAGAGGATAGTTTGTTTCACTGTCTTAAAGAGAGCGTGGTTCAGTAAGTGATTGCTACAATAAAGTACACTTAGAGAACTGAGCCATAAGGCATTGCAAGTTATCCACTCATGGCTTTGCAAGTGATTCTCACTGCCATAAAATACGAGTATATTTTACCAGCATTAGTTGATTATACAGAAACTATTCATTTGATTCCCCCAAGGTGGTACCCATACTATGCAAAGCTTTTTTTTTTTCTTCTTTTTTTTTTTTTTTTTTTTTTATTGAAGTCTGAAAACAGATTACATTTACACATCTGATACATGAAAGAAAAAAAAAATATCAACCCGAAATTCAAAACACATTGCATATACAAGAAGTAAAATACATCCAGATTTAGAAAAAGATTGCTAAAACCAGGGCTCAACAGCCGATAAAATCCCCCAAGAATATGTGTCCATGTACATAAAATTAGACCCAATCCTGCCTCCAAACTCGCTGGTTCTTGCTACACCAATTTATATCACGATGATAATAATGATAATAGATCCCAGGACTTTTTAATCAAAATAGGAAGACCATATTTTCGTGTATATTTTTAGACCCCCTATTCTCATAGCGTATATGCGTTCGCGCCCGCATCTTATTGACCCATTCCATCAGTAAGGGGACTAAATCTGTTCGCCATTTCTGTAATAAAAGAGCTCTAGCTACTGCCATTGCGATATACACAAGTTTGACCATCTGGTCTGGGAGTAGAAGATCTGGGTTGATGAATACAGGCCCCAGCTAGGCCCGCAGGACACAAGGGTTCGCTCTCCTGTAATGGAATCTATAAGGAAGTTGGCACGGAAACTGCAAAGTACAAAGACAGCATTTATTAACCCTTAAGGGTGGTCCTACAATCCACACAACACTCTTCAGTATTGCATAGAGTAGCACAAAGAACTTGCGTACACGGTCCCCTTTTATACACAATAGAGGGGCTCATAAGTGGGTGGATACAACATGAGGCCGAAGAACATTACCATTTATGGTCATTTTCGATACTGAATCAATATGTGGGCGGAGCTAACACACTCCTTGAGCCCGCGAAAACATGGTCAAGCAAGGCTAACTGATAACAGATGTGGTCAAGTCTGGACATGTGCCAGATGGACAAAGGAGCTATTTATAGACTGTTACTAGGCAGATCACAAGAGCAACTAACACAGAGGTTGGACTCTTCTCGTGGGGAACACGTGGAAGCATGACAATACAAAATGGAGTCCAAACTTCGGTCAACATAACGGAGAAAACATGCTCTAACGGAAAGGAACTAATGTCTTTAGTAAATGCTTAATCACATCGTTGTTTTAATTTACAACAGACGACCCTTTCAGCATTTACTGAAGACATCCGGCTTGCTAGGATAATCGTCATATATGTCAATCGTCATCATTTCTTCAACTTCTTTAGCTAGACGTTTCTGGTGAGCAACATTGGCAATAGTTTCCTTATCAGGGATACAAAATGATACACATAATGAGCAGAGCAAGGGACCACATTGAACGCAGATACAGCACGAAAACAGAACCGCTACAATAATGCAGAGACCAGTTAGAACCTTCCATCCCCAGGCAGTGATTAACGCCCAAAACCATCCAGAAAAGGACCAAGTGCCGTTTTCTGTATGGATCTCAGCTGCAATTTTATGCAGTTTATTGATGGCATTATAAACTGATGGCGTATGATCAGGGATAAACACACAACAGCTACTTCCAATAATTTTACATGCTCCTCCTCTGTCAGCTAGCATAACGTCTAATACCATACGATTCTGCAATGCAACAATTCTAGTAATTTGCAATTCTTCCGTAAGATTCCCAAGAGCAGCGGCAGTTTGATTTGTCACAGCTTCTACCACTCTTGTTAATCTTCGGATCTTCCTACTGTTCAGGGCAGCTCCAACAAAGAAAAACAGTCCTAAGTTAAAATCAATATACTGCTGCAGACTGGTATCAGTCTGATCTACATCATCAATTGATAAAGTACGTTTATACCTATTTACAGTCACATTATTCAATAATTTCAGATCCTTATGATAAGATGCGGGTGCTAGGAATACAGGAGGTAATAGAAATGATACATAGCATACCCCAGACCACCCAGCCGGCAGACGGTAATAACCTTTATTTCCACACACAAAGTACGTATTATGGGAGGCTAAGAAGGTACTATTGTTCAACCCATCGATATTCAGAACAGTAATACAATCACTAACACCAACAGGGATAAAACCCACACTCTGGACACACAGGTCCGCTTGAGCTTGTGCTACTTGAATCACAAATTTGTCCTTTCCCACAATGTCTCTTGTGTTCGTGAAGATGTAGGGAATGGATTCATTGTCTGGTCGGTACTCTTCCCATTCCCAAATTGTCCCATTCGCTTGTGGATATCCATTTTTGTCTTGATGGCATTCTTTATTGAGTCTAAAAAGCAATCGTCCCACTGTCGGTTTCCGAGTGGCAAAAAGCAAAGTATACCATGCTCTACAAGAGCCATTATGAGAGAAAGGAAGTGGTATAAATGGCGTTCCTCCTTTCTTCTGATGCGCTGGCATCATCCCACATATCCAACAGTTCGTAGCATTCGTAGCAACGTGGGTATGATTAGGCTTTACTGTTTTCAGTTTCTATATTCGGCAAATTCCGGTGGGGTTTTTTCAGTGTTTTCAAGTGATTTCATCACCTTAAAAAAACTGTGGTTATCAGTGGTTACGCATTTTCACACCATTAAAACAACAGAAACAGTGTTTTTCCGGTGTTTATGGCACGTTTTGCTTTTATTATTGCTTGCTTTCTGCACTGATAGTGCATTGTATATAGATAGTGTACGTACAGTGTACACAAGGTCGAAATACATTTTTGCTAATCAAACTTATTGTAGTACACCATACAATACTTCTTCAGTGAGTCTTTGGTCATGTGTGTTCCTTCTCATGTAAACTTTTTTCTGTGAAACAGCCATCTCATCATTGGCACTTGAGACTGGCAATGCTAAAACAACCAGTAGACAATTTGCTAACTCTGGCCACTGACATATCTTTCCATGCCAATACTGGTGCACTTGAAGATTGTGATTCTCTGGCCAGGTTCTGCAACATTGCATTAAACTGGGCACTTATGCCCTCAGAGTTATTGAAGCAGTCAAAAATGAAGCAGCACGTTTGAAACTACAGAGAAGATTCCCTTTGCAGACGGGAACTAAAACTTGTACAGAGTACCACAGTGAGGTTTCATTGACTTCAAATGCCATGGTTGGTGAAGGGACATTTCTATGCATCATTGCAAGACATTTCTCAAACATTGTAAAATAAAAGATCCTGAATTGCTCTTCAACATTGCTTTGCTACCAAGTGGCAATCACTCTAACATGGAACATGTTGCAGTGCCAAATTCACTAAAGGTGTCTCCCAGCCTACTCTCAAGGAAATGTTTCAGATCTACACCAAGTATGCTGAACACTTGGCAGACAAGAGTGTTACAGACTCTAATATTTTTATTATGTCCACTACAGCAGTTATGTCTTCCTGTAAAAATCTAAGAATGCGGTAGAGTGTTCTTTCTTTTCTTTTCACATCACTATCACGATGTGACGAAAGATCCTCACATTTCTTGCCTTTGGCATCATTACTCATCAAAAAGTCTATAAACGCTTGCCACATGGATAATATAGCAGTCACAGCCCCTTCCCTTGGACTGAGAACATCAACTAAGTGTAAGTGACACAGTTGGGATGACTCTTTTTTTGATGCCACACAAAGCACAAAATGTGAAATATTTGCATTTTAGTTCCCGAACATAACAAAACAGTGCATCAAAATGGACTAAAAAGTCAAAAGCATTCTTCATTAACTCTGAAGATTGCAAGGATGCTTTCAGCATACCATCTAGCAAGTGGCACATTTTCTGTGGGTAAATGTGATGGCACATATTGTGAAAGATTCTTATGAAACCAGCCATTTTACCTATCAGTGAAAGAATCAAACGCAGCCAAAATATCAAATATGATTTTGATATTTCCTGATTCTATACAGTTTATAAAATAAGTAAACAAGACCTAAAACATGCTTCTAAACCCCACAACTTTAACTCAAATGAAGGAGAAACAATATTTTAGTGACATCCCTAAACACCAAAACTCAAGCAGAATAATATTAGCCCAGTCTTTCTTGCTGCTACCTTGTGTCACAAAGTTACATTGTATTGGGACCTTCAAGAAGGAAACAAATTACTCTTTCACACTCCTTTTCCTTTCTTTGAATTACATTTAGTTTGTGGTTATGCAGGTGTTTTTTCAGTGTTTATATATTTACACTGGTGTGGGCTATTTCCCTCTCGGTGGGGTTTTATCAGTTATTATAGGTTTAAACCTAAAACCGGACATCCTAGGTATGATGCAGCATCTGGATGAAAGTGTTATTCAAGTAAGACTGTCGATGCTTCAACTCTTGATACGGTAATGTATAAAAGTAGTGCTCCTCAGGCACCGGAGTTGTCAACACAAGAATCTTCCGAGCAGGAGTTACATCCTCCACGAACCATGTTGTTATCCCAACAATGGCTACTGTCAACATGAACCCTAATGCACAAAGGATTTTCTTTTTCTCCATGTCAAGGTAAAAATAAAACCCAATATCTTCCTGAAACTAAAAGTCTGTCAGAACTCTTCCCCTTGGGCAGCGGTTGATTTCTTCACCAGCGGGCCAAGACGGGTGTCGCTACACTAATGCAGGGCTGATCCCCCCCCCTTGCCTCATCGGCTCTCCGTTTCACTAACCCAAGGGCCGTTCTGACAGTATGTCCCGGTACTGGAAAACTCACTTCCTTGGTCGAAGATGATATCGCCTTCCTCCAGGAGTCGCATGGTCCGGAAAGAGCTCCTCAGTGGCATTTGGCTCCGCAGCACGGCCTGTCTCTGCAGCCAAGATTTCTCGTTGATCGGTCGGCACGGCAGGTTCCACCAATCCGGGCGGCACCTTCCTACAGTGCAGGGAGTGGATCCAATTCTTTCTGTTGGAGACTCGCACAGCCGTCCTCGTTGCGAGGAGGACCTGCTCAGGGCCCACCCATCTCGGTTCCAAGCTGTTCGTCCTGTCGAAAACTTTCACCATCACGTGGTCCCCAGGCCGGAGACCATGTCCTTCACCGGTAGACCGATCAGGGAGCGCCTCTCGGACCTGTTGATGGATAGAAACCAAGTTATCCGTTAACTGTGCCAGATAATCGCTCATCATTACACAAGGTACATCATACATAGCCTTAGGTCTTGGTGGACCCCAAATATTCATTGGGCGTCCGAAAACAATTTCATAAGGTGTAAGGCCAGTTCGAGAGTGTGGTACCGATCTAATTGACAATAACGCCAGTGGCAGAGCGTCTGGCCAAGTCAAAGACGTTGAAGCTTGAATTTTAGCGATCTTAAGCTTCAGTGTACCATTATACTTCTCAACTAGGCCTGCAGACTGAGGGTGGAATACCGCGTGAAACTTCTGGGTGATGCCCAGGCCCTTCAAGACATACTTTATAACATCCGCTACAAAGTGAGGCCCATTATCACTCCACAGAAGTCGGCAGACGCCATATCGAGGGAAGAACTCTTTCAGCAGCAGCTTCGCAGTAGTCATTGCAGTATTGTCTTTCGTGGGGTACGCTTCAACCCATTTGCTGAAAGCGCAGACCACTACTAGAACATACTTCAGATTGTTACAGCGCTCAAGCTGAATGTAATCCATCTGCAAAACCTCAAAGGGTGCAGTAGGTGTCACAAATCCTCCTGCCGGAGTTCGAGTACCCTTTCCTGGGTTATACCTCAAGCAGATCATACAAGTCTGCACCACCCTCTTTGCTGTGCTAGCAATCTCTGGATGCTCCCAGACTTGGGTAAGCAATTTCACAATTGCGGAAGCTCCAACATGTGCTAGCCCATGTGCCATCTGAACCATAGGTTGTACAAAGGCCGTGGGTAATTTCCATCTATCCATCTGCTTATTTCTCCAGCAGCCCTCATCATCCAATTCTCCCTCACTAGCCCATTGTTCCCGCTCTTTGTCAGAAGCGGTCCGTTGCATTTCCCGCACTTCCTCTTTCGCATCATGCCATCTTTCCACCTGTGACTTTACTACATACATGGCAGTAGTACCGGGCTGCATCGCAGTCTCCCGTGCTACTCGGTCTGCTAACGCATTCCCTTCTCCAACTTTATCAACTACTTTTCTATGGGCGCTACACTTAACAATGGCAATTTTCTTTGGGTATGTCAGTGCAGTTAAAAGATTATGAACTAACTCTCCATGCATTATCTGTACTCCATGTGACGTTAAAAACCCTCTTTTTATCAAATGTGACGGAATTTTTGTGATTTTAATGTATGTGTATCTTTTATGACCAAATGGTCGAAATAAAGATTGGAAAAATGAAAATGAAAAACCCTCTCTCCTTCCAGAGTAGGCCGAAGTCATGCGCTACTCCGAAGGCATAGCGGCTATCTGTATAAACATTCACACATAGTCCTGTACTGAGCTCACATGCTCGTGTTAATGCTATCAGTTCCGCTGCTTGAGCTGATTTCTGTGGTATGCGCGCTGTCTCCACTATCGTTTGCAATGTAGTAATTGCATATGCTGCTGAAGTCGTACCATCTGGTAGCTTCAGACAGGATCCATCCACCCACAGTTCTCCATCTACATCCGGAAAGGGCGTATCCTGGAGATCAATACGACCCTTTGTTTGTTCCTCAGTCACGAGAATACAATCATGCGCTTTCCGCGCCTCAGGCTGGGTTTCGGGGTATGGCAGCAATGTTGCCGGGTTTAACGTTACGCACCTTTTCAACGTAATATGAGGAGCCAAAAGCGTCAACTCATATCCCGTTAAACGGGCGCTGGTCAAATGCTGCGTCTTCGTTTGATTGAGCAGGGCATCGACAGCATGGGGGACTAATACCAACAGCTTATGAGATAACACAATTCCCTCGCTTTGGCGTATTGACACAGCTGTCGCCGCAACCGAGCGAAAACACCCTGGTAATGCTCGGGCGACAGGATCAAGTACAGCCGAAAAATATGCACAAGGGCGCTGCTTATCGCCGTGCATCTGCACTAAAACTGACAATCCATCTTTCTCATGCACATACAACGAAAAGGGTTTTGCATAATCAGGGGTCCCTAACACTGGTGCTGAACAAAGGGCCTGCCGTAGTTGCTGAAAAGCAGTATCACACTCATCTGACCAAGGGATTGGGATAGGCGTGTCCTTTGTCAAGAGGGCTAACAATGGCTTAGCTATGTGCGAAAACCCCAATATCCACTGTCTACAAAAAGAAACGAGGCCCAAAAATGCACGCACATCCTTCTGTGTGGACGGTCTCGGCGTATCCAAAATTACTTGGATACGATCCGGTGTGAGTGCACGCCCCTCCTTAGACAAAAGGTGACCCAAATAAGTCACCTTTGGTCTACAGAATTGCAATTTCTTCCTAGATACTTTATGATTGTGGGATGCTAAAAAGGAAAGTAAGGATAACGTACTTTTTTCACACAACTCCAGGGTGTCAGCCGCCAGCAAGATGTCATCGACATATTGAATGAGGGCGACCCCCTCGAGCAGAACAAAGGAATCCAATTGTCGTTTCAAAGCCTGACTGTAAATGCTAGGGCTTTCTGTGTAGCCCTGGGGAATCCTACAAAAACGATAAGATCTATTATTTAATGTAAACCCAAAAAGATATCGGCTATCAGGGTGAATGGGAATGGAAAAGAAGGCATTCTTCAAATCAATCACTGAGAACATGGTCGCCGTAGGCGGGACCAAGGTAAGCAATGTCGTGATATCGGAAACCACTGGGTACTGAGGTATCACGATCTTGTTCACTTCTCGTAAATCAATTATAAACCGATAAACCTTAGCATCCGTGTCCTTTTTCAGAATGGGGAGAATCGGACTGTTACAAATGTTGTAGGGGACTTCTTCCACTACCCCTACCGCCATCAAATCCTGCACTATCTGTATGAGAGCCCCCTCACCCTCCTGGGAAATACGGTACTGTGGGAGGCGTGGTAACACCGCCCCCTCCTGGACGCTAATGTGGACCGGTGGAATCACCATTTGTCCCACATCAGTATCCGAAGTTGCCCACAAAGCACGAGGGAGGGTAGCTAACAGCGCATCCTCTGACATCGTACACATCCTTTCTGATCGGGGGTAATTGTCATTCAATATTACCCGTACACCAGCAGGGGAGCAGCGGATCGTAGCTCTAAAATGCTTTAACATATCAAGACCCATAATGTTGTCCGGTGTGTACGGGGCAAGCAGAAACGGACAGGGTGCATGAGGGGCTGTGAAAGAGGGCTTCGGGAGAGTGTACCGTCAAACCCTACCGATGTGACCATTAAGCCGGATGGGGGAGCCCCCGGAACCAATTGCTTAGATAGCGCACTACGTGTCGCTCCTGTATCCACTAGGAACTGATCAGTAGAGCCCAAAACTTCAGCCGATACATAAGGGCCCTGCTGATCGACCGGCACCTCAACTGATTCTAACCCCCATCCAACGCATTCCTATGCATGCTGAGAGTCATGGTACCCCGACCGGTCAATCCCCGACGCTTGGTACTGATGCTGGCGATCAAAAACGTTTGATCTTTCGCGGTGCTGCCCAGCAGAGTCAAAACGAGCCTGTTCGTTAGAATTCCCTCGAAAGTTCGAGAAACCCCTTCTACCTCGCGGGCCACCGTGGGTATGCCCCTGACGCGATGCATGCAACACCGGGCAGTCCCTAGCCCAATGACCCGATTGCTTACAATACGCACATTGGTTCCTATTCAAATCAGATCGGCCCGAGGGAGGACCATAAGATCCTCCCCTACCTCTATTACTACCCCGTCGGGGCGGGCCATAGACTTGTGCCAACATCACCTTTGTTTTCAAATCTTTCGATTTCTTTTCCTCCTGGCCCTTTGCTTCTTGCTCCTGACGTTCATAATACTGGGCGATAGTCAGGAGGGCCGTCGGTGTAGCGGAGGACCAAGAACTTTCACTCGCTTTTAGACGGGCCGCAACTGCCGGCAGCAGATTAGCCACATATTTATCCGCAAAAAGGTGGCGGCCCGTATCGTCAGTAAGCGACTGGCCACTAAAATCATGAAACGTCTCCTCAAAGCGCGTAAAGAAGTCCGCAACTGACTCGTCAACTTTCTGTTTACATGCAGCTAACATATTCCAGTCAATCTTTTTAGGGGGGATAATTGTCTTCAACTTAGCCACAATAGCAGCAGGGAGATCTAAAATATTCTGGGGCGGTTTCTGCGCAGGCTTCCTCTCCCTATCCTCATCCTCCAGTTCAGACCATCGAGCCTTAAAAGTGGCAACATCATCTACCTTTCGCACAGATCGCCACATATCTGGTGGTAGAATAAGCCCAAAGAACAGGTCTATATCTGCTGAAGTCATAACGCAAGAATTCAAGGCCCCCTCGACTTCTTCGTAGAAGGCCGCTGGATTCTTGCGGGGGTCAGGCAGCGCATTCTTTAATGCCATAACATCAGCTCTATGCCACGGAGTATAAACCCAATTATACACAAAATATCCCTTAGCATCAGCGGAGGTAATGTCCGAGCTAGTCCCCGCTCCTTTAGGAGGAACATACAAAGGCGCCGCCTCGCGCATTGGCTTAGCATGCACTAGATCGCTCTTATCTGATTGAGAGGTGGATGAGTGGCCTTCTGCGGTACACGAATCCGACTGCGTCTCCTCCCCTGCTCGTGGGTGCGCTTTTCCTTTATGGGCCAGCACCGCGTCCCGCAAGGCGAATAGCCGCCGAGCCGTATCAGGAGCCTTAGAGGGATAAAAAACACCATCATGCAATGCTTTAGCATCCGATGTCACTTCTTCAGGCTCAAGGACACTAGAATATTTCCGAAAAGCAGCAATCACTTCCTCAGCGAAATGACTCAAAAAATACAATCTCTCTCTATCCTGCCACGACCCCCAAGTATGGAACAATTCATCCACGGACACCTTACCCTTAAGTGCACGGAAGGAAATTTGCCGAAGCTCAGCCATATGCTCAGCCGATAACATGGACCGCGTATCTACCTTACCCGGACCCGGGACCGAATCTTGCGGCCTCGGAGCAGATGCGCCGACATAAGGGGGCGGAGAGCGATCTAGTAAATAAAAATCATCATCAAGATTATTAAGAACAGGATAAAGTGGCTGCCGAACAGCATATTGACCCGAGACTTGTAGCCTACGCTCTTTCTCTTGTCTCTCCGTTTGTTCTTTGTCCTCCCGACGCCTCGCTTCCTGTGCTCGCACATGATCATTCTTCCGTTGTTCTTTATCAAACAGCGCTTTCTCGCGCTTCTCTCGCTCACGCACCTCCTTCACCCACAACCGTACACACTCAAACATATCCTGACGCGCACGCCGCTTACACATACACTGTTCCACATACTCAATCTTACGTATATCAAACGATCCATACAAAGGCCATCGCAACTCAGGATCTTTTTTTGTATATTTCCTCCATACTGTGCTGTATATTATGGAAGAAAGACCATGCTTCACATACATATCCCTATTAGGAGTCCCCTCTGGGGGAGCTGGAGCAGATTCCTCGAGGTTCAACCGGTTTCCAAAACAGCAACACCACTTACGGAGTGCGCTAAAAGCAGGCATGCTCATGAATAATGCAAAATATGCAATATTATAGAAAAAATGGCACTTAATCGTTGCGCCGTTCAAAGTTACACAGCTCCGGAGAAATCTCTCCACATTACCTGCCTATATGTGTTGCAACGCATATATATTCACAAAGACAAATACAAAATATGACTAGTCATCACAAATCAAACTCAAATAGCCAGATCAGGCTTCAAAAACTCGGACCAAGTACCGTACACCGGTTCTTACCAATCAAGAGTCCAGATTCCAACTGCCAAGCTCCACAATCGCCCAAACGGCTTTCACGGCAAGACCGACAGAAGAGGTCTCAGTCGAGGACCGGCGCCACCCGGACGGTCAGCTCGGAAGGGAAGGAAGAAAAACCTCGGGATGCCAGGGCTAAGACGCCACTGGCAGTGATCACGTCCCCGGCCAAATTCCTCACCTTCGTCGCGACCAGTCCTTCGAGCATCCGAGTCGCCGATGAGCCCCACGTGACGGGCGCCAATTGATGAATACAGGCCCCAGCTAGGCCCGCAGGACACAAGGGTTCGCTCTCCTGTAATGGAATCTATAAGGAAGTTGGCACGGAAACTGCAAAGTACAAAGACAGCATTTATTAACCCTTAAGGGTGGTCCTACAATCCACACAACACTCTTCAGTATTGCATAGAGTAGCACAAAGAACTTGCGTACACGGTCCCCTTTTATACACAATAGAGGGGCTCATAAGTGGGTGGATACAACATGAGGCCGAAGAACATTACCATTTATGGTCATTTTCGATACTGAATCAATATGTGGGCGGAGCTAACACACTCCTTGAGCCCGCGAAAACATGGTCAAGCAAGGCTAACTGATAACAGATGTGGTCAAGTCTGGACATGTGCCAGATGGACAAAGGAGCTATTTATAGACTGTTACTAGGCAGATCACAAGAGCAACTAACACAGAGGTTGGACTCTTCTCGTGGGGAACACGTGGAAGCATGACAATACAAAATGGAGTCCAAACTTCGGTCAACATAACGGAGAAAACATGCTCTAACGGAAAGGAACTAATGTCTTTAGTAAATGCTTAATCACATCGTTGTTTTAATTTACAACAGGGTCATAACCAATAAGGATCAGTTTATCATATCTTAAACATTGTAAATCACATTCAATTGCAAGAAAACCAAAAACATCTTCCCAAAATGTTTGAATTTTTGAGCACTGTAACATAATATGAGTCCAATTAGCTGCCGGGTGACTGATACATCTAAAACAATGAGCTGAAGAATTAGGGTACATTTTCTGCAAAACAGAAGGTGTGCGATATACTAGCCATTTACTGAAAAAAGCATCCTACGCCAATTTGCACCTCTAAGTATGCAAAGCTTTGATTTAAATTTTTTACTCTGTGTGAATTTCCACATCATGTTGACACCCCTGGTTTACTGTGTTTTTGTTTCCTCAGAAACAGGTGACATATGTCGATAATTATATCAACGAGTACATGAATCAAATAAAAGGGTTCCATTTTTACCAGAGACATCTCTCAATAACCATTTAATTTTGCATTTATTTACGTTTTAGTTATATAACTGTTTATATACATCTGTATTCACTAGCTCCGTGCATCATAAACAGGTAAAATACTAGAAACAGTGTAAACTTCTGCAGCTAGCGTGATATCTACAAAGTAGCTAGTATATCTTGACCAGGGCCGGCTTTAGTGCTGGTGGTGCCCGGTGCGACAATGTTTGTTGGCGCCCACATCCGTGGTGGAGACGATGACCACCTCCACCACAGATTTCCTCATGTCCACCTTTTATCAGTGACCTTCAAGTCTCCATAACCACTCTCTTTCAGATGCATTTAATTAGTTATATAGTGTCACTCATACCAGTGTAGGGTATCAGAGCACATTGCATCACATACACATTACACAGAGACAATCAATCAGAAGTGTGTAAATCAGTGTAAAGGAAATGTTACATAAACTAGAGGACTACAAGGTGTAGGAGTGACATGTCATCCATGCTGGTAGGCAATAGAGTTTAAGAGTGCTTATACTGGAGAAGCCCAAAAACTCAAAATTGAAAACGGAACCCCATAGTTGGGGGTTCTCTTTAGTTATAAGAATCGATTTTTACACAGATGAACCCTTTTTGCAACATTAATCAATGCTCTAATCTATACTTTGCAGTGTGCATGCAGTTCTTTGAAGACAATTAAAAAATCATTGTTATACATAAGGATTTTAATTTATAAGCTGCAAGTAATAAAAGGATGTCTCTTAGAAGAGCAGTAACCCACTGACCTATTTACATTATATGCACTTTGTGATCTGCATGTTACACATTCAATGCAGCAGGCATATTAACCCTCTGTGCTATTTTATGATCAGTCATAAACCTCAGCTAAACAAAACTCCAATCTCTCTCCAGGAAGAACATTAATCCCCGGAGTTATCATGACATTTTTATTGTTACCTGGAAATTGCTGGAGGCAAGGAACACATCAGCAGGTGCTTTTGAAACTAAAATAAACTTGCAAACTCGGCAGTCCCTGAAGTCAGTACCTTGTGCGGTGGCACCGGTCGCACTGCCCTAGAGCTGGCCCTGATCTTAACACACATTTCCTGTACCATCCAGTAGATAGAAAGCCCCACACTTCTTGGCTGTAGTAAACTCCAGAATTGGGCCAAACGGAGTTGAGTAAAGAAATAAATAAATAAAACGAATTACATTGTGCGCGCTGCAACGCCAAATCGGCAATGCAGCGCGCAATGTAATTTGTTCTATTTCTTTATTTCTTTACTCAACTTGGTTTGGCCCAATTCCAGTGTTTACTACCCCTTACCCTGCCCCTCCACCACCCTGCCTCACCCCCCCGCAGCACTCCCTCGAGGAGCCACCACTGCTCTACTCTAAACTGTATTAAACACACCAACAATATAGAGCACACAACTAACGCACAAGAAAAAAAAATACTTATTAATAATTTACTAACTCTAATCTTGGGGTCCGGAGTAGCGTACTGCTCGCTGTAAAGTGCTCAACACCTCATCAGGGGTAGTAAGTGCTATACAAAGACAATTTACGATGTTATGCATTGTACTATTCAAATGTAAGTCAAAAGTAGCAACTAAAAATATGTCATGTTGACAATAAAATATTTGCAAGTAATTATTTGTCATCCATTTAATTATTTTAGAATGCGAGTAATTTCATTTTGTTTGAGTCTTCCTCCATCCCAGTGAAGTGTGCTGCAACAAAGGGTAGTGGGAGGGAGATTGAGATTCTCAAATGATGAGACACACTTTTCTTTTAAGCCATGTCGGAAGAGCACTGACTTGAGCAGGGAGCTCCGTGCATCCCTCTATATTTTGGTGTCCCAGGCGTGAGCTCAACTCACCAATGCCAAAGGCTGGCCCTGGCACAAGAATAAGGTATTGTGAGAAGCAATGTATGTCAATTTCCTTATAGAAGTGAATGAGGGAAAGAGCAGGACGAATTTGCTTTGTGATCAATTGCCAGAGCATTGGGGCTTAGCAGGAGAAGGATGGTGACATGATCTTTTCCATCCTCCATTTTCTTGTTCTCAGCAGGGATCCATTTATACCAGAGGTGCTGAATGCATCACCGGTAAGCTTGATCTTTCTTGCCAGGTAAAGTGAACCACTTAAATTTACTGACTTGAAGGTGAAGTAGCAAACTTTGAAGATGAAACAGGCTTACAGAAGGAGCCAGCAGAGTACTTTAATAGTTGAAGGGCTCGACATGAGGTGGAATTTGTTCTTATCATGTTTGTATGTGGTGATGATAGGGATGCTGATAATTTGCTTGGAAACGGCATATTTGAGCAATAGCCACGCTATCTGATTCGAAAGCAACAGTGGCTAAAGAAAGAAGGCTGCCTGAAAAGTAGCGCCAAATAAAACCAAAAGGGAAGTGTCCACAAAAATATGAAAAACTGTCTGGATGCAACGACTGATGATGGGATCATTGCTTATAGGAAGACCATCAGGCTTGTCGTTACTGGTCTAAAACTGCAGTATAGAAGGCTGTCTTTCAGGCTTCAAAAAAACAGGCCTGAAGTTCAGGGGCAGAAGCTTGCAAATCTGTAGTTACTCCTGCGGGTGCTATAAACACTGGAGCCTTGAGACACTAGGATCATAACAGTCGATTTAAACTGGAACACGAAAGACTTGAGAATAAAGAACAAGATGCCTCAGAGAGCAAAGAGAAAGCAGTGGAATGTAATTTTGCACTAGTTGAAGATTACTTAGGTATGCTCGAGGCACCTTATCAAAACAGGCAAGATAGAAAGTGTGAGAAGCTGGCCTGGTATATGATGTCCACTAATGTAAGTGGGCACCAGTCCACACAACCCTTATGGGGATTTAAGAGGTCTTAGACAACCTTAGAAAGCTCTCTAAGTGATATCTGTGGAGAGCAGCCTTCATGATTAGTCAAGAAGGAGTGTAAAGCAGCTTGTTTTACAAGAATGCAATTTTATAGTATAGATTAAGTGAAAAAGAATCACACAAGGTATTTATAAAAATATTTTTTTATTGTACAATACTCTCTAACATGTTTAAATATCTCCTACACAGAGATAAACACAATGCACACAATGCTTTGCATAGAAATACAGTAAATAGCACGAAATACACAGTGGACCCCAGGGAGGGATCAAACCATATACTAAGAAAGTGGTAAAAGAACCACGACTCGGGTCAAGACAAGGTCAAGAGGTTGTAGAAGTGCTGGGGACCCAAGGAACTACCCAAGGTGAGTAGATGGGGACCCCACGGAGAGCGTGTGCAGTGTGTGAACACGACCGCGTGCTTCGTACAACTCTACGTGTAAGTCGCGGTTGGATTCTTTAAAGTTTTAAGGACCCTTCCTAGTGGACCCTGAAGAAACCCTGTGGAAGACAGATGGTTGGAGAGCCACCCCACCCATGGATACCCTAGTACCTACGTTACCTACACCAGGGAAGCCAGGAGCATACGTGTGAAGTGGTGTCGGATACCAAAGTCATACCCAATGGAGGACTTCAGGAAAGTTGTGCTGCTGAAGAAGGAGAAAGTATCCAGTGCAATCTGAAGGTGGATTCTAGATGAGACGTACCTGCAAGCAGAGGGAACAGAGTCTATGTCACTCAGGAGTGACCAGGAGACTTGGAAGACGAATGCCCTCCGCAGTCGGGTGTTGCAGGATGGGTGACGATGACCGTGACTCTGCAGCTGTGAGGACCAGGCGATGCTGAGGAAGATCAGGAGCCGTGCACGAGCTGTCCCATGAAGAATGTCGAGTGCTCAGGGGTCGATGTCCGGCAGGAGCACCAACAAACCTTGGCAAATGCAACTAATGCAGTAATTGAAGAAGGAGCAACGTCGGGACCAGTAAGGTCCATGGGACTCACCGCAAGCAGGGAATCAGGGCAGCCCCGAGCAATCAGGGGAGCCCAAAAGAAAAAAAGGTGACCCTCAAATGGACCCACAGGCTGGAGGCACTGGACTCGCGAGAGGACCTGAAGCACCTCACCAAAAGATGCAGGCCACGGCGCACATGATGTGGTGTGGCTGAAAATTCTGGTCACTGGAGGTGCTTGAGGTTGGGGCTACTTGGAGCCCAAAGATCGTCTTGGGAGGAAGCCAACAAGCCTTTCCAACTGCAAGTTGATGCGGTGCACAGGGGTTCGGTTATTGTAACGGATACTGGCCTTAAACTTCGTGAGAGGGCACGGCAGGCCTCAAGAGCTGTGAAAAACCACCACCTGTGTTGCAGAACCTTATGGAGTCCGGAGGAGCTCAGAATCAGCAGACCGGTCGACTTAGTTGCAGTGCCTGCGAATGCAGGAGAGTGACTCCTTCACTCCAAGGGAGATTCCTTCAGGTGTCTTTGATGCCCACAGGCCTTGTAAGGTTCTTGTATGGTGCACAGGCACAGACGATGGAGCAGACATGAAGGGAGACAAAGTCGAGCCCAAACGAAGTCCAACGAAGTCCAGAGTGCCCAGACGGTAGAAGAAGAAGTAGTGTCTGATCTGAATCTAGTCCCATGACCAATCGAGGGACCTACACCCAGGTAAGCCCTTAAGTACACTAAGGAAAGGGTTGGGACGATCCAATGGGAGGGTCTGGACAGGGGAGAGGTTACTCCCATGACCTTTGTCCAGTATTGCACCAGAGCAGGAGCCAACGGCTCCCAGGACTCCCAGGACTGGTTTGAACTGTACTATGCACAGGGACACCTAATGTGCCCTTCATGCAGACTGATTGGCACTTGCAAGCACACCCTCCCTACCCCAATACACTAAATACTGTCTGGGAGGTGTTCCCACCTCCCTATGACAGGATGCCTATTTTTATGCCTTCACCTGCTCGAGCTTGGCTCAGCAGCAGGAGGGCAGAATCGTGTCTCTGGTCGGCAGCAACCATTTTGTGCTGTCCCGGTCAAGAAGGCTGTTACTGGGAACACTGAGAGCCTTTCGGAGGGCTCTTCCAGTGCTTGGAATCATACTCCCACACCGTTTAAGGTGTGGGGCTATGATTCCAACATGTTTGATACCCAACATGATAGGATTCGTTGCAGCCAGTTTTGAGATGGTCATCGCATAATTGCGCGGTGCCCCTCTATTTAGTATATGGCTGCTTCACTGACAACCCGGGATAATGGACTCCGTAGGCTGCAGGGGTGTCCTGCTCATGCAGGGGCACCCTCACACTTAGAACCAAGCACCCTGCCTTCAGGATTGTAAAGGCCTGCTATAGGGGTGAATTAAAGGTTTTAAGTGCAGTGACCTTAGATATAGGAAACCTATAACTTTAGTAAGTGGTGCTAGCACCAGCTTATACAGGCTGCAATGTAAGGCCTGTAGTTCCATTTTGAATGATCTCCATGGGTAGCGTAATGCATGCCTCAGCCCATGGGGGACCTCTGGGGTTCCTATGCCCTGGGAACCTTAGTACCATATACTAGGAACTGATAAGAGTACCCCAGTATCCAATCTGGGATGTACCTAAGTACTAACCACAACAATTTAAGGCAAGAAAGCAGATAGATTTGGGACCTGATTAGCAGGATCCCAGTCAGACTAGTCAAAACAGCTTAGCACTAGGCAAAAAGTGGGGGTAGCCACGCAGAAGGATCCTACCTTCCTAAAGAAAGAATCTTTAATGGAATGTCATAGCACTAGAAAACCCCTCAAAAGAATGGTGAAATTGGAATAGTTTACATCTTTTTATTGAATTATCAAACGGATTATGCACAAAGTGCACAGCATAAACACAGAGATGACAGCTTAAAGGAAAGCAACAAACAGATCATATACAGGTACATCATTATGACAGCCAATGCATATACAATTCCAACCCCATACTCGCAATAGTAACAGAACAGATACAGAGGGTATAGAGGATTACGGTAAACGCCGTCCATTAATGGTAGAAGTGATCTATGAGAAAGAAAATGACAGGTCTACAGCGAGTATTATCAAAGGGAAGGGCTGTGGAAGAACCAAGTTATATAAAGTCACTCGACTCTAGAGCATGTGTGACAGAATGCTAAACTGCAGGTCTAGGGCTGACGTGTAAATATGTATAGAAGAGTCCTAGGGTGTTGTCCTTCAAACGGGTAAAAAGTAAGTCAATGGAGTCCTTCCACCCATACAAAATTAAACCAGTAGTCACCTCGTTAACCGGTCTAAAAAAGTGTGTGACATGCCAAAAGAGTGTGGGCCTGCAATCAGGAAAAAGTTGGAAGTATGGAGATTAGATAAACTCTTTCACGAATAAGAGGGCCCCATATTTCGATAAATATGTATTCCTGGTCATTCAACCAATAGATCAAACTTTCATGTGGAGCTGTGAGTGTCACGCTCTCCAGCCAGTCCTCCAGAGTAGGGACATTGGGTGTAGGCCACCAACGGAGTATGGATAATTTGGCCACTGACAAAATGGAGGAAATCCAGCAGAACTTGTGTGAGGTAAGAGTCAACAAGCCCCATGTGTCGGAGCTTGGAAGGGAGAGGTATGGCAAAGAGTATCTCTTATAAGGTGATCAACCCTGTCCCAGAATGTCTGTGCAGAACCAGAGAATGTGTAGTATGTCGCAGTCTGGGCCACGGCATCGGCAACAATCCAATGTGGGAATCAATTGGGCCCTGTATAATTTTGCCGGAGAACAGTGCCGGTTTTGTTAAACCCTTAAGTAACAGAACTTCATTCGAGCTTCTCTCATACCCCTGCTATGAGAGGTAAGAGCTGTGACCGGTGAGTAATCAGTTTGTAGTCCAATCAGCCATCGGTCCCGGGAAAGGTGTTCTAGTGGCTCAGAAAATAATTTGGAGTTTAGGAGACTATAAAGGCCAGAGATCAGCATTTTATAGGTGTACCATTGCATCAAGTATGCATGTAGCGAGGTTGTCTGATGGAACCACGCATGCCATTCCCACGCTTGCCTTCACAACCCGATTTTTACAACGTATACATCTTTACCACGCATGCCTTTCCATGCAAGTCCCTACCGCAACTGTGCCTTTGCCACACATGCCTTTACAAAGAAAATGTAAGTGTTTTAAAGGTAATTGTAAACCCTTTATATTTATGTACATATATAATATGGTACATACTTACCGGTAAAATACTTACATTGTCATAGTTTTTCTTTGTAAAGGAATGCATGGTTAAGGAATGCGTGTGGTAAAGAAAAATTAGCAGGTAAGTATAAACCCTTCATTTATATATACAAATATATATATATATACCTATATATATTTGTATATATATAACATGTCATTTGTCATTTGAGATGTCACCAGTGATGTCATCAGTGATGTCACTGACCATGTCATGAATGATGTAATATGTGACGTAATTAGCAGTGCATTGCGGGGGCGCGAGATATAGTTTGCTAAACTGAATATAACGGCGGAATTTTTCTGGTTTTGTATGAGTGAAATGTTCAACTAACTATAAAGTCAATGAAACCTATGTTTTTTCAGTGAATTTCTAAGGTTTTTTTAAATGCTAATTTCCAACTATAACGTCCCTGAAACCTATGTTTTTTCCAGTGAATTTCAAAGGTTTTTTAAATGCTAATTCCTGACTATAACGGGCCTGAAACCTATGGTTTTTTCAGTGAATTTCAAAGGTTTTTTAAATGCTAATTTCTAACTATGCCTACAGTGGTGCAGGGAGGGGGCGGGGCTTGATGTGCCAAGTGTGCAAACATGCCCAGTGGCACATTTTAAGTTGGGGGATTAAGTCCCCTTGAATCCTGAGGGTCACTGGGGGCAAACCAGCCCATCAGGAACCTCCAGTAAGCGCCACAGAGCTGCGATGCAGAGAGGTGGTCCGAGGACACTCCCCTTTTTACACCTCTCTGCAACGTATATATACACCCAAAATCCCATACCCACTCTAAAACCTAAAAATTCCCTTCCACCAAAAATCCCATACCCACTCTAAACCCGAAAAATCCCCTTGAATCCAAAAACCCACACCCATCCTAAACCCTAAAAATCTCCTTGCCACTCAAAAACCCATACCCACCCTAAACCCTAAAAAGTCCCATTGCCAGCCAAAAACCAATACCAATCCTAAACTCTAAAAATTCCCCTGCCAGCCAAAATCATATACCCACCCTAAACCCTAAACATTCACATGCCACCCAAATACCCTTACCCACCCTAAACCCTAAAAACACCCTTGCCACCCAAAAAAACCCTACCCACTGCTAGTACACACATTTCCCATGCGCACCCTGCCAAACATCTCACCCTTCATGTACTGTACTTCCTGCAAGCACATATATCCAGCACTCTTTCACTGTGCACGCACTGCACAGCACTACATCTCTCAAGTAATGTATTCCTATCCAGTACACATTCACCCTGTACACATGCTCATCATGCATGCACCATTAAAGATAATGGGGCAACCCAGTAACCCTCAGAACCTGGGCGTAATAGTGAAAGCAAAGAACAATGGTTCTGCCGGGAAGTAAGCAAACTTGCTTGGACAGATACTGAATACACTTTAGAGCTATACGGGACACACACAGACCCAAAGAAACAGAAATGAATTCGTGTTGCTGGATGGAATAGTATTAATTATTGTTTGGAAAACACCGAAGTGTTTACAGGGTGAACCAACCAGAATACACATACAAAATGGAACAATTGGTGAAACAGTGGTTACTTGAACAAAAAATCACATATAACAGATATATACAATAGACAATACATAGAAATAATAAACAATCAGATCCAGCTTGAAGTACATAAGCCACTATAGGCTGTGATTTCCTTGTTCTATATGTGGATTTGCACGGAAGCATAGGACAGGTAACGTCGACGTTTCGACCCAATATGGTTGTGCCAATTAGTATGCATCAAAGGGGGTCTTCATCAGGACAAGGAATAGGTTGGGGACCTGTAAGCGCAAAGAGTTTGGTGTCAGGGCAATGTGTGCGTCACATGTGAAGGAAATGGTTAAATTCCCTTGTGCGGCAGAATAGCTCACCTGGGAAAACGATTTAATTAATTGGAAATAGATTCCTCGTCTCTCTTATGCAGGAGGCCGACATCAACTTTGGTAGTGAATTCTGCTCAAATTCTGCAAAAATTAAAGAGGAGGGGCTGTTGCACGGATTAACCAGACTACGTGACAACGTAATTAAAGTATACCCGGTTTTAAAGGAAAAGCACGTACCTGTAGGACGGTAATTTCGATTTGAAAAGAAAAGTGGTGCTGTCACGACAATCGCCACGTACTGCGGACAAAAAGGGGGGGCACTATGATTAAGGTTGCCAAGGAGGTTAAATTAGAAGGGGTAATAATCGCTTGCGAGATATCTATGGACATATGTACACATTTATACATCAACAAATACAAGGAACAGCATAAATTGAGCTGTTTCTAGTACATGTAAAGGGCTGTCATACCCCCAATGTTACCACTGAAAAAATGGGGGGACAAACCGGTGGCAATTAGACAATTGTAGCAAAACCGTTTAGCATGGAAACTAAGTTAAAGAAATGCCGAACTAACATTAGGTAGAGCAATTACGGCACAGTAGTTTCACAACATCGTGGAGAAACTGAGCGAAAGAGACATGACGTTAGTGAAACAACTTACAAGGAGTTAAAATTGCCGAACGCTGGGAAGCAACATTAGGTAGAGCAATTACGGCACAGTGGTTTCACACCATCGTAGTGAAACTAATTGAAAAAACCTTGACGTTAGTGAAACAACTTACGAGGAGTCCGCGAACTGGACGTCTTTATCCGTCAAAGGCTCAGCTGCAACTGACAGCGAGCGCTCGCTAGAGCCGACTATATGACGTGTTCAGATAGGCTGTGTACGTGCGGGGACCTGAACTCGTAGACCGATCGGGAAAAACGGGGGTGGATTAATCAGGAATGAACTCGTAAGGAGTGATGGAAAAGGGAATGGGCTTGTGCAATGTGAGGGAACCCAAAAGGCAGGGGACAATTTTATGCAGAGCGAATGAGAGCCGATCGTGTAAGCGTCTCTTTCAAGGCTTTTCAAGTGTAGTATTATGTACATTGCAAACGAAGTTTCATAGATCTCAACGCGGGATTTCCTCACACTGTGCCTATCAATGAGCTTTTTAACATAGTCAAACTGCAAAGCAAATACGGGCCATGATGTTACATGCGTACGAAGATACGAATGTTTCAATTATACAAGTTATAAAAACATAACGTGTAGAAATGTCATAAGATACAAAATGGATTATCCCACAGTATACATAACAATATCCCAAATTATTGGACTGCATGGTATACATTATAGTTTCATGATGTACATTATTATAATAACATGACGATGATAATGACATATGACGTATAAAACAATGTCAGCATGTTATGCTAATAAAAAAGGTCAAGTTCATATATATGCCAGGATTGCAAAAGGGAAAAGATCCAAGTAATATGTCTTACTCAACCAAATGGCATATAAAGCAGTTGAGGAGGTAAGGAAAATGACCAGCAGTGAAATTAGAGCTTACTCATTTGCAAATAAGTCTCCTCATGTTCATTCAGACCAGAGTTGGTTGCATCAAGGAGATGGATCCAGCGACATTCCTTATAATTAAGGGAAGTGCCCATGTTGCCACCCCTTCTGTGTAGTGTGATTTTTTCTAAAACCCACCACTCCAGTTCTTGGTATGTGTGTCGTGCGTTTGTGTAGTGTTCAACTAGTGGAGCTCCTAGTGGTTTGCACTTGATCCTGCTCTGATGTTGTTGGATCCTATTTTTGACTTTTTGGGTAGTTTGACCTACATATATCATATTGCATGGACATCTGATGGCATGAATCACATTTTGGCTATTGCAGTTGGTAAAGTGATTAAGAGAATAGGTCTTTCCATAGTGATTAAAGCTGATTCCAATCATGGTATATTGACAGACCTTACAGTGACCACATTTATGATGTCCTAGGATCTGTGGTAGTTGGAGCAGAGATCTTATGTTTGGTGTGGGTGGTGGTTCTAGATATAAGGATACAACAAAGTCCTTGATATTTTTTGCGCGCTTAAAAGCAAACAGAGGGGCTTCAGTGTAGCCAATGTCAGATCCAACCAAATTCCAATACTTCTTAATAACTTTATTTATCTCGTTACTTCTAGTATTGAATGTTGTAACACATATAAGTTTTTCCATTTCTCGGTTTTTGGGTTGTACTTCCAGTAGAGTTTCTCTTGGCCTGTACCAGGCCCTTTTGCGTGATCTATTGAGAAGTCCCTTTGGGTATCCTCTCTCCCTCAGTTTGCCGATAAGTATATCTGTTTCCTTGAAGTAGTCTTTTCTTCTCGAACAGTTGCGTCGCAATCTTAAAAATTGTCCGTACGGTAGGTTGTCCCTTAGGTTTCTCGGGTGATGAGAATTGTATTGTAGCAAGGTGTTACGATCAGTGGGCTTTTTGTATAGAGACATCAGAATACTTCCCTCTTCCGCTTCTAATGTAAGGTCCAAAAAGGGAATAGACTCATTATTGTGTACCATAGTGAATTGAATGTTCAAGTTTCGAGAATTTAACCATGCAACGAATGACATTAGTTGGGCTTCTGACCCTGTCCATAACATAAGAACATCGTCAATGTATCTCTTCCACGCTGTGATGTTGTCAATGAAAGGATTCAGGACAGAGTAGATGCTTGTGTCCTCAAAATGGTCCATATACAGATTCGCTAGACTCGGCGCGAATCCGGCCCCCATAGCTACTCCTCTACACTGATAATAAAACATGTTATGGAAGATGAAGTAGTTTTTCTCCATTGCGATTTGTAATAGTTGGACAAGAAAGTCTGTGGGAACCCATTGTGGTTTTGGACGGGAGTCTAGTACGTTCCTGATGACTTCTATGGCTTCATTTTGTGGTATGCTGGTGTATAGTGAACATACATCCAGAGTTACGAACAGTTGCAAAGAGCTGTCAAAAGATTGGCCTTCAAACAATTGGATAGTGTGCATAGTGTCCCTGATGAATGATCTTGTTTCCAAAACAAAAGGCTGTAAAAAGCTGTCGAGGTATTGATTCAAGGGTTCCAGGATGGAGCCACAGCCAGATACTATTGGTCTTCCGGGAGGTTTCTGTAGGTTTTTATGAACTTTAGGGATGGTATAAATGGTAGGAATCCTGGGGTTGGTTTTGTTAAGAAACTTACTTTCAGATTCTGAAAGGAATCCCTGTTCCATACCAGAAGTAGTAAGGTCGCGGATTAGCTTCGCAATTTCCTTAGGAGGATCACATGGGATCTTTGTGTAACTGTCCAGACAGCTGAGTTGTTGATTGATCTCTTTTATATAGTCTTCTGTGTCTTGTACCACTACGGCTCCACCCTTGTCCGCAGTCTTGATAGTGATGGATTTATTTTTGTTCAATGTCGAGAGTGCAAGCCTTTCTTCTTTGGTGATGTTATGTTTAATATACTTGGTGTTACTCAGTAATTCCATAACTTCACTCATCACTACCTTCTCATAGGCCAAGATCTTATCATTCATTAAGTGAGAGGCCGGTGTGAAAGTGGAGGGCGGACGAAATTCTGTAGCAGTCATCTTCTTTTTGTAACTTTCATTTTTCACAAAGAAGTATTTTAGGCGGATCTTTCTGAAGAATTGTTGCAATTCCAGCTTAATGTTAAAAGAGTTTGGAATGGAGGTGGGAACAAAGGACAGGCCTCTTGCTAGGATGTCATGCTCTGCTTTATTCAGAGAGTATTTCGAGATGTTCAATACAGGGTCCTTCACATTCATACCAATCTCTGTTGTTCCTTGACGTGTGATTAAGTCTTCCATATTAAGATTAGAGGTATTATCTGGACAGTTACACAAAGATCCCATGTGATCCTACTAAGGAAATTGCGAAGCTAATCCGCGACCTTACTACTTCTGGTATGGAACAGGGATTCCTTTCAGAATCTGAAAGTAAGTTTCTTAACAAAACCAACCCCAGGATTCCTACCATTTATACCATCCCTAAAGTTCATAAAAACCTACAGAAACCTCCCGGAAGACCAATAGTATCTGGCTGTGGCTCCATCCTGGAACCCTTGAATCAATACCTCGACAGCTTTTTACAGCCTTTTGTTTTGGAAACAAGATCATTCATCAGGGACACTATGCACACTATCCAATTGTTTGAAGGCCAATCTTTTGACAGCTCTTTGCAACTGTTCGTAACTCTGGATGTATGTTCACTATACACCAGCATACCACAAAATGAAGCCATAGAAGTCATCAGGAACGTACTAGACTCCCGTCCAAAACCACAATGGGTTCCCACAGACTTTCTTGTCCAACTATTACAAATCGCAATGGAGAAAAACTACTTCATCTTCCATAACACGTTTTATTATCAGTGTAGAGGAGTAGCTATGGGGGTCGGATTCGCGCCGAGTCTAGCGAATCTGTATATGGACCATTTTGAGGACACAAGCATCTACTCTGTCCTGAATCCTTTCATTGACAACATCACAGCGTGGAAGAGATACATTGACGATGTTCTTATGTTATGGACAGGGTCAGAAGCCCAACTAATGTCATTCGTTGCATGGTTAAATTCTCGAAACTTGAACATTCAATTCACTATGGTACACAATAATGAGTCTATTCCCTTTTTGGACCTTACATTAGAAGCGGAAGAGGGAAGTATTCTGATGTCTCTATACAAAAAGCCCACTGATCGTAACACCTTGCTACAATACAATTCTCATCACCTGAGAAACCTAAGGGACAACCTACCGTACGGACAATTTTTAAGATTGCGACGCAACTGTTCGAGAAGAAAAGACTACTTCAAGGAAACAGATATACTTATCGGCAAACTGAGGGAGAGAGGATACCCAAAGGGACTTCTCAATAGATCACGCAAAAGGGCCTGGTACAGGCCAAGAGAAACTCTACTGGAAGTACAACCGAAAAACCGAGAAATGGAAAAACTTATATGTGATACAACATTCAATACTAGAAGTAACGAGATAAATAAAGTTATTAAGAAGTATTGGAATTTGGTTGGATCTGACATTGGCTACACTGAAGCCCCTCTGTTTGCTTTTAAGCGCGCAAAAAATATCAAGGACTTTGTTGTATCCTCATATCTAGAACCACCACCCACACCAAACATAAGATCTCTGCTCCAACTACCACAGATCCTAGGACATCATAAATGTGGTCACTGTAAGGTCTGTCAATATACCATGATTGGAATCAGCTTTAATCACTATGGAAAGACCTATTCTCTTAATCACTTTACCAACTGCAATAGCCAAAACGTGATTTATGCCATCAGATGTCCATGCAATATGATATATGTAGGTGAAACTACCCAAAAAGTCAAAAATAGGATCCAACAACATCAGAGCAGGATAAGGTGCAAATCACTAGGAGCTCCACTAGTTGAACACTACACAAACGCACGACACACATACCAAGAACTGGAGTGGTGGGTTTTAGAAAAAATCACACTACACAGAAGGGGTGGCAACATGGGCACTTCCCTTAATTATAAGGAATGTCGCTGGATCCATCTCCTTGATGCAACCAGCTCTGGTCTGAATGAACATGAGGAGACTTATTTGCAAATGAGTAAGCTCTAATTTCACTGCTGGTCATTTTCCTTACCTCCTCAACTGCTTTATATGCCATTTGGTTGAGTAAGACATATTACTTGGATCTTTTCCCTTTTGCAATCCTGGCATATATATGAACTTGACCTTTTTTATTAGCATAACATGCTGACATTGTTTTATACGTCATATGTCATTATCATCGTCATGTTATTATAATAATGTACATCATGAAACTATAATGTATACCATGCAGTCCAATAATTTGGGATATTGTTATGTATACTGTGGGATAATCCATTTTGTATCTTATGACATTTCTACACGTTATGTTTTTATAACTTGTATAATTGAAACATTCGTATCTTCGTACGCATGTAACATCATGGCCCGTATTTGCTTTGCAGTTTGACTATGTTAAAAAGCTCATTGATAGGCACAGTGTGAGGAAATCCCGCGTTGAGATCTATGAAACTTCGTTTGCAATGTACATAATACTACACTTGAAAAGCCTTGAAAGAGACGCTTACACGATCGGCTCTCATTCGCTCTGCATAAAATTGTCCCCTGCCTTTTGGGGTCCCTCACATTGCACAATCCCATTCCCTTTTCCATCACTCCTTACGAGTTCATTCCTGATTAATCCACCCCCGGTTTTCCCGATCGGTCTACGAGTTCAGGTCCCCGCACGTACACAGCCTATCTGAACACGTCATATAGTCGGCTCTAGCGAGCGCTCGCTGTCAGTTGCAGCTGAGCCTTTGACGGATAAAGACGTCCAGTTCGCGGACTCCTCGTAAGTTGTTTCACTAACGTCAAGGTTTTTTCAATTAGTTTCACTACGATGGTGTGAAACCACTGTGCCGTAATTGCTCTACCTAATGTTGCTTCCCAGCGTTCGGCAATTTTAACTCCTTGTAAGTTGTTTCACTAACGTCATGTCTCTTTCGCTCAGTTTCACCACGATGTTGTGAAACTACTGTGCCGTAATTGCTCTACCTAATGTTAGTTCGGCATTTCTTTAACTTAGTTTCCATGCTAAACGGTTTTGCTACAATTGTCTAATTGCCACCGGTTTGTCCCCCCATTTTTTCAGTGGTAACATTGGGGGTATGACAGCCCTTTACATGTACTAGAAACAGCTCAATTTATGCTGTTCCTTGCATTTGTTGATGTATAAATGTGTACATATGTCCATAGATATCTCGCAAGCGATTATTACCCCTTCTAATTTAACCTCCTTGGCAACCTTAATCATAGTGCCCCCCTTTTTTGTCCGCAGTACGTGGCGATTGTCGTGACAGCACCACTTTTCTTTTCAAATCGAAATTACCGTCCTACAGGTACGTGCTTTTCTTTTAAAACCGGGTATACTTTAATTACGTTGTCACGTAGTCTGGTTAATCCGTGCAACAGCCCCTCCTCTTTAATTTTTGCAGAATTTGAGCAGAATTCACTACCAAAGTTGATGTCGGCCTCCTGCATAAGAGAGACGAGGAATCTATTTCCAATTAATTAAATCGTTTTCCCAGGTGAGCTATTCTGCCGCACAAGGGAATTTAACCATTTCCTTCACATGTGACGCACACATTGCCCTGACACCAAACTCTTTGCGCTTACAGGTCCCCAACCTATTCCTTGTCCTGATGAAGACCCCCTTTGATGCATACTAATTGGCACAACCATATTGGGTCGAAACGTCGACGTTACCTGTCCTATGCTTCCGTGCAAATCCACATATAGAACAAGGAAATCACAGCCTATAGTGGCTTATGTACTTCAAGCTGGATCTGATTGTTTATTATTTCTATGTATTGTCTATTGTATATATCTGTTATATGTGATTTTTTGTTCAAGTAACCACTGTTTCACCAATTGTTCCATTTTGTATGTGTATTCTGGTTGGTTCACCCTGTAAACACTTCGGTGTTTTCCATACAATAATTAATACTATTCCATCCAGCAACACGAATTCATTTCTGTTTCTTTGGGTCTGTGTGTGTCCCGTATAGCTCTAAAGTGTATTCAGTATATGTCCAAGCAAGTTTGCTTACATCATGCATGCACTGCACTGTGAACACATACATCAGCACAGGTTCACCACTCCTGCCCTGCGCAGCACTCTACATCGAATTGATGTACATCAAGGGTGAGTTAAGTACTCAGCAGCGAAACTTTAAAAAAGATGAGTGAACCTGTAGCCCTCACTCCAGTGTCACAGGTTGAAAAGGGCCTTCCCCTTTTACTGATAACTACACGGTATGCTGCCACCACTGCGCTTATGCTACTTACCTCTTGGTGAAGGCAGTAGCCTTCCTCCACTAAGAGGGTAGCGCTTTGGGTGCCCATCCCAGTCCAACAAGACCACAATCCATCTGGCATGGCACACACAGATGATCCGTGTTTGCCTATGACGACATAAATCAGCATTAGGGATCCAGGCAACAGTGCAGTTGGGCACACAGAGCAGGAGTACACATCCATAACCATGCATAGGACTTTTCTATCCCAACAATTTACAACTGCAGACTCAACTTTTGTGAATTTCTTGCAGCTATAACTAAAGTGTAGCAATGGGTTCAAATTTCTATGAGCACATTTCCTTCCTCTTGGGAACCTGTCCAATTGTGTGGTGATGTCAGACTCAACGCAAGGAACTTCTACCCCCTCACCCACTATTACAGTACTCTTCAAAGATTTAAAGATCTACAATTAGGAAAGGCGCTCTTTAATGTTTGCTCACATAAGCCTATTCATGGAGGTCAGAGAGAAGTTTTCTAGAGACTGAGACACATTGAGGAATGACAAAGAAATGTATTCTTTATTCTAAAAAATCAAGGTAATAGATTAAGAGAACTAGTCACAGACGAAAAGTGGTCCCAAAAACAGGATCCTTTTGTACATAAACCTTTTAGAATTGCCAAATAGCCTAGCAATGGAAAAGGTGGACTGTTATGTGTTATAGAATATTGAGAAACACATACAAGCAAGTTAGGTGATACCTGTCCCAAAAGATTAACATACATGGCCAAAGACATTGTGCATTGTTAATCTGAAAAACTCTACCTTTACAGTGTAGTATTTACCGGAAGGATTATTTTAATGTATTTGGTGATAGAAATGTAATGTAGCATTAGAACATGAGTGACTAATTGTTGGACTGCCTTTGGTATTCCCTTTGGGATCCTCTCAGGTTAATAAACAAGGTCAGAGGAGTTCTTCAATTGTTTATATTTAGCTAATTTATAGATGATAAGAACCATATACATTCTATGGGTGAAAAATACAAAAAAACGAATTAACATTAAACATAATTTTTCATAAAAGAAGAAATTTTGAGAATTTCAATATATACATCAAAGTATGCAACTAGGGAATTCGTTACATTTTTTTCTCTACATTTCATTATGAAAGAAAATGCATTTTCTGTTAAAACATAAAAAAATAAACTTTGACTTCTGAGAGCATAGAAAAAAACACATGTAATACTCCTGACTGGGACTGTACAAGACATACAAACATCATACAAACATTGCTTGCGGCACATCTTTGACAGTGGCATTAGAGCATGGAAGACTACGTAAATCCATGTTGGAGGGCCTGATGATAATGCTGCTACGGCCGATTAAAAACCTGCAAGACTTTATAGCATTCAGACTGCAACACATGCTCCACATAGACAATACAATATTATGCAAAGTGCTGTCCGAAAATTTAAATAGGGTGATGACTCATTTGGTGCATTAAGATTAGAGTGGATTTGGCTGGATAGAAAAATGACTTAAATCATCAGAACATTGGAACATATAATGTAAGAGAAAATGAAGGGTAATGGAAATTATGGAGATGCATGCCAGAGGGCTGTTCCTTGTCCTCCTTATGGTTTGCACTGGCAATAGAAGCACTAGCTTGCAAAATCACAACAAAACTAGACAGAAGGGATACAGACACATATGACCGAATACGTGTAATATTCTTGTACGCAGATGACATGTTAGTGTATCTGAGAGACCCAGCAGACACAGTGGACAAACAGATATTATTGAACATTTTGGAACACTGTCTGGACTGAAAATGTATCAGAAGGCATACTCTTTTTTCCAGTGGACTCTCTGAGGCCAGTACTGGGTGCCACTTTGCTAGAATGGCATTGTTATGGCATGGTGATTCCTGTCACTATTTGGATAAAGTATTGGACATACAGCTCAGAAATGGCATATTCCCAACTTTGAAAAAGTAACTGCCAACGTTCACAAATATATTAGTTTCTGGTTGAGTGTTCCATTGTCATAATGAGGCAAAATGGCAATCGCCAAATGATACTACTCCCAGGCTGTTTCCATTTATTTCTTTGTTGCCACTATCCCCTCCAACAAACCTGCACAATATTGTACGATTGAAAAGGCTTCAGGCTGTGACTTACCATGGGGGTGGTATGTTGTGGCAGCACTAGTTGTTCTGGTGCCAGAGTGCCAGTGCAAGGTGATGAGAGCCCTACACCCTTGAGCTTGCGATGTCCATCGGCTCGGACTGTCCCACTAAATGGATCTTCTTCTTTACCACCATTTGTTCCCCACCGACATAAACACCAGTTTAAAGGTGGGGTAGAGGAAAGTAACAGCACATGTGCAGTGGTGCATGCATAGGCTGCCATTTGGAGTGGGGAAGGTACAATGCTTTATTATCATTTCAACATGTTTCTGCCCGCTATTTCAGGCCTAATGAGGCTTGAGGCATTCATCAGGGCAACTGTTCCCTTAAACAACTAATGTTTCTCAATCTGGACTGTACAGCGTCATATGTCTGTTCATCAGTCATGAAAGGGAGAAAGACTACACCTTGCCTCTATTGGTGCATCCAAAATTGGTCATTATGACCGAATATGGCTTAAAATAGGGCCATCTGGCTCAGAGCTGTAGTTTTGTGGATATCTGTTATTCACATGTAGGCCATGGGTGCTTATGACCCTTGCAGCGAATAACAGAGACCAGCAAAACTACACGTTTTAGCCACATGGCCCTGTTTTAGGCCATATTCTGTCATATACAGTGAGATACACATTGATTCCTTGGGTTTGCACCTTTTTTTTGCCCTGTTGTAGATTGTTACTGGTGACCACTTATAGAACTCACCCCCAAGGGAGTTGTTTGAATGGTCAGATAAGTACAGAGTGCTTTTCAACAGCTAAAAAAGCCCTTTACAGAGTTAACAGTTCTATGTGATCCAAGCCTACTGAATGGAAAATGATGTGCCAGATTCTGCTCTAGGTGCAATTCGATAACAGAACATCTTGAGGCTGGGTGTTTGCTCCCCATGGCCCACTCCTCTCATTTGTTTTCACAGTAAAAGCTGCTTTTCAGGAGTGGTGACATTATCTGACATCCCATGATGGTCCATACTGATTATAGGAACCTGCAGTCTCTGAAATCAGCCTTGCGTTTTACTCCATGTGAAATAAGATGGTCTGCTGTCTTTGCTGATTTTCATTTACATACCACATACTGACCAGGGAAGTTGGATAGAAAGGCGGGTGCTTTATCCCTCACCGGGATGGTATACTAGTGATAGTGAACTCTCACCCAGTCTCTCCCTTGTCCTGTTTTACCATAACCACCTAAAAATACTCCTATTATATCTGACCAGGTCAACATTATAGCCTTATAACCCGCCGTAGCGGGCTATACCGGCTATTAAAGGCCCGCTACCGTGTTAAAGGTCTGACCCGAAGCAGAGGGACTTAAACAAGGTAGTGGGACTTTAGTAGCCGGTATAGTCTTGCTACGAAGGGCTATAAGGCTATTAGAACATTCTGCCACTAGAGGGCAGAATGTTCTAACAAATAAAAAAAGGCTTCTCGAAGCTCGAGGGTATTTAAATCCCCTCGAGCTCCGAGAGGCCTTTTTAGGTCTCGCCGTGCTATCGCGTAAGTGATCGCAAAGCGAGACTATTGTAAGGGGCTCCCAAAAGTGCTCCGAAAAGCGGATTGCATGGCGAGCACGCGCACAATCATGCGCATCGTGCCGCCATGCAATCCGTTTGGCATTGCACTTCAAAGGGTCTGTCCCCCGCCTGGAATGCGCTCCCCCGCCCCCGCCAAGCGCGCGCGCCACGCTCCGCCGGGCTTATCTTGTTCTACTTTGAAGTTCTACAAATTACCTACCTTGCTATCATAGATCACAACCTCTCGTGCCTTATCCCAGTAATACTTCATCTGCTCCAGCCCTGATCATCCCTCGATCCAGTTCCTTTTTGCCAGAAAGTCTCACTGATGCTGCCATCGAAATGTTAATTAAATTTACCATAAAGGAAACTGAAGTAAATGCACGGAATGCTTCCCCTCAGAGCAGCAGGCTTAACCTAATAACCAATTAACCGCTGGATTTAACCACTAACCCTGTGGTTCACAAGTACCATGCTATTTACCATAAAGCGCTTCAAGCCCCTTCAATGGTAGCGAAGTACTAAACAAATGCATTTACTACAAAATAAGTTACCTTCCCCAGGATCCGAACCCGTGACCCGCAAGACACCCCCAGCTCTGTAGCAGGGGACTTAACTACGAACCATGGGGTGACAGACAACCTGTGACATGCACCACACGCGCAGACCAGTGCAGCAGGAGGTGCATTAACCACCCGGGTTAACTCACAACCACTACGAGCGGTTTATAAGGTGATCCTGCAGAGGGGAGGGAGAGAGTCTCTCTCTCTCTCTTTCCCCCCTCTGTCTCTCTCGTTCTTTCTGTTTCTTTCTCTTTCTCTCCCTCCCTCCTCTCTCTTCCTTTCTATCCCCCTCTCTCTCTTTCTCCCCCTCTCTCTTTCTCTTTCTTTATCTTTTTCTCTCTCTCTCCCTCTCTCCTCTCCTCTCTTTCTCCCCCCCTTTCTCTCTCTCTCTCTCTCTCTCTCTCTCTCTCTTCTCTTTCTCTACTCTTTTCCCCCCTCCTTTCCCCCCTCGGACCATTTATCCGCCTGAGGTAGGTAAGATTAGTATGGTTGAGTTCTGTAGTAGTAACTTCTGCTATTGAAAACGCTGTGAAGCTATTAGAAATAATGCATAGAAAAATGTATGTCCGCCAGTGTGTGCAGTGCACCACAACGCTGCCAACACAAAGCCCGGTGACCACTGCTCCCTAAAGCTTTGCACTTCGCAGAAAGGATGCCCTCTTCCGCCCGACCCTTTCTGCTGACCACTTTCCGCCCCCTGAAGCCACAGCTGCACTGAGGGATAGTGAGTGATCTATAATTCATAGCGCCTTCCTGCAGCCTCCGGGTGCATGCACCTGAGTGCAGATGTCAGGTTTGCTCTCACGAGGACTTCCGAGGGTGTTCACTCTGCTGCTGAATTGCTCTCCTAGGCACAAGCTAGCGCCCCGAGGCCCTCGGTACGAGTGAAGAGCTACATTCGGGCAAGGTACAAGCCCTAAAACAAGCATTTGCAATGCAATAGGTCTCGCATTTACGCGAGTTTGAGCTATTGACATTGCAAATGACAATCCCTTTTATTTTTGTTTTCATTTTTAAAAACATAACTAAAAGGCATTGTCATTTACAATGCCAATAGCTTAAACTTGTGTAAATGCGAGACCTATTGCATTGCAAATGCTTGTTAAGACATTGGAATGTTGCTCTGCGGGCCTTTACCGGCCCGTAGAAGCAGGGAGAACTCCATTGCCTTCAATGGAGCTTTCAACATTCCAACGTTCTAATAGGTCTTAAACAGTGAGTTGATAATCCAAACACAGGAGAGATAATTTGTGAGGGTCTGATGTATATGCACAATCAGCTTGTACTGCCAACAGAAGAGCTGCAGTCAAGAGTGTTTACTATATGTCTTAAAAATATTTAGCTAGTCATTAGGGCTCTGCTAAAACTCGACACCACGAAAACCGTTCTGTTGGTGGCCATCTATAACTAAATGAGTGCCGATGTATGTTCCGTCCTGTGCTGTATGTTGTTGAGGAACATGACACACTTTATTCCCAATAAAGCTCCTCATATGACTTCAGTCTTAGAACAATTGATTTTCACTCATCGCCATTCTTTGAATACCCTTCGGCATATTGGCAAATTTCTACCTCTGGACTTTTTAGGATTTCCTTTCAAATGCTGTTTGAATTAGCATCAGACAATCACCACGTTCAGCATTGGTTTGTCTTCTGTCCTTTCCTGGTGAAAAGCTTTGCTTCCTGGCCCTGTTCCTTTCTTGGTGTGAGACTTTGGGTCTGATCTAGAGTTTGGCAGATGCACTCTGTCCAAGAGGGTGGCGGAGGACACGACATCCACCACCCTGACAGATAACCGGTCAACCAAATGTAGAGATCACTGCTGGTCCAGCAATGATCTCTGTGCCATGACTGGAACTACCACTGTGGCAGTTCCTGTAGAGGTGCAAACACTTTGGCAGACAGCCACAGTTTGTTTTGACAGCCAAACCTTTACCTACTTTTTGTTTTTTCTAGACCAAACTCCCAAAGTGGGAGTTTATTATCTAAAAACAAAAAATGAATGAGCCCACCAGAGAGACTGTTTTCCTGTGTTGTGGGGGTTATTATTCTGCCCTCTGATAGTGACAGACATAAACAAGCATTTGCAATGCAATCGGTCTTGTCTTTGGGACCTTATATGTATTTAGCTATGCAGCACATTAGCCTGGGTGCTGAAACATCTACTGTTCTTTAACATGGAGGGAAAGTAAGCACCAAAATGCGTGACACACCAGGTATGGGAACACATGGAGAGGAATATTGCCTTTCAGCGGGAAATGGTATAGTCCAAAGCTCTGTTTTTAATATAAAACTAGGGCCTTTGGTGGTCATATCACAGACAATACAAGATTTAAAACAAATATTATTGTCTACAGTGCTTGTGGAAGAAAATTTCTATGGACTGGAATCTAGAGATTGCTAAAGTGATTCTGGTATTTTACTGACCTCTGCTGGTCGTTTTCTATCAAGAAAGTTAAATAGAGGCAGTTGCCAGACAAATAAAAAAATTAAGTCCCTCGGCAGAAAGCAATTCTGGTATTTCACTGACCTCTGCTGGTCGTTTTCTAACAAGACAGTTAAATAGAGGCTGTTGAACAAAAAAAAAAGTCCCTTAGCGGAAGCAGACAAGTCCTAAGGCTGATCTCCAGAGCCCACAAAGTACACACACATATAAGTAAGTACTAAAGTATATACAAGAGGTCTCAAATACTCGACCTAAAGAGGGCATCACACCAAAATAGGGCGGACAGAGTAATGCCCTTCCTCTGTCGAGCCCTTACCCCTTCAGGTCATCGGAGGAAGCTTTCTGTCAATTAAGCCAACAGGGGTTCAGTCAATAGAAATCTGGCAGCCCTCCTGACCCAAATTAGGGTGGGTAAACCATCAGTTTGATGGAAAGGCTCTAAATCACCCCCTTTGTTTCCTCCTCCTGTCCCTTTCTGGTGCTAGACCTTTGTTCCCTATTCCCTGTCCTTCTGGTGCTAGACATTCTGGGGCAGATTTACACGCGCCTAGCGTCACTTTTGCGTTGCCTTTGCGTAACATTTTGTGACGCAAGATTTTACTGCGCCACTTCTAGGATGCCACTGCGTCAAAACAGTGACGCAGTACAATAAGTATAGGCCTCAACATGCATTGCTGGAGTTGCGTCGTGCTTGCAACATAACTCCAGCAATACGTGACTTTTGGGCCAACAGAAGCGTCAGAATTTCTGATGCATCTGTCAATCCTTGTATTGTATTGTAAATACGGCACATCCATGGTGGCGCAAAGGAAACTGACCCATCTCTACAGATGCGTCAGTTTCCTGTAAATCTGCACCTCAATGATCTGGATTCTTTTCTTCTTCCATTAACTTTAATATAAATAACTCGTGAATGAAGCTCATACTACTGCCAAAATGTTTCTGCGTGAATCTCTCACTGCTGAGATTTTATTTATGTGCTTACTTATGGATATTGAAGTTCTGCAAAACACAGCAATTCTGAAATGGTGCAATATTGAACTTTCTCTGGCAACATTTTATACTATAGCAGCAAATAACAGTCTAACATTAACTCTTCCATATTTTTCTGTTCTGCCAGCTTCGTTTTACTTTTTATTGGTAAGTGTTTTAGGTTCAGGTAGACATAAAGTGAGACAAAAATATGAATGCAGCTGCAAGTTACAAATTGTTTTACAGTTTTCTCAGAGAATATAATGGTTACCTGCAACTAGGGGACAGATTTACAAGCCCCGTATGCCACATTTGCGCCGCCGTTGCGTCACTTTTGTGACTCAGTGGCGGCGCAAAGCCAGCGCCATGCTGCGGGGTAGTTACAACGTGACGCATCTAGGGAGATGCGTCACATTGTAAAGCCCTGCGCCACATGTGGGCGTTCCAGCACAGGAACGCCTCCTAAAAGTGGCTGAGTGAAATCTACAAGATTTCACTCAGTCACTTTTACGGCCATGCTGCGTCAAAACCCTGCGCCTGCTTGAAGCAGGCGTAAGGATTGACGCAGCATGTTAGGCATAGGGGCACCCCGAAACTTGCTGGAGCTGTGTCGCGCTTGCGACGCGACTCCAGCAATGCGTCACCTTTACGGCAGCAGATGCGTCACGCATCTGTGTATTCTTGCCCCATGGTGCGCCGCATTATAAATGTGGCGCATCCATGGTGGCGCAAGAGGTGTCTGCCGTGACGAAAAATAACTGGCGCATCCCTGCTGGTATGCAGGGATGCGCCAGTTATTGTAAATCTGCCCCTTGGTTTCCAGAATTTTCTATAGCGCATACGCCTAGTTACTCTGATGTTCGTTTTACATATGATTTAGGAACACAACCTGTCTTGTCGACTCCGTAGGGCTTCTAATCGTCAAGACCTACTTTCGTTTTCTAATATGCAGCAAAACCACAACATTAGATCCAGCCTAGAGTACGTTCAGTTCTCTGTCACCCACGTCTTACCAACTCAAAACTGAAAATTCTGGAGGGGGGGGGGAGGGGACAATAAATCCCCAACGTCCTATTCCCACCCTCAACCCACGTCCCGGCACCGACACCCCTCCCTCGGCTCTTCCACCCATTAATCAATTTCTGAAGATCGTGATTTCTGTATTTCTATAAAATTCAATATTTTGCCATCGTCGTCACCTCACCCAATTACAGAAGGAAGACGGGAAGACCATAAATATACAGTCATGTCTCACATACTTCAAACACCCACTTTTGTTCCTTACTATTCCACTAGATGGCAGACCTGCATAAGGCATTTCATAGTATCATTGATGTGCCATTGGGAAAACGTAAATCTAAATTAAATGTTGTCTTTATGAGGTCTTGAATGAGCCAGCTGGAGGTAAGAGTTACCTATGTATAATAACACTGCCATTATCCTTGGCCAATGAAGAAGCGCTGCTCTCAATGGAGCAGAATGCAAATCCTATAAAAAAAAAATTTAATTGTGAGTAGCTAGACGAACAACTGCCTCTACATTTACTTCATAGACGAAAAATAGATACAACAAAACTAATTATAAATGCAAAACACAAAACAGGTTTATCACTGTCCATAGCTATGCCAATGTCACTAATAAGTGTGACCCTAGCCCCTGGACTTTAAGTGGGATGAAAAAACTGGGGTGTCTCTAATAGGGGCGTTGCCGATGTCATTTAGGGCGTGGCTTAAAACTCTTAAGCTAAAAATCTGTACTGGGCCTAGTGTGCCGCCCTGGCATTAGGGTGACCAGCTGGCATAGGTGCAAATTCAGGTGAGTGAAAAAAATAAGGACAAAGGGTCAAAATTCAGGACAAAAATTCAAGACAGAAGGTCAAAATTAAGGACAAAAATTCACAACAAAAGGTACGTTTTACAGACACATCAGAGGAGGTTGCTCAATAGTATATAAGTAAGTAAATAGACAACCAACATAAGTACAATTCAAAATAAGATTGTATTAGTTTAAGACAATCATATACTTCACGTTTTTTTGGTATGCACACAGTTTTGAGCAACTGGGATCTGTAAAAGGAAAATGTAATAGGGGAAGCACATGATGAAACGATTACAGCGCACTACACAATAGATTTCACAATGGCAGGAGTGCAGAGAAACAATTTGTAGAACGCCATATAAACTGTTGTCGTAGCAAGATACAAAATTTAGAAGGATGACATTAGGATAGAAACAGTATCATAGTAGCGTGTCTACATAGATGCAGAAGGTGTATGACATGAAAGAATGACAAGGGAATTGCCTGATCAAAGCTAACCTCGAGATATTGAAATGTCCACAGTATAAATAAAATCCGGTCCAATCAGATGTCAGCAAGATATATAATAGTAAATTGAGCGGTAAGCAAGAAGAGTGGGGACAAGTAGGGTAGAGGTAGGAGAGCAGTATAGTTATATCAAGACGCTGAGGATCACAGGTGGGGCAGTATAGCCTAAGTATCATGCCTCCCTCCCTTGTAGCTAGTTTTATGTGGCAGCAGATGTATTAAGGTTTACGTCTCCACTGACTGTAGCTTGCAGGACACAAATGACCTCAAATGGTGCATGATATGTTTCTGCTGACAGCTGAGGTAAAATGATGGGAAGGAGCTGCAGGAGAGCCATATGCCCAATATGTAGTAAAGCATTCCGATAAATGAGGCACCCGCACAAAAATTATCACGTCCCACTTGTGATTTATTTTGATGTTAGTTGCAAAGTGACATTGATATATGCATATTTACCGCAGCTAATATACTACCACTGTCCAAAGCCTGCATTTCAACAGCAAAAAGTGCAAGAAGAAAAAATCCTGTTCAATGCATAAAGAATCCAGTCAATCCACCAGGGGCCGCATGTCCTACCTAAAGGTTTTTATTTTAGTTGCAAAGTCTTTAAATCACGCTTCCGATAGCAAAACACCATTTTACAATGTACAGAACCTGTTTAAAGAGTGAGTAAAGTGTTTCTGACTTGTGAAAGGGGTTTTGCAACGCCTTCCAAATTGTAAACAAGATAACAAGCATTCTTCTTGTGAGTCGTAATGTAAACAAGCATTGGCATAGCCAATAGGTTTCACCTTTTGGATCGAACAAGTGTTTAGTTTAAGCTATGTTGTAGAGTAGCGTGGCTGTTGTGCAGCATGTTGCAAAATTATAATAAAAAGCGTTATAAGCATTTTTGTTACCTTATATATAATTATAGCAGAAAACATATAAATTGCCATGTATTATTCAGTATGGTGCAGGACTGAAAATGGCACTCATTAACCTGAATAAACAGGAATCAAAACGATATGCGTCATAGTATCGGGGCATGCAATGCAGCAGTTTAGGGAATAAGAACACGTGAATCATTATGCATATATCACCATAAAAACACAGGCCATAGCGCTAATGCGCTTCTATTATGCCCTTTGCGGTACCCAATACGCCATGTAGACCGCAGAAGCATCTGGGCGCCTCCTCCACGGATTGTAGTAGTTACTGAGTCCCAAAATGATGACGCGGGCGTATGCATGTGTTGTTGACAAAAAACAAATCCAAAGTGGGTAACACATGGCAAAATGCAGAAATAACCACCCAGGTATGCCCCCGTCAGCATTTTCAGGGACCCCGTGTACTCCATCTATAAATGTGTAAGAAACAGAATACGGCACTCCCGGACTTCCGCCTTCTTCGGGCTCAGTGTTGGGGGTCACAGGACCCAGGTATTTCTTCACAGGGAGCGCACCAGTGCTCCCCAACTTCCACCTTCTCCGGGGCCCAGAGTTGTGGGTCCCGGGCCCCAGGACTATCTTTATGGGGAGCGCGATGGTGCTCCCCGGCTTCCTGTTCCGCGGACCCAGACTTGGAGGTCCTGGGCCCCAGGAGTTTCCTCACGGGGAGCGTGATGCGCACCCAATTTTCTTTCTTCATGGGGGTGCAACGGTGCTCCCCAACTTCTGTGGGGCTTGGAGTTGGGGGTCCCGGGCCCCTTGCACCATTTTCAAGGGGCGCGACGGCACTCGCCTACCTCTGTTTTTGTCAGGGGCCAGCGTGGACTCCTGGCACCGCCTAGGGGCACTTTCACGGGGGTGTGAGAGCGCTCCCAGAAGTTACTTCTCGGGGGCCCAGGTTGGGGAGCCTGTGCCCCGCAGGCACCTTCCCGGGGGCACGACGGCGCTCCCCGGCATCTCCTTCTTCTGGGGGCAGCCCCCGGGACCTGACCCACCCCGGGGGCACATCCAAGAACGGCGGTGGAGCCCCATAGGATTCATTGTCCGTCTGCTCAAGGGTCAAAGGTCGCCTACCTTTTGAGGGGCATATCTCGGTCCCATGCAGCCGATTTTCACCATCTTGGCCTCTTCTCGCTGCTGGTGACCAGCCCTAGCCACCTGGAGCACTTTTCACGACCCTCCTTGCCTCCAAGATGGTGACTCTGCAAGGAGCTGTCTTCAATGGCTCCCTGCGCCAGCCTTTCACCTGATTCTCTTTCTAGGCCTCTCTTCTCCTTGCACAGAAGCCCAGGCTTCTCCTCACTGGCCCTGGACTCCCTCAAATGCGCAGTTCAGGGTCCTGGGACAGTCAGGGGGTTCCTTCTTCCAACTGCCCATGGTGCCAGGCTCCAGCACCAGTCTTCCTCAGCAAGACCACACCCCAGAGAGAGCTCCACTTCCTGTGCAAGGACTTTTAAAAGAACTGGGAGGGGCTGGTAGGAAGGCACTTCTGCTCTATCCTGCAGCGACACATCACCTCTCTGCCCCTGCTTCCTCTTTCCTGCACAGACCTCTTGGATACTTCAAGATGGCGTCGTCCAGGGGTCTCACGCCACATGGTCTCTGAAAAGCCCCCTTCCCCCCTTGCTAACTTCAAGGCCCAGGCCCGGGCTCGGAGCAGGCCTGGTGCCTGGCACTGACTGACAGATGCTGATGGATAACCTGCAGCTTCACCCCCATCTCTCCCTCCTGGAGAGAAGACCATAGCCCTTGGGAATGCTTGCAGTGAAGAGCTAGGCATCTGATGACACAGCTTGGGGAGGAATGTAATTTATCCAGCCGGGCAGGGTCACACCCGGCCAGGCCCTGGTTATGAGCTAAGTCAGAGGAATATGACATTTCTGGATGACCCATAAGCAGTACAGGTATGGCTTTAGATTCTTCTTTTTACACAACTTACAGCATGCTTCGGTGTGTGTCTGGAATTTGCAGGGCCTAGCGAAGTAAAACTACCTCATGTGGTTCCTGTCTTCATCAGAGAGTAATGGAGTGTTCCTACAGTGAAACAGTAAAGCATACTAACGTTCCCTTACATGTGTCCCCCTACATTATAAAGCCTATTCCATATCACCACCCAACTCTGCACAATTCCTGCCACACCATTCTATCTGTACCTGCTTGTGAGAAGTTGGCCAGGTATATGCTGTCCACTAATTAAAGTAGGCACCTTCCACCAGTCCAAACAACCCTTATGGTGATTTAAGAGGTCAAAGATAACCTTAGAAAGCTATCTTAGTGGTAGCTGTGTAGAGCAGCCTTGAGGCTTAATCTTGAAGGAATGTTAAGCAGCTTGTTTGACCAGAATGCAAACTTATAGTATTGGTTAAATGAAAGGAGAACCACACAGTAGTTATAAAAATATGTATTTATTAATATAACACACTCTACGTATGATACAATATCTGCTACACACAGATAATCACAAAGCACACAATACTGTAGCACAGAAACAATAGTAAATAGCACTAATACACAGTGGGCTCCAGGGGGAGACCAAACCATATACTAAAATATTGGTATAAGAACCACGACCCGAGTCAAGACAGTGTCTAGAGGATGTAGAATCACTGGGACCCCAAGTAACCACCCAAGGTGAGTAGATAGGGACCCCACAGAGGATGGGTGCAGTGTGGGAACTTGACCGTGTGCGCCGTACAATTCTATGGGAGAGTCGTGGTTGCAGTTTTAAAGGACCCATCTAAGTGGACTTTGAAGACTTGTGGAACTTAGAAGGTTGGAAAGCCACCCCACTCTTGGATACCGTGGAACCAGAGTTACCTATCCCAGGGAAGCCAGGTGCATAGGTCTGAAGTGGCGTCGGAAACCGCTATCGATCTCTATGGAGGACTTCGAAGAAGAGACACTGCTGGGAAGAAGAAAAGTGTCCATCAGAATCCAAAGGTGGATTCTCGGTGAAGAGTACCTGAAAGCAGAGGGGACAGAGTCAGGGTCACTCAGGAGTGACCAGGGGCCCAGTAGACGAATTCCCACCGATGTCGGTTGCTTGAGGTGCGTTGAGGGGGTTCTTGACTCTGCAGCCACAGGGACCAGGAGATGTCAAGGACAACCAGGAGCTGGATGCGAGCTGTCCAACAAAGGTTTTGAGTGCTGATGGGCCGGTGTCCGGCTGGATCACCAACACGCCTTGGCAGCAGCAACCCAAGAAGAAGGTCAAGAAAGGTTACGGTTCGGACCAGCAAGGTCCAGGAGACTCACCAAACACAGGAGAGTCAGGGAAGGCCTGGAGTAACCAGGGGAGTACAAGAAAAGCAGTGTTGACCCTCAAGAGGACCCACAGGTTGGAGGCACTGGAGTCGCGAGGGTACCTCAAGCAGTATCACAAAGCCGCAGCCCACTGAACACTCGGTGTGAGGAGGCCGGAGTTCTTTGTAGGAAAGGTGCCAGAGGTTGGGACTTCTTGGAGCCCAGTGCTCTTGTTTTGGAGACGCCAATGAGCATATGTACTTGCAAAAGTATGCGGTGCACAGGGGTATGGGTATTGCAGCCCCCACGAGGGATTCTGTCCTCAAACTTGGTGAGATGGTAGTTCGGATCTTGAGAGACTCGGAAACCTACCACCTGTGTTGCTGGAACCTTCAGAGTCTGTAGGAGCTCAGGGGCAGCAGACCGGTCAATTGTAATGTGGTGCCTGCAGTTGCAAGGGAGCGACTCCTTCACTCCAAGGGAGATATCTTCAGTTGTCCTTGATGCTCCACAGGTCCTGCACGGAGTCTGTATGGTGCACAGGCACAGACAATGCTTTGGACGGAAAGGGAGATGAAGTCGGGCCCCAAAGAGGTCCAGCAAAGTCCAGAGTGTCCAGACAGTCAAAGGTCGGTGGTTTCTTGATCAGAATCTTGTCCATGTCGAAACTAGGGTCCTACAGCCAGGTAAGCCCTTTTTCACACACGGGAGAGTGTTGGACAGATTCAGGGGACCCTCCCAGCGGTGGTCTGGACAGTGGGGAAATTACTCCCATGTCCTTTGTCCAGTTTTGCACTAGAGCAGGAGCCTACGGCTCCCAGTATTGGTTTGAACTGGACTATGCACAGGGCAGTGGCTTCACTATGGGGGTGCGGGGGGTGCGGACTGCACCGGGTGACACTATCACATGGGGTGACACCGTGACACCAAAATGCAAGATTGATTGGCAACAGAAGTGCTTGAGCCGACAAAAAGCTGCCGCGGATCAGATGGCGTAGCTGTTAACATGAACTGTAAGGCATTAGATTCCATTGTTACAATAACAACTTGTCCCCTGAGGTGTTTGCATTTTTTTCTCTTAGCTAGTGAAAAACTCCAAAATCAATTTAGTCCGCTGTTGTCCATTATCTCTCCCATTTTGGCATATTTGAAAAGGCGCTCAAAGTGTGTTTGTCAGCTTGAAAAGTTCTGTGTGATAACAAGTCAGCAATGACTGAACTTCACTTTTATTAGATTTGTACCGAAGGCTCTTTCCTCCCAGTTGCATAATGCACATGCGAGAATTCTTTCTTTAGCCGATCAAGTCGTTTGGTCGGCTGACTCATTAGGCTGTTTTTCAGACACCGGTTGAGTTTACTTTATTAGATGAATTCCATAGCCCGCCTAAACAAGTTGCTGGAAGAGCTGGCGTACCTATGGATGTTCCAGCATGAGGTTGGTAATAATGTATAAGCGTGCCAATCTAGGGATGTTGCAACCCTTCCTAAAAAGAACGTTTCTGTTTTAAGTAACTGCAAAAGCTCGGGCATGATCCAAAAAAGCAATTTAAATAGAATTGTATGTTTTCCATTGTAACGTGGGTTTTTCTGTCTTGTTTATTTTGCAGGCGTCGATCGGGCGCGTTTTGTATGAGGGTTTTTCGGTTTCGTCTATTTCTCAGAGATCTCCAGCGAAAGCTGTAGCCGCTCATTTGGACAGCTCGTGAACATTCCAAATCGGGCTTGTTAAAAGTTACTTGTGTTTTTTTTCTACGTGCGTCCCGAGTGCTTGGGATTACTCACAGACGTATGGCAATATTTGACTCTGGGTACACATATGAGGGAAGTTTTAACACAGAAGATGAAGGAACGCTATTTGCACGCTGACCTGCATTAGATTGTTCTAGGATGTTTGGGCTCAGGGGCAGAGCCTTGTTAGTCAGATTGGGGGAGGTGAGCTACAGATTTCCCAACTGTCACGGTGGCATATCTTGTTAAAATACATCATATGGGAAGCAGGACACGAGGGTGGCTTACGGGGCAGTGGAAAGAGAGAGGAGGGCGGATTCTTGAGGGTACTTAAGACACTATTATTCGAACTAGCCAACATTATCCCTACGTCCTCGTCACACTCGTGAGGTGCAGTGGCGTCACTAGAGGGGTGCGGGGGGTGCGTACCGCACGTCACCATGAGTTACCGCACTGGGTGACACCAACCCTAGTGACGCCGCTGGCACAGGGACACCAAATGTGTCCCTCATGCAGACTTTCGGTTGCTGTCAAGCGCACCCATCCAGGCCTAATACTCTAAATCTTACCTGGGAGGTGGTCACACCTCCCTGTGACAGGATGCCTATTGTTCTACCTTCCCCTGCTCAAGCTTGGCTCAGCAGCAGGAGGGCAGAAATGTGTCTCTGGTCGGCAGCAACCGTTCTGGCCTGCCCGGGACTAGAAGACTGGTACTGGGAACACCAGGGACCTCACAAAGCTCGTTTCTGTGTGGGGGTATGATTCCACAATGTTTGACACCAAACACTATAGGGTTACTTTCAGCCGTTTTAGAGTTGGTCATCACGTGGTCGCGGAATGCCACTCTATATGTTCTAAATGGCTGCAGCACTAACAACCTGGGAGAATGGACTCCGTAGGCTGCAGGGGTGTCCTACTCATGCAGTGGCACCCTTTCACTTAAAACCAAGCACCCTGCTTTCAGGATTGTCAAGGCCTGCTATAGGGGTGACTTATAGGTTTTAAGTGTAGTGACCCTTATATATAGTAAACCTTCATCTAAAGTAAGTGGTGCGTGCACCAACTTACACAAGCTGCAATGGCAGGCCTGTAGTTCCATTTTGCATGGCCTCTCATGGGTGGCATAATACATGCCTCAGCCCATGGGAGGCCTCTGGGGTACCTTTTCCCTGGGTACATGGGTTCCATATACTAGGGACCCGCAAGGGTACCCCAGTATCCAATCTGGAATGTACCTGAGTACATGACATAACAGGTTAGGGAGAAAGCAGATAGACTGGGGTCCTGATTAGCAGGATCCCTGTCAGACTAGTCCAAAACAGTGTAACATGAAGCAAAAAGTGGGGGTAACCATAAGAAGCAGATACCACTTTCCTACTCTGCTCCTGGCCTGCGCACAACAGAAATCTCCCCCGCGCAGCCCTTACACAGGTGCACACACATGTGCACACGTGTCCACATGTAACCAGTCCGGTGCCTCTTCCCTGGCTGCAACGCAACGGCCTTTTCTCACAAGGCAGACACTGGTGAAATCTACATGCAGTCTATTTCATCATGCGTTCACTGTGGGTGAGTCCCAGCTTATGAGGCTTCCCCACAGTAAAAGCTCAAAAATCAGGTGTTCAAGAAGCTAAAAACGTGGGCGGCTCAGATGGTCAGAACCACCTTCTCACCCCTTCCAATTCTCCAAACCATGCACTTGATAATGTCACGCCTAGACTGTTATAACATCATTTACATAGGCCTTACATAAAAACTCAACGACAGAAATCATAGGTTTTAAAGTCCTATGCAGGGCTTTAAGTAGGATGAAAAAACTCGGGGGCTTTCAAAGGGGCATGGCCTATGTAACTAAGGGTGTGGCTTAAAAACACCTAAGCTAAATAACTGTGCTTAGCATAGTTGCCACCCGACTGGTATTTTGCTGTTTCTGTCATTGCATCCAGACATATAATACAGCAAGGAACATTATACCTACAACAAGCCAAGACAATTGGATTTGTCAATGGTTGTTAGTTGTATAAGATAAATAAGCACCAAACTATGGCTTCATTGTATATAATATTGAAAATGCTTCAGATCTGAAATGATGAGGCTATGGAAGACCTAAAATGAGTCCCTCGATGTTACATCAAAGGCGGTGAAGGGCGGGAACTGCTGCAAAGTTACGGTTTTTTTTTCACCCTGAGGGCGAGGAAAAAAATGGAGAGCCTGACAGGGACCTGTCTCAGCACCTGCTTTTTAGAACCGCTGGTGCTGAGCACCGGCAGGACCCGGCCCACTTACAGCTGTGTGTTACATTGCCAAAGTGTGACTGTATGAAACCAACTGGTAAGGTACTCAAGTGGCATCAGGTGGCTGTGAGAATTAGGTTAAAATTCTCTGCACCAGACATATGGGGCCTGATGCAAAAAACACTTTGCAGTGCCACTGAATTCCTAGTGTACAAAAGTGCTTTGCCATCCATAACCCCATAATAAATTACTATCTATTGCAGGACAGAGGGGAAAGGGAGCAGTCAATGGGCGTTGCTCCATTTTCGTGACTCAAAATATTATGCACTAATGCTTTTTGACCAATTTTGCGCTTGCAAAGCATGGACTGGCTAGCATCTTCTGAAGGCAGCTGGTGGCCTTTCACAAAATGTGAGCTGTCAGTATGTAACAACTTTCTCTGTGCTTGTGCAGGCCGAAGACTTTGTTAAGAGCATCAAGTGGTCCCACAGACTGCTGAATGCTCTTTCTCACATGAAGTTCAGTCTGCCACTTATTGTTGTATTGTGACACCCATCTTGTTACAACAGGAGGACGCAATGTAAGCACACTCTGAATATGAATGCGGGCAGTGGCGGCTGGCATGTCCCTTGGGTGATAGGGCGGGTGGCACAAAAAAAAACCATTAAATTAAATAAAACATACTCACCTTCCTGCAAAGAGCAAGATGTCCTCATTCGTATTTTCTCCTCGAGGAAGTCTCCCAAGCCAATCCTGGCTTGCTCTCATTAACCAGTATGAGAGCAGCGCCCTGATTGGAAGGAGCAGCCTGTCTCGACGCTCCACAGCGCACTGGAAGCCTGCACTAACTCTCAGTCCCGCTGTCTTAAGACAGCTGGGTTGAGAGGTGTAAAGAGCGCATGTCAGGCTGGCTGTCGCAAGGCAGCCTGCCAAAGAGACATGCGCACTTTAAGCAAGGGCAAAGACAGTCCGCCCTCCTCACTACTGCCATTCAAGAGGTTACCATTTTATTTTTCGTCTCTGGGGGCATTTCAGTGGGGTGACGTTCCGTCACTGTAACAGAGGAGCCGCCTCTGATTATGCAGGGATGAAGATCTGCTGCCTCCATCCCAGCATTCACCATTGTTCATGAAGAATCTCAAGCCGATTCCTGCCACGTTATTATTTTTTAAGCAGGCCGTTTCCGCCTCATTGAGAACAGTCCCTTTGTGCTGCATGGGTTGCAAGAATCCCTCCCACCCCAAAGGATGAGTCTGCTTACAGCACTATGCAAAGAACTAAGCTGCGAACAGGCTCTTTGTTATAAGGCTCAAGACCTGCCGGGGCAAGGGGACAGGGTACCTGCAGAAAATAAGCACCTCAGTGTAAGCCTAATAGGAATCTCTGCTCTGCAACTGCAAATTTAGGGGCATATCATCAAGGACCGGCGATAATTATCGCTAAGCGCACTTAGCGCTAGGATAATTGTCGCCTGGTGACGTGGAATTTAATCGCTGAGATAGCGTGCTATTAGCAACTCTTATCTCAAAAGCAATAAAATTCCAAGCGCTAACTGCCAAATGTGAGATTATCGCTGGAAATCCAGCGATAATCTCACAAAGTTTGGCGATAGCTTGCTGATAGGGCAAGGCATACTTAGCCATGATATTCACCTTACATAGGATATCATGGCTAAGTCAGACTTGAAGCAGGCGTAAGGAAAGTAGCGATAACAGAGGTTATCGCTACTTTGCTTGTCGCTCTGCAGGTTAGCGTGCCCATTGATAATTGGAGAAATGTCGCTTAGCGACATTTCTCCAGTTATGTCAGGGCAGGAATGCCCACTTTGCATCTCATTAGAGATGCAAAGCTGGGCGTTCAGAAAACGGGCGCTAATGCAAGAATTCACATGATAGCGTGACCTTGCTGATTAGGCAATAAAATTATCGCCGCTTTTCGTCCAAAAACGGACGCAAAAGCGGCGATAATTTTTTATCGCCTCGTTGATGATATGCTCCTTGATTAGTCGGTGAGTATTCAGACAGAAGATGCAGAACCTTTGAGTACTGGGCCTTGGAGATGGAATGAACTGATCCTAAGTGTTAGGGCAGACAAGAACCACAGGCACCTCGAAATAAGTTTGGCAGTAGAATTGTTCTATCGCCTACACCTGAACTCCACAAAATGGAGTCATGACTGAAGGCTACTGGGTGAGGATTATCCCTTTTGGAGTCTAGCTTCTCCAGGCTCATTAAAATTTATTTTCCATAATCACAGAACTCTTATATAACCTAAGGTTATCACAAAATGCTTTATAAAACTCAATAAAGTAAAGATGTGTTTAGTTGAGGCAATGCCCCAGCCATGCGAATGATTAACTTCAGCAGTACCTGCCTGCCAGATCGCAAGAGTGTTGTGTATTTTGCCAATGCGGCCACACTTCCTGTGTGGGTGCATGCGAGAGTGAGACATGGCAGCTGCAAGACCGTTCTTTAAGGGATCAAGCTGCCCCGACATGTAATAAGCAAAGAGGGCAATTGCCCCGGGCCCCCACCTTCAAACAGGCCCACTAGCAACCTAAACTTTCTCTTCATTTATCTCACCTCTGTCTATTACCATATCTCAGCCTCTCTCCTCTCTGCCTACCTCTACTTCTAAGTCTCTTTATCTTTGCCCCATAGCATCTTAAGGAGTTTTAGGGGGCCCGGGAAAGACCCATTTCAATTGGTTTTGTGTGAATCCCGTTTCTGAAAGATCCTATTTATCATGCAGGCTTCAATGAGCAGAAAATAAATTAGCAGCAACATTGCAAACAGGGAACCCCAAAATATGCCTTAACCTAAAAATCCTAAAGACGACACCGCCTCAACCAGATAAGTAGGCAAACCAAAGAACGTTCACAAAGTGTTTCAGCATGAGGGATCGGAAGTGAATTGCAAGTAGCAAGTTGATATTTGTCACTTTTCAAAGGCTATTTGTTTGCCTGCTTAACTAACAAAGCACTTGTGAGCCCATTCTTTAGTGGCATCGCTTTTTAGGTCGAGCCTAGCGGCAGCGAGCATGCGCTACTCGCTCTGCGAGGCTTGCTGTATTAGGGTATGCACTAGCTGCCCCGCCCACTCTCCGCCTATATTTGTCATTGGCTTTGTGTCATTGTCTTACATAAAGGCTGGCTTTCGATTCATTATGAGGCTTGTTAGTCTCTCCTTGGTACCGCCTTGTCTCCATTTCTTACCGCCCATAGGGACTGAACCTTTTACTTGGCTTGTTACAGAGTCGGCGTAATCTAGTGAGTGAGCACTATTTTGTTATGCATTTTTGTTTCGATTCATTATGAGGCTTGTTAGTCTCTCCTTGGTACCGCCTTGTCTCCATTTCTTACCGCCCATAAGGACTGGACCTTTTACTTGGCTTGTTACAGAGTCGGCTTAATCTAGTGAGTGAGCACTATTTTGTTTTGTTATGCATTTTTTTGTTTGTATATGCATGCTGAGCACGGCGCCCACTTTAGGGACACCGCGCTTAGTTTAATGGTTTTTAAAAAAACGTTAATGTTGAGCACGGAGCCCAATTCACGGACACCGCGCCCTGTTCATTTATTTATTTTAATTTACTACTGAGCGTGGCACCCGCCTCAAGGACACCGCGTTCGGTTTTCAATTTTTTTTCTTTTTCACTTTAATAATGAGCGTCGCTCCCCCTGGACCTCTCTTTCCTCTCCATCAAGGGAGGGTCAGAGGTTATTACTCTAGAGACTTTTATCAGAAGTAGAGAAGCAGGAGGGTCGTTTGAAACAGCTACGAAGATGGCACAGGGTTCGAACTACGGAGCTCCAGAGACCAGACTCATTCTGTCACCTGGATAAAATCAAATTTAAGGATATATTAGTGGTTCGTGAGAGCTAGGCTCTAATTGAAACCAGGGGATTACTGGAAGATGCTAGCGGAGAGGAGCAGGGCAGATGAAGAGATGGGGATGTGGCCCAGTGACAATCTATTAATAAATAAATCGAATCCGCTCTGTGCAGACAGGTTGTGAGGAAAATTATATTGAATATGTCATTTATTTTTAATTGAGAAATACGTACATTCTAAAATTCATTGAAATTATGTCAACCTGTTCTCTTCATATAATCTTAATAAAAAGATGTCAAAATTAAAATTCATTGGAAAGCGTTCGTCCCTTCACAGCAGCAACAGAAGGAGAAGCCCGGGATCGGAACACTTATGAGATCACAGGCGCTGCAATGTGTTGTCACGAGACCGGGACCTGGCTATGTGCAGAGGGGAGGCCTCTACTGCGGAAGAGAGAAAAGGAGACATATGTTGGGTACGTTATGTCCCGTAGCACAGGGTCTACTTTCAGGTTCACGGGTGGGTCATTTTTAGCGATTGGGAGCTGGATCTTATCAAGAAATCGGATCGTGAACATGCAGGATCCCCCTTTTAACTTGGACAACGTGGTTTCACTCACAATGGTGTTGCATGATGACATGCTGAAAGGACTCCATTATGACGTGTTCCTGGTATCAAAGGCTGGTTGGTATCCAGGGGCCAACAGCAGTGCGCACAAGGACACCAGACGGGGAGGACCACTGTCGGTGACTGGACCGCAGGGCACTGAAAAGCCAGAAGC